>NC_092763.1:37942934-38644563 GCF_047496795.1 Chiloscyllium punctatum
TTTTAATCTACATGTCAACTGGAAAGATCAGATCTGCAACTGTAGCCCAGTTGAGGAGTTCAAAGAATATTTTCAGGATAGTTTCTTAGAATGCCATATATTGTAACCAGCTACACGGTCACCTATACCAGACCAAGAATTGTACAACGAGATGGGATCAATTGATAATTTGTAATGATGGCCTAGATATCCCTAGGTACCAGCAATTATATTATGATGAATTTTACATTTAGTTTGAGGGAGAGAGGAGTGAATCTGAAAATATTCAAAAATTTAAATAACTGAAATTTCAAGAAGATGAAAGCAGAGCTGGCTAAAGTGAATTGGCAGATTAGGTCAATAGAAATGCAGAATATATAGAATAGAAGCATTCTATTGAGTAAGAAAAAAAAATCCAAGCAAAAATTCCCCACTTGTGGCTAACCAGAAATGTTAAAGATAGCTTAAACTTAAAGAAAAAGCATATAATTATGCAAGGGCAGATGGCAAGTCAAAAGGCTAGATGGAATATAAAATCAACACAGAATATCCAAAATATTAATAAAGTGCTAATAGTTAGGGTATGGGAGAAAGCAAGCTAGAATTTTTTAAAAATTAACATTTCATATCTAAAGGAGAAGAGTTAACAAAGTGATTGTTGGACCTATAGAAAATCAGACAGGATAATTAGGAATGGAAAATAAGGAAATTGCACATGAATCGAACAGGTATTTTTCACCAGTCTTCAATTCATAGGATACAAGTAACGTCCCAGAAAGAGCAATAAATCAGTAAATGGAAGGGAAGTAGAAATTCAGAAGAAAGTGGAACTTGGATTTGCAGATGGACAAGTGCTCAAATCCTGATGGACTACATCCTAGGATGTTAAAAAGAGGTGGCTAATGAGATAAACAATGCATCGGATTTAATTTTTCAAAACTCTTGACTCGGGGAAAGACTTATTAGATTGGAAGATAGTGAAAGCAATTCATTTATTCCAAAAAGGAGACAAGAAACTACGGAATGCAAAATATTAGAAGCTTTATTTAAAAAGTTAGAGCAGGGCACTTTGATAAGTTTAAGGAAATCAGGTAGAGCAAACATGATTTTGTCAAATGAAATTATGTTTGACCAATCTATTGGATTTATTTGAGGAGGTAACATGTGCTGTGAATAAAGGGGAATTGGTAGACTATTGTATTAAAGTTATGGTCTAAAGTAAAAGCTTATGGTGTAGAGGGTTGTGGTATGTTGGCTTAGATAGAAGATTGGCTCACAGGAAGCAGAAAGTAGGTGCAAGTGTGTCTTCTTTAGATTGGAAAGATGTAATGTGGTGTGCAATGGGGATTGGTAGTGGAAGCACAAACATTTACAATTTATATAAGTGAAGGGATGACAGGTGCAGTTTGCTGTATACACAAAGATAAGTAGGAAAGTAACTTGTGAAGAGGACACAAGCAAGTTAGAAATAAATATTGATAGATTATGTGGATAAAGTGGACAAAGATGTGGCAAATGGAGCTTAATGTGGGAAATTTGAAGATGTCTATTTTGGCAAGAAGAATAAAAAAAGCAGATGATCTAAGTGATGAGATTGTACAGCTCTGAGAAGCAATGGGATCTGTGTGTCTCATGCATGAATCACAAAAATTTAGTAACCAGCACAGAAAGTGACTAGGAAAACTAATTGAATGTTATCCTTTAATCACAAAGGGAACTGAATACTAAAGTCAGGAGGTTATGCTTCAGATATACAGAGCACTGGGGAGACCACATTTGAAATCCTGTGCATACTACTAGTCAGCTTGATTTATATGTATACATATAGGTACACTACAGAAAACTGCAAGAACACACTTGCTACAAAGTAACAGCATCATTACAATATTTGCAAAGCTTGTGTTGCCAAGAGAACAGCACTTTTAAAGGGGCTAAGACCAGGGAAACAACAGTTTCAATTTACTCTGACACAAAGTAAGGGATATATATCCTGATGGACATAGTAAAAGTTTCAAGGTACAGATCTGGCTTGCAGAAAACTCATGATGGGTTGACCAGCATTAAATGACACCATTATTGACTTACAACAATTCAGAGAATGTATACAACTATACTTTACAGATTAAAGCCTACATTTCCTGAACAAAGAACTTTGCAAATCTTGCTTGTCATCAGCAAAATTAAGACATCTGGTCTGTCCACGGGTGATCAGAAAGATTCTAGAAAACTCTGGAATGTACTTAAAAACTAGTTGAAGCTAAGAAGTAACTTCAAGCTTTAAAGTCTTCAACTTAAGACATACAGGCAACACCACCATAAGTCTATTGACCAGTTAAGTTGGAGGATGCTGCAGCAAAAGGCATGAGTGTGACTTGCTTGAAAAGGAACTTACAGACAGGCTTGTTGATCATCTCTACACTGATTAAATGTTTAGGAAGGATCCTTTGGGCAAGAAATTTAAGGATGGACAAAAGTATGAAGCCATAGTGGCAGGGCAGCAACAATTACATGTTGTAGGTGCCGCAATGTGCACCAAACTAACAAAAATCTGTAAAAGCTGCAGTTTGTCAGACTAGCCCTAAAGGTGTCCAGGTTTTCTTTATATCTGGTGCCAAGTGAAATTGGGCATGTGCAGGAAATGTGGATGCAAAAGCTAAACCAGACCTCAGAGCAAAGCACGAGTGACCAGTAAGATGGTACAGCACTACAATACTGATAGCAAGAAAAGTGTCAAGAAGATGCACAAATGCAAATACATCAGTAAAATTTGGAATTAACCAAGTAAAAGGCAAATCTCAGAAGATGACCCAGCTTTACATATTGTGATCCTCACACAATGCATCAATGGTCCAAGACAGTCAGAATCTTTAACAATCATCAACATCATATGGCCTGTAAAGGCAGAACATTACAATTAAAAACTAAACTTGACACAGGAGCTAATGCTAACATCTTATCACACATATCGTGAAGGATATATACCTCAGCAAATGATACTCCATGTTACTACCTTGAAGAGACTGCACTGCAGTCACACTGCAGGGCCAATACATAAGTTGATTTTGGCTTCCTGAAATCTTCTACCAGAGAGTACCAATGGTCAAACAGTGGCAGATCTGCCAGTATATGTAAATCTAGATACAGTAACAATTCATGTGCTTTAAACTACATCCACTGTGGCAGAACAGACCACAATTGATGCAATCACATCAGTCAATAATATACAAGGGTATGATATTAAACTAAAATAATAAGCCTGATACCAAGGTCTTTATATCTGACATGCTGAGCAAATTCCTGATGAAGGGCTTTGGCCCGAAACGTCGATTTTCCTGCTCCTCGGATGCTGCCTGACCTGCTGTGCTTTTCCAACACCACTCTAATGCTGAGCAAATTACCCAACCCCTGCAAAGAACAAGGTATTCCTCTTGAGTTCCACATTGATACTCTGGACTATAAATGTGAAAGCATTCTCAACACAATTAAAAATTAAGAAAGAAAATTAAGAACGAAGTAAATAAAATAGAGATGCAGGGCCAGGAAGTGCATAATGAGGGAGCTGGTGGACCTCATTGTGGTTCATAGTGACCACATCTGTAACAAGTGTTGGTTGTTTGAGGAACTAGCTCAGAGTTGTGGAGTCTGAGGTTTGAACTCTGTGACACATCAGGGAGAAGGAGAGTTGACTGGACGCTGTGTTTACGAAGCAGTTGCACCCCTTAGATTAACTCCCTTGAATTTGGTCAGTGGTCAGGGACAGGAGGGCATAACTATGAGCGAAGCAAGTTGAGAGATCCACAAGCCCTTGAGCTTGTCTAACTGGTTTGAGATTCGTGCTCCTTGTGTGGATGAGAGTACAGGCTGTTGGGAGGATGAGCAAATTGACCAGAGCACCATGGTTCAGAGAGCCATTCAAGAAAGTGTAGAAAATGGAAATGTAGTTATAATCAGTGATAGTATAGTCAGTGGAATAGACAGTGTCCTCCACACAGTGTTGACTGTGTCCAGGATTGAGTGTCTCGAAGGCTGTGTTGCCTGCCTGGTGCCAAGGTTCAGAATATTTCATCTCGACTGCAGTGGAACTTGGAGTGGGAGGGGAAAAATCAAGTTGTTATGGTCCATGTAGGTACCAACAATATAGATAGAAAGAGGAAGGAAGGTTCTGCTGAGGGGATATGAGCAGCTAGGGGCCCCTAGGGGAAGTGACCATGATATGTTAGAATTCACAGTTTGAGAGGGAGAGGCTGGAATCAGATGTAATGGCATTACAATTGAGTAAAGGTAACGACAAAGGCATGAGGGAGAAACTGGCCAGAGTTGTTGGAAGGGGAGCCAGCAGGGAAGACAGTGGAGCTGCAATGGCAGAAATTTCTGGAGGTATCTATGAGGAACAGCAGAAATTCATCTCAAGGTGGAAGAAACATACTTAGGGGAGGATGAGGGAACTATGGTTGATAAGGGAAGTCAGGGACAGCATAAAAGCAAAAGAAAAAGTACACAATGTTGGGAAGATTAGTGGGAAGCCAGAGATTTGGGATGTCTTTAAAAACTAGCAGAGGACAATAAAAAAGCAATAAGGAGTGAGAAGATGAAATATGAGATTATCTAACTAGTAATATTGTGTCATCTTATTAATAAGATTGCAGAAGTTTTTTTAGATATATAAATGATAAGAGACAGGCAAGAGGGGACATTGGACTGCTGGAAAATGAAGCTGGAGAAATAGTAATGGGAATGTTGGAGGACGGGAATAGGTACTTTGCAACAGTCTTGTGGTATCGTACAGTAGCATCAATAAGCACAGAATCCAAACCACATGTGTAAGTGTGCACTATTGTAGCCATATAACTACTGTTGTTCATAAACATCAAGATTTCTGACTCATCCAGAACCCAGCTCTGTTGTGTATGTAAAATTGATTGACATATAGAACATCACAAAGTGTATCAGGTTACAGGGTCTTCAGTGCCAGTCAAACTGCAGTAAATGTAAGTTGGCACAGATTTGAAAATGCATGGGTTTTATTAATAAGACAGACATAAGACCATAAGATATAGGAATAGAAATTAGGCTATTCAGCCCATCAAGTCTGCTCCCGCCATTCAATCTTGCTGATAAAAGTTTCTCAACCCTATTCTCTTGCTTACTCCATGTAATCCTTGATTCTTTTGATACTCAGGAACTTATCTATCTCAATGACCTAGCCTCCACATCCTTCTGTAGTAGTGGATTCCATAGATTCACCACTCTCTGGCGGAAGAAGTTTCTCCTTATCTCCATTCTAAAAGGTCTTCCCTTTACTCTCAGACTGTGCCCTTGGGTCCTAATGATATCCTACCAGTCTCTCCTACCAATGGAAACATCTTGCCAACATTCACTCTGTCCAGGCCATTTAATATTCTATATGTTTCCATTTGATCCCTCATCCCCAGGTGTACCCTAGAACTCTGTGGGAACTTGGAGAAGTAATTGCTGGGCCTCTTGCTGAGATATTTGTATCATCGATAGTCACAAGTGAATTGCTGGAAAACAGAGGTTGGCTAACATGGTGCCACTGTTTAAGAAGGGTGGTAAGGACAAGCCAGGGAACTATAGACCAGTGAGCCTGACATCAGTGGTGGGCAAGTTGTTGGAGGGAATACTAAGGGACAGGATGGTCATGTATTTAGAAAGGCAGGAACGGATTAGGGATAGTCAACATGGCTTTGTGCGTGGGAAATCATGTCTCACAAACTTGATTAAAATTTTTGAGGAAGTAACAAAGAGGATTGATGAGGGCAGAGTAGTAGATGTAATCTATATGGACTTTAGTAAGGCGTTCGACAAGGTTCCCCATGGGAGATTGGTTAACAAGGTTAGATCTCATGGAATACAGAGAGAACTAGCCATTTGGATATAGAGCTGGCTCCAAGGTAGCAGCCAGAGGGTGGTGATGGAGGGTTGTTTTTCAGACTAAAAGCCTGTGACCAGTGGAGTGCCACAAGGATCGGTGCTGGGTCCACTACTTTTTGTAATTTACATAAATTATTTGGATGCGAGCATAAGAGGTACAGTTAGTAAGTTTGCAGATGACACCAAAATTGGAGGTGTAGTCGACAGCGAAGAAAGTTACCTCAGATTACAACAGGATCTGGACCAGATGGGCCAATGGGCCAAGAAGTGGCAGACGGAGTTTAATTCAGATAAATGCGTGGTGCTGCATTTTGGGAAAGGAAATCTTAGCAGCACTTATACACTTAATGGTAAGGTAAAAATAATGACTGCAGATGCTGGAAACCAGATTCTGGATTAGTGGTGCTGGAAGAGCACAGCAGTTCAGGCAGCATCCCAGGAGCACTAAAATCGATGTTTTGGGCAAAAGCCCTTCATCAATAATACAGGCAGAGAGCCTGAAGGGTGGAGAGATAAGTGAGAGGAGGGTGGGGATGGGGAGAAAGTAGCATAGAGTACAATAGGTGAGTGGGGGAGGGGATGAAGGTGATAGGTCGGTGGGGAGGGTGAGGGTGGAGTGGATAGGTGGAAAAGAAGATAGGCAGGTAGGACAAGTCATGGGGACAGTGCTGAGCTGGAAGTTGGGAACTGCGGTGAGGTGGGGGAAGGGGAAATGAGGAAACTGTTGGAGTACACATTGCAACGCCACTCACCTGCATTCTGCTGGCACACCCCCCACAGATCCCACTGTCACCATCCCCGCCCCCCAGAACCCTGTGGGGAACACCATCCCTGCTCATGACTCCACCCCCATTCCCCCCCACCACCACACCCACTCCAGTTACCGGCTCCACCCCCACTCCGAGCTCCACACCCACACCAGATCCCAGCTCCCAGCCCTGCTGAGTTTTCACCATCCCTCCAGACCTTCCCCTCACTGAGGACGAACAATCAGTCCTCAGAAAAAGACTCACCTTCATCCCCCTCCATCCACGCATCAATGAATTTAATACACGCTGTGACATCGAACACTTCTTCCGCTGCCTCTGCCTCTGAGCTTACTTTCACAATCAGGACTCTCGCCCACCTTCCGAGGACCCCTTCGCCCACCCCCAACACAATGCATCCACCTGGACACCCCGCGCTGGCCTATTTCCCTCCCTCGACCTCTTTGTTTCCAACTGCCGCCGGGACATTAACCGCCTCAACCTGTCTACTCCCCTCCCCCACTCCAACCTCTCACCCTCACAACGCGCAGCCCTCCAATCCCTCTGCTCCAATCCTGACCTCACCATCAAGCCAGCAGATAAAGGGGGCGCAGTGGTAAACCGGGCCCACTGACCTCTACACCGCTGAAGCCAAACGCCAACTCAAGGACACCTCTTCCTACCGCCCCCTCGACCATGACCCCACCCCCATCACCAAACCATCATCTCCCAGACCATACAGAACCTCATCACCTCAGGAGATCTCCCACCCACAGCTTCCAACCTCATAGTCCGGGAACCCGCACTGCCTGGTTCTACCTCCTTCCCAAGATCCACAAGCCTGACCACCCTGGCCCACCCATTGTCTCAGCATGCTCCTGCCCCACTGAACTCAGTTCTACCTACCTTGACACTGTCCTATCCCCCCTAGTCCAGGAACTCCCCACATACATTCCAGACACCACCCATGCCCGGCCCCCAACGCCTCATCTTCACCATGGATATCCAATCCCTCTGCACCTCTATCCACCATGACCAAGGCCTCCAAGCCCTCCATTTCTTCCTCTCCCAACATCCCCAAAAGTACCCTTCCACCGACACTCTCATTTGTTTGGCCGAACTGGTCCTCACCCTTAACAATTTCTCCTTCGAATCCTCCCACTTTCTCCAGACCAAATGGGTAGCCATGGGCACACGTATGGGCCCCAGCTATGCCTGTCTCTTTGTTGGCTACATAGAACAGTCAATCTTCCCTAATTACACTGGCACCACTCCCCACCTCTTCCTCCGCTACATTGATGACTGCATTGGCGCCACCTCGTGCTCTCGCGAGGAGGTTGAGCAATTTATCAACTTCACCAACACATTCCACCCTGCCTATCTTCTTTTCCACCTATCCACTCCACCTTCCCCCCTCCCCCCCAACCTATCACCTTCATCTCCTCCCCCACTCACCTATTGTACTCTATGCTACTTTCTCCCCACCCCCACCCTCCTCTCACTTATCTCTCCATGCTTCAGGCTCTCTGCCTGTATTCCTGATGAAGGGCTTTTGCCCAAAATGTTGATTTTACTTAATGGTAAGGTCCTAGGGAGTGTTGCTGTACAAAGAGACCTCGACGTACAGGTTCATAGCCCCTTGAAAGTGGATTCACAGGTAGATAGGATAGTGAAGAAGGCGTTTGGTATGCTTTCCTTTATTGGTCAGAGTATTGAGTACAGGAGTTGGGAGGTCATGTTGCAGCTGTATAGGACATTGTTGGAATATTGCATGCAATTCTGGTCTCCTTCCTATCAGAAAGATGTTGTGAAGCTTGAAAGGGTTCAGAAAAGATTTACAAGGATGTTGCCAGGGTTAGAGGATCCAAATCATTTATATAAATAGCGAAAAGTAGTGGACCCAGCACTGATCCTTGTGGCATTCCACTGGTCACAAGCCTCCAAACTAAAAAAGCAACCCTCCACCACTACCCGCTGTCTTCTACCTTTGAGCCAGTTCTGTATCCAAATGGCTAGTTCTCCCTGTATTCCATGAGATCTAACCTTGCTAATCAGTCTCCCATGAAGAACTTTGACAAACGCCTTACTGAAGTCCATATCGCTCTGCCCTCATCAATCCTCTTTGTTACTTCTTCAAAGCACTCAATCAAGTTATCTCAAAGAATTAGAGGAGACTTGTTAGGCCTGACCTTCCCTTGATGTCACTATGCTGACGTTGACCTATTTAGCCATACACTTCCAAGCATTCAGAAACCTCATCCCTCACAATGGATTCCAGGATCTTACTCAAAACTGAAATTAGGCTAATCATTCTATAATTTTCAGTCTTTTGCCTTACTCCCTTTTTAAACAGCGGTGTCATGTTAGCAATTTTCCAGTCCCCCACCACCCTCCTTGATTCTAGCGATTCCTGAAAGATCACCGCTAAGATCCCTTCGAACTCTCGCATCTAGTCCATCTTGTCCAGATTTATTCACTTTCAGGCCATTCAGTTTTTCGAGCACTTTCTCATTGGTAATGGCCACCATACTCAGCTTTGCTCCCTCACTCTCTTGAAGTTTTGGGCTATTACTCATGTCTTCCACTGTGAAGACTGATGTGAAGTAATTATTCAGTTCCTCAGCCATTTCCTTGTTCTTCACTACTATCTCTCCAGTGTCATTTTCTAGCAGCCCACTGACCCAGTCCTCCTATCAGAAATGATACATTGATATAAGTAAATATACATTTCTGCATTCTCAGTTCTTGTTGGCCTATTCTTAACTAGTGAAGGTGTCACTCATCGGTGAGATGACTAAACATACTTTATCAATCTAGAGAGCGACCAAGGACACAGTGTGTTGAACCCATTGCTCTGGAAAAGTACTGCACACTGAGCAAAGCCTGCAGAGAGAAACAGTCATCTGGAGCTGAGGTTGACTAACTTTGTGACTAAATATATTTTCTTCCTGGTTTAGCTGGAGTGGGTTTCTATGACATGCTGTTGATCAGTTTAACATATTAAAGGAGATTAGGTTTGTATATTTTTGATTTATACTTAAAACTCTGATCACAGAATGTTTTATTGCTTATGATTGAAAGCCTGCTTTTTAAGTTTAGACAATATCTGCCTGCTTTTTTTGAAATTCTGACTAATTATTTTTGTTATCCTCTACTAAAGTATTGTTCTCTCAGAATTATATTTCATTCGTTTCCCACATTTCTTCAATGACCCCTGTTTGTTTCTTTCTTTTTTAGTTTATTTATTCCAAGTTGTGTCAAATGATGCAGGTTCCAGACTTCAAGAACAAAGGCCTTTCTTTGGTCAGTGCTATAAACAGATTTCTCACATCCGTCACCGTCATGAGTGGAACTATCATGGTCCCAAGTTTACTCCGGGATCTCCCAGTGGAAGATGGAGATAATCACATAAAAAGCAATGTTTCTGAACAGAAAGATATGTATGATAACTACCTGCTCCTGAAGTCTATCAGAAATCACATTGAGTGGGGTATTCAGGATGAACAAGTAAAATCTGATCTAGAGTCCATAAAAGCCAGAGAAGAAGGTGATGATTGTGGAGAACTTCAAAGACAATTTCACCACCATTTAGATGGACTTTACAATGTCCTCTCCAAGCTTACACAGCAAGCTAATCGTGTAACCAACCGGTATACAAAGGAACTGGAAATTTATGACTTGGGGAGATAAAAGGTATACTTTACTGGTTATAGATAACATGGAATGAAGATTGAAATTGCTGTCTTAGTGTCTTTAATCTGCCTTTGTGATTCCTGCTCATTATTTAAATCAATTAACTCTCAGTGTTTACAGTTTAGAAATCCTGTTACTTACCTTTCCTACAAAATGATTTAAGACCAAAACTATACTTTTTGTGAACTTGGATTTAAAGGCTAAATAAGGTGTGTTTCCTGTGATAGAACAGGATGTTATTTTTGTTTTAAGTGATAAGCTTAAGGATTTACTAAATATCCTGTAATAGTAGGACTCATTGCCAATAAAGCAACTTCTGTGTATTATCAACATATGATGCAATAACGTCTGGCAAACTAATAAGCCATTATCCTCCAGTTACATTCCACATTGCAACTTCTGTTTGCGCTGGCAATTGTACAGGTATTTTTCCATTGATTAGCAAAAGCAAGCTTAAATAAGGTCACGTCTCTTCTCTGTATTGATCACCCATTATCACTTGGAAAATTTCTGTTCAGCTTTGATTGAATTTGTAAACTTATAAAAACTCATTTGAACAAAAATCTCAAAAATGCCCTGAAATAAACTTCATAGTTAGAATATGAGATTCCATTGTTTTCATGCCCAGATTTCAATGAGGTTGACTGGACTTACCCACAAACTAGTGGACTTTAAACATGAGGTTTGTCTTACACTTGCATTTTCCACAAACCACCAAATATCCAAACCCATTCTGGAAGGTTCTTAAAACAGTGTTCATATCTTACATACAGAGGGACGAGTAAGCACTTTTTAAACACTTTCCATAACTGGAAACGTTCAATTTATTAAGAAACTAATGTGGTTAGAGCAATTAAATTATTCAAATTGTTTCTTCATTCAATCAATTGAAATCAAAATACAAACGAAAGACTGGACATGCATATTAAGAATGCTTATTTTTATTGTAAATCTATCTTTAGCTGCATTAATAAACATGGTGTATATTACCACTCATAAAGCATCAAGTAATGTCTCTTCCTCAAAAAAGAAGTTCTGAAATTTACATATTAATGAACCAAAACCTGCAACCCATTCTAAAAGATGACATTCTAAAAGACTTAACTGCTATCTAGGTTTGTTCAATGACTTGTCTCATTTGCATGACACTAATCTTTTGCTATAAATTCTGTGTCTTATCCTGTTCCACAGCTACCTGATGAAGGAGCAGCATTCTGAAAGCTAATACTTCCAAATAAACCTGTTGGACTATAACCTGGTGTTGTGTGATTTTTAACATTGCAAAAAAGCAACAATTGTATTCCATTACACTGCCAAATCGTGTTGGTTCATTTAAGTTTTGACATTTGTAATTATACTGGAACTATATCTTAACCAGCACAAGTTTCAGTGCATTTTGGTACAGCAGCCTGTGACCTTCTGGCCAATCCGGACAATGTAGCACAGAATAAATGTAGCATTCAGAGTCAGCTATTTTGGAAATCAAGCAAGTGTTTTGGCACCAGCTCAAGGAAATATATCTAATGTTGTTTGTTGTTTGTTCCAATTTAAAGTTACATCAGCCTTGCAAATGAGAATTACAACACTGGGTTTTCTACCTTACTCTTGTTATCAAAGGGCTAGTCACTCAGCATTCTTGTGCCTAGCAGTGTGGATCTGGAAAGGTTTCCTGCTGACAAAAGAAGGGAACTTTGCAAACTGGTTTTTGAGTAAATGTATACTTCAACATCACGCACAGCCAGTTTCTGTTTTGTTGATTGTGCAGTAATGTAACTGGAGCGGATTAACATACAAAGGCGACTGGTTCCAATAGACAGACAGAGGAAGGTTGGGATAGGGGGATGGGGTCATTCCTGTGTCTCTCCTCCTCTTCTTGCTCCTGTTCCTGCTCCTGCTCCTCTTCAGAGCCCAATCTCTCAAAGCCTTCCTCTTGCTTCTCCATGGGAAAAAGAATTGAAAAAATATGTTTAGGAAGCATTGTCTTATCACTTTTTATTTTACTTATACAAATTTCACTCCTACAGTGACAATATATTTACATCAAATACAAAAAGACCTTCCCATACACAATCATATTCTGCACAAATCCATTTTGATCACAACTTTTGTTTTCTTCCATATTTGGTCTTGATACAGTATCATTTTGATATTGTTTCTTCTGCATTAAACTCCACCAAAGCAATTCCAAATTCTTAGTATGAAATCTTGTTCAGAAAGTGAATGGATTATGATCTCTGCAGAGTTATTGGATTTGTCGGCTTCATAATATTGTAGGGTCAATATCAAACTTGTTTCCTTTTCCACACATCAATATTTCTGCTGGCATGAATTTTAAGATTTTTTTGAAAAATATCTGACTGGTCATTCAATCCTCATTTATTGTCTTGTAATGAAACCATGCCAATACTGACTTTGATAGTGTCATCACCCTGTTTAAATGGCTTAACATTATTCAGAGCTGTTAAAGCCAGAGATATAATTAGTTCATCTTTTAAGCTGTCAAAGTCCCTGTGATATTCTATTGTCCACAAAACTTTCTTTGTTTTTTTTAACAAACTGACTTAAGGAACCACTGCAACACTGAAGTTCAGCATGAGCTTTCAAAGCTATCCACTCCTCCCTATTTACTGCGAAATCTCTCCTTTTGTCTTAGAAACCTTATTTTTGCTTTTCTTCATGGTGCTTCTTCGTCTTATCCCGCAGTATGGCCAAAATGAGTTACTTTTACTTTGACAAATTCTCCTGTGAGCAGTTTTGGGGTGAATTTGGCCTTTTATAATTAAACAAATAATTCATTTGAGTGCAGTCAATGTTCCTCCCAGGTTTGGCTGGACACAAATCACCAATATGTTTGACACAGTTGCATAATCCTTCAATAACTTTGATGGTTAATTTTTGAAAAATTATTAGTACTTTTTCATTCCAATCAACTTTATTTTACCTTAATAAAGTCCATCTAGGGTTTTAAGAGCTGATATTTCTTTGGCTCTATTGTTCCATGGAATTTACCCATGTAAAGATAACTTTTTTTTCGACCTTTGACTAAAGATGGGAAAATATTGCTTTACCTTTGTCAAGGCAATTGAACAAGTACAGTTCATAACAAATTTTGATTTATTACAGGGAAATCAGTATCACAACTCATTGGGGCAGTGTACTGGAAATCAAGTGCTATTTTTCCTGGAATCGTCACAAGCATCAAAATGTGATGAAATCATCAATTTACTCTATCTTACCTAACTGTCTTAATGCAGATTAAAATAATAGGTACAAAGACTTTTAGTAACAGCAAACTATTCATTGTAACCAAACTGTTTTTAACCAAATGCAAAAAAATCATGAATTGCTATAACCTAATGTTCTTAAAATTCCCATGTACTTACAGCCAAACACAGAAAGAGTCAAGACGTAGGTACAGAGGGGAACAATTACTGAAATACATTCTGGCACGAATTTAGACCACAGAGAGCATTGATTGATTGATAGAGTCATCGAGTCAGATTTCTTTCCGATTCTTTGCGAATACTATACTGGTGTGAAAGTTGCAGATACTCTAATTCCCCGTCTTTCATTTACAGGTGGATGATTCACTTTTTAAGTGCTTCTGAAGGTGTTTCACCCCATTTCCTTTCCATTAGGAAATTTTCAGACAGTGGTTTATAGGGAAATGATGAGTGATAAAAGCTAACAGGAGATTTTCTGTCACTTCTCCACATGAAGGTGAGAAATTTGGGCACTTTCTCCTTGTATGCTCTAAGCTACTCCTGCATTGTCCACATACAGGAGTAAAAGCACTTGCTTAAGAAGTTGCTATTATGTCAAGCACTCCTGACCCACAAACTGATCCAATAAACTGGTTAAAACTGCAGTGCCAATATGTCTAGCATATTTCCCCTTCTACTTGAATAAGTCAACATTATAGATACAACTCACAGGGAACTGGAAGTTACTGAAGAGGTGGAGGACATGGTTAGTGTTGTGGAATTAGGTGGGAAGTGTCTGGACTAAGGGGGATGGGGTCGAGGTCGGAAGAGTTGGGTTCAGAGGATTAGTACCCGAGCATTCACAGCCACCTACCGGGATCCCAAGTACTCAACTGCAATCTCCATCTCCGCTCTGGACGTCTCCTCCAATGCTGCCTCAGACTCTGCCGACACAGTTTCCCAGCCCCCAGCACTTTATCTTCACAATGGACGTTCAGTCCTTACACACATCCAGACCCCAAGAGGACTGCAGGCCCTTAGCTTCTTCCTCTACAATAGCCCATCCAGTCCCCCTCCACCAATACCCTCCTCTGCCTCGCCAAACAGGCCCTTACCCTCAATAACTTTTCCTTTAACTCTTCCCATTTCCTCCAAATCCAATGGGTGGCCTTGGGCACTCGGATGGGCCCTAGCTACGCCTGCCTCTTTGTCGGCTATGTTGAACAGTCCCTCTTCGGTACCTGCACAGGCACTCTACCCCAACTCTTCTGAATCAGTGCAGCATCCTGCACCCAGGTTGGACTGGAGCAGTTCATCGACTTGGCCTACAACTTCCACCCCATCCTCAAATTCACTTGGTCTTTCTTAGACACTTGCTCCCCTGTCTTGACCCCTCCATTTCCATCTCCAGCAATAGTGTCCAGGCGGATGTTTAATATAAACTCACAGACTCCATAACTACCTGGACTACACTTCCTCCCGCCCAGTATCTTCCAAGAACTCCATTCCATTCTCCCAATTCCTCCGCCTCCACCGTATCTGCTCAACATGGAGACATTCCATTCCCAAGCATTCCAGAGATCCACCTATTTTAAACAACGTGCTTTTTGTCCCCCCCATTGTCATCCAGACAATCTGTCAATGCACCACTTCTATTTCTCGTTCCACTGCTCTAAATCTCCCCCCACCAAATGCATTAAAGACAGAGTTCCCCCTTGTCCTCATGGTTAGATTAGATTAGATTCCCTACAATGTGGAAACAGGCCCTTCAGTCCAACAAGTCCACACCGACCCTCTGAAGAGCAACCCACCCAGACCCATTTCCCTACATTCACCCCTGACTCATGCACCTAACACTACGGGCAATTTAGCATGGCCAATTCACCTAACCTTCTCATCTTTGTGATTGTGGGAGGAAACCGGAGCACCCAGAGGATAACCAAGGCAGACACAGGGAGAATGTGCAAACTCTACACAGACAGTTGCCCGAGACAGGAATTGAACCTGGGTCCCTAGTGCTGTGAGGTAGCAGTGTTAACCACTGAGCCACCGTGCTGCCCATGTCTACCACCCCTGAGTCTCTGGAACCAATATATCATGCTTAAGCACTTCCACCAACTCCAATTAGACCCCACCATCAAGAACATCTTCCCCTTCCCACCCCTCTCTGCCTTCTGCAAGTACTGCTCCCTTCGCCAGTCTTTGGTTCGCACCACTCTCCAGGTACTGTCCTCCGCAATCGTAAAGGATGCAAAACCTGCCAGTACCCCACCCCCATCACTTCCATCCAGGGCCCCAAATAGTCCCTCCCCCCAGGTGAAACAAAGGTTTGCCTGCCTCTCCTCCAAGCTTTTTCAAACAGGAGATCTGTGACTAGCAGTGTGTTACAGGGATCAGTGCTGGGTCCACTGTTATTTGTCATTTTAACAATGATTTGGATGAGAATTTAGGAGATATGGTTAGTAAGTTTGCGGATGATACCCAGTTTGGTGGTATTGTGGACAATGAAGAAGATTATCTGAGAATGCAGAGAGATCTGGATCATACTGAGCCAGTGGGCTAAGGAATGGCAGATTCAGTTTAATTTAGATAAATGCAAGGTGTTGCATTTTGGTGGGTCAAGCAGCTGTAAGGCCAGGACTTACAGTCAATGGTAGGGCCCTAGGGAGTGTTGTAGAACAATGAGATCTAGTGGTACAGGTTCATAGATCCTTGAAAATGGAGTCACAGGTAACACAGTGGTGAAGAAGGGTTTTGGCATGCTTGCTTTCATCAGTCAGAGTATTGCATATAGGATTTGAGATGTCTTATTGCTGCTGTACAGGATGTTGATAAGGCCACTTTTGGAGTACTGCATGAAGGTTCTAGTTGCTCTACTATAGAAAGGATATTATTAAACCGGAAAGAGTGCAGAAAAGATTTACTAGGATGTAACCTGGGCTGGAAGGTTTGAGTTATAAGTAGAGGTTTGAGAGGCTGGGGCTTCTTGCTCTGAAGCATAGAAGACTGAGGTCTATGAAATCATGAGAGGTTTAGAAAAGGTAGATAGTCAACAGATTTTCCCGATGGTAGTGGTGGTTGGGGGGTGGTGGTCTAAAACTAGAGGGGATAGGTTTAAGGTGAGAAGGGAGAGACATAAAAGGGTCCAGAGAGGCAATCTTCTCACACAGAAAGCGGTGAGTGTCTGGAACGGCTGCCAGGGGTAGTGTTGAAGCGACTACAAATTTGTCATTTAAGAAACACTTAGATAGGTACATGGATGGGATAGGTATGGAGGAAGATGGACCAAACACAGGCAAATGGGATTCGTTTAATTGGATGGTATGGGCAAGTTGGACCAAAGGGCCTGTTTCCATTCTGTAGATCACTATGACTTTTCTCTCTTGCAAATTTTAATTGATAAGCTTCAGGGATCAGCTTATAAGTATTGAATATTGACTTTTTAACAGCTTCATCGTTTGCACACTACTATTCTGATGGTCTGGTGTAGAAATTCATACTGTACCCATCATAACACTACAATATAAAGATCCAACCACCTTTTGACCACTTTAAATTCACAGCTAACAACAACAAATGTTGGAGATCACAACAGTTCAGATAGCATCCATGCAGAGAGAGCAAGCTAATATTTCAAGTTGCGATGACTCGTCATCAGAGCTGAAGTGAAGTGTGGAGGGGACAGCATTTATGCTATGCTTGAGGGGGCGTGGTCATGGTGGGTGTAGGGTGCTAGTGGAGAACAGATGTTGATAGTTCAGATTAAGTGATCAGAATGTGAGAATGGTAGAACAATTGTGTGTCTACCTGCCAGACTGGAAGGATCAGTCAGTCCCATGGGGGATTGGGGAGGGGAGACAGGACATGATAACAGAGAATGTAACAAGTAAAGCTAAAAGAAAAGGGAGAACTGGGAGTTGGTTCACAATTTGGAGGTGTTGAACTCAATATTAAGTCCAGAAGGCTGTAAAGTGTCTAGTCTGAAGATGAGATGTTGTTTGTCCAGTTTGCACTGTGATTCACTGAAACACTGCAGCATGTTGAGAACAGATAAATGGGCATGTGAACAGAATGCTCTATTAAAATAACTGGCTGCAGGAGGGTCAGGGCATTGCTTGTGCACAGACTGGAGGTGTTCTGCAAAGTGGACACCTAGTCTGTGTCTGGTTTCTCCAATGCAGAATAGGCCACATTGGGTGCAGCAAATATAGCACATTGGAGGAGGTACAGGTGAAATGCTGCTTCACCTGTAAATGACTGTTTCGGCCCTTGAATGGTGAGCAGGGAGGAGGTGAGGGGGCAGGTGTTGCACCTTCTATGGTTGTATGGGAGGGTGCTGTGGGGAGCGGGGGTAGGGGGGGGGATGATGTTAGTGGTCGAGGAATGGGCGATGGTGTCCCAGAGGGAACAATTCCTGCAAACTGCAGACAAGGGGAGGGAGGGGGATGAAAAGTGAGGACAAGGGAAACACAATCACACTATTGTGAGTAATGGAAAGTGGCAAGGATGGAAGTGCGGGTGATTAGTCAGTTGTAGTTGAGGGCCCTGTCAACCACAGTGGGTGGGAAACCATGGTTATGGAAGAAGCAAGCGATGTCAGCATCATCCGAACAGATAAGACATAGGTGAAGGAACTTAGAGAATGGGATGGAATTCTTGCAGGATGTGGGGTGTGACAAGCTGTAGTGAAGGTAGCTATGGGGGTCAGTGACTTTGTAATGGAGACAGAGAGGTCAAGGAGAGGAAGGGAAGTGTTTGAAATTAATGATGTGAGAATTACACAGGGTTGGAAATTGGAGGCAAAGTGAACAAAGTTTTCAAGGTCTCCATGGGAGCATGAAGCAGCACCAAAACAATTGTCAAAGTACTGAATAAAGAGTTGTGGGAGGGGGGTTGGTGTAGGACTGGACCAAGGATTGTTCCAGATGCCCCATAAAGAGGCAGGCATCACTGGGACCCACATATTTCTGCCATTCCTTTCACTTGGCAGAAATGAGATGAATTAAAGGAGAAATTGCGCTGTGAGAGAACAGGTTCAGCCAGGTGGAGGAGAGTGGTGGAGGATGGGGATTGTTCAGGCCTCTGGTCGAGGAAGAAGCCGAGAGCTCTCAGACCATCCTGATGGGGATTAGACGTATAAGAGTGATTAGATATTCATCCCTCTATACCTCCCCTCTTCCTACCCCAGTGGGGCCGTCTGTTCTTTTCAGTCTGGCAGGTAGACACACTATTATTCTGCCATTCTGATCACTTCATTTGAACGATCAACACTCCCCCAAACTATGGCATAAATACTGTCCCTTTCACACTTTGTGTCAGCTCTGATGAAGAGTCATCTAGACTCAAAACGTTAGCTTGCTCTCTCTCCATGGATGCAGCCGGACCTGCTGTGGTCTCCAGCATTTGTTAATTTCAGTACAGATTCCAACATCCACAATAATTCATTCCTAAATTCACAGCTAACGTTTCAAATGAGGTGAAATATTTTTCAACTCCATCCTCTGAAACATGAGGCCCAAAATGAAGATATCTAATGGTGTCTGAGCCCTTTAGCACCTGTCAGACACTTTGAATAAGAGGTTATAAATGAATTCACCAGAATTGTCAAATCACCACAGACTATAAGTTGGCACCGATGTAAACTTGTCTGGTTTTTGGTATAAAATGTGCATTCCTTTTTTGTTTGGTTGAACTGTTGATAAAGTATGTCCTTTTGCACTATGTTAATGTCATTAGCAACTGGTTGCTATGCTGGAACTCTGTCTAGTTTCTGGGTTGGCAGTTTGTAGAGCTTTACTCAGCTAATGTGTCCCACACCCAGAATCCCTTGCTTTTTGGCCAAATTGGCAATCTACTTGTGTTTTAGCAGCTATGAAGCTGCTATACTAGTTAAATCAAATCCCTCATTAGAACCGGAGTCATCCACTAAGTTATTTTCTCTTCATTTCTTCCTTGACTTTCAGCTTCTTTTCTTACCAAGTTATATTGTCTTGAGTTCATCTCTTTAGAGTACAAGCTTTTTAAGTTAAAATTCTCTTTTTGTCCCTCCTCTCACCAATTCAAGCTTTCTTACATCTATTATTTCTTCTTTACTAATTATCTTTCCCAGTGATTTTAGAGAAGATTTGTAGCTCAGGTTAATGATATGGATGTAAGTTTGCTTGCTGAGCTGGAGGGTTTGTTTTCAGACATGTCTCTTATTCTTTTCCTCTTTCCATTTCTCACTGTATTTCTTTTCATTCCCCTTTCCTTTTCCTTTTATTCATATTTTTTCCCATTTTAACAAATTATTCTAGGTATGACACATCAATTTAAGGTTTCCCTCTTATTCTTATGAGATCATGTTTTATTTCTACCTCCAACTTATTTATTAACTCTCTCTCAGTTTAGCCTTAGTCAAAGATTTCAAATAATCCTTTGTGACTCTTGGCAAGTCAAAGCCACGTTAAAGTCCCAACATATGTAATACACTTCACAACACCTTTTTTCATGCTCAGTACCTTCCCACGCTCATTTTAAAAAGGTTCAATATGCCTTTTAAATACAAAGATGTCTGACTTAAAGAGCCTCCACTCAGCTAATAGTGATACTAGACAAGCCAGATCCCAGAGTGAAACTTGGGTTAATAGACCATAAGTTTTAGTCTCTGTTTGCATATCCATGGAAGCCTGTCACTGAACATATTCATAATTGTACTTTTAACAAAAGAATATGTAAATTTACTACACGAAAGGATAAAAGCTATCATACTGTACAAGAACTATTGGAATGATCTAATTACAAACATCAGAAAGAATGTTTCATCCCTTTTACCCCAGCAATATTTTAACAAACATTCAAACCTCAGTGAAGAGTCACCCTTATCTCATTGCTATAGCTTCTTATTCAGTTGGCAGAGTTGCAATCAGTTTACTTCCAGAATGTTCCTGTGCATTCCTTTAAGTTCTTTCAGTTAATGATTCTCCTTGAGATCTTTAAAACAGAGTGCTAACTGATCTCACTCATTACTTTTCATAGGTTCCCTAACTCATGACTTCAAAAGTCTTGTAGGATGTCTTCCTTTCTGACAATTCTCTAGCCTTCGGCTTCTGGAGTTTTCTGCTCACTAACTTCTCGGCAACATTGGATTTCTCCCCAGAGAAGTTTACACACTGCTGCCTATTATGGATCTTCTCTATCTGCACAAAACTGCTTCTGCTCCAATTTCTTTCCAAGTCATAAACCTCAAATCAGTAAATACCGTAGTCATTACCTCCTCAGGTGCCTTGCCTGATGGTTAGTTGAAATTACATGATTTCTTGGATTGCTGTTTTGAACTTAATGTTTATAATAACGTTCTGACCTTGAAAGAAGATTGGTCAGATCTTCACAGAACTGAAAACAGCTAAAATCCACTATATATTCCTAGTATTAAATAATAATATATTATGGAGCTTTATAACAACAATCAGGTACTGACAACAAAGTTTTATCTAGAGGAAATCATGTTTGACCAGCTTATTGGAGTTTAAGGAAGTAACAAGCAATGTAGATAATATGGAACTTTTGGATGTCCTGCACTTAGATTTTCAGTTATCATTCAAGAAGTTGCTCCATTAAAGGCAAAATAACAGCTCATTGTATCGAAGTAATATATTGGTGTGAATAAATTATTGGCTAGCTAGCAAGAAACAGTGTGCACAAATTCAGACTGACAAGATGCCAGGAGTGTCACAGGTTCTCAGTTATTTATAGGTGATTTGGATGAAGAACCTGAATGCATGGTTGCTAAATCTGCCTAACCTAAAAAACTCAGAGCACTGTTAAAATGACCTGTTGTTCCCCTTTGAAAGAGCCAATGCTTTCTGATTAGTGTCTAGCAATGCAGAATTCATGTTTTATATGATTGTTATTTACTTGCTTTAGTATGAGTTAAGACAGAAACCTCGATATACCACATGCACCATATAATTATTGCCTTATTAAAATACCTGTGCCTACACTTGGTGGGTACTTCTATAATAATTTTTACCAGAAAATATGACTTGTAGAAAAGCAGCTGCTATTAATTTTGGTCATATTCCAATACGATGATACACAAAAGGATTGAGAACTGTGGGGTGGAAACCACAAAGAATATTAAACACTTCTGTACCAGCAGGGCTGAAAATTCAATGAGTAGTAGAGTGTTTTAAAAGATAGACATATGTATTCGCTTGAAAAGAATATATTAACATGCCCCTCTGAAGGTTCAAAACCTGAAGTTTGAAAACAATTGGTGCTAGTCCTTATAGGAGACAGGAAGAAGAGTAGATAGAAGCAGCAGATGGATCAATTGACTGATTAAATGTAGTGCAGAAGTGAGTTTGTGAGGGAGTTTTCAGCCACAATATTTTAAGCTATTCATTCTATGACTAAATCATAAAATTCAAACAGTTAAAGTTAGATAATATATGGGATCATAATTAATTTTGTCATCACGGAGAACTTGTAAAAGAAACTGAGCACAGATTTTCCTTAAACTGATATTTTCTGGCAGGTGGAGATAAGGCACAAGCAGAAGGAATTCCTGCTGAGAGAGTTTAACAACTAAATGCAATTATAAACATTTCAATAGGCCAATTTATCAGAATTGCTATGGCATCCTGCATCATCAAGAACATTGAGAATGATGTTATTTTCTTGTCTAATACCTCTCTCAACTCTCTATCTGCCATGTTGAGCTAGTTGCTGAAGATGTAACCATGGATCACTCCCCCCTTTGCTTCACTCCCCTGCTATTCTCTGCTTTCAGATCCTCATGCCGGTCTTAGCTTTACACACCTTATTGTTCACCAGCTTTTTCTCCCTACATAGATCATCTAAGTAACCCTCCTACTTTGCTGCTGTAAACATATATCTCCTACCCTTCCTTGTTATACAGTCATTAGCACAGAAACAGGCCCTTTGGCCCATCTCATCCATACTGACCAGGTTTCTGAAACTGAACTAGTCCCATTTGCCTGCGTTTGGCCTGTATCCCTCTAACCCTTTCTTATCCATGCCCAGATGTCTTTCAAATGTTGTAATTTTACCTGCCTCTATTACTTCATCGGGTAACTCTTTCCATATATGCACCACCCTTTGTATGAAAAGGTTGCCCCTCAGGTCCTTTTTAAATTTTTCCCCTCTCATCTTAAATCTATGCCCCCTAGTTTGTGACTCCCCTGCCCTGGGGAAAAGACCTTATCTAGCCTACTCATGACTTTATAAACTTCTTACTCACTCCTCAGCCTCCTATGCTCCAGGGAGAAAGTCCCAGACAATTCAGCCTCTCCTTATACTGTAACTCAAACTACCAGTCTTGGTAACATCCTTGTAAGTCTTTTTGCATCCTTGCCAAGTTTAATAGCACCCTTCATTTAGCAGGGTGACCAGAATTGTGCACAGTACTCCAAATATAGCCTACCAACGTCTTGTACAGCTATAACATGATGTCCCAACTTCTGTACTTAATTTCTTCCTTATCCGTATGACTGTTATTTTCCCATCTACATCCCCATTTCCTCCTTCCATTCCCCAGATCCATCTAGTATTCACAACAACTACATTTTTCAAGATCCACTCGCTATCACTCTTTGCTACCTAATCCACCTTTTTCTGAAGCTTTTGAGTTGAGCCCTAGTTGGCTTTATTGCCATTAGCCAGTGTGGCTGTCTCACTTAAACAGGTTTGTTGAATTGGCGTAGGTTTATTGCAAACAGTTAAGAACTACAAGCAAGGATACAATGACTATGACTTCCCATCAGTTGGCTGACATGTTGAATTTTCAGCTTAAGTGTTTGTTCAAAGAGCTTGGTTACGAAGCATCAAGTTATTAAAGAAACCAGTACTCAATCTTAGAGCAAGAAATCAGGTTTATGTGTCATATAGGTGTGTTTGTGAATATGTTTATTTTCCATTTTTGCCAAAGAAGATCACTCCTGTGACAATATTACCAGTGGGCTGGGGTATTAATGAGTATTCAGGAATGCTCATGAATAGTAAAGAGGTTCCCAATCAACAAGTTTGGGAAAGCTGGCCTTTAAGGTTTGCAGAAAGATTTGTGGCTCAGGTGCTGGTTACTGTAGTGTGGGTATGTTCACTGAGCTGGAATGTCGATTTGCTGATGTTTCATCCCCTGTCTGTGGAGCCTGCTGTTAAGCGCTGCCTTGAATCTTCTGGAATTTATTTGGTTCTCTTTCTGCAGCTTCCGGTTGCCGGTTCTGGTTGTTCGCCGTAGTAGCTGATATACTGGGTCCAGGTCAATGTGCTTGTTGATGGAGTCCATGGCTGACTGCCATGCTTCTAGAAATTCTCTGGCTGTCCTCTGTTTAGCTTGTCCTATGATTGTTGTGTTGTCCCAGTCAAGTTTGTGGTCCTTGTCATCTGTGTGTATGGCTACTAGGGACAGCTGGTCGTGGTGTTTGGTGGCTAGTTGGTGTTCATGGATGCGGATTACTAGTTGTCTGCCTGTTTGTCCTATATAGAGTTTTGTACAGTCTTTGCATGAAATCTTGTAAATTATGTTAGTTTTGCACATAGTAGGTACAGGGTCTTTTGTTCTGGTAGGTTGTTGTCTGAGTGTGCCTGTCAGTTTATGGGCTGACATGAACCCGAATGGTCAGAGAAGTCTGGTCATCAGTTCTGAGACATTTTTTATATAAGGTACTGTGGCTAGTGTGTTATGTCATGGCAAGTCCTTGTTACGTTGTCTGTTTACTCGGCATCTGCGGATGAAGTTGCTGGGATATCTAGGCTTGGTGAAGACTCTGTAGATGTGTTTTTCTTCTTCTCTTCACAGGTTGGGAGTGCTGCATTGTGTTGTAGCCCTTTTGAACAGCATCCTAATGCAGCTTCCCTTGTGTGTGTTTGGGTGGTTCCCCCATCTCCAGGCTCACAGCAGAAGCAGTGATGCAAAGACTGGAACAAACAGCCCTCCCAAAAATCAGACCCAACTCTGGATCAGATACGTGGACAACAATTTTGTAATTATTAAGAGAACAGCGATCGAAAACACACACACAGGATTATCAACACCATGCTCACAGGGATCATATTTACAAGAGAGGAGGAAGCCAACAACCGACTTCTGTTCCTGGATGTGATGGTAGAAAGAACACAGAGCGGTGGATGCAATATAAGAGCTTATAGAAAAACCACACACACACTGACCAGATCCTGAACTACAGCAGGAACCACCCAAACACATGCAAGAGAAGCTGCATTAGGACCCTGTTCAAAAGGGCTACAACACAATGTAGCGCTTCCGACCTATGAAGAGAAGAAGAAGAAGAGCACCTCTACAGAGTCTTCACCAAGAACGGATATCCCCACAACTTCATCTGCAGATGCCTAGCAGACAAACAACACAACGAGGACAAGCCATGGCCCAACACACTAGCCACGTTACCTTCTATAAAAACATATCAGAACTGACAGCCAGACATCTCTGACCACTCAGATTCATGACAGCCCATAAACCAACAGCCACGTTGAGATAACAATTCACCAGGACAAAAGACCCTCTAACCACCATGTGCAAAACTAACGCAGTTTACAAGATTCCATGCAAAGACTGTACAAAGCTCTATATAGGACAAACAGGCAGATAACACCCAGCTGTCCAATAGCCATACAAACAGATGGCAAGGACAACAAATTCGACTGGGACAACACAACGATCATAGGACAAGCTAAACAGAGGAGAGCCAGAGAATTTATGGAAGCATGGCACTCATCCACGGACTCTATCAACAAACACATCGACCTGGACCCAATGTACCAGCCACTGCAACAACCAACCGGAACTGACAACCAGAAGCAGCAGGAATGGAACCAGATAAATTACAGAAGACAAAGTACAGCAGTGTTTCACAGGAGGCTCCAAAGCATTGAAGATGTCACCTAGACAGGGAATAAAACATCTGCAAACCAACTTCCCAGCTCGGTGAACATAGTCACACTTATGGCAAAGCTGGCCTGCATACAAGGTTCTGAGAACAGAAAATTTTAACTTGCTGTTGGCAAACTGACATTTTGCATCCTGTCCAATTAGGTTCCCCTGCCTGATAGAAGTTTTGAGTGACCTGGAAGATTGTTCCCATCATCTGGACAGGTAACCAAGTCCCCTGCTCTCCCTGTGATGATGCTGCAACATTCCCTTTCAAATCCAGAAAATCGCCATCTTCCCTCCAATAACACCCCTCAGTCCTTCCTGAAATCTTTCAATAGCATACATTAGGCCAAATCACTATGCTATATGCCTGGTCCTATGGATAACATAACTATTGGGTCTCTCTTGCAGCTCTAAGAATTTACTTTGATGAGTGGCAACCAAATCCATTTACAGGTATGATGCTCCACATTTGTAAATCACCTGTTAAATCAGCTGTGACTGTTTAGTGTCACTAGTTGACCAGTTGGGAAGCTTTTGGTACACCAACTAAACTTCTGCCTAATTTGGGTGCATGTGGGTTGCATTTTAAATAGAGGTGCTACATGCTTTACTTGGGAAAGCCCCTGACTTTCATAGCATTGGTTCCAGTAATGCCCCAGAGCTCAGTTTTGAACTCAAAAAGAAGTATGACTGACCACAGCTTTTGAATTTTAATTAGTAATTGTTTTAGCAGGTTAGAGGCTGGGAATTCTAAGCTGAGAAATTAATCACCTGACTACATAAAACCTGCCTACGATCTACAAGCCGGGTATATTAAAGAATATTTCCACTTGATTGTATGAATGTGACTTGAACAACACTTGAGAAACTCAACATAGTTCAAGACAAAGCAGCCCCACTTGATCAGCACTGCATCATTAACTTAATTCAAGCCCTCTGACACCAATACACAAAGGCAGAAACGTTTACAATATAACAAGATGCACCATAGCACTAATAGTAAAATCTGCATTATACTAACTTCACAAACTGTCCAGAATTGGAAATGTTTATCAATGTCGCTTCCAATTTCCATCCCACTCTCACCTTCACCTGGTCTATCTCTGACTCTTCCCTTTTCTTCCTCAACCTTTCTGTTTCCATTTCTGGGGATAAGCTGGCCACCAATATCCACTGTAAACCTTACTCCCACAGTTACCTCGATTTTACACCGTATGCCTTCTCAACAACGCTATCGGCTTGGGTGGCAACTTTCAGGTATCTATGCACATGGACACCGAGATCCCTCTACTCATTTACACTACCAAGAATCTTACCATTAGCCTAGTAGACTTTATCCCTGTTGCTCCTTCCAAAGTCAATCGCCTCACACTTATCAGGGTAGAACTTACACACTTCGTGGTAAGTTCCTGGGAAATGCTGCTGAACAAATAGACCCTGGAATGTTGTTAAAGCTCCCTGAAAGTGGGATTGCAGATAGACAGGATAATAAAGACTGTATTTGGTACGGCAGCTGTCATTAGGCAGTGCATTGACTATAGGAGTTGGGAGATGATTTTATGGCTGTACAGGGTGTTGGTTAGCCCACTATTGGAATACAGCATCTAATTCCGGTTCTCCCTGTTACAGGAAAGATGTTGTGAATCTTGAAAGAGCTCAGAAAAGATCCACAAGGATGTTACCAAGGTCAGGGTTTTTGAACTACAGGTGGAGGCCGAACAGGCTGGGGCTATCTTCCCTGGAGCATTGGAGGCCAAGGGGTGACCTTATAAAAGTTTACAAAATTGTGAGAAGCGTGGATAAGGTGAACGGGTCAAGGCCCTTTTCTGAGGCCAGGGGAGTCCAAAACTAGAGGGCAAAGGTTTAATGTGAGAGGGGGAAGACATAAAAGTATCTAATGGGCAACATTTTTTATGCCGAGGGTAGTGCATGTATAGAATAGAGGTAAAAACAATGACTGCAGATGCTGGAAACCAGATTCTGGATTAGTGGTGCTGGAAGAGCACAGCAGTTCAGGCAGCATCCAAGGAGCTTCGAAATCGACGTTTCGGGCAAAAGCCCTTAATCAGGAATAAAGGCAGTGAGCCTGAAGCGTGGAGTGATAAGCTAGAGGAGGGTGGGGGTGGGGAGAGAGTAGCATAGAGTACAATCGGTGAGTGGGGAGGGGATGAAGGTGATAGGTCAGGGAGGAGAGGGTGGAGTGGATAGGTGGAAAAGGAGATATGCAGGTAGGACAAGTCCGGACAAGTCATGGGGGCAGTGCTGAGCTGGAAGTTTGGAACTAGGGTGAGATGGGGGAAGGGGAAATGAGGAAACTGTTGAAGTCCACATTGATGCCCTGGGGTTGAAGTGTTCCCGAGGTGGAAGATGAGGCGTTCTTCCTCCAGGCGTCTGGTGGTGAGGGAGCGGCGGTGAAGGAGGCCCAGGACCTCCATGTCCTCAGCAGAGTGGGAGGAGGAGTTAAAATGTTGGGCCACGGGGCGGTGTGGTTGATTGGTGCAGGTGTCCCGGAGATGTTCCCTAAAGCGCTCTGCTAGGATGCGCCCAGTCTCCCCAATGTAGAGGAGACCGCATCGGGAGCAACGGATACAATAAATGATATTAGTGGATGTGCAAGTAAAACTTTGATAGATGTGGAAGGCTCCTTTAGGGCCTTGGATAGAGGTGTATAGATGTATAGAATAATCTGGTCAGCATGGATGAGTTGGACTGAACGGTTTGTTTCCAATCTGCACACCTCTATAACTCTGTGTTGCTAAACTTGAAAGGTTTCAGTAAAGATCTCCAAGGTTATTGCTAGGATTAGAGAGTTTGAGCTAAAGGGAGAGGCTGAATAGGCTGGAGCTTTTTACGTGAAGTGTTAGAGGCTGAGGAGTGACCTTATAGAGGAGCATGGTTGGGTTAATAGCCAAGGTCTCTCTGTCCCCCCTGTTGGGGAGTTCAAAACTACAGGGCATGACGTTTAAGGTGAGAGGGGAAAGATTTGAAAGGGACTCGCGGGGCAGAATGATGAATGCAGGTAGAATTACAACATTTAAAAGACATCTTGGTGGGCATAGGAACAGAAAGTGTTCAGAGTGAAATAGGCCAACTGCTTGCAAACAGGACTGGATCAGTTTAGGATATCTGGCTTATATGGATGAGTTGGACTGAAGGGTCTGTTTTCATGCTGCACAACTCTATGACTCAAGTCCTTCAGCAAAATGGTGGAAATCTGCAATAAGAACAAAAAGTGCTGGAGATACTCGGCAGGTCTGGCAGCATCAGAAATGGTGACAGATGCAGGAAACATTGCAGCTTTGAGGAAGTGTTTATGATCACACAAGGCACAATCATATCGGTTTTACGCTGGATGCTGGAACATGGGACGAGAGTAAATTAGACACTTGATGATCAGCGTGGGGACATTATGCTCAACAATTTTATATCTGAGATTCTAACCCCATTTTCTTCTGTATTTTTCTGAAATTCTTTCTTTTAGGATGCAGGCAGGAGTGGCAATGGAGAATGTAAATGACACGTGGCCTTCACAGTGAGAGGATTCGAGGACAGGAGCAGGGATCCCTTTCTGGAAGGGTTTTGGTGAGACCACACCTGGAGTACTGCGTGTACCTTTGTTCTCCTTTCCCAAGGAAGGTTATTCTGGTTATTGAGAGAGAGTAAAGAAGGGTCAGCAGACTGAGTCCTGGGATGTGGAGATAGTTCAGGACTACAGATGCTGGAAGTCAGGATCGGTAAAATGTGGAGGCAGAAAAGTGCAGCAGGCCAGGCAGCATCGCAGGAGCAGGGAACCTGACACCTTGGGTAAGGATCATTCATCGGGAATGACAAAGAATCCTGTCTCGCAACGCCAACCTTCCAGATCCCCCGATGCTGCCTGTTTGGCCTCAGTCACCCAGCTCCACACCCCATTAATTATGATCCCTGGGATGTCAGGACTGATGTATGAAGAGAGACTCAATCCTTGTTCAAACCTCCTTTCTTTTGACTTTCTGAGCTGCTGACTACATCACTAACTAATATTCTACCTCCTAATTCCAGATCTAAATCTTACCTATTTAAGCTTACACTTTGGTTCCCATTCCCCTGCCAGATTAGTTTAAAACCTCATCAATGGAACTGGAAAACGCCCCCACAAGGAGATTTGTCACAGCTCTGCCCATGGACAACCGGTCAGGCTTGTAGAGGTCCCACCTAACCCAGAATCGGTCCCAGTGCCTGAAGAATCTAAATGCTTCTCTGGTATACCATTTCTCCAGAAACACTGTCAGCTGATCTATCCTCTTATTCCTGCTCTCACTAGCACGTGGCACTGGGAGCAAGTCTGACATTATTACCTTTCAGGAGTTACACTTTAATGTATCATTGATCTCCCTATATTCAGCTTTCAGGCCCTCATCCCCTTGTTTAGTGATGTTGTTGATACCTACGTGCTCCCCGACCACTGGCTATTTACCCTCCAGCCCCAGAATGCCCTGCTCCATGATATTGTGGATCCTGGCATCCAGGATTCATGTCTGTGGCCATAGAAGTGCCTCTCTGTGCCCCTGACTATTGAATCCCCAGTCACTATAGCCCTGCCACTCTCTTTCCTCCAGTTCTGTGCAGCAGAGCTATTTATGGTATCGTGAACCTGGCTGTTGCTGATTTCCCCTCAGAAGCCGCTCCCCCTGCCCTTGCCAACAGAATCCAAACTGGTATATCTGTTTGAGATGGGGATGACCTCTGGGGACTCCTGCACTTCCTTCTTGAGCCTTTTACTTGATCTGATGGTCACCCATTCCCTTTCTGTCTGTGTAATCCTCATCTGCAGTGTGGCCAACTCACTAAATTAGATTAGTGTGGAAACAGGCCCTTCGGCCCAACAAGTCCACACCGCCCCGCCAAAGCGTCATCTACATCTACATCTACATCTACATCTACATCTACATCTACATCTACATCTACATCTACATCTACGCCTTACCTAACACTACGGGCAATTTAGCATGGCCAATTCACCTGACCTGCACATCTTTGGACTATGGGAGGAAACCGGAGCACCCGGAGGAAACCCACGCAGACACAGGGAGAATGTGCAAACTCCACATAATCAGTCGCCTGAGGTGGGAATTGAACCCAGGTCTCTGGCACTGTGAGGCAGCAGTGCTAACCACTGTGCCACCATGCCGCCCACAAATGTGCTGTCCATGACATTCTCAGTACCACAGATACTCCATAGTGAGTCCACTCAGCTCCAGCTGTGAAAAGCAGTGCCCCAGTAGCTGCTGATGGATACACACATAGCTGTCAGCAACACTGGAAGTACCCCTCATTTTCCACATTGTGCAAGAGGAGCACACCATGGGTCTGAGGTCTCCTGTCATAATTTCTCTCTAGATTCAGCTAGTTGCTCCCATTAAGAGAATTTAAATGTGCTGGCAATCTTCCTTCATTTCAAATGTTTCTAGTATATTCAAAACTCCTATCGTTACTTAAGCTGACATATTATACTATAAAGACTATCACTTACAAATTGGCCATTCCCATTGGGACTGTATGACTTTCTGAATGACTATAGAACTTGGATCTGATTCTTTGATGGGATTTCTTAGCCTTCTCTATTACATGCTGCGTTTGCTGTTTAGTCGTGCATGAACTTACATGTTCTAGTTTCATCAGATTAGAATATAGAAAAGTTCCAGCACAAAGAGGCAATGCAGTGCATTGTGTCTGTGCTAGTAGGTATGCCTGGTTCTGCTTCTTTACAGTTTTGACCAGGGTTGACCTGGTCTTAATAGCAATGGTAGAGTGGAGGGGGATATAGTGCAGTGAGGTTGTAGATTGTGGTTGAATGCAGTTTGGATGGTTGACTGTACCAGAAGGGCTTATGCCCGAAACGTCAATTCTCCTTCTCCTTGGATGCTGTCTGACCTGCTGCACTTTTCCAGCAACACATTTTTAAGCTCTGTACCTCTTGGGTGCCTGGTGTTGAGTTGTTAGATCTGTTAAATGAGTTGTGAATTTTACATGCAAGTTTATGCTCTTGGAGTGACTCTTATTAGTAAGTTTCCAATATTGAATTCTATCTAGTCATAGCATTTTGAGAAGTAGGGCCAGACACTTTCAGGTCTGTCACTACTGGTCATCATGTAAGGTCAATTCCTGCTAATGAGTTGAATACCCCTTGAGTCTATGATTTTGCATCTGGTCATGTGGGGTTACCAGTTTGGTAAATGTGTTTCACTGCTATCCTGTATCTTTGTCATAGTGAAAATAAGTACACCTTTGGTGAGAAAGGAAAACTGAATAAAGGCTCCTTGTTGTTTATTGGAGCACATGAATGAGTGTGACAATATTTCCTTAAATGTTGAGTTGAAGCTGGTTTCAACACTAATTGTTTAACATTTTAAAATGAGCCTGTGTTTCATGTGTTTACTAAACCGTTGCTTTTTTTTAGATTTGTTAAGCTTCATAGAAAAAAATAGATTGAGAAAGCTTTTGTAGTGTGCTTCTGTTTTTGATGAAAATGATCCCACATGTTGGGATGGCATTGACTGTAGGAAAACAACTATGAAGAATGTATACAAGAAATTTGGTTTGGGGAATGATGCAATCAACTCCACAGGCATTGTTTGGATTGATGAGTGAGTAGTTATATATGCAAGAAAAAAATCATTGCACGATTTTATTTATATATTTATGTACAACATAGAGCGAGTTTCTGCCTTGCTAATCATCCTTAAATTTGTATTTATATGTTAATGCCCGCAGTAGTACATAAGAACATAAGAACTAGGAGCAGGAGTAGGCCGTCCGGCCCTTCGAGCCTGCTCCACTGCTCAATAAGATCATGGCTGAGCTTTTCGTGGACTCACATCCACTTACCTATGCTCCTACCTTATCCCTTAATTCCTTTATTGTTAAAAAAAAATCTACCTTAGCTTTAAAAATATTTGCCGAAGTAGCATCAACTACTTCACTGGGCAGGGAATTCCATACACTCACAGCCCTCTGGGTGAAGAAGCTCCTTCTCAATTCAGTCCTAAATCTGCTCCCCCTAATTTTGAGGCTATGCCCTCTTGTCCTAGTTTCACCTGCCAGTGGAAACATCCTCTCTACTTCTATCTCATCTGTTCCCTTCAAAATATTATATGTGCCTATAAAAGATCCTCCGATTCTTCTGAATTACAATGAATATAATCCCAATCTACTCAGTCTCTCCTCATAAGCCAACCCCCTCAACTTTGGAATCAACCGAGTGAACCCCCTCTGCGCCCCCTCCTGTGCCAGTACACCCTTTCTCAAGTAAGGAGACCAAATCTACACACAGTACTCCAGGTGTGGCCTCACCAGCACCTTGTACAGCTGCAACATCACCTCCCTCCTTTTAATCTCAATCCCTTTAGCAATGAAGGACAAAATTCCATTTGCCTTCCTAATTACTTGTACCTGCAGACCAACCTTCTGTGATTCATGCCCAAGGACACCCAGGTCCCTCTGCATTGCTGCAAGCTGCAACTTTTTACCATTCAAGTAATAATCCTTTTTAATGGTACCCCTACCATCTGCCAGACCTTTGCCCACTCAAAGTTTCACAGTCCTCTGCACACTTTGCTCTGCCACTCATCTTAGTGTCATCTACGAACTTTGACACACTACACGTGGTCCCCAACTCCAAATCATCTGTATAAGTTGTGAATAATTATGCTCCCAACACTGATCCCTGAAGCACACCACTGGTTACTGATTGCCAGCCAGAAAGGCACTCATTTCTCCCTACTCTTTGCTTCTTGTTAGTCCTCTATCAAGGCTAATACTTTACCCATAAAACCATGCATCCTTAATATGCAGCAGCCTCTTGCATGGCACCTTGTCAAAGGCCTTTTGGAAATCTATGTACACCATATCTACTGGGTTCCTGTCATTACCTTGCTCGTAATGTCTTCATAGAATTCCAAAAAATTTGTTAAGCATGAGCTGCCCTTCATGAACCCATGCTGCGTCTGCCCAATGGGACAATTTCTATCAAGATGCCTTGCTATTTCTTCCTTGATAATAGACTCAAGCATCTTCCTCACTACAGAGGTTAAGCTAATCGGACTATAATTCCCCATCTTTTGTCCGTTATTTCTCCATCTTTTTTAGTACCCTGGGATGCATTCCATCAAACCAGGAGACTTGTCTATCCTTAGCTCCATTAGCTTGCTCAACACTAGCTCTTCTGTAATAAAGATTGTTTCCAGGTCCTCACCTACCTTCGTCTCTTTGTAAATTACTGACATGTTATTAGTGCCCTCCACTATAAAGACCAATACAAAATACATGGTGGCTCAGTGGTTAGCACTGCTACTTCACAGCACCAAGGTCCCAGGTTCAATTCCAGCCTCAGGTGACTGCCTGTGTGGAGTTTGCACATTCTCCCCCTGTCTGTGTGGGTTTCCTCCTACGGTCCAAAGATGTGCAGGTCAGGTGAATTGGCTATGCTAAATTGCTAGGAGCATTAGTCAGAGGGAAATGGGGCTCGGTGGGTTACTCTTTGTAGGGTCGGTGTGGACTGGTTTCTACTCTGTAGGTAATCTAATGCCTTGGCCATTTCATCATATCCTACACTAAATGCCCCTTCACATCCTCTAAAGGGCCAACATTTATTTTAGCCACTCTTTCTTGTTTTATATATTTATAGAAACGTTTGCTATCTGTCTTTATTTGCTGTACTACTTTTATCTCATGTTCTATCTTACCTTACTTTATAGCTGTTTTTGTGGCTCTCTGTTGACCTTTAAAGTTTTCCCAATCTTCAAGTTTCATGCTGTTTTTGGCCACTTTGTATGCTTTGTCTTTCAATTTGGTAGCCTCCTTATTTCCTTAGACACCCAGGACAGATTACCACTTTTCTTACAGTTATTCCTTTGTCACTGGAATATTCTTTTGCTGAGCACTTTGAAAAATTGCGTTGAAAGTCCTCCATTGCTCTTCAATGGTCCCACCATAAAATCTTTGGTTCCAGTCTACTTTAGCCAAGTCCTCCCTCGTCCTAATGTAGTCTCCCTTGTTTAAGCACAGGACCTCGGTATTGGAGTTTATCTTCACACTCTCCATTTGTATTCTAAATTCAACCATATCAGAGTGCAGCTGGGAAAATTAACAAACAGTGAAATTCGCAACTAATCTTGGAGGAACTATTGGGCGAAGTTCACAGCACAGAATCAGATAAGTTAATTGTTGTTTTAAGTCTGTCCAAGAGAAAGGCTACAGTAGTGGGTACAGTGGATTCTTTCTTGATTATATGTTTTTGGAGATAAGTCTCTTGATTAAACTTAAAATATAAGCCATAGCTACTAATTTAACCTGGGGCAGTGTTTGTAGAGGAATAAGACGGTGTTATTTTCTGGGTCTGTAGATTGTGAAGGAGCAAAAATGGCCTTTGCAGTGATATGTACTTCTTCTCAGATGTGGGAGTTTAAAGAGAGTTTAAGGGTTACTGCGGATTATATCTGCCATAAATGCTGTAGGATGCAAATCTTATCAGATCGAGTGGATCAGTTGAAGAGACAGATAGAAGCGATGAGGAGTTTGCAACAGCTACAGTATGTGATGGATGACAGTTATAGAAAGGGGGGAAATCTCAGATGCAGTCACATAGATGGGTTAAATCCAGAAAAGGTAAGAGAGGTAGGCAGCTAGTGCAGGAGTCTTTTGTGGATATACCCATTTCAAACAGGTATGCTGTTTTGGAAAATGTAGGGGGTGATGGATTCTCAGAGGAAGGTAGCACAAACAGCCAAGTTTCTGGTATTGAGACTGGCTCTAATGCAACGAGGGGTAAGTCAGCTTCCAAGAGATCCATTGTGTTAGGGGATTCTGTAGTCCGTGGTACAGCCAGACTTTTCTGTGGCTAGCAGAGAAAAAGCAGAATGGTGTGTTGTTTCCTTGGTGCCAGGATCAAGGATGTCTCAGAGAGGGTGCAGAATGTTCTCACGGGGGAGAGGGGCCAGCAGGAGGTCATTGTCCACATTGGAACCAATGACATTGGAAGGGAAAAGGTTGAGACTCTGAAGAGAGATTACAGAGAGTTAGGTAGAAGTTTGAAGAGGAGGTCCTCAAGGGTAGTAATATCTGGATTACTAGGTAAAAACAATGACTGCAGATGCTGGAAACCAGATTCTGGATTAGTGGTGCTGGAAGAGCACAGCAGTTCAGGCAGCATCCAAGTAGCTTCGAAATCGACGTTTCGGGCAAAAGCCCTTCATCATTACTCCCAGTGCTACGAGCTAGTGAGGGCAGGAATAGGAGGATAGAGCAGGTGAATGCATGGCTGAGGAGCTGGTGTATGGGAGTAGGATTCACATTTTTGGATCATTGGAATCTCTTTTGGGGTAGAAGTGACCTGTACAAGAAGGACGGATTGCACCTAGATTGGAAGGAGACTAATATACTGGCAGGAAAATTTGTTAAAACTGCTTGGGAGGATTTAAACGAGTAAGGTGGATGGGGTGGGGGGGGATCCCAGGGTGATAGTGAGGAAAAAGATCAATCAGAGACGGTTACAGCTGAGATCAGAAGTGAGTCAAACAGTCAGGGCAGGCAGGGACAAGGTAGGACTAATAAATTAAACTGCATTTATTTCAATGCAAGGGGCCTAACAGGGAAGGCAGATGAACTCAGGGCATGGTTAGGAACATGGGAATGGGATATCATAGCAATTACGGAAACATGGGTCAGGGATGGGCAGGACTGGCAGCTGAATGTTCCAGGATACAAATGCTACAGGGAGGATAGAAAGGGAGGCAAAAGAGGAGGGGGAGTGGGATTTTTGATAAGGGATAGCATTACAGCTAAGGGAGGATATTCCCGGAAATACATCCAGGGAAGTTATTTGGGTGGAACTGAGAAATAAGAAAGGGATGATCACCTTATTGGGATTGTATTATAGACCCCCTAATAGTGATGAGAAACAAACTTGTAAGGAGATCTCAGCTATCTGTAAGAATAATAGGGTGGTTATGGTAGGGAATTTTAACTTTCCAAACATCAACTGGGACTGCCATAGTGTTAAAAGTTTAGATGAAGAGGAATTTCTTAAGTGTGTACAAGACAATTTTCTGATTCAGTATGTGGATGTACCTACTAGAGAAGGTGCAAAACTTGACCTACTCTTGGGAAATAGGCAGGTGACTGAGGTGTCAGTGGGGGAGCACTTTGGGACCAGTGACCATAATTCTATTTGTTTTAAAATAGTGATGGAAAAGGATAGACCAGATCTAAAGGTTGAAGTTCTAAATTGGAGAAAGGCCAATTTTGACGGTATTAGGCAAGAACTTTCAAAAGCTGATTGGAGGTGATGTCCGCAGGTAAAGGGACGGCTGGAAAATGGGAAACCTTCAAAAATGAGATAACAAGAATCCAGAGAAAGTATATTCCTGTCAGGGTGAAAGGGAAGGCTGGTAACTATAGGGAATGCTGGATGACTAAAGAAATTGAGGGTTTGGTTAAGAAAAAGAAGGAAGCATATGTCAGGTACAGACAGGATAGGTTGAGTGAATCCTTAGAAGAGTATTAAGAAAGTAGGAGTATACTTAAGAGGGATGTCAGGAGGGCAAAACAGGGACATGAGATAGCTTTGGCAAATAGAATTAAGGAGAATCCAAATGGGTTTTACCAATGTATTAAGGACAAAAGGGTAACTAGGGAGAGAATAGGGCCCCTCAAAGATCAGCAAGGCGGCCTTTGTGTGGAGCCACAGAAAATGGGGGAGATACTAAATGAATATTTTGCATCATTATTTACTGTGGAAAAGGATATGGAAGATATAGACTGTAGGGAAATAGATGGTGACATCTTGCAAAATGTCCAGATTACAGAGGAGGAAGTGCTGGATGTCTTGAAACGGTTAAAGGTGGATAAATCCCCAGGACCTGATCAGGTGTACCGGAGAACTCTGTGGGAAGCTAGAGAAGTGATTGCTGGGCCTCTTACTGAGATATTTGTGTCATCGATAGTCACAGGTGAGGTGCCGGAAGACTGGAGGTTGGCAAATGTGGTGCCACTGTTTAAGAAGGGTGGTAAGGACAAGCCAGGGAACTATAGACCAGTGAGCCTGACCTTGGTGGTGGGCAAGTTGTTGGAGGGAATCCTGAGGGACAGGATGTACATGTATTTGGAAAGCCAAGGACTGATTAGGGATAGTCAACATGGCTTTGTGCGTGGGAAATCATGTCTCACAAACTTGATTGAGTCTTTTGATGAAGTAACAAAGAAGATTGATGAGGGCAGAGCAGTAGATGTGATCTATATAGACTTCAGTAAGGCGTTTGACAAGGTTCCCATGGGAGACTGATTAGCAAGGTTAGCTCTCATGGAATACAGGGAGAACTAGCCATTTGGATACAGAACTGGCTCAAAGGTAGAAGACAGAGGGTGGTGGAGAGTTGTTTTTCAGACTGGAGGTCTGTGACCAGTGGAGTGCCACAAGGATCGTTGCTGGGCCCTCTACTTTTTGTCATTCACATAAATGATTTGGATGCGAGCATAAGAGGTACAGTTAGTAAGTTTGCAGATGAGAGCTAAGAGCAGCAAGGAGGGGACATGAAAGGTCCTTAGTTGGTAGGATTAGGGAAAACCCTAAGGCTTTCTATAGGTATGTTAGGAATAAAAGAATGACTAGGGTAGGAATAGGTCCAATCAAGGATAGTAATGGGAAGTTGCGTGTGGAGGCTGAAGAGATTGGGGAGGCACTGAATGAATACTTTTCGTCAGTATTCACTCAGGAACAGGACATTGTTGTCGATATGAATACTGAGGCACGAATAAGTAGAATGGATGGCTTTGAGATATGTAGAGAAGAGGTGTTGGAAATTCTGGCAAGGGTGAAAATAGATAAGTCCCCTGGGCCTGATGGCATTTATCCTAGGATTCTCTGGGAAGCAAGGGAGGAGATTGCAGAGCCATTGGCCTTGATTTTTGTGTCCTCTTTGTCTACAGGAGTAATGCCAGAGGACTGGAGGCTAGCAAACGTGGTTCCCTTGTTCAAGAAGGGGAGTAGGGATAATCCTAGTAACTATAGGCCAGTGAGTCTCACTTCTGTTGTGGGCAAAGTCTTAGAGAGAATTGTAAGGGATAGGATTTATGCACATCTGGATAAGAATAATGTGATCAAGGATAGTCAGCATGGTTTTGTGAAGGGCAGGTCGTGCCTCACAAACCTTATTGAATTCTTTGAGAAGGTGACTAAGGAGGTAGATGAGGGGAAAGCGGTAGATGTGGTATATATGGATTTTAGTAAGGCGTTTGATAAGGTCCCCCATGGTAGGCTACTGCAGAAAATACAGAGATATGGCATTGAGGGTGAGTTGGAGGTTTGGATTAGGAATTGGCTGGCTGGAAGAAGACAGAGGGTAGTAGTTGATGGCAAAGGTTCATCTTGGAGTGCCGTCACTAGCGGTGTTCCGCAAGGATCTGTTTTGGGACCATTGCTGTTTGTCATTTTTATAAATGACCTGGAGGAAGGGTTAGAAGGTTGGGTGAGCAAGTTTGCGGATGATACGAAAGTCGGAGGAGTTGTAGACAGTGAGGAAGGATGTGGCAGGTTACAGCGGGATATAGAGAAGCTGCAGAGCTGGGCAGAAAGGTGGCAAATGGAGTTCAATGTAGCTAAGTGTGAGGTGATTCACTTTGGTAAGAGTAACAAAAAGATGGGGTACTGGGCTAATGGTCGGATACTTGGTAGTGTGGAAGAGCAGAGGGATCTTGGTGTCCATGTACACAGATCTCTGAAAGTTGCCACCCAGGTAAATAGTGCAGTGAAGAAGGCATATGACGTACTGGCTTTTATTGGTAGAGGAATTGAGTTCCGGAGTCCTGAGGTCATGCTGCAGTTGTATAAGACTCTGGTGTGGCCGCATCTGGAATATTGTGTACAGTTTTGGTCGCCATACTATAGGAAGGATGTGGAGGCACTGGAACGGGTGCAGAGGAAGTTTACCAGGATGTTGCCTGGTATGGTAGGAAGATCCTATGAGGAAAGGCTGAGGCACTTGGGGTTGTTTTCATTGGAGAAAAGAAGGTTTAGGGGTGACTTGATAGAGGTGTACAAGATGATTAGGGGGTTAGATAGGATTGACAGTGAGAACCTTTTTCCACGTATGGAGTCAGCTATTACAAGGGGGCATAGCTTTAAATTAAGGGGGGGCAGATATAGGACTGATGTTAGGGGTAGGTTCTTCACTCAGCGAGTCGTAAGTTCATGGAATGCCCTGCCAGTAGCAGTGGTGGACTCTACCTCTTTATGGGTATTTAAGCGGGCATTGGATAGGTATATGGAGGATAGTGGGTTAGTGTAGGTTAGGTGGGCTTTGATCGGCGCAACATCGAGGGCCGAAGGGCCTGTACTGCGCTGTATTCTTCTATGTTCTATGTTCTATGACACCAAAATTGGAGGTGTAGTGGACAACGAAGAGGGTTACCTCAGATTACAACAGGATCTTGACCAGATGGGCCAATGGGCTGAGAAGTGGCAGATGGAGTTTAATTCCGATAAATATGAGGTGCTGCATTTTGGGAAAGCAAATCTTAGCAGGACTTAAAACACTTAATGGTAAGATCCGCAGGAATGTTGCTGAACAAAGAGATCTTGGAGTGCAGGTTCATAGCTCCTTGAAAGTGGAGTTGCAGATAGATAGGATAGTGAAGAAGGCCTTTTGTATGCTTTCCTTTATTGGTCAGAGTATTGAGTACAGGAGTTGGAAGGTCATGTTGCGGCTGTACAGGACATTGGTTCGGCTACTTTTGGAATATTGCATGCAATTCTGGTCTCCTTCCTATCAGAAAGATGTTGTGAAACTTGAAAGGGTTCAGAAAAGATTTACAAGGATGTTGCCAGGGTTGGAGGATCTGAACTACAGGGAAAGGATGAACAGGCTGGGGCTGTTTTCCCTGGAGCGTTGGAGGCTGAGGGGTGACCTTATAGAGGTTTACAAAATTATGAGGGGCATGGATAGGATAAATAGGCAAAGTCTTTTCCCTGGGGTTGGGGGCTCCAGAACTAGAGGGCATAGGTTTAGGGCGAGAGGGGAAAGATATAAAAGAGACCTAAGGGGCAACTTTTTCACGCAGAGGGTGGTACGTGTATGGAACGAGCTGCCAGAGGATGTGGTGGAGGCTGGTACAATTGCATCATTTAAGAGGCATTTGAATGGGTATATGAATAGGAAGGGTTTGGAGGGATATGGGCTGGGTGCTGGCAGGTGGGTCTGGATTGGGTTGGGATATCTGGTTGGCATGGACAGGTTGGACCGAAGGGTCTGTTTCCATGCTGTACATCTCTATGACTCTCTGACATACTATGATCGCTCATTGTAAAAGGATTCCTAACTATGAGGTCATTAATTATTCCTGCCTCATTACCCAGGACCAGATCGAGGATTGTTTGCTCCCTTGTCGGTTCCATTCCATACTGTTCACAAAAACTATTGCAGATACGCTCAATGAACTCCTCCTCAAATTTACCCTGACTGAGCTGGTTCAGTCATCTACATGTAGATTAAAATCCCCATGATAATAGCTGTACCATTTTTACAGGCATTTAGTCATTTCTTTGTTTATTGCCCACCCCAATACAATGTTATTAGTTGATGGCCTAGTGAAAAGCCTATCAGTGACAATTTCTTCTTAGAATTTCTAATTTCCATCCAAATTTGTATCCACTTTATTCTGCATAGAATCTATATCATCTCTCAGCACCACCCTGTTGTTGCCCTTGAATATCAGAGCTACACCACCTGCCTTACCTTCCTGTTTGTCCTTCTGAATAGTCTGATATCCCTGGATATTTAACTCTCAGTCATGACCATTCTGTCACCATGTCTCTGTAAGGGCCACTAAATCATATTCATTTGTAATGATTTGTGCCATTAACTCATCAATCTTGTTTCATATGCTATGAGCAAAGTGCCCTTCTGCTGGCTTTCTTATCCTCATGATTTCCAACAACTCTAATAAAATCTCCTGAGTTATCCTTTCTTTCTATTTCTTTTATAGTCTGCCTTGAACTTAAACCCTCCTGCACACATGCTAATCTGCTGCTTACCTTTTTATTTAACATCATATTTCCTGTCATTTTCCCTTTCCCTTCCCACGACTCACTAGCTTAAAGTCTTGGTGGTTATTTCATTTATCCTTTTCACGAGAAGACTGGTTCCAGATCAGTTCAGTGGAGACTGTCCCATTGGTACAGATCCCCCTTTTACAAAATTGATGCCAATGCCCCATGAAATGGAACCCCTCTTTCCCACACCACTCACTTAGCCACATGTTTACTCCCCACACTGCCTTATCCCTAAGCCAATTTCCACTTGGCTTGGGCAGTAATCAGGAGATTATGACCCTCAAGGGCCTAATATTAATGCTTCTCCCACTGGTGCTTCTATATGACCGTTAATTTGTTGTATTTTTAGACTTGTTCATTTTTGCTGCTTCTCCTGCATGCTTGACATTACACCTTCTACTTGTATCCTTCTGAAGTGTTGTTAAGTGGCTATCCCAAACCGTTGCTTTTTATTCACTCGTGTTAATAAAGTAAGCCTCTTAAAACTATATACTTTGATTCATTTATATTTTTAGACTACCAGGTCTCATCAAATCAGTCCTTTAGCCCTTAAGTGTTAACAGATACCAGGTCAGCAAGGCAGTTGTATCTTTCATGTAGTAAATTATAAAGCTTTTCTATATTACTGTGTTTCCAAATTCGATTCTCACTACTCAGGCTTTCTTTTGCTCTTTTACATGTTTGGCTTCAAAAGGTATCCTTAGTAACGTAGTCATGCTTTGGAGATGCTGGTGTTGGACTGGGGTGTACAAAGTTAAAAATCATACAACACCAGGTTATAGTCTAACAGATTTAATTGGAAGCACTAGCTTTCGGAGCGCTGCTCCTTTATCAGGTGGTTGTGGAGGACACAACTGTAAGCACAGAATTTATAGCAAAAGTTTACAGTGTGGTGTAACTGAAATTATATATTGAAAAAAACCTTGATTGTTTGAGTCTCTCATCTGTTAGAATGACCATGATAATTTCACTTCTTTCATATGTAAATCACAAACCTTTTAAAAAACATTCCCAGATTAACTGTAACAATTGGTGTCAGCTCAGATAAGATGTTGAAGGTGTTAGCCCCGTGTTCTGTTGTCTGTGCCATAATGTTTAGACTGATTCTAATCTAAAAATGTGAGTTAACAGAGTCGTACATGGATTCATGCAGTTTTTGAGCAAAGTCCAATTTAACTCTGCAAGTACAAATTCACCCCACAAACGTATATGTGTATGTGTGCATGTGCGTGGGTGTATCTGGGTGGGGGAGTTGTGATTGTGAGTGAGATTGTATATGTGTGTGTGTAAAGTGGTCTAAGTCTGTGAGAGGATGCACGTATGAGTGTGTCTGTGAGAGTGTATATGTGAGTGTGCACGTGTGAGTGTAAAGGGGTCGAAGTCTGTGAGAGGGTGCATGTGTGAGTGTGTGTGTAGGAGTGTGTGTGAGTGTCTGTGTATAGGTGTGTCTGTGCGTATAGTGCAATGGTGGTCACCTGTAGTGTGACATGAACCCAAGGTCCCGGTTCAGGCCCTCAGTATGGGTACCGGACTTAGCTATCAAAAACTGCATGAATCCATGTAAGACTCTGTTAACTCATTCTTTTAAAGATTAGAATCAGTCTAAACATTATGACACCGACAACAGAACACAGGGTGCAAACACCTTCAACATCTTATCTGGGCTGACGCCAATTGTTACAGTTAACCTGAGAATGTAACTTTTTTATAAAAAATGTTTTGTGATTTACATATTAAACCTGTTGGACTATATACTGGATTAGTGGTGCTGGAAGAGCATAGCAGTTCAGGCAGCATCCAACGAGCAGCGAAATCGACGTTTCGGGCAAAAGCCGTTCATCAGGAATAAAGGCAGTGAGCCTCAAGCGTGGAGAGATAAGCTAGAGGAGGTGGGGGTGGGGAGAGAGTAGCATAGAGTGGTTGCAGTGGGAGAGGGACTCCCTGAAATTCTTGTAGAGAGAGGAGGAAAACTTCTTCAAGGCAGGCATCCTTGCAAGAGGATTCGCAGTAGGGTTAAAATCAACGAGGTAAAAACAATAACTGCAGATGCTGGAAACCAAATACTGGATTAGTGGTGCTGGAAGAGCACAGCAGTTCAGGCAGCATCCAACGAGCAGCGAAATGTTGGACTATAACCTGGTGTTGTGTGATTTTTAATTTAGTAATGTAGATTTAGTGCAATTTCTATTCTCATTTCAATGACAGCTTACCAGAGTTCTTCAATGTACGGTTTGTGCTTTTCCATAAGATCAACTTGACTTATTTCATAGGCAACGGTGAAAGGTGAATGCTGTTTTGGAATACTGCTATCGTATAAAGATGTTGCAAAATTTGATAGGGTTCAGAAAAGATTTAGAAGGACTTTGCCAGGATTAGAGGGTTTGAGCTTATGGGGAGAGGATGAATAGGCTGAGGCTATTTTCCCTCGACCTTTGAAGGATGAAGGGTGATCTTAGAGGTTTATGAAATCATGAGGGGCATGGATTGGATGAACAGTCTTTTCCCTAGTGCAAGGAAGTCCAAAATTAGAGGGCATAAGTTTAAGATGGGGAAAGAGTTAAAAGGACCACTAAAAAGGGACAATTTTTACAGAGGCTGGTTCGTGTACGGATCGAGTTGCCAGAGGATGTTGTGGAGGCTGGTACAATTACATTTCGAAAAGCATCTAGATGGCAATATGAACAGGAAGGGTTGACAGGGCTATGGGCCAAATACTCACAAATGGAATTAGATTAATTTAGGATATCTGTTCAGCACAGATGAGTTGGACTGAAGGATCTTTCTGCTGTCTGCGTCTCTACAACTTTACGTCTCTAAATCTACAATAATTGACTCATCTTGTTCTCTCAATGGCAATGGAACTTGTTCATGAGCAAGTTAGTGTTACATGTATGTTGTACATAATAGTATACAGGCAGTGGATGTTAAGTGTTAGTTCATTTGAGTCCAGATAAATAGATATAGATTACAAAGTCTTTGTTGAATTAGAAGTGTATCTTAGTGTCCAATTCTAAAAATATAAGGTTTCACTTCATTCCTTTGCCAGCTGGCTTTCTGGAATAACAAATGCAGCATGGTCAATTTTAATCAAACCTAACAAATAAGAGCAGGGGTTTAGATCAGACATTACTTTACACTCACCCATTAAAGATCAATGGAGATGGATTATGTTAGTATTAGCTTTATTTGTGAAGTGAATAATAATAAAGGTTTATTAATTTCCTTTGCGATGGAGTTGTGTTTTTAAGTTGTAGCATGTGATGTGGAGACATGCCAAAAAGACATTTGGAAGGGATAAAAAAGAAAAGTATAAAAAGCAACCAGTCATAATAAAAACTTGAATTTAACTTTCATTCAACCTGTGGGTTGTGTTTGGAATCGTCACTCATTAGGGTTCTGAGTTATTGACGCCTGATGTAGGTGCAAGCAAGTGTACCACTGCAATTACCATATACTAAATGAATATGGTTTATGAAAGCCCTTGATCTTAACATTTCAAGAACCTTATTACTGAGGAATATACAGAGCACATGATTTTAGCAAACATTTTCTCAAACAGAAGATGTAGAAGTTAATAAATTATAGTAAATGAACTCGGAATCAAAAAGGTAAGAATCCAAATAAGTTTAATGGGAGTTGACTTCAGATAGCTGTATAAATGGATGTTTGACTCATTCCAGATTCCAACTTATTGTAAACAAAACAGCAAGGCCTTCTCTCTATGTGCTCCTTACAAATAGATCTGAAAAGTCCAATCTACAGACTTTCACCTAAGTTTCTCATTGCTTATATTACCAACACAATACATTTGTTAAATCTTCAAAATGAAATATGCTGTCAACTAAATAATTTACTTTTTCAACAGAAAAAAAAACTCTGGTGTATATAAACAACAAATGTATAAACATGAAGAATTCAAAAAACCCATCAATGACTGGTTTACTTTCCAGCAAAACAATGTAGACGTCTTTGTATAAACTAAGAGTTAACCAACAGGGTTCCAACTCCATTTTAGCAATATCAAACACTGTACAAATATACATAGAACAATCTTATAAACTTTCAGAAGGATTTGTACATGAAGGTGTAGCCTTATCTGGTTTGTCAGAAGTTTATTTTAGATAACTGCAGCAGTTTTCAACAGGTAAATACTTCTATCTATACATTGCAACAGATTCTTTGCAGAGTTGCAGCACCAAAATTCAGCTACCTCACTGGAGATTTTGCCATAAAATTTGCCCAGTTAACTAGCAGAATTTGATCTCCACATGGTTGAGTTAATTGTTTTTCTGAATAGAAATGCCATTACTTTGAAGGAATGCTGGGATATAAACTGAGATTACAGCAGACCTTGAGCACCCAGGTAACACAACACGTGGTCAAATTACAAAAAAAACTGGATCAATGGGTAGATTTAGAATGAATTTATATCAGCACAGGTAGTAGGGAGCAGTAATCCTCTTTATTTAAAATGTTCAACTGATTGCTCACAGTGGAAATAAATAGGAATTTGCCAAAGATAAACAAACACAAAATGCTGGAATTCTACAACTTGATCAAAACTGGAGAAGGGACCTGTTTAAAAGGTAAAAAAAAAATTAGATGTGATCCTTCATCCCTGAAAAATTAACCTAGTATTATCTCTTTTCGATGCTGATTGGCAGGCGGACTGAGCCTTGCAACATTTTTATTTAACAACTGTGATTAAATGAGCAGTTTCTAACAGATTGAGAAAGGCACCATTGTGGTTGCTCTATTGTAATGTCTAATGTATTTGTTTTCTAATTTTATTTTATTTATTTAATAATTTACAAGACCCTGCTGATTTTGGTGAACTGATTTAATTCTGAAAAGCTGTCTTGATAACTGAATTTCAAATTTAGGTCTAAACCCAATGGAGTCTAGAAATGTGAATTTTGTTATACAGCAGTCTTGGTGTGCCACATATAATCTCTTTATTTGTTTGGTGTGATAATGCACTGAGTATTTTCAGCTTCCTGCATCACGCATAGATGGCCAAATTAAATACATAAACAGCAGAGTACGGACTGGAGAAGATATGATAAGGAAGTAGCTATTGATATATCTCAACTATTCTGCAAAGTAATTTACATTAATTATGTACTGACAATACTGTATGTTTCTTTTTAAGTTTCTTTGCTGATTAAAACATTTTCTGACATGAACAAATTGTTTACATTTTGTACTGAAAATTGTTTGTCACTTATTTTACTTAATGTTTTAACGAGAATTTAGTTAAAAGAAATCCCTGACCAAACATCTTAAATCAATATTGCCAATACACCTACTTTTTGCCAAATAGTTTAATGATATTTCCTATAACAAATTCAAAAGGCAAATGCAGCCCAGTTTAACACAATTGAAATGCCTACAACAAAGCAACACCTCCTTAGTACTGCACAGGTCAGTTTAGATTATGTGGTCACGTCTAAGAATCAGATGTGACATATCATCCAAGTTATGAGTAAAATTATTACTAATGAACCAGGCTGTTGTTTAAATTATTTTCACTATTGGTTGAAACTTAACAAGCTGGGCAATACTTAAAGATTGCTTACCCCAGATCAACTTTTCTGGCTGTTAGAGCTGAGGATTGAATATTGTGTGCTAATCTTACATCTTTTGATTTTCTGACTGTATAGTAGAAAACAGTGAACCATTCAGAATTACTGCAGCTGAACTCCAACACCAAAGAGGAAAAATATTCTCAGCTGAATAAAGCCAAGTATAGGCATTTTTCGCATCATATAATTTACAAGAAAACTGCGAATTAAAGACTAAACTATTTTTTTCTCCAACAACAGGACTTTCTTCCTTTACTTAGTGATTGGGAGAAAATCAGCAATGTGTTTCTTTTTGTGCTTATATATATTCTCAAGCTTATGGATTAACTCAGTTACATAGTTCTCAAAATAAAAGCGCAAATATTCTCTTAAATAAATGATTATTTATAACAAATACTCATATCAAGTCCAGATCTAACTGAAAGTAGGATTTAGTAAGAGATGGATAAATGGCACCACTGAGTTGAGGAATAAAACACATTAGCTATTTTCATCGAAGTTTCAGGCAAAGAAACAAACAATTTACTGCTAATGACGTTGGGCTCCTGCATAGCATTAGTTGAGGATGAATGTACATGATGAATTATACACTGTAATTATTATAGCACCACCTACAGACAAAAAAATTAATGATGCATTCAGTACTTCGCACTGGGAACATTTCTATATACCATCCCAGCAGCAGTTTGTTAAGACATAGCAGCACGCACAAGAGGCTGAAATTGTTTAGCAGTGATGGTTTTAGTGTGGGACTAGAGTCTATGACAATCAGGCAGCAAATGAGCTGCTGCTGGGGATCCCATCATAAGGCTAGAAGCTCTTTAGTCCCAAAAGCACCACTTGGGTGGTGGCTACTACTAGACTCCCCCTCTTTGAGCTACAGAGTGTCTGATCAGGAGGCTCCACATATCCGAGCCCAGAGAGTTTGATTAGTAAAATACCAGTAGCAGTGGTAAGAGGTCCTTAATTGGCAGGAAAACCCTCTTCCATCTTCTTGCTGTTCATAGAATTCAAAGGCATAGGGTAGCCGATGTGTATTCCACCATTGTCCTCGCTCCCATTGGAATTCCCTCATTAGTCAACTGCCTTTCCATCAGGGTCAAAGGGTTAGAGTAAAGATGAAGAAATAATTGAACCCAGGATAGGGAAGGTAACGAGGGGTAGGTTGGCAGACAGGAGGGAGGGAGAAGTATGGGTTAGAGAAATAAAATGCTGAGAGAATGTAGAAAAAAAGAGGAGAGAGGAGATGAGAAAGCGAGGAGAAAGCTGTTACAGAGATAGAAAAATAGAACACAAAGAGGCAATAGAGTGGGTTGTAGGGCAAGGCACTGCTTATTTCGGGTGGAGAGGGCTGGGTGATTGAGAGAGACCAGAATTATCCTTAAGGGGGAAGCAGGTCTCCTCCTTTACAGCTCCAATGTAGATTAGGCATATAAAGCCGATGAACGTTCAAGATGCTGGGTGAGGGGATTTTGTGGATCTTTATTAAGAAAACAAGCATTTGCACATGAAACAATTCTACACAGTTGAGGGAGAGATCTACGGCAAACGGAATATCAACAGTGCTCATTTGGTAAAGGCTTTTAAAGGTTGAATGTTCCAAAGGTGGTGTAGGAAGTGGGGCAATTGGGAGTTCTTGGCCAATACTGCACTATGATGGGTCATGTGAGGGTCAAATGTGGTAATGGTTGTAGTAACGTGTCCCTGGTTAGGAATATGGTACTTACTCTTCTAATTCATGAATGGTGCTCAGAGAGCTGGGTTTAGAGAAGTTTACTGGGGTTGTACTCTTCCAAGTACAATGGAGACCTCATTGTGTCATGGAGATCTTGGCTTCATCCTCTTAGTATTTGTCATATGCCAATGTCTGACAGGGCACATGTTCTGAGATGCAACAGTTAGTGTGGCATGTGATCATGTCATTAACTCCGGGGGGTTTTGGGAGAGTGCTGTCCTTGGTATGGAAGCTATTCATTTGTGACTCAGCAATTCAGTGGTTTAATGTTTAAGGAAAAACTTCACACATGATTTAACGTAGGACAGAAACACTCATGCTACTTTCACCCAAGATTCAGGCTGTGGTACCTGATTGTAGGTTGAGTTGGGTTATTGCATAATATTAATTGAGGGCCACTATAGATAATAAGTCACTGAATATAACCCACAACACCACCTTCAGGATTAGTATAAACTGTATGCTACAAACATTCAGCTTCTACAAAAGGATGAGATTAAATAAGATTATACCTTACAAGTGATATAAGGAGGCAAGGAGTTATATTACTTGATCATATACCTATTGAGGAACTGTTGCATCTCAGAACACGTTCCCTGTCTGCATGGTGTATCTTCACTTGCACAGAATCTTAAAAAATAGCTGTATTTCGCAGTAGTGCAAGGCTAAATATTTTTAGATAAGGCTCTACTAACAGCAAACTGCAAAATCATGCATTATGCTACACAGTTGATATCTTTTTCAACAAATGTGCTACACCATTGTCAAACATGTAACAGAGCTGAGGTAATAATGGCACAGAACTGCAAATGGAACTTCTGAGCATTTAAAAAGTTGGACAAAATGAATGCCCAGTATTTACAATCTCATTACACTTATTGAACGCACTGTGCCTAGCAAAGGAACACTTCACATCCAGCATGAGTGAACAAAAGCATGCTCATTTAAATTTGATTTAGGGAGCATAGAGTCAGAAGAGTCCAGCGGTCAGAGAGAGAATTCTTTAAATCTGGTTTTACTGTGAGTTACCCAATATTTGTCATGAAGCCCAGGCAGGTTATCACATTTCAAACATCTGACATGAGTTAAAATGCCATTTCTGAAGACTTGCATGTCCCAACTGCTTCATATTAAATTGAAAATAATAGGAGTACCTCCAAATGACTCCCTCTGGATTGAGATTATTCTTTTCTGGTGCACAATTTAAATACAGGAGGTTTGGTGGATGGACTGCTTCAAAAATAAATCTTTATTAGATTCTGGCTCAAAATCTTAAATTATATGGCAAAAATCGAATGTGTAACCCTAGGCTGTCTTTGCAATATAGTTGAAAGAGTGAAGATCAACATTAGTAGTTTAGAATCTGAACTATAGATCTCTTGTCTGTATGATTTTCCTCAATGTAAGTACTTTCATGTCTTGCACGCTATTAGGTTTGTATCTTGGTGTGGCGTTGAATTAAATTTATGTTTCTCCAGCAGTACAGCAAGTCAGTGATAAGTGCAACTCAACAAGTATTCAAAGTAAAGTGCATCATCACAGAGAGTAGTATAAATGTGTAATGTGGGCTCAAATTTGTATCCAATAAGATCTCCATTTAGCTTTTACTTCAACTAACATCATACATACCAGTATTCAATTTTCATTTTACCAACCTAATTAGATTGGCTTTAAACTGGAAAATAAATTTTGATCATGAAAATATAAGCACCAAAAAAATATATAAATATAACAGAAACGTTGGAATCGCTAATTAAACGGTACACATTCTGGATCCAATTTCTAGATACTGCTTGAGATAAACTGTTTACTTTGTGAACAAGTTTATTAAAATATCCTCTGTCAGTGTGAAATGCCAAACATAGGAATGAATGTGTATTCAGTTACTACACTGAAGAGTTTTGACTTTGATACTTATGTCTTAGATCTTTCAGGTGATATAATTCTGATTAATTCCTGTTTCTTGATCTTGAAACATGTTACCCAATTCATTCAAAATTAATACCATTTTGTTCTGTTAGTATCTAAGTCAGATACAAATTAATTTTTCAAACAAAAAGTTGCACACGCACAGCTGTGTTTCTTTAACACAGAAGAGCATATTGTGTTATAATGTTTGGATGCAAGTTTAATCTATACTCTGTTGAATGACTGCTTCAGATTCATAATATGCAGTGCTATCATTTAGCTCAAGAATCCATGAAGAAGAGTGGGAGAAACCAGGAAAACTCTTCATCAGACTTTCTTGCTATCTTCTTGCAGCTGTCTGAGAATGCAGTTCTTAAATGACTGTGAATAGACCACCAACCTGTGCTCTCAAAGGAGACTAGTGTTGTGTATGATAGCGAGTGAATTGGGTAGAAAGGAAAGGAAGTTATATACCTTGCGTAAAAAGCGATTAAAGGAAAAATGATAACCAAAATTTGGGAACAGGAATAAATATTGATTATTTCACAAGAATCACTTAATCCATTACTAATTGTTTTTCATGGTTAGTGGATCACAAACTTAGGTGCACTCAACATAATTAGTTGGGTAGAAAATATTTTAATGAACCTAGTTAAAGTATTTTTAACACTTCCTTTAAACATCCCAGCAATCCTTATTTTGTTGCACTAAGGTCAGAACTGACCTATTATTTTTCTGTTCTGTTTGGGTGGCTGGTCCATGCCTGATTTGAAACAACAGAAGTACTGGCTGGCTTAGTATACACACCTGCTAGTACCCAATCAATTCATTCCCTATTATTCAACGTGGGAATAGTTTGTCGATCAGTCATGATTTTGGTTCACCTTGTGAATGTAATAACTTTCTCACAGTCTTCAGTTAATAGTTCCACCGTAGAACCAAGGAGGTCCAACAACTCAGGTACACACCGTACCAGTTCCAGAGACATCCTGCCATCGAGGGAGCAGAACTGAAGGTTCCCAAGTTGGAAATGTACCTGGCTTGTGGACACCTGTTTGTAAAATTCTACCTCTGTAATGGTAGCTATTTCAAAGTGAGGGAAGCGGGATTGGAAAATCCTGACTGACATTTTCAGTCTTCGAAGAACTTCGGCTAATACAAGCCAATTGCAAGGGCTGCACAAACAGAAAGAAATACCAAATAAAGTAGAATTTACAACTATGCAGGATAACCATAACAAATAGTCCAAAACTCTACAGGTACCATACCATAGAATTCATACAAAATTATCCATGAACAATTTATCTTTCATTTATCTTGTGAAACAACAAGAAAGCTAATTTTTTGTAAGTTTTTTTTATTCATTCTTGGCTAGGCAGCATTTATGTTCCATCCCTAATTGCCCAGAGGGCAGTTAAGAGTCAACCACATTGTGTGGATTTGGTATCACATATAGACCAGACCAGGTGAGGATGGCAGATCTCCTTCCCTATAGGACATTAGTGAATCAGATAGGTTTTCCCAGACAATTGGCAATGGTTTTATAGTAGTCATTAGATTCTTAATTCCAGATTTTACTGAATTCAAATTCCACTATTTGCTGTATGGGGATTTGAACCTGGGTCACCAGAACGTTATCTGGGTCGCTGGACTAACAATCCAGTGATACCACTATATCAACTCCTCATAAGTCCCCTTTAGTTATCCTTTGCGATTTAATTGATTAAAGTAATGAATGGTAAATCATAATCTAGAATTATGCAATGTTTTGATATGTTCCTGAAGTACAACAGTTCAATTTTTAAACCCATGTAATTACAGGTAATCAAATAAAGTCTGTTTCTGAATTCACAAAGTGATCATTTTTGTCAAACAGCCAATACAACATTCAGTGGTTTTATTCTGATAACCATATTACTCCTATTCAGAAACTGCAGTCAGAGAAATATCAACCAATGAAAAGTACTGCCACTTAAATTTAGTCTTGATCAAAATTAACACAAGAAGTGTCAGGAATAAAGGTGATGAACTTAGAACATGGATTAGTACTTGCAGCTATGGTGTTGTGGTCATTAGAGACTTGGATATCACTGGGGCAAGAATGGTTGTTGGATGTTCTGGGGTTTGGATGTTTCAAAAGGAATATGGAGGGGGTTAAATAGGTGGGGGAGTGCCATTGCTAATTAGGGATAGTATAACAGCTGCTGAAAGAGAGGTTGTCAAGGAAAGTTTGCCTACTGAGTTAATAGGTGAAGTCAAAAACAGGAAAGGATCAGTCACTTTATTGGGATTTTCTATACACCACCCCAACAGCAACCGAGACATGGAGGAGCAGATTGGGAGGCAGATTTTGGAGAGGTGTAGAAGTAACAGGGTTGTTGTCATGGGTGACTTCCACTTCCCTAATATGGATTCAAATCTCCTTAGTCCAAATAGTTTGGATGAAGCTGATTTTGTCAGGTGTATCCAGAAAGGATTTCTGGCTCAATATGTAGATAGACTAACTAGAGAGGAGGCCATATTGGATTTGGTGCTTGACAATGAACCAGGTCAGATGTCAGATCTTTCGGTGAAAGAGCATTTCGGTCGTAGTGATCACAACTCCTTGACCTTTACAATACTCATGGAGAGGGATAGGAGCAGATGGTATGGGAAAATATTTAACTGGGGGAGGGAGAATTACAATGTTATTAGGTAGGAACTATGGAGCATAAATTGGGAGCAGATATTCTCAAGAAAATGCGCAACAGAAGAAGCACAACAGAGGTTGGTTAGAGACTTGCATTGAGTACTAGATAGGTTTTTCCCACTGAGGCAATGAAGGGATGGTAGGGGGAAGGAACCTTGGGTGAAACATCTAGTCAAGAGGAAGAAGGAAGCTTACTTAAGATTGAGGAAGCAAGGATCAGACAGGGCTCGAGAGAGTTACAAGGTAGCCAGAAAGGAACTGTAGAATGGACTTAGGGGCCACACGGTGGCTCAGTGGTTAGCACTGCTGCCTCACAGCACCAGGGATCCAGGTTCAATTCCAGCCTAGGGTGACTGTATGGAGTTTGCACATTCTCCCCGTGTCTGCGTGGGTTTCCTCCGGGTGCTCCGGTTTCTTCCCACAGTCCAAAGATGTGTAGGTCAGGTGAATTTGCCATGGTAAATTGCCCATACTATTAGGTGCATTAGTCAGAGGGAAATGGGTCTGGGTGGGTTACTCTTCGGGGGTCGGTGTGGACTGGTTGGGCCGAAGAACCTGTTTCCATACTGTAGGGAATCTAAAAATCTAGAAGTGGGCATGAAAAAGCCTTGGCAGGTAGGATTAAGGAAAACCCCAACGCATTCTACACTTGTAAGGGACAAGAGGATGGCCAAAGGATGAGGATAGGGCTGATCAGAGATAGCGGAGGGAACTTATGCCTGGAGTCAGAGGAGGTGGGGAAAACCTTAATGAATACTTAGTTTCTGCATTCACTAGTGAGAGGGACCTTTTCGTTTGTGAGTACAGCTTGAAACTGGCTGGTACACTCAAACAGATTGTTGCTAAGAAGGAGGATGTGCTAGACATTTTGAAAAATATGAGGATAGGTAAGTCTCCTGGGCTAGACAGAATATATCCAAGATTACTACGGGAAATGAGAGAAGAGATTACTGCACCTTTGGCGATGATCTTGGCACCCTCACTGTCCAATGGAGTACTACCAGGTGATTAGAGGGTGACAAAGGTTATTCCCTTGTTCAAAAAAAGGGAATAGGGATAATCCAGGGAATTACAGATCAGTCAGTCTTATGTTGGTGGTGGGCAAATTATTGGAGAGGATTCTAAGAGACAGGATTTATGATTATTTGGAAAAGCATAGCTTGATTAGAGATAGTCAGCATGGCTTTGTGAGGGGCAGGTCATGCCTCACAAGCCTTACTGAATTGCTGAATTTGGAGGTGCTGGTGTTGGATTGGAGTGTACAAAGTTAACCATCACATACCAGGTTATAGTCCAACAGATTTATTTGAAAGCAGCAGCTTTTGCAGCCTTATTCCTTCATCAGGTGGTTGTTGAACCATCTGAAGGAGCAGTGCTCTGAAAGCTAGTGCTTCCAAATAAACCTGTCGACTATAACCTGGTGTTGTGTGATTTTTAACTGAACTCTTTGAGAATGTGACAAAACACATTGATGAAGGTAGAGCAGTAGACCTGGAGTATATGGATTTTAGCACGGCGTTTGATAAGGTTCTTCATGGTAGGTTCATTCAGAAAGTAAGGAGGCATGGGATACAAGGAAACCTGTCTGTCAGGTACAGAACTGGCTGGCCCTTAGAAGACAGAGGGTGGTGGTTGATGGAAAGTATTCAGACTGGAGCTTGGTGACCAGTGGCGTTCCGCAGGGATCTGTTCTGGGACCTCTGCTCTTTGTGATTTTTAGAAATTACTTGATGAAGAAGTGGGTTAGTAAGTTTGCTGATGACATGAAGGTTGTTGGGGTTGTGGATAGTATGGAGGGCTGTCGTAGGTTGCAACTGGAGGTTGACAGAATGCAGAGCCGGGCTGATAAGTAGCAGTGGAAAAGTGTGAAGTGATTCATTTTGGAAGGTCGAAATTGAATGCATATTACGGGTTAAAGGCAGGATTCTTGGCAGCGTAGAGGTACAAAGGTACTTGGGGTCCACGTCCATAGGTCCCTCAAAATTTCCACCCAGGTTGATAGGGTTATTAAGAAGGCGTATGGTGTGTTGGCTTTCATTAGCAGGGGGATTGCATTTAAGAACTGTGAGATTATACTGCAGCTCTATAAAGTCCTGGTTAGACCACACTTGGAATATTGTGTTCAGTTCTGGTCGCCCCATTATCAGAAGGATGTGGAAGCTTTACAGAGGGTGTAGAGGAGATTTACTAGGATGCTGCATGGACAGGAGGGCATGTCTTATGAAGAAAGGTTGAGGGTGCTAGGGCTTTTCTCACTGGAGTGAAGAAAGATGAGAGGTGACTTAATAATGGTGTAAAAGATGATGAGAGGCATAGATAGAGTGGATAGTCAGAGACCTTTTCCAAGGGCAGAAATGGCTATTATGAGGGGACATAACTTTAAGGTGACTGGAGGAAGGTTTAGGATAGGATGTCAGAGGTAGGTTCTTTACATAGAGAGTGCTGAATGTGTGGAATTTACTGCCAGCAGTGGTAGTAGAGTCAGTTACATTAGGGACATTTAAGCAACTCTTGGATAGGCGCACGGAAGATAGTACAATGAAGGGTATGTAGGGTAGTCTGATCTTAGAGGAGGATAAAAGGTCGGCACAACATAGAGGGCCGAAGGACCTGTACTGTGCTGTACTGTTCTATGTTATAAAATAAACAAAAGACTGTATGAATCTACAAAATAAGAAGGTAAGTTTTATCTCCCATGCCCCACCTCCTTACACCTAGCAGGAATAGTGTAAGCAGGATGTTAGATAGTTCTGGCAATGGAGGAAATGTAATAAAAGGTTTAACTGTCTGATTCCTTGGGATGGCAGGTCTGATGCATGACAAGAGACTGGATCAATTAGGCTATATCCACTGCAGTTTAGAATAATTAGGGAGGATCTCATAGAAGCCTATGAAGTTACAATAGGACTGGACAGGATAAATGCAGAATGCTCCTGATAATTAGAGAGTCCTAAACCAGGGTATTTGGTAGGCCATTTAGGACTGAGATGAGGAAATATTTCTTCATCCAGACAGTGGTGAACCTGTGGAATTCTCTGCCAGAGTGGCTGAGGTCAAAACATTGAATGTTTACAAGAGTGAGTTAGATATAATTCTTAGGGGCTGAAATGAAAGAGTATGGGGTGAAAGTGGGAATAAAGGTACTCAGTTAAATTGCCAGCCATTATCATGCTAGTGGCAAAGCAGACTCGAAGGGACAAATGGCTTAATGCTGCTTCTTCTTTTTATATAGGGCCTGTAATGGCTGGATCCTGGCTTCAAGGTGGTAACTTTTTATTTCAACTTCTAAGATCTCCTTGTGGGTCAGTAGGAGTACGTGGAAATCTGGTGCTTACCTATCCCAGAATGTATATCTCCAACAAATCCTTAACCTAAGAAGACTTTTCCACTCTTTCTTAACTATCCCAATGACGAAAGATCAATGTTTTAATTCAAGAACACCAAATTTGTCAATGGATTAAATTCCCACCATTATATTTTAAACTATGTTGGATTAGACTTCCGGTCTTACCCATGAGAAAGGCAAGCTTGTATATTGTAACATGTAAGAAGAGGTCTGTCTGAAAACTCAAATGTAAAATAATTGATATCTTCATCTTCCTCTTCATCAAGGCCAGGAGGGTTTGCCAAAATGTTACAAGAAGTTTCCTTGTCCTGCTCTGAAAAGTTCAAATAAAATGATTAGGTCAAGACAATTATACACAGGCAGCCTTACAAGTAATTAACAAAACTCTATGATTACTTGAATAGCCAAACAGTATTTCCTGAGTTAATGAATGAATGATATTTAGAAAGCAATTTAGGATCATCACTTTTAGGTCATTCTCTCATGACATAGTTTATTATATTAAAAGCAGTTTTTCAGAATCATTTTCAAAAGATAACATTACTTCTTTAGTAATGTTAGAGCTACTGAAATCCTTATTGAAGCAATGGAATTGTATAGGAAGTTCACTAAAAAAGAAGGAAAGCATTGGTGTTAGAAAGTTAAGGTCAAAATGCGAACTAATGTTAAGAAGAGTTGCTCAGGGTTGAGTACTTGGGCCCCCCGTTTCTAACTACATTAATTATGCTGATATACAAAACTAAGGTGAGCTGTGACAACATTACTGTCAGTAGTGCAAGAAGAGTTGTTGAGTCAAGTTTCACAGGAGTAATTCTAATATGTATTAATTACCTGGATATTGGCAAAATGACAAAGAAATTGTAGCAAAGGATTTAGGTTGTAATTTAACAAAGCACAAAAAATTATTATTACTGCTAACATAAATAACTTGGGGTGTGTGTGTGTGTGTGTGTGCAAATCACTGAATGTGGCAGTTTAGATTGAAAAGGTTATTGAAAAGAAATATGAGAATCTGGGTTTTATAAATAGATGAGAATAGTACAAATGCAACAAGGTTATGATTAGCTTTATGAAGTAATTGTTTCGCCTCAACTGGAAATGTGTTCAATTCTGGGCACCTTTGGTAGAATGTGAACACTTTAGAAAATGTGTGGTAGATTTTGAGAATGATTCCAGGGATGAAGGAGTTCAGTTAGGAGATTTTCTTGATGAAGCTAGAGTTGTTCATTTTAGAAAAATTAATGAGTTTGATAGAAGTGTTCAAACAACATTATTAGCAAGTGACAGACAGAGCAAATTGATCCCACAAACGAAGGGATTAGATCCAAGCTCTGCAGTCTTGCAAAAGGTGGTGGTGAATGGTGGAAGACAACGAAAAAACTCACTGGGGAGGAGGATCCACAAATATCTCCAATCTCAATGAGGGAAGAGACCACAAAAGATAAGACTGAAGTATTCGCGACAGCCTTCAGCCAGATGTGCCAAGTGGATGATCTATCTCAGCTTCCTAGAGGTCCCCAACACCGTGGATGCCAGTCTTCACACAATTTGGTTCACTCCAATTGACATGAAGAAATAGTTGGAGGCACTCAATACTGCAACATTCAGGCAATTTTCTGTATGCCAGAACGTCCCATATTCCTAGCCAAACTGTTCCAGTACAGCTACAACACTGACTTGATAGATGGTGTGCTGATTTTTTGCAGTTGGTTAATGTGGTGGATAAGTCACTGAAACATTGCTACCCAGGACTGCAGATGTTCTTTAACATCAGATCATAAGTCTATTATGCAAAATTTAAAAAATACTATATATCTAATACAGTTATAAAGATCTTAACACATGAAGCAAAACAAAGTTTCAATCTATTTCCCAACACTATTTGTTTAGGTACTCAATTCCAGAGAAATATCACTCCTATCTCAATTTTTTAAACTGGTTTAATTAATTGATTGTTTACAATTTCTTTTCCTTGGAATGCTGAGACAGTTTTATGACTTCTTGAGTCTGCTGGCTTTAACCATTCACAACTCTGATTGTCTAAACTTCCTTAGTTCAACTAACTCAAAGACTTTGACACAAACTCTCCCATGGAAGCTCCCTGACCTAAAGCTGGATTCTCCTGCTTAGAAAACTAAAATCTGTTTTCCCCTCTGAATTATAGTCAAAAAATGAATTAGTACTCCCGGTTTAGTTTCTAAAATCAGCAGTGTAAATATCTGATCCATTAACACCATGGGTATACTGCCGGCATTTGAATGCAGTTCAATGCTTTTGTGGAAATAATACATTTGAGTCACTATTTCAAAAGATTTTCTGACCTTTTTAAAACTGACAAAAGTCCAACTGTTTCTAACTTAAAATTCAAATACAGTCACATCACACAGACATACCCACCTCACCAACACATGATGTGCACTAAAGGGTTCCACCCATCTTATGCTGACAATCTAACATTGCCTTTGCAGTGTGCTTCTTACTCATTGGGGTGGTCTCACCACCTGGCAGGATTATGCATGATTATGCAACGATTCCCATCAATCTCAACATTCTTGTGCTCTCAAAGCAGGGCATGCTTGTGCACAAGAGGAAGGAGAGGACTCTGATTGGCAGAGGACTCCCTGACCACTGAATCTTCACCATATTCGAGGAAAGTTTGGTCCAGCTGATGTTGAAGACCAATATCAGTTCTAACCTGATGGAGAGACTGGATTAACAGAATCTTATGTGCACCACAATTGTCAGTTCTTTGTAAAAGTGCAGCCATTCTCATACATTCCTGTAAATATATATGCACTTATACTGTTCTCAAGTTTCATGTGATCTAATGTCATTTCCCATTAAGAGTCTGCACAGTTGTCTGAAGCAAAAACAGTGTAGAATCCTTCCTCATTACAAGGACATGTGGTCTTTCTCACAGGACACCTTTTAATGTTTCACTTCATTAGCAATATGTACCTTTGAGAACCACGGAGCCAGTACTTGAACAATGGAATCAAAGCTCTAAATGTTCCATTCAGGGACACAACTTTGTCTCATGAATTCAACAGCAGAGTATATAACCAGCACAATGACACAATGAGCCCCACACATGTAAGTCATGCAAAGATGTCAGTAGAACTTAGAGATGAAAACGCCAATGGTTTTCTCCATGCCTGGAATCTCTACAGTCAGGGTAGGCATTCTCAGTAAATGGGGAAAGCAAAGCACATCTGAGGTGACACTCATAATTTCTTCTTTTTGGGGAGAGAGTGCAGAGTGAGGAAATGTTAGCATTGTATCCGTCATGATACTGGAATAGATGCAGGTATGAGGACCTAGGTCAAGCAGTCAGCATTAGCTAAAAGATGCCATGAGTTGAGGACTTAACAATAAGCAGTCAGAGATAGAAACAGATTCACTGTAGCTGATTGGAATTGGTCCTCATTGTAAAGCTACTAAATTATACAAAAAGTAATATAGATAAGTGATTAATATAATTTAAAATTGATTAAAACACAGTTAAGTATGGCAGGACAGTGACATGTCACAGTTGTAGAATGTAAGTGTTCCTGGATGTCACTTTGCTCCAGACTAAACACATCAATGGCAATCAGTTTAAAGTTTGACCAGTTTCAGCTCAGTTTATCAACAGGAGGCTGAATTACAGACACTGCAATACAACAGGTGTGGTAAGTTACCTTACAATCACACTTCTTGGGGTTGGTTCATCTGATTTGGTCAGTGTCCATCAACGGAAGTGGGATTGCGAGTGAGGCAGGTAAAGGAACTCAAAGTGGGAGTGGAAGACCTTCGTACTTTGCAGCCGTCTAACACATTTTGAGTTCTTTCAATTGGATGAGAGTCAGGGCTTCACGGACAATGGGCTGACAAATTTGTCTATCACATTTGGAAAAGTATGGAAATATTAGCAATAGACAGCATGGTTTTGCATGGGAAAGGTCATGTTACAAACATTTTGAGGAAGTGACAAAGATGATTGATGAGGACAGGGCAGTAGGTATATGGACTTTAACAAGGTCTTTGACAAGGTCCGTCATGGGAAGCTGATGGAAAAGATGAAGAGCAGGGGATCTGTGGTGAGCTGTTAAGTTGGATACAGAATTGGCTTGATCATAAAAGGCAGATAGTAATGGTGGAAGGTGTTTTTCAGACTGGAGATCTGTGACCAGTGGTGTACTGCAGAGATCAGTGCTGGGACCCCTGTTTTTGTAACATATATAAATGATTTGGAGGAGAGTATAGGTGGCCTGATTAGTAATTTTGCAGACAACACAAAGATTGGGACAGCTGCAGATAGTAAAGAGGATTGCCAAAAGATACAACAGGATATAGATAGGATGGAGAGGTGAAATGGCAAGTGGAGTTTAATCTGGACAAATGTAAAATCTAATGCAGGAACAAAGTTTACAGTAAATGGTAGAACCCTCAGTAGCATCAACACACAGAGAGATCTAGGTGTACAGGTCCACAGTTCACTGAAAATGGCAACATAAGTGAATAAGGTGGTCAAGAAGGCATATGGCAGAGTATAAAGATTGACAAGTCACATTGCAGCTGTATAAACCTTTAGGTAGGCAACATTTGAAATATTTTGTACAGTTCTGTCGCCAGACTACCAGATGGATGTTGAAAGTGTTGGAGAGGTGGAGTAATATTTTAGCAGGATGCTGTCTGGTATGGAGGGTATTAGCTATGAGAGACATTGGACAAACTTAGTCTGTTTTCACTTGAATGTCGAAAGACGAGAGGTGACCTGATAGGTGTTTACAGAAGTTTGAGAAGCTTGGATAGAATGGATTATCACGAGTCTTCTTCCCAGGGTAGAAATGTCAATTACTAGGGGACATAGATTTAAGGTAAGTGGGGATAAATTTAAAGGAGGTGTGAGAAGTAGGTTTTTATTTAAACACAGAGGATGCTAAGTGCACTGCCAGAGGAGATGGTGAAGACAAGTACACCAGCAATGTCTTTAAAGGCATCTTCACAGATTTATGAACAAGCAGGAATACAAGCAGCATACAGGCAAAAGGTTTTTAGTTTATGAAGGCATCACATGTAGTTGCAGTCTTGGTGGACTGAAGAGCCTGTACTGTATTATTCCTTAATCATGGTAACATGGTACAGGAAGCCCTTCAAGAGACAGAGGAAGAAGAATGTAGTGGTAGTAGGGGACAGTACTGTGAGGAAATTTACACTATTCTCTGCATCAAAGAATAAGAGTCCAGAAAACTGTATTGCCTGCCCAGTGCCAGGGTTCGGGAAATCTTCTCAGAACTGGAGAAGAATGTGCAATGAGAGGAGTAAGGTACAGTGTTGTGGTCTATGTAAACACAAAGGACATTGGCAGGATAAAGAAGGAGGTTCTTTATTGTCCATATGAGGAGCTAGCAAAAAAATTAAGAAGCAAAACCTCAAAGATCATAATCTTTGCATTATTACCTAAGACATGCAAATTAGCATAGGGCAAGCCAAATTATAGAGATGCATGCTTGGCTCAAAGACTGGTATAGGAGAAGTGGGTTCAGAATTGGGAAAAGACCGATGGGACGGTTCCCACTTGAACAGTGCTGCAGTTGGTGTTCTTGCAGAACACATAACAAAGCAATTAGAGACTATTAAAATAAACAGTGAGGCATGGGATCAAAGTTGAGAACAAATCAAAGAGTGGAATAAATATCAAAGAGAAATGCATTGATACAAGAAATAGACAATGGCAGGAAGGGATAGAGAGTAAAAGTTAACCAACATACAAGATTTGAATTTATAAGGAATACAAAGAATTTCCTTATACACTCACGACTGTGAGACCAAATTCCACCCCAATTCCATTTAAAAGTTTGCTGACGGCATCATGATCGTAGGGCTGACCTCAAACAATGACAAGACAGAATACAGGAAGGAGACTGAGTACATGTGGGGATTTGGTGTAAAGACAACAATCTCTCCATCAACATCAACAAATGAAGGATGTTGATGGAGAGATTGTTGACTTCAGGAAACAGAGTGGAGAGCACGCACCTGTCTGTACTAATGGTGCTGAAGTGGAGATGGTCAATGAGAGGGGTCAGATAGTGTTGTGGTCTTCATAGGCACAAGGGACATTGGCAGGATAAACAAGGAGGTTCTTTATTATCACTCTGAGAAGCTAAGCAACAAATTATGAAGCAAAACCTCAAAAAATTACAATCTCTGCATTATTACCCAAGACGTGTGCAAATCAGCATAGGTCAAGTCAGATTATAGAGATGAATGCTTGGCTCAAAGACTGGTATGGGATAAGTGGGTTCCAGTTCATGAAGCACTGGCACCAGAATTGGGAAAAGACCAAGAAATGGCTTCAAGTTCCTGGGAGTGACGATCATCAACAATCTGTTCTGATCCACCCATGCTGATGCAATGGTCGAAATAGCACAACAACATTGCTACTTCCTATAGGGTGAGTGGTACACAGGCCGCTAATAGTAACTACACAGTAGATTGTAACACAATGGAATAGTGAGAGCTCTTCCAAAAGACATGTTGATAATCATGTGAGATTTTAACCTGCATATTATTTGGGAATGTCAGATGGGTGAATGTATCATTGATAAGGAGTTCATAGATTGTTTTTGAGATAGTTTCTTAGAACAGCATGTTCTGGACCCGACCAGAGCGGAATATATTACTCTTGCTATTGTGTAATCAGAGAGAATTAATTCATGATTTCAGAGTGAAGGTGCCTCCAGATGGCAGCTACCTAATAACGAAGAATAAAAATCAAGTGTATTATCTAAATAGTAAAAGTCTGCAGAGTTCTGTGATGCATGAATTGCAAAAGGTTAGCATGCAGGTCCAGCAAGTAGTTAGGAAAGTTAATAGAATCATATCATTTATTGTGAGGTGAACTATATATAAAAGTAGGGATGATTTGTTTTGGTTATAGAGGGCATGGGTGAGACCACGACTGGAGCATGTGTTCACATTTGGTCACTTTATGGAATGATACACTGGAGACAGTTCAGAGAAGATTTACTATGCTAATAACTAGAATGGGCAAGAGGAGGGGATTGGGGTGGGAGCAGGCTCACTGGAAAAGGCGGGAAGGTTAGGATTAGAAGTGCTGGAGTTCAGAAAGTAAAGGGTGATTAGATTGAAATACATGATCCTGAAGGGTCTTGAAAGGGGGAAAGAGGATACTTCCTCTCACAAAAGAGGATGACTGTGACCAGGGATTACTGTTTGCAAATGAGGGCTTGTCCATTTAAAACAGAGGTGAGGCAAAAATTACTCTTCTCAAGTCTTTGGGACTCTCTTTCTGAAAAAGTGGTGAAAGCAGAGTTCCTGAACATTTTTAAGGCAAAGATGGATAGATTCTTGTTAAGCAAGAGGGTGAAAAATGATCACGGTTGAGGTTGTAATTAGATCAACCATGATCTTGTGGATTGGGAGAGCAAGCTCAAGGGGCTGAATAGCTCACTCCTACTCAATGTTCTTATATTCACTCACCAAAGACATGTAACTTCTAATAACATTGCAGTATAGGACATTAGTAGTTGGCTCTTCTATAGGGAGATAGAGGGCAGAGGCCTGGGACTCCTCCCGAGTGATTGTGTTTTGGTCAACATTGTCTTTAATGGAAGGGTGTATACAGTTAATAGATATTAAAGAAGTCCCTCAACTATGCTTCCTGCCTCAAATTTATCACATTGTAAGAGTATAGAGAAAGAATGTTTCTTTTATTGTAAATAGTAGTTCAAAATGAAAAGCTTCTCACTCGTAGGTTGAATAGAGGGTATAGCAACCACCACCTAACTGGTCCATAACAGACAAAATTTGAGGGCATTGAAGAACAGAACAGTAAAATAAACATTTTGCTTGTAGCTGAGTCCTCGGACATGGATAGCTCAGAGGTATCCGTGCCTCTCTTACTGCAAGGTATTCTGTCTCGGATGCACAGATTTGCACTATCTGGTAGGTCCCAAGGCTCAGAGCTAGGCCCAGAGCAGATCAATTGAAGGACGCATCTTGCTGCCATTTCTTGCATATTATGTTTAATGTATTTCGGTTTTTTGAAATAACTTGTATGATTTATGGAGTTGCTCAAATAAACTAAATCAGTTGTGAAGTGCAACTAATTTTGCTTATCATTACCTACATAGTGTGTAGCACTAGATTTTCAGTACTTCTGTAATCATCAGTTATCAGGGGTTAGTTGTGTACATGGGAACTAAATTTGAATAAAATGATGTACATCAGACTAGATTCTGCAATCAATTCCATTCTAATGTCAGTGTTTATATTAGACATGGTAATGCTAATTGTGAAATAACACCAAGTAGAAAATCCAGGTCATAGTAACGTTGAATTATAACAAATTTAAATGTATTGTTCATTCAACTGGATTTTTATCTAGCTCAGTTTGTTGACAATAGAACTCAAAATTAATAACATGAAATGAGTAGGCTCCAAAATTGGGCTTTTTTAAAATGATTGATGTAAAGAATAAGCTTAAATGAGCCAATGTATCTTTTATTCCTTACTCTTTATTTATAATAGCTAATGATTTTAGTACTCACCACATGCAGAGCTTCCATAAAATTCCCAGTGAAGGGCTGGATCATCCTCACTCCGGCCCCTCAGGTCAGTGAAATATTCTACAAAAACACAACTGAAAATTAATAATGTGCCTGTTATTATTTAAAAAACCCTACTTAATTGATTAGAGTCTTTGCAGTACATCCATATTAAAGTCATAATATTCAAAGGCAATTAAAAGTATCTATTGTGAATAATTTGCCCAAGATTACAAATTCAATGTGTCAATACTGGTAAGCTCCTATCTGAAATTCTACACAAGTCTCAAGCACAAAATGAACAGTTGCAAGTTAGCCACTTATTACACAAACCCAATTTTCCTTTCCATTTCTCCCGAGTTAACATTCATACAGTTAGCACCCTTTGGTCTCCTAACCTATTTTTTTTAAAAGGTCTTTTGAAATTGAACCATTCTTATTACATTGGCAAACTTGACTAACAATGGCATAAATGATCAATATTCCAGCCAGTGACACCACATCCTATGAGTGTGCAACATCAAGAAATTTTGTTTTAAGAAATAAATATTGAATGCAGGCACTGGGAAAACTCTCCCTTGCACAATATACTATGCTATTATTTACTGCCACCCAAGAAATCAATTTTACTGCTTCAGGTTGAAGGCAGCACCTCTGTAGCACTTATTCACTGCTGTGGTGGATCGTTATCATAGATTAGGAATTCAAATCCATGGAATGGTCCTCTGACTCTCAATTTTCATCTTAGAAGACAGTGCATAATAAGTGGTATAAACAGATATCTTACAGTTATTTATCCTTAAACATGATTCCTTTACTTCTGATATGATTATACTTTCACAAAGACACTCTGCTGGCACTAAATTAAGTGAAACCTTCAACTGATGCTGCGCAAGTTACAGTTTCAATTTCTTTAAAGATATCCTTTAAATGGAGGCAAATATGACTTGACAGTGGTTTGGTAAATCATGCAGGTGATGGAAAACTCACAGGTTCTATACTGCACTAAAGGTGTAGTATTTGAAATAAAAGATTTCCTGCAGGTGGCAGAATTGTCACTGACAGACTTAAAGGGAATTTCATAGCACGTGGATTTAGAGGAAATGCAAAAAAAGAGCCAAGTACTTCAGGGAGTGAAATATCAGAATTGGGTGATACTAATTTAGAGGTGAAATAGCTGGATCTTGAGAAGAGAATGAAGCTACTAGAGATGGCATAAAAAGATGAAGAACAAGGCAGAAAAAGTTAAGGAAATGGAGTTGGAATTAAGAAAGTACAATTTGGAAATGAGTGGATTTGAATTGGAATTGTGAAGGAAAAGGGAAGAGAAAGAACATGAATTAAGCCAACTATGGCACAGTTAAAATAGGAGACGTCAGATCCTGATCAGGCTCTACTGCGGAGAACCTGCATCATAAATTGAAGTCCAGTATGGGAATGTTTAAGTTTGTACAGGCCTGACTGAAACTTGAGGAAAAGTATGTTTTGGCATTTTTCGTGTCATTTCAGAAAATAGCTAGGCAATTGAGTTGGGCAAAGAGGACCTGACATTGTCCATGCAGAGTAGGTTGACAAGTAAAGCACTGAAAATTTATGTTTCATTGTCAGAGGAGATTTCTCAGGTTGATGATACACTGAAGAAAACAATATTGGATTGGGTCCACTCAAGTTGGTGCCAAAGGCCTAGGCAAATCTGTATAATTTGAAGGGATTATACAAAGTAATTTTGATAGATGGATAAGAGCATTAGAAAGTGAAATCATGTATGATGCTCTTAGAGACTTTATTCTCTTGGAGGAATTCAAAAACTCACAACCTTCTGTAATAAGAACTCATGTTACGGGCCAAATGGTTGCAGCTGCTAGAAAGATGGCAATAATAGCTGATGATCATGAAGTAATCCACAAAACTAAGGCTTTTTTCCATCAACTTCTCCTCAAATCACAATGTCCAATTGAGACTTAAGAAATGCAACAGATACAGGGCCAGGTTGTGGTTATTTTTCCGTCACATGTAATGACCAGGCTAAGCAAAGTCCATCATCAGCAGTCATAATAATACACAAGTAGACAGTAGGGTCCCTCAAACTCTTCTTTAAGAATGAGAAAAGTTCAAAAGTGACATAAGACATGACTTCATCACTTGAAGCTCAGTAAGTAGATCTAGAGTTAAGTAGTTAGCAGAGACAGCTCAACTGAAGCACAAGGTGAAGGGATTTCATAGTGCTATTATACTAAGAGCAGAGTTTTGATAAGGAAGTGGAAGTATCCTCACAGAACTGCATTCAAAGAATAGATGGTTGTTTACTTTCTGCTAGACATTTAAGATAGTGTATGAAAGATATGAAGCTCTTTTGTCTGGACACTCAGGAAAATGGAAAAGACAGGCATTGATAAACAGGTATTTTTACATGGCCAGGATTTCATCAAGATGTAGTGCAGTTCTTTCGAACATACCATACATTTCTGGTGGAAAGAAAACCTCAACAAGTAATCAGACCAACACCTTTGATATCTATACCAGTTTTTGAAAAAAACATTTAGTTGTGTGCAAGAAGAATGTGTAGGGCCAATACCAAAAAAAAAGCATTAGTATCTCATCATAATATAGAAATGACAACTCAATATCTAAAAGCTATTCCTTTAAGGATGATTACTGTTAGGGGGAAATGGAAAAGTTTACACAGTTTTGTAATGGACTACAAATTGAAGTACAGTCTAATAAGGATTCCAACTTCACGTCTAAAGTATTCCAAATAATTATCAGCGGTTTGGAAATAAAACAACTGAAGTCAACTGCACATAATCTGCAAACACAGGAAACTTTAGACAATATCTTAAAACTCTCAAGGAATATTATATGGTTCCCGTAGGATTGGGACAAAGAATTAGGTTTTTCATTATTTGCTACGAGAGATTCTCCAAATGAATCTACTGGACTTAGCCCATTTGAACTGTTTTATGGTCATGAGATTAGAGGTCCATTAAAACCGATTAAGAAGAAGTTCTTGAATGAGAAAGATGAATCTGCAATATTAAATTGAGTGTTCATGTTTCTAGAAAGACTTGGAGTGTGTAAGATTGTGCAGGAACAATTAAACTTTACCTATGAAAATGAAAGAATGGGCAAATAAACCTTTATCAACTAGAGTGTTTCAGGTGGGAGATAAAGTATTGGTATTGTTGCCATTACAAGATGAACCTCTGAAATTGAAAGTCAGTAGTCCACGTAAAGTAGCCTTTAAATACTGGGGAGTGCAAGACCAAAGAACTATTTTTAAAACAGGGATTGATCAGGATGGCTGTATAAATTCATAGCAATGAACAAAGGTGGGTGTTCTCAATTGGCATCCAAGGCAGCTGCCTGTCTCTGTTCCCACCTTAGACCTGTATCAGGTGGCCCTGACTCTCACTTATTCCCCTCCAAAGATGTAGAAACGACATGACTGTATGGATTTAATCAGACCTTGGGAATGCACTGTCAAGGAATGACCATCTAATCGTTCCCAAAATCCAGTCCCAGGAATCAAAGCTGAGAACTTGTAAATCTATGTGGCTCATTTTCCAACCTAGTAGAAATTCATTAAGATTTAACTTTTAAGTAAGAAAAAATGTATGAACTAAATTTTATAATCTCATTCATTTCTTCTACTATCATTGACAGATCTGTTACAGTAAAACCATAAATGGCAGTTGACTATTCAAATAAGTTCATGGTGAAAGGGAAAGATGAGGTATAGGTAATGTCATCGCACAAATAAACCAGAAGCTCAGGCTAATGTTTTGGAGAATGTTCAAATCCCACTCAGGCAGCTGGTAGAACTTGAATTTAATTAAAATAAAACTAATCTTATTACAGGTGACTGTGAATCTATTCATTCAATTCATTAAAACCAATCTGGTTCACTAATATCCTTTATGAAGAAAATCTGCCATCCTTAACTGGTCTGGCCTACATATGACTGCAGAAATGTAATTGACTAGCAAACAACAATGCAAATCATTCCGTTCAAGGGCAATTAAGAATGGGCAACAAATAGTGGTCTTAACAGTGAAGCATATACATGAAAATTTAATAAAGGGAATTCTGTCACCTATTAAGGAAACCTGTAAATGCAAAAAATTGGAACCAAAAATAGTAAATAGAAAATTTAGGTTAATGATTTGGGTACAGAGTGCCTTGTTGAAATAGGATCTCCCTTTATTAGCATATAACAGGTACACCAAGGATCAACTTGACATCCTGTGCATGAGGATGTTTGAAAAACACTTTAATAATTTTTCTTAATACAAATCTGTGATGCCAGGAAGTTGGGGGGGGGGGGAGAAGAGTTCTTCTCAATCACCCTTTACCTGGGAATTATCTACAATCAGAAATTCATGCTAAAATGCACGAACTACCTGTGGAGGCACACAGAAATCACTAACGTTCTCACATTGAGCCTGAAGTTTAATTTTAGGTATAAGTGTACTTTGGCATGAGGAGGAGAAGACGCAAAAAGAAAATAAAATTGTTTGACAATTTACGGAGACATTAAAGGTTCAACTCACTGTAACTATTATTGTTCACATCCAGAAAATTAAGATCAAATCTAGCACAGAATTATTACAAGTACTCGGATGATGTATTTTGAACTGAAGCAGCAAACAACTGTATGTGCTTATATATACAAAATTATTAGTACAGATTAAATATTAAAGTGAGCACAATGAGAAAAAGCAAATTTTGCTAGACACTACCTATGAAATATATTTTTAAGAACTACAGTTCATAAATGAGCTGTAACTTTCCAACATCAGATATTGTGTAGTGTTAAATCCTAAAACCCAAGTAAAACTGAAGTAACTGATTTTGAAACAAGAGAAAACAGCTGGGGGACTAAGAGTCGAATCTTCATAGCCTTCAGCCATTATTTCTAAAGATATTCTAGAAATCTTTCGAATCCTTCAATAACCTTCCCAAGGTCAAGAGTAAGCTATGACAATTCCACAATATCGTGTTCAGTTACATTTACAACTCCTTTGATAGCCAACCGTCCATACTGGCCTTTGACAGGAGCCAAGTAATATTTAGGCTTGGGCAGAGACACGAATTATATCAACATCAATATTGCCTGCTTAAACCAGATACACGGGATTGGATTTTAGAGAACAGCATATTCCACCAACTAAAAAGTTAGTCATGAACCTGTTCACCTGATAACTGTTTGCCTTGTAACAATATTATGCTTGGAGCTGTTTCATGTTTTTTTTTGCTTACTCAATCTAAAAATGACTACAATTTACAGAAGAGGCCACATGACTACAGCAAGCCACACAATACAATGTAAAAACACAAAATGCCAAAAAGAAGCAACCTTACTTATTTTGGATTTTTAACAATCATCCATCCCCAAGCCATGTAAGAGGTATTTCAAGCTGATTGGCCTCCATTTCTCCAGTTGTGCCAGGATCGAACAGTGGTTACTACTGGGGCTACAAACAGTCCCCAAGGAAAAGGACCGATCGAGCCCATACTTCAAGGTAAGTATGGGATTTTGGACAGGCCGAGATAGCAGACCCCCCAACAACGGCAGATTAGAAAATGGGCACAGGTTTGAAAGACTGAAGGGCAGAATTAAAGGTGCGTCAGCCTTTGAGGTTCCCATTCTCAAAAAGAAATAGCCACTGTTTCCTGTCTGTAAAAGCTGCTCAGTTGTCTATCTTGACTTGTTCCCCTCCTGAATGGAGAATGGAGATAAATAAGATCTTCAAGAGACCATTATTTGGCTACTCAGGATAAGTGGCTGACTGGTACATTCTCCACCCAGCATCATATTAGAGACAGGTCAGAAGTGGGTGCAGAAGTGGTGAAAAAGGCCAGGCATCTCTTGTAAAGACATCCCCTTAAAACATGCCAGCTGGGGACTGTAAAATCCAGCCCATGCAATTTCGATAATTTAACATGGTGGGAGAAACATTTTGTCTTTTTGGTTGCAGATAAGTTTGACTGGCAGTTCTATACTAGAAACTACCTTAATACGGGGAAAACATAGGGAGCTTTCTCTAAATCTTCATATCAGATCAGGCCAGTTTACACAGTTCTACCAAATACAAAAATAAACCTAACAGACAGTTAAGCTCAGACTGAAATTAGAAACCTGGTTTCTTAAACAGCATAGGTAATTTAAGAACAGAATGTAAAGTCTTAATTTCACCATGATTGTAAAAGTTCATTTTCCAAAGCAAAGTTAAAAAAACTATACAAGGTCCTTCTACTTTAGTGCTTCCAATTATTGAAATAGAGTCATAGAGTCAAAGCTACACAGCATGGAAACACACCCTTCGGTCCAACTCCTCCATGCCAACCAGATATCCTAAACTGATCTAATCCCATTTGCCAGCATTTGGCCCATATCCCTCGAAATCTTTCCCATTCATCTGAATAAGTACAAAAACAATTAAGAAATCAAGACTGCAATATTCTATTCTTAAATTATCTGAGCTGTTTAATAAACCAGGTTTATAATTTCAGTCTGCACGAAAAGTTCTAACAGAATTATTTTTTCCACCGATTGAAAAAGATCTAGTGCATATGTTGACTATGTTGTGTTGTTTCTAGTCAAAGAGCATCTGCAGTCCTCACTTTCTCCCTGTGTTGTTTTAGGGCTTACTCCAATGGTACCGAAGTTCAGTATTTGTCCCCTTTAGTGTCACTATTCTGACAAGTTTAGTAGAATGCTTTCTGAGAAGTTAACAAACAGGATTGGTAAAGATAGAGCAGTGTATGCAATATATCTGAATTTCCAAGAAGTGTTTGATAAGGTAACACTCATTAGACTACTTAAAAAGACAAGAGCCCATGGTATTAGCGGTAGTATATTAAGATGGACAGAGGATTGGCGAACTAATAGAAGATAGGTCACCCTATTATATGAAGGATATTTTAAACTGGAGAGGTTTCAGAAAAGATTTACCAGGGGTTTGCCGGGAACGGAGGGTTTGAGGTATAAAAGTAGGTTGCAAAGACTGGGATTTTTTCTATGAAAGTTTGGGAGGTTGAGAGGTAATGTCATTGAAAATCATGAGGGGCATAAATAAGGTGAATGACAAGGACCTCTTTCCAAGGGTGGGCAAGTTCAAAGCTAGGGGGCATATTTTTAAGGTGCAAGAAGAAAGATTTTAAAAAGACATAGAGTCATAGAGATGTACAGCACAGAAACAGACCCTTTGATTCAACTTGTCCATGCCGACCAGATATCCCAACCTAATCTAGTCCCATTTGCCAGCACTTGGCCCATTTCCCTCTAAACCCATCCTATTCATACACCCATCCAGGTACCAGCCTGCACCACTTCCTCCGACAGCTCATTCCATACATGCAACACCCTCTGCGTGAAAAAGTTGCCCCTTAGGTCCCTTTTATATCATTCCTCTCTTACCCTAAACCTATGCCCTCTAGTTCTGGACTCCCCCACTCCAGGGAAAAGACTTTGTCTATTTATCCTATCCATGTCCTTCATGATTTTATAAACCTCTATGAGGTTACCCGTCAGCCTTCGATGCTCCAGGGAAAACAGCTCCAGCCTATTCAGCTTCTCCCTGTAGCTCAAATCCTCCAACTCTGGCAATTTCCTTATAATCTTTTCTGAACCCTTACAAGTTTCACAACATCCTTCCGATAGGAAGACCAGAATTGCATGCAATATTCCAAAAGTAGCCTAACCAACGACCTGCACAACCACAACATGACCTCCCAACTCCAATACTCAATGTTCTGACCAATAAAGGAAAGCATACTAAACACCTTCTTCACTATCCGATCTACCCGCGACTCCACTTTCAAGGAGCTAAGAACGTGCACTCCAAAGTCTCTTTGTTCAGCAACAGTCCCTAAGACTTACCATTAAGTGTATAAGCCCTGCTAAGATTTGCTTTCCCAAAATGCAGCACCTCGCATTTATCTGAATTAAATTCCATCCGCCACTTCTCAGCCCATTGGCCCATCTGGTCCAGATCCTGTTGTAATCTGAGGTAATCTTTTTCGCTGTTCACTACACCTCCAATTGTGGTGTCATCTGCAAACTTATTAACTATACCTCGTATGTTCACATCCAAATCATATATAAATGACTAAAAGTAGTGGACCTAGCACCGATCCTTGTGGCACTCCACTGGTCACAGGCTTTTAGTCTGAAAAACAACCCTCCACCCCCACCCTCTGGCTGCTACCTTGGAGCCAGCTCTATAGCCAAATGGCTAGTTCTCCTTGTATTCCATGTGATCTTACCTTGCTAACCAGTCTCCCATGGGGAACCCTGTCAAACGCCTTACTGAAGTCCATATAGATCACATCCATCTGTCTGCCCTCATCAATCAGATTTGTTATTTTTTCAAAAAAACTCAATCAAGTTTGTGAGACATGATTTCCCATGTAAAAAGCCATGGTGATCCCTAATCAGTCCTTGCTTTTCCAAATACGTGTAAATCCTGTCCCTCAGGGTTCCCTCCAACAACTTACCCACCACCATCAGGCTCACCGGTCTATAGCTCCCTGGCTTGTCCTTACCCATCTTTCTTAAATAATGGTACCACGTTAGCCAACCTCCAGTCTTCTGGCACCTCATCTGTGACTATCGATGATAAAAAATATCTCAACAAGGCACCCAGCAATCACTTTCCTAGCTTCCCACAGAGTTCTAGGGTACATCTGATCACGTCCTGGGGATTTATCCACCTTTATGCGTTTCAAGACATTCACACTTCTTCCTCTGTAATATGGATATTTTTCAAGATGTCACCATCTATTTTCCCACATTCTATATCTTCCATGCTCTTTTCCACAGTATACACTGATGCAAAATACTCATTTAGAATCTACCCAATCTCCTTCGGCTCCACACAAAGGCTGCCTTGCTGATCTTTGAGGGGCCATATTCTCTCCCTAGTTACTCTTTTGTCCTTAATGTATTTGTAAAAATCCTTTGGCTTGTCCTTAATCCTATTTGTCAAAGCTATTTCATGTTCCCTTTTTGCCCTCCTGATTTCTCTCTTAAGTATACTCCTACTGCCTTTATACGCTAAGGATTCACTCGATCTATCGTGTCTATATAAGACATATGCTTCCTTCTTTTTGTTAATCAAACCCTTGATTGCACTGGTTATCCAGCATTCCCTACCCTACCAGCCTTTCCTTTCACCCTAACAGGAACATAATGTCTCTGGACTCTCATTATCTCATTTCTGAAGCCTTCTCATTTTCCAGCCGTCCCTTTACCTGCGAACATCTGCACCCAATCAACTTTTGAAAGTTCTTGCCTAATACCGTCAAAATTAGCCTTCCTCCAATTTAGAATTTCAATTGTTACATTGGGTCTATCCTTTACCATCACTATTTTGAAACTAATAGAATTATGGTCACTGGCCCCAAAGTGCTCTCCCACTGATATCTCAGTCACCTGCCCTGAGATATTTCCCAAGAGTAGGTCACGTTTTGCACCTTCTCTAGTAGGTACATCCACATACTGAATCAGAAAATTTTCTTGTGCACTCTTAACAAATTCCTCTCCATCTAAACCCTTAACACTTTGGCCATTCCAGTCTACGTTTGGAAATTTAAAATTCCCTACCATAACCACCCTATTATTCTTACAGATAGCAGAGATCTCCTTACAAATTTGTTTCTCAATTTCCTCCTGGCTATTAGGGGGTCTATAATACAATCCCTTTCCTATTTCTCATTTCCACCCAAATATCTTCCAGATGTACTCCCAGGAATATCCTCCCTCAGCACAGCTGTAATGCTATCCCTTATCAAAAACACCATTCCCTCTCCTCTCTTGCTTCCATTTCTGTCTTTCCGAAGGCATTTGTATCCTTGAATATTAAGCTGCCAGTCCTGTCCATCCCTGAGCTATGTTTCTGTAATTGCTATGATATCCCAGTCCCATGTTCCTAGCCATGCCCTCAGTTCATCTGCCTTCCCTGTTTCACCTCTTGCATTGAAATAAATGAGGTTTAATTTATCAGTCCTACCTTGTTCTCTGCTTTGTTCCTGCCTGCCCTGACTGTTTGACTCACTTCTTTTCTCAACTGTATCAGTCTCAGATTAATCTCTTTCCTCACTATCTCCTTGGCTCCCCCTCCCCACCACCCCCACCTTACTAGTTTAAATCCTCATGAGCAGCTCTCACAAATCTCCCCGCCAGTATATTAGTCCCTTTCCAATCCATCGTTCATGTACAGGTAACTTCTACCCCTAAACAGCTTCTAATGATCCAAAAATGTGAATCCTTCTCCCATGCACCAGCTCCTCAGCCATGCATCATCTGCTCTATCCTCCTATACTTATCCTCACTAGCTCGTAGCACCTGGAGTAATCCAGATATTACTACCCTCGAGGACCTTCTTTATAAATTCCTGCCTAACTCTCTACATTCGTCCTTCAGAATCTCATCCTTTTCCTTTCCTATGTCGTTGGTACCAATGTATACAATGATGTCCTGCTGGTTCCTCTCCCCTTTGAGAACATTCTGCACCATCTCTGAGGCATCCTTGATCCTGGCACCAGGGAGGCAACACACCATTCTGATTTTCACTGCTGGCCGCACAAACACCTGTCTGTGTCCCTGACTAGAGACAGTCCCCTCACACAATTGATCTCTTGGAACCTGACGTACATTAGAGCCAACCTTGATATTAGAAACTTGGCTGTTCATGCTACATTCCCCTGAAAGTCCATCACCCCCTACATTTTCCAAAACAGCATACTTGAGATGGAGATAGCCACAGAAAACTCCTATACTATCTGCCTCCTTCTCCTACCTTCCTTGGAGTTAACCCATTTACCTGACTGCATCTGTGGCTTTTATCACTTCATATAACTGCCATCCATCACACCCCCTAGGTCTTGTAAATTCCTCATTGCCTCTGACTGTCACTCCAACAAATCCATTCAATCTGACAGGAATCACAACCAATGACATTTATTGCAAATATAATCCTCAGAAACCCTTAAACCCTCCCAAACCTCCTACATCTGACATTCTACTAAATGCCATTTTGCTCCTTCCATTTTATAGACTCAGAAATTAGCACCATCGTATTGTTCTACAAAACACTGCTCCAGGCTAACTTAATGCTTATGACTTATATTTAAAATTTAATCAAGAGAGAAATCCCAATAAAAACATATAATCAAGAAAGAACCCACTCTACTCAATAATATAGATTTACAGCAAGGCTACACTTAAAACTATTTACTTATCTGTTTCTGTGCTGTGAACTCTCCCAAACAGGCTCCTTCAAGATCAGTCGTGAATTTAGCTGTTTCTTAAATTTTCCTAGACACTGTGATGTCCAGCAATACATGAATTCAAACTGCAGTAAGTGCGCAGATTCACTGCTGTGTCAGTTAGCAGTGTGGATTTCTTTATCTCTCTCCCTTACAGACCATGTGCTTGCTGCCTTTGTCTGTCTTTCTCCCTTTTAAAAGTGCTGTTGTTTTGACTTTTGTTTTCCCAAAGAGACAGTGGTTTGTTTGTGGCATGAACTGCTAGCAAAAATGGTGGATGCAGGTACAGTTACAATGTTGAAAAGAAATTTAGATAAGTTCACGAATAGGAAAAGTTTGGAGAGATAAGGGCCAAGCACAGACAGGCCAGACTAGTTTAATTTAGGAACTTTTGCCATTGATTGGTTGGACTGAAGGGTTGGTTTCCATGCTGTATGACTCTTTGACAGAAAATTGGAATAAGGGGGACAATTTTAGAATGGCAACCTGTAACGAGTAGATCAGCAAAAGGGATAAATGTGAAGTGACAATTATTTACAATATATATAAATGACTTGAAGAAAGCAAATATTTTATGGCCAAGTTTGCAGATGACACAAAAATAAATGGGAAGGCGAGTGGTATGGATGACTCTAAGAGCCTCTAAAGGGATACAAACAGGTTAAACAAGTTGGTAAAAACTTGGTAAATGAAAATGTGAGGTTATGCATTTTGGCCAGATGAATAGTGGAACTGAATATGATTTAAATAGAGTAAGTCTGCAGAAAGCTACAGAACAGAGGGAATTGGAACTCTTCATGCATGAATCACAAGTACTTAGCATCCAAGTTCAGTCGGTAATAGAGAAAATATATGGAATATTGGTCCCTTTTTCAAAGAGAATGGAGTAAAAGTAGGAACACTTTGCTAAAATTTGACAATGCACTAGTCAGACCACACAGCTCGAACACCGAATAGTTTTGGCCTTATACCTAATGAAGGATATACTGGCATTGCAGACAGTCTACAGAAGGTTCCCTAAGCAAGGAGAGGTTGCGTAGGATGAGCCTGCATTCACTGGAATTTAGAAGAATGATAACAATCTTATTGAAATATACAAGAACCATAGGGAACTTGAAGGGTAGATGAAGAAAGGTCGTTTCCCCTGGTGAGAGTGTCTAGGTCCAGAGGGTATAATTTCAGAATAAGGGATTGCACATTTAAAACAGAAATGAAGGGGAATTTCTTTGCTCAGTATATCTGTGGAATTACTTACTGCAAAGGATTGTTGAGGCTGAGTCAGTAAATACATTCAAGGCTGAGATAGACCCTTAATCACTAAAGAAAACAAGCATTTATGGGAATAAGCAGGAAAGTGGAGTTGGGGATTATCACATCAGCTGTGATTTCACTGAATTCTGAAGCAGTCCTGATAGACTGAATGGTCTACTTCTGCTCCTACATCTTTTGGCGTTAACCAATTGAAAAAGTGCCACAGCTATATTAATGGAATTTTCTTTGATCTAAGTTTATATACTTAATATTGCAGTTTATATTAAAAAAATCACTCCAGATCCAAAAAAGCCATTTGCTCTTTCATTTCCCCTTTCACATTCTCAAAACAAGTGCTTCAATCAGGTACTTTCAAACTACAGTCACTGTTACATTGGCAACTGCAGCAGCTCATTTGTGCACAGCATGTTTTCACAAAAAAAGGAGGAGCAAATGTTGCAAGAAGAAGCAGATCCCTAATCTTTGAATTCTGTTATGTGCTACTTTACATCCAGATGAACAGCTAGATGGGGCTTCAGTTTATCGTCTAATCTGAAAGACAGCACCTCAGATAATGCAGTACTCTGTCAATACTTAATTGAAGCATTAGTATGTGTGTCCTCATTTGAGCTCAAATGCTTGAGGGAGGGGATACCATATAAATTAGCTCTGTATAATTGTTATTTAACTTAATGTTTCAAAAATACTTCATTCTGGCATATTATAATAAAAAAAATTGTTTTGCTGACTGTCACATGTATCATGAGCACATTGAAAATGTCAAAATATATTTTATGTCTGAATAAATTGAAACATTACAAATTTGGATATTAAGTGAGTAGCATAGCCTACATACCTAAAAGAAACTGTTTCATTGGCTCACTATGAGCCATCTTCAGAACCGTCTGACCTGAATAGGTAGCAAGGGTGGGATCTGCACCATACGACAGAAGAACATGGACAACATCCAGGTTATCATTCACGACAGCATCATGAATAGGTCTAAAACATAAAAACGGTAAGTTGTATTTAAAATCAAGTTGTAATGTCAACTGTAGCTCAAAATATTTAATAATTAGAAAAAGAAATCAGCAACAGGGCAATACTACAGAACATAGTGAGCCAACAAGGTCTTATTGCAAATATATTAGATTACTTACAGTGTGGAAACAGGCCCTTCGGCCCAACAAGTCCACACCGCCCCGCCGAAGCGTAACCCACCCATACCCCTACATCTACATCTACCCCTTACATAACACTACACCCAATTCACCTGGCCGGCACATCTTTGGACTGTGGGAGGAAACCGGAGCACCCGGAGGAAACCCACGCCGACACGGGGAGAACGTGCAAACTCCACACAGTCAGTCGCCTGAGGCGGGAATTGAACCCGGGTCTCCGGCGCTGTGAGGCAGCCAGTGCTAACCACTGTGCCACCGTGCCGCCCACTAATATATGACAGATCGTAACACAATAAGATTACCTACCACATAAAGACTTCTTCATTTTTGAATAGAAAGCATCTTCAACCAGGAAATAAACTCAAACAGGTCAACAATACCTGCTGGGAAAGTGAGAGCAAGGCTGAGCATTTGTACTCAGCAATGTCGAGGAAACTAATTTTGCTTGCAATGTGGAACTGCGGTTGGTTCCTCTTTCCTGAGGAACTGCAGATGATTGAGAAGGCAGTTGCTGTTGTTCTTGCAAATACTGCTCTTGCAACTATTGGTGTTATTGCTGCTCTTCTCAATCCTCATTGTTGGTCCATGGTTAAGTTGTGTAAACTGCTCCCATACTGCTGTAATGGATGACAGCTGGGAAGTGGAAATCAAAGGCAAGAAACCTCATGGTTCCAGAAATACCCAATATTTTTAAAGGTTATCACCTCCAAAGTAGTGAAGGCACACACAATCAGAAAATGCCTTGTGAGCAAAATCCTTTCATTTCGGCAAGGAAACAATTGTCAGACTTCAGAGTCAAAAGCTTTTGCTTTGTATTAATTGAATAGTTCTGATAATTCCCACAGTGGTTTTCCTTTGTTTTACTTGGTGAGTTTCAGAAAGTCCAGGAGACCCAAAGTCAAAGTCAAAGTGTGGGACTCAAATTTCACATGGTGAGCACTTAACATATTTAAATGGCAGATCTACCAGTGCCACTGTGAATGTGCCACATTTTGAAGAACATGCAAAGGTTAAAAATGGAAGTTAGAGGGTGCCTGTTGGTTTCTTCAAATGCCAGCAGTTCAGCTGACTAAACCTGCTATATGCACAGACACCAAACTGTCTTGATAGTTTAAAAACCCTCTTACATTGCATCAAGATAGTATTATTAAAATGAATCAGAGATTGGAACATAAAGTTTAAATCAGCAGCCAAGGTTGCCAATCCTTGATATCCAGAATAAAGAGGGAGCAGAAAGACACGCGTGGATAAATACTGCTGAGAAAAGGTTTAAGTGGCCCTATTTTATTTTAATGTTTTCAGTCCATGTGAATGACAACATTTGTTCATTATAGCATAAAGGAATACAATTGCTGCACGTTGTGTCACACATTTATATGATTAGATGTTAAGCAGTACAGGCACCCTCTTGACATGAGGATTATTTAATGGAATGATCAACATTAATATATTTAAAGATTTCATCTAATGCAGATCCAAAATACACAGACAGACTTCCAGGGAGGACCATTGTGAGGATTGTTCCATTTCTAAATGTGCTATATCTGTACTGTAATTGCTTTTAGTGAATTCTGGGAATGACCTTCCTTCTCCAATGCTAATGTTATCACTGCAGAACGTACAACATTCACAATACCAAAATCACTTATAGCAACCTTACCTGGTACCATCCTGCGCACTGCAGTTGACATCTCCTCCATGCTCCAGGAGCCGTGTGACAATATCAAGCCAGCCACGTGCACAAGCTTCGTGCAATGCTGTATACCCAGCATTATCCCGGTGATTGACATCACAAATGGTGTTCTCCAAACAGTAGATAACTACATCCTACATGAGAGATCACATATGCAGGATGTTATAAATGTATCAGAAAAAAAATCCACTGATAAGATGACAGGACAAATTCTGACCATTGCTTGTTACTCTGGAAGACAGATGTAGATTCAAATCACACCAATTAATTAAAAATCCACATACAATTTATCTCCTTAATGTGCTCAGTTATTTTGCTGAGATACTGACATGTGCTACTCGGAGATAGTAAAGACTGTAGATGCTGGAAAGTCAGAGTTGATAAAGTGTGGACTTGAAAAAAAGCACACAAGGTCAGGCAGCATTAGAAGAGCAGGACAGTCGAAGTTTGAGGTTGGGATCTTTCATCAGGACTGATGGAAGGTTCCGACCTGAAATATTGACTTCTCGGCTCCTCTAATACTGCTTGACCTGTTGTGCATTTTCCAGCTCCACATGTTACCAACACTGACATACATGTGTTAGTTGGTTTTTATTCCCTGGCCAAAATGGCCATTCTTTGGTGTGTGATCTTACAACTTGAAAGTCTGGAATTCAAGCCCTACGGTGGAGACTTAAATATATGTAAACTGGGTTGACATTGCCTGAGAAATTGGTGCAATATTGAAAGCACTTTTTTTAGGATGAGATGCTAAATCAATAGTGTCTTAGTAAAAGATCAAATAGCACAATGCAAACATGAGTAATGGAGTTCTCCTGCTTTTCGAGGGAACGTTTATTCCTTAAACAATAAAACCACTAAAACTAATCATAAGATAATTAAATCTCCATATTTATTGTAATGTCGTGAGTACACTTCCGAAACATCTGATGAGTGAGATGCATTTTGGGAAGTCCTGAGGTCCCAAAGCGTGTCCGATCAATGCAAATATTTATTGTTTAATACTAGAAATGGTGAAACGTATTTCAGCTAAAATTTATCCTTTGCTTATTTGATGTCCACAATGAATTTTCTAGTAGAGCTGTTGAACAGTACAGAGGAAAGGGAATACAGTTTGGTTTATTTCCCTTGCAACCCTTGGATGCTGCTGTAAGTTATATCACTCAGGTTACATTAGTTGAATTAGCAAACTTTGCATAGTATACTGGAACCTATCATTTATGGTGTAGGAACATTGGTTAATTAAAAAGAAAATGTCTAATATATTATTTCCTTTTGTGAAATTTGAGCTTGACAATTTTGGAATAACATACGAAACTGGGTAACAACATTAAGGTAAAATTCATGCCATGTTTCTTTGCACTTCCAATGAACAAAATTGTAAGAACATTTCTAATTTGTGGAAAATTAACCACAGCTTTAACAAGGTTGACCTACCCACTTTCCTGCTATACCTCTCAATTCTTTCTCATTGGGTTTCTTAAGCCTATTTGTACTGTTCACCTTAAAATCCTTACCTTTCAACTTATTTCATAACTCTAAGTAATTTCATTTTTTTTAAAACAGCATCTTCACTTAGCATAAAGTTCAGGAATGTATCTATAGTTGAAGAAAGTGACCAGAGTACATTATTCCAGACTACTGTTTACTTAAAGCCAATCTTCTCTGTACCAGTTCTCTGAAGATAGCTTTAATTCTTTCATCATTTTCTGTCCAATTAGCTAGTCATGGGGCAGGTTGCTTCACCATGCAAAAGTATTTTTTTCAAACTTCCATTGATAAGAAATCTGTTGGACCATGGACAATAAACTCCACAAGAAGACTGTGTAAGATATAATTAATTTGGAAGTAAATGCCAGGAATTCAGTGATAGAAATTCCAGATGACAAAACATGATGTATTTCAAGACCAGATCATATTGGAAACTAATAAATTTCAATTAAAATTCACATGGAAAAGTGAGGATTGAGATCTTTGCAACAAAAGCAAAGAATATTTGCTTATACACAAAGCACCCGAATTCCTTAACTCTTTAGCCCTGTGACTTAACATTACCATACAGTTGTTAATCCAGTTCCAATAGTATTGGGTTAGCAAAGCAATATTCATCTTGTATTACTGGATCAGGGAAGGTAACTTACAAACAGGCATACATGCAACAGTACTTACGAAACTCTAACTGTGGTCAGTTTTTCCCAATGATTTATTTGGACAAACAGAGCAGTCAGTTTTTTTTCATGTAGTTGAAATTAAATTGGAGCTTTAATGCATGGTCTGCAATACTAAATTACTCTATTATGCAAAGGGAATACATGCAAACTCAGCTTCATCAAACTGCCTTGTATATAAGTGACATTATTGCATGCCAGCAATTGCATACTATACTTGTGGCATTGGTGTGCTGTGGTAATGGCAGTATTTTTCTTTTGAATTAATATTTAACACACTGCTACTTTTCTTTCAGGAATCTCCTGGAACAAGTTTTTCTCTTCTCACAGATGGGATTTCCTTGGTCTCTTATTCCATGTTATAGAGTCATTTAGAGTGACAATGACACAGGAGACCATTTGATCTGTCAAGTCCATGCAACATTTCTAACCTTTCGTAGTTCTGACAAAAGATCAATCTGTTCCTTTCTCCACTTTTTTTTAAAGATTAGATTACTTACAGTGTGGAAACAGGCCCTTCGGCTCAACAAGTCCACACCGACCCGCTGAAGCACAACCCACCCAGACCCATTCCCCCAAATTCACTCCTTCACCTAACACTACGGGCAATTTAGCATGGCCAATTCACCTAACCTGCACATTTTTGGATTGTGGGAGGAAACCGGAGCACCCAGAGGAAACCCACGCAGACACGGGGAGAATGTGCAAACTCCACACAGTCAGTCACCTGAGGCGGGAATTGAACCCGGGTCTCTGGCGCTGAAGGCAGCAGTGCTAACCACTGTGCCAACGCGCTGCCCACGTGTTACTTAATCACTAAATATTTCACCATTTTCTGCTTTTCCATCATATACTCGATGCCATTCAGCACATTTTATGTTATAAGCCCAGTCAGAACATTAATTAAAGTTGTATTTGATCTATATTAGTAAAATGCCACAAGAGTACCATTTCTCCTGGCTGGAGTCAAAACCTAATGTTTGCTTTTTAGCTTGCTGTCAAAATTGTTTAATGCACGTCAATGTGTTTATTCAAGCATACTAGCTTAGTCATATTGGAACTCTTAACCAATACTATTCAATATTTTCTCTAATTTATTGCATTGCTGTACCTACATGTACTGCAGCATTTGCGTACATCATCACAGTGACTACTCTTCATCATTTGATCACTTAATGTTGCTCAATGATTTAAGCTAGCAATTACTGGATTATTGCATTTGCAATAGTGATCTCCCGTGACAGTAAAAGGCACTCCAACAACTAGTTCACCATTACATCAATACAGGTTATCTGTGATCATTGGTACCATATCTTAGAATTTGGTACCTTAGAAGCTACCATGACACCAACACCCTTAAGAACTCACATGTTCCTGCTTCATTTCAATGATAGGAAGCCTTACGGGATGGTTACTGGTGTCAAAATATACCCTCTGCAACCATGGCTGCTGGCTCTGTTACGACTCCCCGAACTGAGGGTGAGATTAGAAACAATAGAGCCCATTCTTTGACCACGATCACCATGGGGTAGATGCTAGACCACCTGAAGATGAGGTCGGGTGGGGGCGGGGATTGCAGCACAGTACCGACAAAGGTATGCCATATAATCTTTGCATGTTGGGTTTTGTACAACTGGAGTAGGCAAAGAGCTTATGTGACGAACAATGAAGAACTAGGAGAGCAGCAACAAGCGTCCGAGGACAAAGATCAGGATATTGAGCAGGAGGAACTTCATCTTCACCCCGACAGAACAGTGCAGTACTGGATGCAACCACTCAGATAGAACTTTAATGACACCCACCTCCTATGGAAGTGATTTGGATGAAATGATCATGCATTGACTGTATATTTCTTTTCTGTGAAAAGACTCTGTTTATTCCCAGAAGCAAATGTATTTTTTTTTTCCCTTGGTTTTCTTGTTGTTCTTTAAAAGATAATGTCTTAAAACTGCTTGAAAGTTTCCAACATGTGATACTCCCATATTGAAAAAAAATGACAAAACATTGTACTGTGTTTGTTATTAGGGAAAGTGTTCCATCGATCCAGAGAGCGAAGCCATCAGGAGTTCTCAACTCCTGGCAGGGTGACCGATGATGGCAAGGTTGGAGGGGAGGAACCAGGCAAAGCACAATCCAAAACAACCCCCCAGTGGCATTCCAGACAGAAGACATTCATCTGATATCAATGGCTGCAATACCAGATAAATATTGCAGCAGTGGGAAGATGCCTAGTCATTGAGGTTTCCTTGTTACTTGAACTACCTTTTCTGTTACATAGAACATAGAAAAATACAGCGCAGTACAGGCCCTTCAGCCCTCGATGTTGCACCGACCGAAGCCTACCTAACCTACACTAGCCCAATAACCTCCATATGCTTGTCCAATGCCCGCTTAAATGACCATAAAGAGGGAGAATCCACCACTGCTACTGGCAGGGCATTCCATGAACTCACAACCCGCTGAGTAAAAAAATCTACCCCTAACATCTGTCCTATACCTACCACCCCTTAATTTAAAGCTGTGTCCCCGAGTAACAGCTGACTCCATACACGGAAAAAGGTTCTCACTGTCAACCCTATCTAAACCCCTAATCATCTTGTACACCTCTATCAAATCTCCCCTAAACCTTCCTTTCTCCAATGAGAAAAGTCCCAAGTGCCTCAGCCTTTCCTCATACGATCTTCCTACCATGCCAGGCAACATCCTGGTAAACCTCCTCTGCGCTCGTTCCAATGCCTCCACATCCTTCCGAAAGTATGGCGACCAAAACTGCACACAATACTCCAGATGAGGCCGCACCAGAGTCTTATACAACTGCAACATGTTAAGGACTATGTGTCTGCATTCTCATATTTTTAAAAAATGTTCCACACAACAAGAATTCAACTCTCGCCAGACACACACAACAGAATGCCTGCAGTGATTGGAGAGAGGAAACAGGGACAGGATGATGAGATCTGGAAGTCCCGAGCTTTGGAGCGGAACATAGGCAGCGAAGTTCACTCAATTTTTTCAGTCTTGAAATTCGAACAGGAGAAATTTTCAGCAGTTTTCTTCATGACCGAGCAGACTTTTCAGGATCTTTTCTACTCACCCCGCATTGGGGAAGTGGCCAGAAAAGGCGCCCTTAAAAACAGCTTGATCCATCATCAACCTGACTGGAAAACTGCATCTAGCAGGCTCATCTGCCTACAATCTGAAAACCAAAGTCAAACTCAATCTTGGAATCTGGGATATACAAACCCTCAGGGATAACAGGCAAAACAATCATCCAGAAGGAAGAACTGCCCTTGTTGACTGTGAACCCAGGTACTTCAACTTTGATATCACAGCCTTGCAGGAGACTTGAAGAGCAAATTAGGGGCAGCTGAGGGAAAAAGGTGGTGATGATGATCAACCCAGGGTGCATGGAATCAGATTCATGATCAAGAACTCATCAAGCAACTCTCCGAGTTGGATTCAACAATCGCCTCATGATTCTACGACTACAAATTGCCAATAACTAGCAGACAGCAGTCATGGATGTCTTCAATCTTTGGTGACACAGACCAGTCTAAAGAAGACTTCTACTCCACTCCGGATACCATACTTGCCAACATTCCTAAAGAAAATAAAATTATCACCCTTGAGGACTTCAACACCAGGGTTGGAAAGGAACCACCAGAAAGGAACGGATTGGGAATTCCAAACCCAATGGGATTCAATTAGCCAAATGTGCTGAACATCAGCTGGTCATCACCAACACACTATTCCACCAAAAAGACATGGAAGCAACCATGATCAAAGCACTGACACATGATGAACTATGTCGAGAGTGTGGTGCTGGTAAAGGAGAATTGATGTTTTGGGCATAAGCTCTTCATTAGGAATTGCCCTTGAGGACTTAATTCCTGATGTAGGGCTTATGCCCAAAATGTCGATTCTCCTGCTCCTCGGATAGTGCCTGACCTACTGTGCTTTTCCAGCACCACACACTCGACTGATTTCCAGCATCTGCAGTCCTCACATTCTCCCACATGATGGACTACATCATGGTTTGATCATCTGAGACCAAAAGGGGAGGTCACAGCCTACTGGTATTATCACTGGACTGTTAGTCCCCAGACCCAGGTAATGTTCTGGGTGGATGGCGAAATTTAAGTTCAAATTTTAAAAATCTGGAATTAAGAGTCTAAATGATGAGCATGAATCGATTGTAGGGGAAAAAGCCATTTAGTTTACAAATGTCCCTTAGGGAAGGAAACTGCCATCTGTACCTGGCCTACATATGCTCTGCGTCAATGTGATTGACTCTTAACTGCCTGCTGGGCAATCAGAGAAGGGCAATAAATGCTGATCCAGCCAGCGGTGCCCTCATCCCATGAATGAATTAAAAAGGATGTCCTCATTACCCAAAATGATGAATACTGCAGATGACTGTCAGATAGACTACCAGCTCATACACTCCCCAGCATCAATCAAACACAACCAAAAGCAGATGACGGTGAATGAATAGTTTAGAATAAAAAGCTCAGCATTGCGTGCTTAAGGATAAGAGTCTTTGATTGTGACATTGTGCTGATACCAAGATCCTTCTGATTCTTCTATACGGTTCAGAAACTTGGACCATGTTTAGACAACGTTAATAACTTCCCAATAAAGTTAAGAAGTAGCATCAACGCTATTTGAGACAGATTCTCTGCATCAGCTAGGAAGTCAGACTTACTAACATCAGCATCTTTGAAGCAGCTAATAGTACCAGCATCAACGCCAAGATCACAAAACCAGCCCCACCAGGCCAGGACATACTTAGAATTTCTACGTTATGACTACCAGAGCACATCTTCGTCCCCCAGCTCATGGAAAGCACTCAAATGAGAGAATTTGATTTGATTTGATTTATATTATGCATGCAGTACAGGTAGATCACACCATACAAAGATCACAGGGTGATTAAATTGAGCAAGGAATATAAAGTTACAGCTGCAAAGAAGGTGCATAAGAAGCAAGATCAGTATTAGATTTGAAATATGAGAGGTCCATTCAGAAGTCTAACCGTGGAGAAGAAGTCGTTCTCGAACGTTTTGGTACGTGTATTTATGCTTTTGTATCTTCTGCCTGACGGAAGAGATTGCAAGAGTTTATAACAGAGTGGGAGAGGCCTTTGATAACGTAGGCTGGCAACGAGAGGTGTAGATGGAGTTAATGGTTGGGAGGTTGGCTTGCAAGATGGTCTGGGCTGTGTTCAAAACTTTCTGAAGTTTCTCATGGTCCTGGGCACAGTAGTTGCTGTACCAAGCTGTGATGTATCCAGATAGGATGCTTTTTATGGTGCATCTGTAAAAGTTGGTGAGGGTCCTTATGCTGAATTTCCTTAGTCTCCTGAGGAAGAGGAGGTGTTGTGCTTTTTTGACCATTGTGTCGACATGGGTGGTCCAGGAGAGATTGTTGGTGATCATCACTCCGAAGAACTTGACCCTCTTGACTGATCAGCCGCACAAGGACTGAACTCATGATCAATGACATATTAAGGGGAGGCAGAGACCTGGTGGTATTATCGCTCAACTGTTAATTAAAAAAGAATCAGGATAAAATAACCTCTTGAAAGCTACGGCATCATCACACCTGCTCTCTTAAAAATCAAGAACTAAACGATATACAAAGATGACTTCATTTTTAAAACCTTTAGTCTTATTCTACTAGTATACTACAATATATATATACACATTACATTGACTCTAACCATGGAAACATTCAGTACTATAATCTATTTCTGTTGTTTACTCCTGCCATCGAACACCTCTGTCTTACTTCAAAGTCGCAACAACACAATGGCAATTATGTTTTCTTGACCAACCATGTGTATAATTTTCAGATTGAATGGCTGCAACCATAAGCTCCATCTAAACAGTCTGGAATTTGTCCTTGAATTTTTCCAAAAACAGTAATGGATTATGATCAATATTTACAATTGTTTCAGACATATTACTGCCAATATAAATGCTGAAATATTGTAATACCAACACTAAGCTCAAGGTTTCCTTCTCAATTGTGGAATATTTCTGTTAATGAGTATTAAATTTTCTGTAAAAATACCCAATAGGTATTTCGATCTTCTAGTTGACTTCTTGTAAGCATACAGTACCGAGACCTACATCACTCACATCGATTGCCATTTTGAATGGCTTTGCATAATTAGGTGGGGCTAACACTGGGGCAGTGGTTAACACAACTTTCAGGCTATCAGTCTGACAGTCCACCATTCACTGAAATTTTCTGCACTTCTTCAGTATGGCAGTCAGTGGATCAACCACACTGCTAAAATTTGGTACAACCTTCCAATAAAACCCACTCAATCCTAGGAATCGTAGTACCGTCGCCCTTGTTGATGGCATGGGAAACTCCGCAATAACCTTTGTTTTCACATTCCATGGGGCCATATGTCCGTGTCCAATAACATGTCCCAGGAACATGACTTGGGCTTTTGCGTGTTCACTCTTAGTCATGTTTATCACTAAGCCTGCCTCCTGAAGTCAATCGAATAATTCCAAGAGATGCTGCAAATGTTCCTTCCATGTGTGACTAAAAATCACCAGGTCATTGATGAACATGCACAATTGAGTAATCCAGAAGTGACTTTATTGGTTAGTCTTTGAAATGTGTCCTTCACACTTTTCATAGCATGACTTTAAATTGGTATAGTCCATTCGGTGTCACAAAGGCTGAAATAGTTTTTGCTCTTTCAGATAAAGGTACCTGCTTGTATCCTCTGAGAGTAAGTTCAACTTAGAAATATAAGTTGCTTGTCCCACCTTCTCAATGCAGTCTTCCAAACAGGATATGAATCAGACTTTGTAGCTGCATTGACTTGACAATATTCACATATAATGTTTGGGTACCATCTGGTCCTGGTACCGTTACTACAGATGAACTTCAGTTGCTGTAACTCACTTTGATTATGTTGTCTTGAAGTATGCGTTCAATCTCTTTTTGAACTTGAACTTTAGAGGGTTATGTCTATAAGGATGTTACTTAATTGGAACACCACTTCCTATATTTACATTTTGCTTAATTAGATTAGTACTTCCCAGCTTATTCCCATATATCTTCCCACGTGATTGTAATAACTCTTTTAAGTCATTTCGATTTTCTTCTGGAAGATAACTCAATAATTTATCCCAATTTTTGAGAACTTCCTCATTGTCCAATTTAATTTGAGGAATGACCAATTCAGAATCCTCTGAACTTAGTTCTTCACTCTGTTACTGTTTACAATACATTGTCCTTGTGCTTTTCTTCCCTATCAAAACTTCTTTTAAGCATATTCACATGACATAATCTGTGAAATTTCTTTCTATGAAGTATTCTTATCAAATAATTCACCTTACTCAACCCCTTTCGATTTGATAAGGTCCACTAAACCTTACTTTTAAAGGTTCAACTACCACTAGAAGTAACACTAACATTTTAACTCCACAAGCAAAATTGCAAATTTTTGATTTCTTGTCTGCTTCCTTTTTCATCAGATGGTGTGTTACTTCTAAATGTTTTCTGGCCAACTCATCCACTCAATTTAAATATTTCCCTAAAATTTGACACGTAGTCCAAATATGGTCTCTGAACTCTGACTCACCAATTTTGCCTTAGGGAATTTCAGCAGTCTTCTCATCCCATACACAAAAACTAATTCAAATGGACTGAATTTGGTAATTCATTTGGTGCATCCCTAATTGCAAAAAGTAAAAATGGAATTATTTTATCCCAATCCTCTGGAGAGTCCTGACTATAAGCCATTAACGTGGTCTTTAAAATTTAATGCTCCCTGCGACTCTGGATAGTACACAGTAGATTAGCACTGCTGCCTCACAGCGCCAGAGACCCGGGTTCAATTCCCGCCTCAGGCGACTGACTGTGTGGAGTTTGCACATTCTCCCCGTGTCTGCGTGGGTTTCCTCCGGGTGCTCCGGTTTCCTCCCACAGTCCAAAGACGTGCAGGTCAGGTGAATTGGCCATGCTAAATTGCCCATAGTGTTAGGTAAGGGGTAGATGTAGGGGTATGGGTGGGTTGCGCTTCGGCGGGGCGGTGTGGATCTGTTGGGCCGAAGGGCCTGTTTCCACACTGTAAGTAATCTAATCTAATCTAATCTAATTTGAATTTTTTATTCCTAAATTATCCATAACTTTCCTGAATAATTTTGATGTAAAATGTGACCCTTGATCTGATTATGTGTCGGTGGGTGGTCCGTACCTTGTGAAAAAAAACTCTTCTACAATTCTTTCAGCTATGATACTGCACAATGGAACGGCCTCAGGAAATCTAGTGACAAATCCATTATGGTCAACAAATATTGATTCCCACTTTTTGTTTCAGGTATGGATCCTACACAATCAATTAAGACCCTTGTAAAAGGTTTCTCTAATAAGGGAATGGAAAAGTGCTGGTTTTATCATTACCTGAGGTTTTCCAATTATCTGACACGTATGACTTGTGTGGCAAAATTCAACTAAATCCTTATGCAGTCCAGGTCAGTAAAAAAACACTTTTGTATTTTGGCTTGGATTTTCCTTACTCCCAAATGACCTCCTATGTGTAATTCATGTGCTACCCACAACACCACCTTTCTATAACCCATCAGTAATACAACTTGATAAAATTTCTACCATTTGTCAACAGCCCAATTATGCAAAGTTCTGCATTTCCTCATCAAGACTCATTTTTAAGATAATAGCATTTTGGGATATCTTTCTTCAGATAATGCTTTTTGATTCAACTGCTTTAGTTTTTCATCTTTCTGTTGTAACTCAGTTAATTTCTCTGAACTAACAATATCCACTTTGCCCTCCATCTATTCATGCTTTTTCACATCTAATTGATCACACATAGCCTCTGATAATTGTACTTCAACTTCTTTATCTTTATTCTTTGATTTCTCTTCCTGCTTCAACCTGTGGCTTTGTGACCTTGTTATCACAATCAGAAAAGTTCCCAGGATGTACTTCCTGTAATACTGCAGTTGCCTGATTTTTCACTGGCTTTTCAACCACAGTAGGCAGCACTCCCACCTGAGATCCAGCAATATCATTACCAAGGACATATTGTTTTTCTGGAGCCGAGAATTCCTCAAGTACTCTTACCACAAGTTCTCCACTTTTCTCTGGACACTCTAATCTCACTTTACATAATACAGTCCCTCTCGTCTCACCATGAATTCCACACGTTACCACTTTTTCTGGCAATAGTCCTTATGAATTACATATCTCATCTCTCGCCATCAATGACTGACATGCTCCTGTATCTCTTAAGATTGTAATTTCTTTACCTGCTCCTCCTGACAAATACGAGTTAACCTTACACCTGCAAATAAATGGTTTAAGCAGATCTGACACCTTCTTTTCAACCAACCCCTAAACAGATTAAATATTCTGGTGCAGCTTTTTAGTTTCCACTTTGCTTTCCCTTAGCACTTCAACAAAATTCATTGGCTTATCCAGTTTTTCTATAACTATCCTCGCAGTGCTTTTCCTAAACTACCAGTACTGCGACTTCATGCTGCCTACTTTATTGCAGTGAAAACACCTACGCTTTTTTCACTTCTCTTTCCCCCTCATGGGTTTCCTTTTTATCCTGTGGTAAACTATCTTTAATGAGATCTCCTTTTCTCTTGCCAACTAAAAATTTATCTTTTCCCCAATTTCTATCTGTTGAAATTGATGTTGGAAGCCAAACATTGATTTAAGAACCAACTCAATCAATCGGCCATTTCAGCTGCGAATCTTGCAGTTTAACTCTGTTCTTCCACATGAGTTCTTATTACTTCAGAAGTGAATTTTTAAACTCCTCTATAATAATTGTCTAAATGCATCACATGCTTGATCTACCTATCCACCTATCAAAATTACTTACTTTGATCCTTTCAAACTCAATGTACATTTGACCAGGCTCTCTCCTTAAATTCTTGAAACATTGTAGGTTTCTGGCACTAGATCACATAAACTTAAGATGGCATTTTTCACCTCCTAGTACTATCCAGATGCCTCGTCGGATAGTGATGCAAATACTTCACTAGCTCAATCTACCAACTTTGTTTGGGTCACATGCCATTTCATTTGTTTAGCCACTTTCTCAAATGAAATGAAAAAGGCTTCTACATTCTTCTCATCGAAAGAAGGCAATGTGTGGACATATTTGAATAAATTCCCACCAGGCCCATGGGATTGCTCTCCATCACTATCCTCCATTGCTGATGAAGGGCTTATGCCTGAAACGTCGACTGTCCTGCTCCTCAGATACTGCCCGACTGGCTGTGCTTTTCCAGCACCACACATTTCGACTTTTCACTAAGCCTATCTTTTATCTTTACCTCCGCCCTTTTAAGTCAACTCTCCTTTCTAATTGCCAAAATCTAAGTTCTCATAAATCTCCCAAAGTCACTTCTTCCGCTCCCAGAAAACTCTTAATGACTGAAAGAGCCATTACTACTCAAGGCGCACCCTGTTTAAACCAACCTAATTTAATACCCAAAATAAAAGACACCAACAATTACCAGTTGCAGCCTTTGAGTCCAACAATCTTAAACCCAACCTGAAATTATAGAGCTACAATTTGCTTTGGAGCAGACCAGACCCGCTCAAAATATTTGAAGAAGAGAGCCTAGACCCTAACCTCTTATTTTTAATGGCAAGTATAAAGTGGCTATTCCCAATGTTAAACAAAACAATTTATTTAAACACTGTCGTTAAAAAACAGCGCCAAAGAAAGAGAAATTTAGAATAACCTAACTGCATCAGAAACCTAACAGAATAATAAATACAGTAACAATTGCTAATTAACTGCTCCGATATTGTAACACTCCACAAACACACATCTTGGCAAAAAGGAAAATTCAAACACAGATTCTCACATGTAGTTCTCCAATCCAGGAGGAAAAAACACCAAGAGAAAATTCAGAGAGTAGCAGCTAGGAGACATTCACTGAAACTTTCAACACTTTTGCAACACCAATAGCTTTGGTTTAAAGCTAAACCTAAAAACAAAAAAAAACTTGAAAGCTTGGTCTGAGAGAGCTGGCCAGATGCAGGCTGCTTTTATCGTTCCAACTTTTAAAAAAAAACCCAAGGCCTCACAAGCCTTGGTCTTCAGTGGCTAGCTCTCCACCTCTACCCTACAACCTCTTGTCAAAAAAATCAGGACAAAATAAATCAGGAAAGCCACAGCATCATTACATAGCTAATATTTATTACTTCTTACTGAAATAACTTTCAACAATAGCTCTGTAATGAACCAGTCTTTTATCTTGTTTAAAGCATGAAGCTATTCTGCTGCTTATTTCAAAATAGAAGCATCACAAGAGGCTACAAACAAGCTTATATAAATTCTCAGTTCACAGACCACTCCAAGGACAAGCCTGGCACATGGCCATAACAGTACATAATTCACAAATATCACAGTTCCAAAGTGATCCTGAATCCTTTCAGAAATTAAGTTTTCAACTATAAAATATTATTATGCCTAGTGAAGAAAACAATCAGGGCTAGATATATTTTTAAGATAATACATGTTTCAGCAAGTTGCATTACTGTGAAAAAAATGAAGTTACTACCTGAACTTAATGAAAAGAATGCAATTGAATTAAAATGAATGCAGCAGACGTTTTGGTGCACTTTCACTTTTCCAGCATATATAAAAATGTCAGTTATCTAGAATATAAGACACCAATGTAATTTAGAGATAACTAGGCAGGGCATGTCACATGTGCAATTCATTCAGTTGGACCACATAGCAAAGAAGATGTTTCATAAAGATGTCAAAAATGAGTTTTGAATGGTAGGGAAGACTCTGGAAAGAACAACGTCCTCCTGAGAAGATACATAAAATTAAAAAGGTCAATACTATGTTATTACAATTTTTACCTCATAGCCTAATCGTGCAGCCTTCTGCAGCAATGTTTCGCCAGCATTCTTATTTACTATTAACTTTCGTGTTTCAGATTGTGACTGCTGGCCTGCAGATGTCTCTGCTTGAGCACATGGTGACCGTGGCACTGTTGCATATTTTACAGGAGTAATTGAAGATGTCCGTTTTTTCCAGTGGGTTGAATGATCACGTTGCTTCTTTGGTGATGGGCTCCAATCAGAATCGAGCATTAACGCTGAGCGCTTTAGAGAGCGTTTTTGCCTTACTTTAATCTGTTAGAAGATAATTATTTGCAAGGTCAATCAATGGGACAAAGAAAATGATTTAATACCACAATCTTATTAAACAACTCAACTGAATGTCTTCCTTTTCATTGTATATTTAACTTACAGGAAGATATTGTATAGTGGCTCAGTGGTTAGCACTGCTGTCTCACATTGTTAGGAACCCAGGTTCAATTCCAGCTTTGGGTGACTGTGTGGAGTTTGCACGTTCTGCACACATATGTGAGTTTCCTTCAGGTGTTTTGATTTCCTCCCATAGTCCAAAGATGTGCAGGCTAGGTGTATTTGCCATGTTAAATTGCCCCTTAATACCCAGGATCTGCAGGCCAGGTGATTAGCCAATGGTAAGTGCTGGGTTATGGGATGCTTTTCGGAGGATACGTGCAGACTCAATGGGCTGAATGGCCTCTTTCCACATTGTAGGGATACTAGGTATGCCTCATGGAATAAATGCAAGCAGCTATAATTGGCTTTATACTAAATCTACAATCTGATGACTTTGAATATAAGAATCATTTGAGAGATAACAATTAAAAAATAAAAGTGCAATTAAAATTCAAAGTCAAATAACTATACACTAACATGTTGAACATTTATACACCAAGATTGCCTAACAATAACAGATCAAGACATTAAAATACTTTAGTTTCATTTTGTTAAGATGGAAAATCTATTCTTAAAATCAAATAAACAATTTGAAAATCTCATCCAACCTTTTGTGATTCAGACTAAACCATTTCTCATGCTCTACTTGTATCTGCCAATGTCAGTAAAATTCAGCCCACCTGCTGCCATATCATATCTCAGATCAAACGCAACCTGTTCATTACCACTGTCCTCTCTCCCATATTTTGCTTCCAGGTTCCCAAATATCTCAAAATCAAAATTCTATCCTTGTGTTTACATTGCATCACAGCTTTGCTTCTTCCTCTCTCTGTAACATTATCCAGTCTAATAACCCACCTAACTTGTCTCTTATGCATTGCCTATGGTCTTTATGCCGTCATTGTGGATCTTCCTTCAGTTGTTCTAATATACTGTGGGATTCTGGGTACTTTATACAGCTGAGAACTGGGCACCATATCAATGCAAACTGAAGATTAAAAATGAGCTATTGTAAATATGCTGCAGCAGGACTGCGCTAGAACCTTCTTCATTCAAATTCCAGTTCCATGTGATCTGACATTACTGATGATATAGTCTAGCTAAGAGAATATCGCTATTGGTCTCAGATAAAACATAAGTTGCCCTGGACCAGAAATTCTGGAATTCCTTCCCTAAATGCCTCTACCTCTGCATGCCCCTTTAGGATTCTTCCAAAAAATCATATATTTGACTAAGCTTTTGGTTTGCCTTCTTAATTGGCACAGCATCCATTTTTACTAATTGAACATCTGTAAAGCAGCTTAAGTGATTTTTTTCTATATTAGAAGCATCATACAAAGAACGTTGCTTTAAGTTTCTTACCTTGTGTCTTCCTTGGTTGCTTGCATCTTCGTCTGGGGATTGGGGTCCAATAATATGCTTTGTTTTACATTTACGTTTTCCTGATGGTTTTTCTGACTGAAACTGGCTTGGAGATTCGGATATGTGACTCAAGTTGAGAGAGCCTGTACTACAAGATTCTTTACGTTTTCGTAAACCTCCTGACACAGGAGTGCTGTGTCTGACACTCAGATTCCAATCAGCACTGGGCAAAGTGCCTGAAAGAGCAAGCCTTTTCCGCGGTGAAGTAGGAGGTGTCCATGTTCCTAAAATAAACACTTCATTATAATTAGCTTGACTAGACTCCAGCTCTGCTCTACATCTGTAAGCTTCTACGAAATTGTAATCTGTTGAGATCCCAGAATACCTCAATTACAACACACACTTGGTATCTGCACAAATGATCTCACATAGCACCAAATGAGCAGTGTGATGCTGTACATCACAGAATCTCCCTCAACATTAATGTGATTATAATCACTCCCCCTCCCCTCACCCACCCACAATCAACAGCCCTGAGGGCAAGTACTGACCAAACACCTAACTGGATCACATGTAAATAGTTCAGAGGCTGGGAATTCTGTGGCAAGAAACTCACCTCCTAACTCCCCATTGTCTGACCAGAAGGCATAAGTCAGAAATGTGACTGAATACTCATTTGGATGAATCAGGGATCCAAAACTATAAGCTCGATAGCATCAGAGACAAAGCAGCACACTTGACTAGCATGTAATCCACCACCATAAATGTTCCCTCTTTTCACAACACAAAGAAACAGCTGTGTGCACCAAATACAAGATGCACTGCATGTCTGTGATGGCACCTTCCAAAAGCACAACCTGTACCATATAGAGGGCAACACACATATGGGAATGCCACCATTTGAAAGTTTCCCTCCAAACCACACAATATTTTGGCTTGGAACTATAATCACAATTTCTTCAATATCACTGGATCAAAATCCTGGTATATTTTCCCTAGATGCTAGGGACACATACAACACGAGACTACAGTAATTCAAGGCAGCAATTGACCAATATCTTTTCAAGGGCAAGTAGAGATTGGCAACAATGCCACACCAAATATAAGATTTAAAAAAAAACCCATCTAACAGGTCAACAACACCATTCTTGGTTAATCTAAGGGATGTTTACAGTTACTCTCAAACTAGGAAGCAATATTCTCAATGTAGTGGTCAAGTGACAATAAACAGTCATCATTAAGTCACAAGAGAAATCCCCACATCCTCCACAAGCAGTTTCCACCCTACTACCTCCACCTCAAGAGGATATGAGAATTCTATCCGCCCTTCTGAAAAGAACCACTTGACTAAGGCAACTCAGTCAAATGCATAGAATCAACAGATGCCCTAGTACTCAACACTATTGTGGCTGAACCCTCAATGTTTATGCTTGTAGTAATTTTGTGGCTAGGAGACAGGGATAGATGTTTATTTAACCTAGTGTGTGTCTGGGCATGTTTCATCAGGATAAATAAATTAGAGCGAGAGAGGAAGTGCGTGATAGCAATAGACTCTATAGGTACCTAAGCATGCAATAAGTAAAGTGAATGCTGATCCGCTAAAGGGTGAGAATGGGAGTTAATAAAGAAATGGTAGATGTAATGAATAAATATTTTGCTTCTGCTCTTCACTATAGGGAATACAAAAACATTCTCAGTAATAGCTGTAAATAAGGAGCTGAAGGAAGAGAGGAATGTGGTGACATGAAATTCACTAAGAAAACCATATTGAGCAAAATGATGCAGCTGCAGATTAGTAAGTCTCCCCATCTTTAGAGGCCTCATTCCAGGATCTTAAAAAGAGCTGCCTGATGAAGTGGTAATTGTGGTGATGTTAATTTTCAAAATTTCGCTAGATTCTGGAAAGGTACCATCAGATTGAAAAATACCAAACAAAAGCCCCTCTATTCAAGCAGGAGGGAAGCAGAAAACTGTAGGCCAGTTAGCTTGATGTCTGTCATAGGAAAGGTGTTAGAAACAAATCATTAAGGAAGTTATTATTAGATTATATTTAAATGTTGCACTTAGAACATCAAGGTAATCAGAAAGAGTCAACATGACTTTGTGAAAGGGAAATTGTGTTGATCTAATGTATTGCAATTCTTCAAAAGAGTAGCATCCACTTTGGATAAAGGGAAGCCCACTGATAGAACATAGAACATTACAGTGCAGTATAGGCCCTTCGGCGCTCAATGTTGCTCCGACCAGTCATACCAATCTGAAGCCCATCTCACCTACACTATTCCATGTACGTCCATATGTTTGTCCAATGATGACTTAAATGCACTTAAAGTTGGAGAATGTACTACCGTTGCAGGCAAAGCATTCCATACCCTTACTACTCTCTGAGTAAAGAAACTACCTCTGACATCTGTCCTATATCTATCACCCCTCAATTTAAAGCTATGCCCCCTCGTGCTCGCGGTCACCATACTTGGAAAAAGGCTCTCCCTGTTCACCCTATCTAACCCTCTGATTATCTTATTCGTCTCTATTAAGTCACCTCTCAACCTGCTTCTCTCCAACAAAAACAGGCTCAAGTCCCTCAGCCTTTCCTCATAAGACCTCCCCTCCATACCAGGCAACATCCTAGTAAATCTCCTCTGCACCCTTTCCATAGTTTCCACATCCTTCTTATAATGTGGTGATCAGAACTGTACACAATACTCCAAGTGCGGCTGCACCAGAGTTTTGTACAGCTGTAGCATAACCTCATGGTTCTGGAACTCAATATCTTTATTAATAAAAGCTAAAACACTGTATGCTTTCTTAACAGCCCTGTCAACCTGGGTGACAACTTTCAAGGATCTGTGTACCTGGACACCGAGATCTCTCTGCTCACCTACACTACCAAGAATCTTACCATTAGCCCAGTACTTTGCATTCCGGTTACTCCGAACAAAATGAATCACCTCACACTTGTCCGCATTAAACTCCATTTGCCACCTCTCAGCCCAGCTCTGCAGCTTATCTATGTCTCTCTGTAACCTAAAATATCCTTCGTCACCATCCACAACTCCACCGACCTTAGTGTTGTCTGCAAATTTACTAACCCACCCTTCTACGCCCTCATCCAGGTCATTTATAAAAATGACGAATAGCAGTGGACCCAACACCGACACTTGTGGTATACACTAGTAACTGGACTCCAGGATGAACATTTTCCATCAGCCAGCACCCTCTGTCTTCTTTCAGCAAGCCAATTACTGATCCAAACTGCTATATCTCCCACAATCCCTTTCCGCCGCATTTTGTACAATAACCTACTGTGGGGAACCTTATCGAACGCCTTGCTGAAATCCATATACACCACATCAACCGGTTTACTCTGATCTACCTGTTTGGTCACCTTCTCAAAGAACTCAATAAGGTTTGTGAGGCACGACCTACCCTATACAAAACCATGCTGACTATCCCTAATCAAATTATTTTTTTTCTAGATGGTTATAAATCCTATCTCTTATAACCTTTTCCAACACTTTACCAACAACTGAAGTAAGGCTCACTGGTCTATAATTACTAGGGTTGTCTCTACTCCCCTTCCTGAACAGGGGAACCACATTTGCTTTCCTCCAGTCTTCTGGCACTATTCCTGTAGACGATTTAAAGATCAATGTCAAAGGCTTGGCAATCTCCTCCCTGGCTTCCCAGAGGATCCTAGGATAAATCCCATCCAGCCCAGGGGACTTATCTATTTTCACACTCTGCAGGATTTCTAATACCTCTTCCTTGTGAACCTCAATCCCACCTAGTCTAGTAGCCTGCATCTCAGTATTCTCAACAACATTGTCGTCTTCTAGAGTGAATACTGTCGAAAAATATTCATTTAGTGCTTTCCCTATCTCCTCTGACTCCACACACAACTTCCCACTACTATCCTTGATTGGCCCTAATCTTACTCTCGTCATTCTTTTATTCCTTAAATACCTATGGAAAGCCTTAGGGTTTACCCTGATCCTATCCGCCAACAACTTCTCATGTCTCCTGCTGGGTCTTCTGAGCTCTCTCTTTAGGTCTTTCCTGGTTACCTTGTAATCCTCAAGCGCTCTAACTGAGCCTTCACATCGCATCCTAACATAAGCCTTCTTCTTCCTCTTCACCAGATGATGTACAGTACTGAATGCTGTTAAGGCTGGAGTAAACAGATTCCTTTTAGGTAATGGAATCAAAATTTAATGGGGGAGGAGATAGGAATATGGAACACAAACAAGATCATCTATGATTGACTCTAAATGTTGGAGCAGATTTGAAGGACTGAATGGCCTACTTTGGCTGTTCGTATGTTATCTATACTGAGGATATACTACAAGACAGAATCCTTTAAATCAATGCTTTTTACTTTCTTGTCTGAGAAATATGCTTGTATCAGTGGTTTAATTTTAATTTGTTCTTGTTTGATACCAACAGTCAACCTATGAAAGTATTAGTTCTGGAACAAAATAATTTGTTTTAGGCAGCATCACATTTGGAGCTGAATTTAATGAGGCACCAAATTACCAGGACCCCTTGCTAAAACACTGGTGGTAAGCTGACCCTACAAACAGATAGCTGCATGAATTACTTTAGAACGTCAGAAATCTCACCTTGATGAGATGCTGGCCAATTAGAAGACTGGCAGCTCTGTAGTCCCAGCACTGTCTGGTGGAAGCGTTAACCAGTACTGGGACTGCGTTGCTTGGGCCAAGCTGGCAGGTGTTTGCAGGGTAGTGAAGAGTGTTGGAGCCTGTGGTTTGAGAGGTGGGCAGGGGAAGGTAATGTGACCTGGGGTGGAAGAGGCTCACCTCCATGTGTTAAAGGGAACTAAAGAGCCTTAACAGACTCAAAGGCAGGCTACTCTACACTTCCACTGAAGCAATGAAAGTGCCTGAATACCATGTGACAAATAGACAACATGATGTTTCCCCAAACTTTTACACAACTACAGGACCACACATCAAACCCAAAGTTTGGGCCAATGCACATGGTTCACACAATTCTCAAATTTTCCACTGCCATATAACCTAACAAGTTATGAAGTACAACTAGCATATTTTGTCTGAATGCTCCTGAAATATTTGCTGTAAAACTCACTTATTTAAGAGCAGATAGGTACTGAACTCCAATGTTTTTCTGGATTGAGAAATAATTGAGCTTCAATAGTTTTAGTAGCTAGAATCATTTCACTGACAAAAACAGCCAATGAATTCCTATGCTGGGTTTTGAGTGGAGTACAGTGTGAGGAGCTTTTCACCAACAAAAGACAGAAAACACTGAAGTTTTGAGAATTTGCCATCAGTCAAGATTAATGACACTCAAAACAGATTTTAAAACATACATTTCTTCAAGTGATAAAGCATAAAATGCTCAAAAGATATTGAACTTTACCTGTAGTAACAGCTTTCCGTGTCTTTATTCCTGTGTTATCTTGATTTTCCTCCCTTTTGTGTAAAAGTACATCAGAATCCTTCTCACTTTTAAATTTCTTCCTACTGGTTCTTATTTGCGTTTTGATGGCAGGGTTTCGTTTATTACTACTTTTACAATTCCCATCAATTTCAGTTATACAACCCGAGTCAAGTGGTTCCAAACTATTCTGTTCACCCACGTCAGTTATCGAACTGCCAGTCCTTCCCACCTCACTCTCTTCTTTGGTCCCTTTATTCTCCGTTGTAGACTTCTCCCAACTCCTTGAATTTTTCTTTGCTTTTACATCATTTTCCACTTCCTCATGCATAAGCTGACTTTCTTCCAATGTACTGTCCGTCTGGTCACAGGTCACATGTACTGATGAGACACAGAAACTTTCTGAAATAAACAAATTAAAAACTTCTTTGTAATGTATAAAATACATTTAATCTTCTAGGGTTTTAGAATGATATTGTTGTAATCTGCAACTGCCAATGTCCAAATCATTTTCCTGTGGTTTTGACCATGACTTTTTACTTTGACCATGTCTAATGCCTATTACGACAGTGTTGCCAATTCACTACATTGCTCTTGCTGACCAACTATCGCCACAACCTTAAAACCAACATATAAATTTCAGTCCCAATTTTCTCTCCTGCTCTCTGACCGTGCCAGTTTTCGATCAGTTATGATTTCACACGTACCAGCAGCCTTTAAACACCTTTTTCCAAATGTCCATGTAAACTTGGAAAGTTAATTGCAGGTATACAAAAAGGCAGAAGGAATTTGGTTCTCTTGGGGCAGGATTATTAGCCAACTGAACCCTGGAGTTGAATTTGTTCCTAGTAGACAGTCAGATCCATGCAGAGTCTTTGGATGAGCAGCAACAGTATAACTGGACTAAGTTATGCAGACATAATCCAACTCTTAGTTTAAAAGTCAAAAAGTCTGTCTTTTCCAGTTCTCAGTATCAACCTTTCTATCAGAAATTACTAATGTACATTTGTAACACTGCAGTTACATCTTTGCAGCAGTTTGACTTTCTAAAGCATCACTATAAACAGTGAATGTTATACACCGATTTAGAAATGTCTCGATTGAGTAATGTTCAGGACGAATTTCAGTACCAGTGGGACACCAGGTAAGTAGGCCATAAGAGCCAACAATTAGTTGATTGACTCAAGTAGCATGCTCCTTTGGTTGTTGGTTACAGGCAGAAAACAGACTATACTCTGTCATCCCTTGCAGAATCCAAACCAAAACTGATTCTCTTATTGTGCTAAACAATCCAAAGTGCACCAATAACCACACTAACAATCAATTTAAGATTATCAGCCAAGCTCACAACATGGTTCATTTACGCTTGCGAGAAATGTCCTACATTTGGATATATTCCTTTAGTTTGCACAGATTACATTTAATGCATGCACCTTTTTTCGAATTACTTGGAAGAACCTATAGTTCTCCACTGTTATGCTTAAGTCAGTCGTCTAGTATATCAATCAGTAGTCTCATCTCTTGTAGTAAAAATTGTTGATTGTTTGAAATTTGCCATTCTTGCCTTTGTTCTCATGAGTGCAAGTTAAAAAATTTCCAGGATCATGTGGTGCTTATCAGCAATATTCACATAGCTTTAGCTAATATTTCGCTGATTACCATATTTTAGATATCCTGTCCACACATTTCAATAAAATAACGTCTATGCCTGCCCCTCTTCCACAGTTATGTTCGGGCCCAGATATTGCTGGAGAAGGAGCATGCGGTGTATACCTTGACCTTTTTAGGGAGAGATGGGCACTGCAGGGAATGGAGTGCTTTATTTCCCCCTCCAATTCTATTATGATTCAGTCCCTACCCTCCCCTTCACCTTTTCTCACGTAAACATTGCTGGCTCTGGGCTTTGCTTGTCACTGGTTCATTAGCCACATGGGTGTCTTTTCTGGTGGCAGAATGTTAATAATGTTTTTCACTGTATCTTGCGTGTGCGCATGCGCACACACACATCCCCCCCACACACCCACCCACACTGTGCTGAGAAATATGAACACTCCTACTGTATGTCAGTAGTGTGGGGGGCATAAAAAATATGACCAGGAGATTTGAATCTCAATTAAAAAACAATAAAATCAGGTCAGTGGATAATTTTGGCATGGTCTTGTATTCACAACGTAACCTTAGAGTTTCCAAAGCTTAATCACCCTAACTGACATCTGTTTTCTCTACTCCTAAAATTAAATCTTCTAATTAAATATTTCTCCTGGCCCTGTTCAGGGGTAGACTAGCCAGCTTGCACAGGTCCAAACTTCGCCAAAAGAGTTCTCATTGGCTCAGAAATCTGATGCCCACCCTGCTACACTAGCTGGTTGGTTGCAAAATCAATCACTCAATTCTCCTACTATTGTGCTTAGTATTATGGGAGATTTTTAAAAAAGGTGGTAGAAATAGACTAAGGAACTATGGACCAACCAGTGAGTTTAACATCAGTGGTAGGGAAACTATTGGAGAAAATAAATAGTGAAAGAGTAAATTTCCATTTAAAAAGGCAAGGTTTGATCAGGGATACACAGCACGGCTCTGTCAGAGAGAGGTCATGTTGAACAAATTTTCAAGGTTGTGACCAAGTGTTTGGATGAGGTTAGGGCAGTTGATGTAGTTTAGGTGGATTTCAGCAAGGCCTATGACTAGGTTCCACATGGGAAACTGAAAGAAAGTAAAAGCTCACGGGATCCAGACTAACTTGTCATGATGGATCAAACATAGTCTTAGTGACAGAAGACAGGCGGTTAGCAAATCCAAAGTTGGTGAGTCTGGAGATACATTGGTGAGCTGAGTCAGGGCTCAGGACTCATGGCGGAGGCAGTGGAACGAAGCCAGATTCTCTTTCAATTTATCTTTTTATTCTTAAACTAATTCAAAATTGTGCTGGATTGTGGGGAATCTCAAGTTTTTTTTACTGTACTATACTGTATTATTCACTGTAAAATACAAGTGACAATGAATCATTCAATTCAATTCAAAGCTGTCTGTGTGACTGGAGCCTGGTGTGCAGCAGTGCACTGCAGGGATCATTGATGGGTCCTTTATTGTTTGTGATACTCAAAAATGATGTAGGTGAGAATGTGGGAAGGATGCTAAGTAAGTTTATAGATGTGCAAAGATTGGCTGAGTTGTTGACAGTGAGGAGGAAGATATTAGGTTACAGGAAGATATAGACAGATTAGTCAGATGAGCAGGTCAATCAGATGAACAGATCAGTGACTGATAAATGTGAGGCTATGCACTTTCGAAGAAGAAACAGGACAAGGGAGCACTCAGTGAATAGCAAGATACTAGGGAACTCGGAGGAATAGCAGGATCTTGCGGTGCTTGTCCACAGATCACTGAAGGCGTGGATGGGTTAACAGGTGAGTTAAGAAGACAGCAGGGCTTTCATCAGTTGAGGCATAAATTATAAGAGAAGGGAGGTCATGCTGAGTTGTTTATAACTTTGGTTAAGCAACAAATGTATGCAGTTTCAGTCACCACAATATAGAAAAAATGTGAACACACTGGGGAGGGTACCAAGGAGATTCACCAGGATGTTGCCTGGGATGGAGCACTTCAGCTATGAAGAGAAGCTGGGTAAGTTCAGATTGTTTTCTCTGAAGCAGAAAAGGTTGAGGGGGTTCTGATAAAGGTGTATAAAATTGTAAGGGGCATAGACAGGGTGAATAGAAAGCAGCTGTTCTCCTTAGTTGAACCATCAATAAGATGGGGCATAATTTTAAGGTGAAAGGAAGGGGTAGGGGTATAGAGGGAAGTCTGGAATGCACAGGTTGAAAGGTCAGTTGAGGCAGGAAACCTCACAACCTTTAAAAATATATTTTGATGAACACTTGTATTGTCAAAACATTCCAGGCTATAGGCCTAGTGCAGGAAAGTGGGATGAGTGTAAATAGGAGTATATTTTTTCAGTACAGACTTGATGGGCCAAAGGCCCTATTCTATACTGTATTATTCCATAATTCTATGGTTACAAGTAAATCTTCAATTCTGTTCTGCCTCTCAATCTCGTACCTAGCTTCCTGAAAAATGCTTTCACAAAAACACAGAAAATAGGTGCAAAAGTAGTCCATGTGGTTCTTCGAGCCTGTGCCACCATTTCATGTGATCGTGGCTGATCATGCATTTTCAGTATCCCACTCCCGCTTTCCCTTCATAGCATTTGATCCCTTTCGCCACAAGGGCCATGTCTAGCTCCCTCTTGAATATACCTAACAAACTGACCCCAATAGCTCTCTGTGGTCAAAAATTCCACAGATTTACAACTTTGAATGAAGAAATTCTTCCCCTACTCAGTTCTGAATGATATACCCCTTATTCTTAGATTGTGAACCCAGTTCTGGACTTTCCCCAACATCCGGAACATTCTTACCGCATCTAGCCTGTCCAGTCCCATCAATATTTAGGGGCGGCTCAGTGGTTAGCACTGTTGCCTCACAGCACCAGGGTCCGAGGTTCAATTCCAGCCTCGGTGACTGTCTGTTTGGAGTTTGCACATTCTCCCCATGTCTGCGTGGGTTTCCTCCTATAGCCCAAAGATGTGCAGGCCAGGTGAATTAGCTGTGCTAAATTGCCCATAGTGTTAGGTGCATTAGTCAGAGGGAAATGGGACTGGCTAGGTTACTCTTTGGAGGGTCGGTGTGGGCTTGTTGGGCTGAAGGGCCTGTTTCCACACTGTAGGGAATCTAATTGAATATTTTATATGTTTCTATGAGATCGCCCCTCATTCTTCTAAATTCCAGTGAGTACAAGCTCAATCAATCCAGTCTTTCTTCACAGGTCAGTCCTGCCACCTGGGGAATCAGTTTGGTAAGAAACTTACCCCCAGTCCTACCGAAGCCATTAGCACTGACATGGTACACAACCTCTAATAATTACTATCTCCCAGAAGAAGGTCCTGCAGCCACACTGTAACTTTACCCGACCACTAGGGAGGCAACATAACATCTTGGAACCAAGCTGATTACTGCAAGAGTACCTGTCTGAACTGCCACCTATGGAATCCCCTATCACTATTGCTCTTCCATTGTTCTTCACGCATCACCCTATCCATATGGTTGAGCTGCCCATGGTGCCACTAACTTTGCTCTGGATGCACTCTCCCGAGGAAACAATCAGGCTCACCAGTATCCAAAAAGAATAACAATTAACAAGCAAGGTACTCTTGCATTGTCTGCTTGGCTCTCAGACTGCCCAACAGTCACCTGTACAGTTCTAACTTGTGGTGTGGTAATCTCCTTAAACATTCTATCCACATAGTTCCCTCCCTTGAGGATGCACAATACCGACTTGGGCCACTGCTTAAGTTCCAAAACCTGGAGCCGAAGTTTATGCAGCTGGTGACATTTCTTCAGTTGTTCATCAGGGTCAGGAAGTGTGTCTATGACTTTACACATATACAGAATGTGCATTCCACTTGGCCAAGCCAACCTAACATCTCATAATTTTAAAACTACTTATTACAATTAAAATACTAGAAAACCTGATCAGTACTCACCAATCAGCTTCTTCCTCTCCACAAAATTAAAAAGTAACTACAGGAGGCTCCCGTTGTGCACGGTTTTCAAGCTCTTGGACTGCTCTCCTCTTGAGGCAAGGCTGACTGCCTGCTCTGGAGCTCTCACTTTGACTGTTCCTCTGCCCCTTGTGTTGTAGTTTTTATTACAAGAACAAAGTAGTCCATCTCATTGTACCTGCTGAGATGTTAATTTTTTCCTGTGAACACTTTAGCTATATTCTGGATCATGAGCATTCTGGTGGTTCTGGCCTGGTCTGCCACAATTTCCTATTTGAAGAAAAGTTTACTCACCTGACTGACTACGTGTCCTGGTTTTCAACACCACTGGAATGAAGTCCTTAAAACTATTTTTGCCTTTTCTTAAAGAAAGATCTGAGAAAATAGGAAACAAAAGCAAAAACTTAATTAAATCAGAACATTTTCATGTAATACTTAGTCTCTTCAAGATCTATAGGATTTCTACATTCAAAAAATAGGTTTTGCCCCTTCAAGAAATATTATGACGAGGGCGTGGAACATGTCCCATTTTGTTATCCAAGCACCACTGCCCCTAGGCACACAGTGCAGAGTAAAGCTGCTTTTTCTCTGTTTTGGACATACATGATAAAGCCAACTTCAAGATGAAATTGAATGTAATTGTCCATTTGCATACCAGTGTTGTGGTGGTGACAAAAATGAGAAAGCAAACACTCTGACTGAAAATTATGTTTGCTGCAAAAATTAAAACCAGAGTTAAATTTATTTAATGCATATAGTGTTTTAACTGAAATTAAAATTCAAGACAAAAACATGGGTCTAAAAGAAAATAATCTCTGGCATTTAAAGAACTCAAGCTTTGGAAACTGAAGCAGACACGAGTTCTCAATTGTAATTCAAGCAGCAGTTAATTATTTCTTTGTTATTTTTAGTTTTGGAAAAAATTCAATGTCCAAAAATCATAATGAAAAAGAATAAACTAGAGCAAGCCGTAATTTATTCTGGAGATTATTTGGAATTTACCCTGTACAATCTGGTCACTCAGCTCAACTGGTTCAGTGCTTACACTCCTTTATTTTCCTTTCACACTCAAGGACTCATTTATATTCCCCATAAATTTATCTATGCTAGCCATCTCTATTATTTCATGTAATAGCAAGATCCACTCTGTGAATAAAGAACTTTCTCCTGTTATAGTACTGGATTCACCCTCAAATGGAAACTCATCCCATGTTTAGCCTATTAAAAGACATGATTTTTAATGGTACGTTCACTCCCTTAGTTTCCTTTTCCTACAGAAAATAGAACAAGTTTTTTTCAGTCTTTCAATTTTAATCTCTTCATTCTGTAATCATTATTATTTTTTTCTATGCCTTCTTCAATCTCTTTATAGCTTTTGCGCAAAAGAGAATAATTTAATACTGGAGGCTGTTCAACATATTGTGCCTGTTTCCGAGATAATAACTTTGTATGATACTTGTACTTAGAGAGCCTAAAACCTTGGAAGACATAACGAGGTTCTTCACAGTGATATTGCAAAGCAAATTTTGACATTTGGACTTGATGGTTGAAGATGTAATTACCAATGATGGTATACTCAAAATTCAGGATGTTTTAGAGACTAGAACAGAGAGTTGGAGTCTGCATAAGAATCCAAACCTTAGAGTCTGCTATCACAGACTGGGAACTCCAATTCTATGATAATGACATTGCTTAAGTGAGTCATTGCAGGCAGAAGATCTGATCAAATAACAAGCTTACAAGATACACCTTCTTCTGGAAAGATAAATCTAAAAATAACAACTTCATGGGATTGGTTTTGCTGTAAAAACAACTAGCTGACCATCTCAATGAGCCCCCTGTGGAATGAACAAATCCCTCATGATTCTTCAACTTGTTCTAACCCAAAGCAGTACACCATATATGCTTCAAGTCTAAAAGCAACAGATGAGATGAAAGAAGAATTCTACTTCAGCTTTTATCAATTGTCCCAAGTCCCAGAGTAATAAGCAGATTCTCTTTGATGATTCAGAGTTGGGATGGACACAAATCTATGGAAAAGTACAAATGTCATAAGGAGACCATTGGAGTCCTTCTCTTTAACAAAATGCCTATGGCTTGGCCTGATCATAATAAACATGACATTTTGTCAGAGACACAAATAAAAGCATTCATAACAACACTCTTGCTCCCAGCATTGATACCAGCTCGACTATGTCAACACCACTGTGAGGGACTGCACTGATTAGCATCATAACAGAAGCGGATGTCTGCTGGACTGATGCTTGCCTAATCTGGTCTACTATGTCAATCTGGCTGCCCCATAAGTGGCAGTAACAGCAGAAGCACAGCTATAAGAAATTCAATATCAATGGACACAAGGCCTCTGGCAAAGAAGACCTACTCATCACAAGGCTCAATGAAAGGAACCACAGAATGTCCATAGTACCTGGTCTGCCCTTAAATCCTTCATAAACGCTGCGTGTGAGGACAGCTAATGTTTCTCTACCAGGAAACATCAAACTGACTGACGAGAACAACTAGGAAATCCATGACGTACATAGTTGCAAATTCTTAGCATTCATGAACTGGAAGCACCATCAAAATGCAAAGGAAAGAAAGCAGGTCTACAGACCTCTAGGGAGATGGTGGCATAGTGGTAATGTCAGTGGACTGTAATCTGGAGGAATTTGAATTCACACAGTAGAACTGGAACTGAAATCTAGTCCCAGTGATGGTAACTACGAAACTAGTATGAACTGTTGTAAAAACTCAGCTGATTCACTACTACCCATCGAGAGTAGTGTGCAGTTTTGGGTTCCATATCTCAGGAAGGATGTACTGGCCCTGGAGTGTGTTCAGAAAAGGTTCACAAGAATGGCCCCAGGAATAAAAAGCTTAACATATGAGGAACATTTAAGGACTCTGGGTCTGTACTTGATGGAGCTTAAAAGGATGAGGGGGGGGGGGGGGGGGGGGAATCTAATTGAAACATACAGAATACTGATTAGCCTGGATAGAATAGATGTTGGGAAGATGTTTCCATTGGTAGGAGAGACTAAGACCCAAGGACATAGCCTTAGAGTAAAAGGAAGACATTTTAGAATGGAGATAAGGAGAAATATCTTCAGCCAGAGAATGGTGAATCTATGGAATTCACCACTACAGAAGACTGTGGAGGCTAGGTTATTGAGTATATATAAGACTGAGATAGATTGATCCCCTTGATACTCAAGAACCTAAGGTTACAGGGAGAAAGCAGGAGAATGAGTTTGAGAAACTTATCAGCCATGACTGAATGGCGGAGCAGACTCGATGGGTTGAATGGCCTAAATTCTACTCCTATGTCTTATGGCCCTTTGCTGTTTGCACCTTGTCTGGTAAATGTGACCACAGAACAACAGCAATATACTTGATGCTTAGCAGCCCTCTGAGATAGCGTAGCAAATCAATCAGTTCAAGGGTGATTAGGCCTGGTTAATGATTGCTACCTTGCTCATATCACTAAAGAAGAAACAGAAAAAGCTGACAATTGAAGGCCAAAGTACTTGTGACATTAAAATACGTATGTTTTTTTAAGAGCGCAGAAATCTAGCAACACTGACATCCACGATGTGCACGGCTGATCGCACTGTCAAAACCATCTACATTCCAAATACCTTACTGAGTGCTACTCATCAAGGTCAGAAACGAAGACAGGGTTGTTGGAAATAGCACTCTGAGGATAAAACTTCTAAAATGCTCAACAATGTTCCACAGGAGCAAACAAAACTTGAGACTAAGCCACATAAGGAATGATGAGGCAAAGTTACCAAAAGCTTGGTTGAGGACGAAGGTTTTAAGGCGCATTTTAAAGAGATGGAGAATTTTATAACATGGAATATCAAAAATTAGGTTCAGACATTGGAGGCTGGTGGATCAACTAACACTGGATATGCACAAACCAGCAGAATTGGAGAAGTGCAGACATCTTATAAGCTTTCATGGCAGGAGGAGATAAACTGCAGAGATAAGCATGATCCAAACTCAGAAAGTGGAGGATGGAAAGCTGATCAGGAAAACAGTGCAATCATCAAATCCTGAGGTTACAAAGGCATGGTGAAAATTGCTACAACAGAAAATGACTATAAGTGGGGAAGCAACTGAGATATATATACATGCGAGACAGAGAAAGAGTAGGTGGTGAGATATCAGGAATCAGAAATGGAGAAATTGGAAAAGGGAGAGAGAGAGAGAGAGAGAGAGAGTTGAGGGAGTTGAGAAATTTCAAAGACAGAGATCAACAAAGGAAGAGAGTTAATTTGGGGAAACAGACTGAAATACAGTAAGATCATGATTGAATTGGTAAGACACAAAATTCAAATCATGAATGGTTTTGGAAACATGCATGCTCATTGCCCACCTCAATTATGAGCAAATGCATAGACACATAAGTACACAAAGTCTCTCTGTGAACAGCAGCTGAATGGTCTAATTTTCCGCATTAAGGGAAAACAAAAACTTCTAACTTTATAAGACCATCACCAATAAATTTTAAAATAAACCAAAGGACCTTGCTCCTTACTACAGAATTCTACAAGACTCCTGCTACAGTTATACTTGGAGCTCAGTTGACAATCCTTGGGCCCAAATGTTTTGATGTTCCAATAGCTTGGTTATGAACTGATAAAACCTCCATCAATCTAGCATCCTATATGCCCTGTAATAATCTCATCGTGGAAGCTTATGCAAGATAATTAAGTAGGAGAACCATCATTTACTCCAGTTTAATTCATTTAAGCAGACAAATGTTCACAATATGGTCAATAATAAAAACAAGTAGTGGTGGAGAAACACAGCAGGTCTGGCAGTATCAGTGGAAAGAGGGAGAGTTAGCGCTTTGAATCCAGAGACTCTTCTTTGAAATGTAATCAAACTTTTTTAGAATTATTTTAGGATTTTGCTCCCACTGTTCCATCTGAAAATCCATTGCACATGTTTATTACTCTTTTTAAGAACAGAGACATTCTCAGATCACATTTGAATTCCCATTTAATAGCTTGACTCCTTACCTTCTTGCTTTACTTCTACTCTTTAGTTTATAGTAATCGTACTGGGCTAAAGTTTACAATCTTCAAAATCTGAGCAATATCATCTCTCATACTTCTACTTCCTTCGCTGATAAAGGGTAGGCTGGAAAATGGGAAGCCTTCAGAAATGAGATAACAAGAATCCAGCGAAAGTATATTTCTGTTAAAGTGAAAGAAAAGGCTGGTAGGTGTAGGGAATGCTGGATGACTAGAGAAATTGAGGATTTGGTTAAGAAAAAGAAAGAAGCAAATGTCAGGTAAAGACAGGAGAGATCGAGTGAATCCTTTGAACAGTACAAAGGCAGTAGGAGTACATTTAAGAGGAAAGTCAGGAGGGGAAAAAAGGGGACATGAGATAGCTTTGGCAAATAGAGTTGAGGAGGATCCAAAGGGTTTTTACAAATACAACAAGGACAAAAAGGGAGCGAATAGGGCCTCTCAAAGATCAGCAAGACAGTCTCTGTGTGGAGCCGCAGGAGATGGGGGAGATACTAAACGAGTATTTTGCATCAGTGTTTACTGAGGAGGACATGAAAAATGTAGAATGGACATATCTTGATATTACACAGGAGGAAGTGCTGGATGTCTTGAAACACAAAGGTGGATAAATCCCCAGGATCTGATCAGGTGTACCCTCTAACTCTGTGGGAAGCTAGGGAATTGATTGCTGGGCCCCTGGCTGAGATATTTGTATCATCGATAGTCACAGATGAGATGCCAGAAAACTGAAGGTTGGCTAACGTGGTGCCACTATTTAAGAAAGGCGGCAAGGACAAGCCAGGGAACTACAGACAGGTGACCCTGATGTCAGTGGTGGGCAAGTTGTTGGAGGGAATCTTGACAGGTAGGATTTACACTTATTTGGAAAGGCAAGGACCGATTAGGGACAGTCAACATGGCTTTGTGCATGGGATATCATGTCTCATGAACTTGATTGAGTTTTTTTGAAAAAGTAAGAAAGGATTGATGAGGGCAGATGGGTGGACATGATCTATATGGACTTCAGTAAAGCGTTCAACAAGGTTCCCCATGGGAGACTGGTTAGCAAGGTTAGATTTCATGGAATACAGGGAGAACTAGCCATTTGGATACAGATCTGGCTCAAAGGTAGAAGACAGAGGGTGGTGGTGGAGGGTTGCTTTTCAGACTGGAGGCCTGTGACCAGTGGAGTGCCACAAGGATTGTACTGGGTCCACTACTTTTCGTCATTTATAGAAATGATTTGGAAATGAACATAGGAAGCAAAGTTAGTAAGTTTGCAGATGACACCAAAATTGGAGGTGTCGTGGACAGCGAAGAAAGTTACCTCAGAGTACAATGGGATCTTGATCAGATGGACCAATGGGCTGAGGAGTGGCAGATGGAGTTTAGTTTAGATAAATGTGAAGTGCTGCATTTTGTGAATACAAATCTTACTTAGAGAACTTATACACTTAATGGTAAGGTCCTAGGGAGTGTTGCTGAACAAAGAGACCTTGGAGTGCAGGTTCATAGCTCCTTGAATGTGGAGTCGCAGGTAGATAGGATAGTGAAGAAGGTGTTTGGTATGCTTTGCTTTAGTTGGTCAGAGCATTGAGTATAGAAGTTGGGAGGTCATGTTGCAGCTGTACAGGATGTTGGTTAGGCCACTTCTGGATAATTCTGTGCAATTCTGGACTATTTTCCTATCGGAAGGATGTTGCAAAACTTGAAAGGGTTTAGAAAAGATTGACAAGGATGTTGCCAGGGTTGGAGGATTTGAGCTATAGGGAGAGGCTGGATAGGCTGGTGCTGTTTTCTCTGGAGCATCTAAGACTGAGGGGGTGACCTCATAGAGGTTTATAAAATCATGAGAGGCATGGATAGGATAAATAGACAAATTCTTTTTCCCTGGCGTGGGGGAGTCCAGAACTAGAGGACATAAGTGAGAGGGGAAAGATATAAAAGGGACCTAAGGGGCAACTTTTTCACACAGAGGGTGGCGCATATATGGAATGAGCTGCCAGAGGAAGTGGTGGAGGCTGGTACAATTGCAACATCTAAAAGGCATCTAGATGAGTATATGAATAGGAAGGGTTTAGAGAGAAATGGGACTAGATTAGGTTGGGATATATGGTCAGCATGGATGAGTTGGAGCGAAGGGTCTGTTTCCGTGCTGTATATCTCTATGACTCTACTTCATAGGTTGAAGTCGATGATTGTACTGTCTTTCCTCATAACTCAAATGATACAGAACCTATTGCGAGCATTTTTTCTCTCAAATGCCCCCAGCATGTGACCAGAGCATTATCAAGTTTGGGCATTACCATCTTTGATTAATATTCCACTGCCTTGGCTATGATGTTCAACATTCTTCTGGATTATTGCACTGCACTGATTAAGCATACTTACTGACAAATATGCAATACTAAGTATACCATTTTGGATACTGTTGGGGGGGGAACAACCTACCAATGGAAAGCCCATGGCCAAATTTCTGCCAGTGAGCCTGGCTCGGTGGCTCAGATGGGAAGCGAGCAGAATAGGAGAGCAGCAGTGATAAGAGATGCAATCCTGAGAGGAAGGGACAGGATGTTCTATGGTCATGAGTGAGACTCCAGGATGGTGCGTTGCCTCCCGGGTGCTGGGGTCAGGGATGTCTCGGATCGAGTCTACTGGATTCGTAAGGGGGAGGCAGAGTAGCCAAAAGTCATGGTACACATCGGTACCAATAACATAGGGAGGGAAAGGGAGGAGGACCCGAAAAGAGAATACAGGGAGTTAGGCTGGAAGCAAGACAGGACAAGCAGAGTAGTAATCTCAGGATTGCCACCGGTGCCAGGTGCTACAGAGGCTAGGAATAGACAGCGAGTGAAGCTGAACAAGTGGCTGCAGGGCTGGTGTAGGAGGGAGGGCTTCAGATATGGGGATCATTGGTGCACCTTCTGGGGAAGGTGGGACCTGGAAGAAGGACAAGTTGCTCTTGAACTGGAGGGCACCAATATCCTGAGCAGGATGTTTGCCAGAGCTCTTTGGGAGGGTTTATGGTAGATTGGCAAGAAGGGTGGGAACCTGAGCTATGGATCAGATGATGGAGTAGGTAGTGAACAGTCAGATACAGCATGCAGAGAGTTTGTGAGGAGGGATAGGCATTTGATAGGGCAAAGGTGCAGTGAGTGTGATGGATTGAAGTGTGTCTTTTTTAATGCAAAAGGTATCAGGAATAAGGGTGATGAACTCAGAAAATTGATCAGTACTTGGAACTATGCTGTTGTGACCATTACGGAGACTTGGATATCACAGGAGCAGGAATGGTTATTGGATACTCCAGGGTTTAGATATTTCAAAAGGAATAAGAGAAGGGAAGGTAAAAGAGGTGGAGAAATGGCATTGCTAATCAGGGATAGCATCACAGATATAGAAAGGGAGATCATCAAGGCGGCTTTGTCTACAGAGTCAGTATGGGTAGACATCAGAAACAGGAAAGGACTAGTCACTTTTTTGGGAGTTTTCTACAGGCCGCCTAGTAGCAACAGAGATATGGAGGAGCAAATTGGGAAGCTGATTTTGGAATGATGCAGAAGTAATAGGGTTGTTGTCATGAGTGACTTTACCTTCCCCAATATTGATTGGAATCTACTTAGTTCAAACAGGACAAAGCAGTATTTGTCAGATGTGTCCTGGAAGGGTTCCTGATGCAAAATGTAGATTGGCCAACTAGAGGGGAGGCCATATTGGATTTGGTGCTTGGCAACAAACCAGGCCAGGTGTCAAATCTCTCAGTAGGAGAGCATTTTGGTGATAGTGATCACAACTCCATGACCTTTACTGTACTTGTGGAGAAGGATAGGAGCAACGGTATGGACAAGTATTTAATTGGGGAGGGGGAATTACTATGCTACTTTACAGGAACTGCAGCACCTAAATTGGGAACAGACGCCCACAACAGAAGTGTGAAGGTTGTTTCGGAAGCACCTGCTGATAGTGCTGGTAAGGTTTGTCCCACTGTGGCAAGAAAGGGTTGATAGGTTGAAAAAATATTAGGTGACCAGGGATGTGGTACATCTAGTCAACAGGAAGAAGGGAGCTTACTTAAGGTTGAGGAGGCAAGGATCAGACAGGGCTTTCGAAGGTTCTAAGGTAACCAGAAGGAACTGAAGAACCAGAAAGAACTGAAGAATGGACTTAGGACAGCTAGAAGGGGGCATGAAAAATCATTAGCGGGTAGGATTAAGGAAAACCCTAAGGTGTTATACACTTAGGTAAGGAACAAGAGGATGGCCAGAGTGAGGGTAGGGCTGATCAGGGATAGTGGAGGGAACTTGCGCCTGGAGTCAGAGAAGTAGGGGAGGTCCTTAATGAATACTTTACTTCGGTATACACTACTGAGAGGGATCTTGCTGTTTCTGAGGACAGTGTGCAAGAGACTGATATGTTAGAACAGGTTGATGTTAGGTAAATGGATGTGTGAAAATTTTGAAAAACATAAGGATAGATAAATTCCTTGGGCCAGACAAGATATACCCTAGGTTACTATAGGAAACAAGGGAAGAGATTATTGCAGCTTTGGCGATGATCTTTGTGTCTTCACTGTCCACTGGAGTAATGCCAGATGATAGGACAGTGGCAAATGTTATTCAAGAAAGAGAATAGAGATAATCCTGGGAATTACAAACCAGTCAGTCTTGCATCAATGGTGAGCCAAGTATTGGTCAGGATTCTGAGAGACAGGACTTTGATTACTTGAAAAACCATAGAGTGATTAGAGATAGTGAACATGGGAGGTTGAATTCTTTGAGGTTGTGACAAAACACATTGATGAAGGTCGAGCAGTGGATATGGCATACATGGATTTTAGAAAGGTGTTTGATAAGGTTCCCCATGGTAGGCTCATTCAGAAAGTAAGGAGGCATGGGATACAGGGAAACCGGTTGTCTGTCTGGATATAGAATTGGGTGGCCCAGAGATGACAGAGGGTGATGGTTGATGGAAAGTACACAGCCTGGAGTTTGGTGATCAGTGGTGTTCCGCAGGGATCGGTTCTGGGACCTCAGCTCTTTGCAATTTTTATAAACGACTTAGATGAGGAAGTGGAAGGGTGGGTTAGTAAGTTTCTTGATGATCCAAAGATTGGTGAAGTCGTGAATAGTATGGAGGGTTGTTATAGGTTGCAACAGAACATTGACAGGGTGCAGAACTGGCTGATAAGTGGCAGATAGAGTTCAACCTGGAAAAATGTGAAGCCGTTCACTTTGGAAGGCCAAACTTAAATGCAGAATACAGGGTTAAAGGCAAGATTCTTGGCAGTGTAGAGAAACAAAGGGATCTTGGGCTCCATGTCCACAGATCCCTCAAAGTTGCCACCCAAGTTCATTGGGTTGTTAAGAAAGCGTATGGTGTGTTGGCTTTCATTACCAGGGGAATTGAGTTTAAGAGTCGTGAGGTTATGCTGCAAAACTATAGAGCCCTGGTTAGGCCAAACGTGGAATATTGTGTTCAGTACTGGTTGCCTCATTAGAGGAAAGATGTGGAAGCTTTACAGAGGGTGCAGAGATTTACCAGTATGCTGCCTGGACTGGAGGGCATGTTTTATAAAGAAAGGTTGAGGTAGCTACGACTTTTCTCATTAGAATGAAGGAGGATGAGAATTGACTTGACAGAGGTGTACAAGATTTACTTAGACTAGATTAGATTACCTACAGTGTGGAAACAGGCCCTTCGGCCCAACAAGTCCACACCGACCCGCTGAAGCGTAACCCACCTAAACCTAATCCCCTACATTTACCCCTTCACCAAACACTACGGGCAATTTAGCATAGCCAATTCACCCAACCTGCACATTTTTTTGGGATTGTGGGAGGAAACCGGAGCACCCGGAGGAAACCCACACAGACACGGGGAGAATGTGCAAACTTCACACAGAGAGTCGCCTGAGAGGCACAGATAAAGTGGGTAAGCCAGAGACTTTCTCCCCATGGTGGTAATGTATATCATTAGGGGTGTAACTTTAAGGTAATTGGAGAAAGGTTTAGGGGAGATGACAGAGGTAGGTTCTTTACATGGAAAGTGGTGGGAAATGCACTGCCTGCAATAGTAGTAGAGTCAGATACATTGGGGACATTTAAGCGATTCTTGGATAGGCACATGGAAGATAGTACAATGAAAGGTATGTAGGTTAGTCTGATCTTAAGAGTTGGATGACAGGCTAACACAACATCGAGGGTCAAAGGGCCTGTACTGTGCTGTACTGTTCTATGTTCTAGGACTTCTAGAATCTTAATAACCCAAATAATGACTAGGATGGAGCTGGGCAAGAAGTGAAATTTCAAAAATCTCAAATTCAATTCTAGTCCACCCGCTCCCTGCTTTAATGGAAACAAAACAAGGCACAAAACAACCAAAACACCCCAAGAAGGCGAGTTGATAACTTTAATACCTCAATGAAGCTGTCACCCTTTGAGATGACCTAAGCTGCAGGTTTAACCCTGCTGGCCTCAGGAGACCAAGCAGCAAGGAAAACTCAGGGTACAAGTTAAATGATTTTCCCTAGTCCTTGAAACATCATTCCATATTCATCAGCTCATGGACTGAACAATGCTACTATTTTGACAGTAGGATCTTGAATCAATCTTCAGACTCTTAGTACCAGTTAAAAAAGGTTCAATCATCATAGTTCTACTGGACCACAACCTACTCTCTCAGTAGACAGAGAGAGAGAGAGAAACATGTCTGGTGGTGGATTAACCACACTTCAGGTGAGAAGAGAGTTTGAGAAGGTGCTTGATAGTGACTTCAACTAGTGTGAGAACTGATCCCACTCTGTTGGTTTCATCTTGCTTTGCAAATCAGTCAGACAGCTAACTGAGTTAACAAAGGAACTTTAATGGAATGCAAGCTGCTCTGGACAGCACCTTACCTGATTGGGAGATACTAATCCAATCAGGCTGTCACGGGTTTCTCCAAAGAGATTCCACTTCCTTGCCTACACAATAGATCCAATAAAAACTGGTGCCATATGGCTTCTTGGCTTCATTTTTAGCTATCCAAAAATCCACATTTAAAGCAATTAACCTTTTTTTAACATTGCATTGCTCTGTTCACTTACATATTTCATCAAAACTATTGAACTTGACTATATGCTATTTCCTGCATTCAACTGCTAGTCAGATACAGTTGTGATTCTGGTTACCTGCATTAAGTTTCGGATGCAATGTAAAGTAGAATAGTGGTAACTTCCTACTTTCTGAAGGCTCAACATTACACTGACACCCTGCTTTGAGAATTCATTATTTCTGACATTTTACTCAGTTTATCATCTGTTCTTAGATTTTGTGCTGAAAATTTCAGAGCTGAGAATTGATTAAATGCCTTTTGCATAGCGTATATCTAATGCTCTCAGAATTGCATACGACCATAAGGTACATCACAACTCACTAGGTTGTCACTTTGTCAGGGACCTGAAGGACCTTGGTGAACTAAATCCACATTGACACCATAAAATAATTTATTATATACATGATCATCCATTTTATTCCTGATAATTGAATCCATTAATTTCGATGAAGTGGAACACTAATAGTCGAGCATTTGTCAGGACCTGCTTCGAAGGCACATCCTCAATCCTGGAAACTTTCTGCCTTGCCACAACTTCCCTGGTGAAATATGCCTAATTCTGTGTTCTACAGATGCAGGATAAAGTCAAGCATACCAATCTCTTGAGTAATGCAGAGGTAGCACATGGGCTACCAGGTTCCATTAGGGTTGGTCAGAAGGCCAGTTTGGTTTACAGGATATTCCTTGCTGTTGTTTTACAAGTTGGTGAGGCCAAGAGAGCCCATCAACACCAAACCCTTGAAGCTACTTCAATGTGAACTCAACTCCCCAGCCCCTAATATACCCCTGCCAATTTATTTCCCCCACCAACCTCCCATGATCCCTCATGCCACCTACATAGCCACTCATTCAGTATCCACAATGGACAGATGTCAGGAGCCATACAGAAATAAAACAAAACTAAATCTAACCGTTTACTACAAATCTCGCTCTGATAGTGAAAAGCTCCCATTCATAAACTTCTAAATCTCCCTAAACGGTTAATTTGTTATAAAATTTCATTCTATTCTGACATGCTGAAATACCCTCTTAGCATGCAGCCTGTTAAATCCCTTCAGTATCTTGTGTTCCTATATAAAATCATTTCTTATTCTTCTAAAAGCCAATGACAATAAGCCCACCTGTTTGTTCATCCTTTACTAACAAGACAACTGCTTTGTCCTAGGAATCGGTCTCATAAGCGTTTTCTGAACTGCTTCCAGCGAAAGTATAATCCCAACTTAAATAAGGAGTGGATACCTGTAAACAGTGCTCCAAATGTGGGCCCTCATTAATGCTCTAAACAGTTGTAGCAAAACTTTGCTATTTTTATACTCTATCCTCTTTGCAATAAAAGCCAATGTTCCACTTGCCTTCCTAATTATTTGCTGGACACTAACATTTTGTGATTTGTGTACAACGTTACCTAACCCCACTGTATTTCAGCATTTTGCAGTCGCTTTTCAGTGAAATAATATTCTTATTTTTCTATTTTATTATTCCTATCAAAGTGTCCACATAACAAATTTCCACTTTATATCCCATCTGTCAATTTACACCCATTCACTTAATTTATCCTTATCCTTTTGCAGACAATTTGGAACTTTCTCACAACTTCGTGCCTTACACTCCTTCACGTTGCTGTCAAATTGGTTACAACTAATATAATTTGTAAATAGTTCAAATCTTTCTACTCTGTGCACTTCAGCAGTTAAGTTTGCCAACCTAAAAGTGACGCTTTTATTCCGACTCCCTGTTTATGATTAGATTAGAAACAGGCCCGTCAGCCCAACAAGTCCACACTGACCCTCCAAAGAGTAACCCACCCAGACACATTCCCCTAGCCTATACTTACCACTGAGTAATGCACCTAACACTATGGGCAATTTAGCATGGCAAATTCACCTGACCTACACATCTTTGGATTGTAGGAGGAAACCAGAGCACGCAGCAGAAACCCAAGCAGACACGGGGACAATGTGCAAACTCCACACAGACAGTTGCACGAAGTGGGAATTGAATCTGGATCCCTGGTGCTGCAGTGCTAACCACTGAGCCACCTTGCTGATTAATTAGCCAATCTTCTATTGCTATTATCCCCAACACCATGAATTCTTATCGTGTTACCTTTTATCTGATACTTACTGAAAACCTTTAGAAATATAACTGTGGTCAAATAATGACAACCAGCTTATTAAACATGATTTCCCTTTCACAAATTAATGTTGAGCTGAATTGTATGGCTTTTTGACTAAGTGGCAGTTTCACTGAATTTCATGAAGGATTTTGAGCAAAATCTCTTGCCGCATCTTACTAAACTTGGAATATTAGCTATCTAGCCCCTCCCTACGGCTGCATTCTACCAATCAATGTTCAAGGTTTGTGTAAAGATTTGTAGCTCAGGTGCCAGTTGCTGTGGTTGTGGGTATGTTCAGCGACTCATGAAATATGCTCTCAGAAACATCATAATATTGCTTTGATCTGCTTGGAGGATGTTTGAAGAGGTATTTGATGATTATGAGGACCTGGCAATTATTGGATGCCAACATTGTGGATGAGAGATGCATATAGCCGGTGTCTGTGGGTCATACCCTGAGATGTTGTTGCATGTTGAGAAACGTACAGGCTGTTGATAACCAGCTGCAAGATGAAATTCACAGGAACATAATTTGACTCACATATTGAAAATTTTCAGAACTTAGTTTGTTTGTGGTGGGTAGTAGGATAGGAAGCTGCATATGAATCAAGTGATATATGCTGTTAATAAAGGTGATAAACAAGTAATTATCCCACTTAATAGGCATCTAACTCCGCCTCAGCAAAGATTTTGCCTTAATAGCCACTACTTTGTTCCAAGATGCAATTAGTTGATCCTAATGCGAGATAGGGCTCACCAGGCTTCTCAATGAGTTCTCGTGCAGTTCTTGGCATAGTTCACTTTCTTTAGGCCCCTATAAGATTTCCCCTGTTGACTATTTCTTAAAGTATTATGACTGTATCAGCTACAACTCCATAATAATGGATTCTACCATTGTCCCCATTGACAGGTATTAGGCTAACTGGACTGTAGATTTCTGCATTTAATTCTCCTCCTTTCTTGAATCGTGGTGATATACTTGTTGTTTTCCAATCCACTGGAACCTTGCCAGAATCACTCCATCAATAACCTAGGGAATATTGGAAGATTTCAACCAATACATCCTACGTATCTGCAGTAATTCCTTTTCTAAGGACAACTCGTAAAAATGGGATATAGACCCACAAGAAAAGATTAAGCCACTCACACCAGGGATTCCCTCTGGCATTTTCTTGAGTGATAGTCCCTTCCCACTTGTCAGCATGCGGACATGGCTGGCCTACGTCATAAGCTATCATTGACATCCTACCTAGATTTATAACATATTGAATAAAACACCAGCATTTAATAATACCAATGCTTCAAACTCCAGTCAGTTGGTGGAACATTGCAGTTTCGTATTGCGAATGAAAATTAACCTCCTCAAGTTTAAATAGCACAAGACAAGTTAATTTCTCTCTATCTTGTTAAGTTTTTAATTCGTCTGTTCCAGACATGTTATGATAAGAATTCCAACTTTCTGGCCCAAAAGTAGGGAACATTATGTTTCAAGAAGCTCTTTTTCTTTCCAAAAAAGGGACTTGAGACTTGGACTCCAAGTAACAATGCAGCATATCTCAAATTTTCAAAACAAGCTAACTGTGAATTAACAAACTCAAATTTAAACATGTTTATTCAATCAGTATTCAAAGGGCTCAGCTTGAAACATTGTGTTGTCCTGTCTCTTTGAGCAAATAGCTCCCAAACAGAAAGATGACGGTATACATTTTTAAAATCTAAATCTCATTACTACCCAAAAGGACATGCAGTTAGTATATTACAGATCAGCCCACCTTTTTCTTGTATTGCTGTTCTAGAAGAACATTCAGTCTTTGGTGTTCGCAGCCGTTTGCTTTTTCTTTCTCCATCAAGTCCTTTGGATGAACAGACATCATCTTCACTATCTCTATGACTCACTTCGAGACTGCTTGACCGTCTTTTGGATCCCTGCAATTTACATTCAACTGAGGTCAAGTTTACTTTCTGTACAACTATTCTTTCAAGTTTTGCAAATCAATGATTTCAATTTATTTGTCATCACTTGAAATTTACTTCTGCATTTATCCCCCCAAAAGTAAACAAAATGATGAATTAGCAATTCATAACAAGAAATATGGCTAAGTTGGCAGCTTCTCCCTACTCTATTTGCAATCATATTTATTATCATATTAAAGATCAAAGTTTTTGAAGTGATCAGATACTGGTTGCAACATACAGGAAATGGAGCACAATCCCTTACCATCAGTATTGATCAACTATGAATTCAGTTAAGAGTGATCCTCCTATTTCTCACCTTTTATTTTACTTCCAGTTCCAGGATTATGCTGGCAAAAATCATTTCAATCAAGTGTTGCATTTACAATATACAAAAATGTGGCTAAGAAAGAAAGATTTTGTGCTTTACTGTATGCCATTAAAAAAACACATCAAATCCACTGAATTTTCTGAAGGGTAAATAATGTTGTTGTATAATCAATTGCAGCAGCGAATTTGCTTTATCAATTATTTTCATTTGGAAGGGAATGTGATAACCCAGGAGAATTCCTTGCTCCTCAAACAATTGACCTTTGGTGCACATCTGAACTGTTTGGGGTTTTGGTTTAATACTGCATCCAAAATTTATCATTGCCAACAAACTAGTATTCCTTCTGTACTGTACTAAAGTATCAATTTTCTCAGGTATGTGCTATAGTCTTGGAATGAATGTGAACCAATGGTTTTATCAGTCGGAGGTGAGCTTTCTTCTCAGTGCCAAATGACACTCAATAGCTGAAATCATGAACTCAGAAAATTACAGCCCCACCACAGACTATTTTCAGTCATAAGTGTAATCACTAATCATGATTGATTATCACAAGTATTTCATGGCAAGAAGGGGGTGGTCAATGCAACAGGACCCAAGGCTGGATCACATGAAAAAGGGAGCACTGTGCTTCTAATTTAGGAAATGATTCCTCAGTAAGTACTAAGTCTAAATTTGACTATGAGACAGCAAAGGAGATATTGAGGTACCTGTCTAAAGCTTAGTCAAGAAAGTAAGTTGTAAGGGTGGCTTTAAAGGAAGAAAATGAGAAGAGACAGAAATTCCAGACTGAAGATGGTAGACAAATTAAATCATAGATGGGAAAGGGGACAGGCAGGTTCATGAGAATCCATTCTTAGAGGATGCAGAATTCTTCACTGTTTGCATAAAGATTTGTAGCTCAGGTGCCGGTCACTGTACTCGTGGCTATGTTGGCTAAGCTGAGAAGTTAATTTGCAGATGTTTCGTCCCTGTCTAGGTGACATATTCAGTGCTTTGGAGCCTCCTGTGAAGTGATACTGTACTGTGTCTTCTGGAATTTATTTGGTACCATTCCTGATGTTTTTGGTTGCTGGTTCTGGTTGTTCGTTGTAGTAGCTGATATATTGGGCCGAGGTCTATGTGTTTGTTGATGGAGTCCGTGAATGAGTGCCACAATTCCAGACATTTTCTGGGTGTCTTCTGTTTAGCTTGTCCTATGATTGTTGTGCTGTCCTAGTTGAATTTGTGGCCCTTGTGTCATCTTAGTAATGGCTACGAGGGTCAGCTGCCCGTGGCATTTAGCAGCTAGTTGGTGTTCGTGGATACAGATTGCTAGTAGTCTGTCTGTTTATCCTATATAGTATTTTGTGCAGTCTTTGCATGGCATCTTGTAAATTACGTTAGTCTTGCACATGACGGGTACAGGGTCTTTTGTTCTGGTGAGTTATCGTCTGAGCGTGGCTGTTGGTTTATGGGCTATCATGAATCCGACTGGTTGGAGAAGTCTGGCTGGCAGTTCTAAGACTTTTTTTATATAAAGTACTGTTGGCAGTGTGTTATGTCATGGCAAGTCCTTGTCATGTTGTCTGTTTACCAGGCACCTGCGGATGATGTTGCTGGTATATCTGTACTTGGTGAAGACTCTGTAGAGGTGCTCTTCTTCTTCTCTTCATAGGTTGGGAGCGCTGCATTGTGTTGTAGCCTTTTTGAACAGGATCCTAATGCAGCTTCTCTTGCGTGTGTTTGGGTAGTTCCTGTTGTAGTTCAGGATCTGGTCAGTGTGTGTGGTTTTTCTATAAGCTCTTGTACTGCATCCACCGTTCTGTGTTCTTTCTACCATCACATCCAGGAACAGGAGTTGGTTGTTGGCTTCCTCTTCTCTTGTAAATATGATCCCTGTGAGCATGGTGTTGATAATCTTGTGTGTGTTTCAATCTCTGTTCTCATAATAATTACAGAAGTGTTGTCCACGTACCTGATCCAGAGTTTGGGTCGGATTTGAGGGAAGACTGTTTGTTCCAGTCTTTGCATCACTGCTTCTGCTATGAGCCCAGAGATAGGTGAACCCACAGATGCCCCATTGATCTGTTCATATATTCAGTTATTGAATGTGAAGTATGTCGTCAAGCACAGGTCTAGTAGTCTGAGTACGCAGTTCTTGTTCTTTGGTTCCCTATCACGTCTTCTGCTCTGTTTGTCCAGGTGGTCAGCTATTGTCTCTCTAGATAGAGTTTTTCCAATTGAAGCGAAAAGTGCCATTATATCGAATGAGGCAGTTGCTTCGACCCTACTATGTTTATCGTCTTGATGTTGTCTAGGAAGTCCTGTGATGATTGTATGGAGTGTCAGGATCCGTTGACAAGATGTTTCAGTTTTTGTTGGTTGCCAGTGTATGTGATGGAGTTCCTGGAAGTGCCACAATGGGTCTAAGAGGTATGCGTGGTTTGTGTACCTTGGATAATCTGTAAAATCTTGAAGCATTGATGCATTCTGGTTTCATCCTTTGTAGGTCAATCCTGGTTATCAGTCTGTTTTTTTTGCAGGTTCTTGTAGCGTGTTTTTATTCTGTTGGTTAGCTGTGGCATAGGGGCCATACTCCCTCTGTAGGTAGGTGTCGGTATCTGCAAGCAGTTTCTCTGCTTTCTGAACATATTCAGTCTTGTTCATGATTATCGTCATTCTGCCTTTATCTACTGGCACAATGGTTACAACTCAAGACACCAAAAAAGCAATACTAGCCAAGGAACTCACAGCAACCTCGGGGATGCAAAAACAACTGACCTCCTAGCTGAACTAAAATTTACGCTCAGAACGAATATACTAACCAAAGAGACATAGCAAGTAGTCAGAGAAACCACTGTACCCTTAAATACAAAAAGACAAATGAACAGCCTCAAAGAGAGGGAAGCCCTAAAAACACTCAAGAAGGACAAAACATAATCATATTATCAGTGGATTATCAACACCATGCTCACAGGTATCAAATTTACAAGAGAAAAGGAAACTAACAACCAACTCCAATTTCTGGATGTGATGGTAGACAGAACACAGAAGTGGATGCACCACAAGAGTGTATAGAAAAGCCACACACAAGGACCAGATCCTGAACTACAACGGGAACCACCCAAACACACTCAAGAGAAGCTGCATTAGGACCCTGTTCAAAAGGGTTACAACACACTGCAGCAGTCCTGACATGCAAAAGAGAAGAAAAACACCTCTTTACACAGTGTTCACCAAGAACAGGTATCCCCGCAACTTCATTCGCAGATGCCAAGCAGACAAACAATGTAATGAGGACATACCATGACCCAACACACTAGCCACAGTACTTTAGATAAGAAACACTAAAAACTAAAAGCCAACCTTCTCTGTCCACCCGAATTCATAACTGCCCGTAAACTGATAGCCATGCTCAGACAACTCACCAGAACAAAAGACCCTGTACCCACTAAGTGCAAGACTAACATAATTTACAAGGTTCTACGTGAAGACTGCACGAAACACAATATAGGATAAACAGGCAGACAACTAGCAAATTGCATCCATGAACACCAACCAGCCAATAATCACCACAATCAGCTTATTTCTGATTCGCATACACACAGATAACAAGGAACACAAACTTTACTGGGACAACACAAGGATCATATAACAAGCTAAACAGAGGACAGCCAGAGAATTTCTAGAAACATGGCACTCATCCATGGACTCCATCAACAAACACATAGACCGTCACTGCAACAACCAACCGGAACTGACAACTGAAAGCAGCAGGAACAGAACCAAGTAAATTCCATAAGACACAGTACTGCAGTGCTTCACAGGAGGGTTTAGAGCACTGAAGATGTCACCCAGACAGGGGACAAAACCTCTGCAAACCAACTTTCCAGCTTGGCGAACATACTCATGACTACAGCAGAATTCTTCACTGAAGAGTTATAGGTCGTAGGTTACAGAAATAGGGATAAGAACTTTAAAATTAAGGCCTTAATTGGCCAGGTCTCAACATAGGCTAGCAAATACAGATTTGATGGTTATATGGGACTTACTGCAGTTTAGAATATCAGACTTTAGGATGAGCGCACATGTATGGAAAAAAAGATGCAGATCTGCCATTCAAATGGCTGATTATGGAGGTACAATATGCATGGATGAGGGCTACAACAGCAGATAAACTCAAGTAAGGATAGAAATAGAAGATGTTATCAATGTAAAACTAGTATATGTTTTCTTTTACACTGATTGGGATATGGTGTCAGAAAGTTAACTCAGACCAAATAGGGTATCAAGGTTGCCAACTATTTGGTTCAGCCACAGGCAACAGTCAGGACAAGGGACATCAATGATGTCGGGGGAGCAGGTCCTTTTGTCAATGCCAAAGACAACATTTGCGAAAGAAAACTAAAGCTCATCCATGACTGGTTTTGTAGAAATAGTCTTATCATGCAAAGACATTCAACAACCTGCAAGGTGGGTGTTCCCGTAGGGTGGAGTACACATGTGGAATGTTGTTCAATTTTTGTGTGGTGTCACAAAGCAGATGAGATGAGAAATATGAAGGGTCCAAGGACAGATCCTTGAGCCCCTGCAGGGATGATGACATGTAGCCAATGTGACAGGATAGGTAGGAGTGGACATTGCACAAATGAAATGCACTAGAGAGAGATGTTGTGGTGAACCAACTTTAAGGGATGCATGGAGATCGATTAATCAAGAAGGCTCAGTCACAGAAGGTTTATATCAGGAATTTTAATTAACATCTACAGTGCTGCTGAATGGTGCAAACCTAATTGGATAGATTCAAATATGAACCTCAACCTAGATAAAGCCAGAGTTAAAAATCAGCTTCTTTCACTTTTACTAGTGGTTGAAGACAATAGAGCCTGGACTTTCTGATTCACATTATATTATGCTGGCAGAGATAAATTTATAACGAATGGGCTAAAATCTGTGATCCAACGTCCAGAGAAATTTTATCTGTCAAAATAATACCTTTTGCAATCTCAGCTGTCTAGAATTAGCCTTACAATTTTCACAGTCCACTATATAGTGTGTGCACTAAGATGGAATCCAGATAACATTTTAATAACTCCGTTTTTAAAGAACATGAAGTCTTCACATATATTGTGCAGTTAATGCAGTTAAGCAAAGTACAGGATGCTAGTGCTGCAAAATGGAACTTTTTCCACTCTGATGCAGTATTAGCATCAAACATTCCCATAGCAGGTAAGGGAGCTCAACTAACAACACCTCTTGAGCACGAACATTACAATAGTACACCATCATACTCACGTCCTGTTTCCTGGGTTTAGAATGAGATTAGGAGAAAGTGAGGACTGCAGATGCTGGAGATCAGAGCTGAAAATGTGTTGCTGGAAAAGCGCAGCAGGTCAGGCAGCATCCAAGCAGCAGGAGAATCGACGTATCGGGCATGAAGAAGGGCTCATGCCCAAAACGTCGATTCTCCTGCTCCTTGGATGCTGCCTGACCTGCTGCGCTTTTCCAGTAACACATTTTCAGTTCAGAATGAGTTTGCAAATTTAGTACCACACTTGGGGTGGTTTTGCTTACTATAAGCCTGCATTAATAAATTTGATAAACCATTTCATGTATGACCCATCAGGCTAACAAAAATCAGAGTTATTTTATCTGGATTTGAATCTAGTATTTCACCAACAGTACTGCCAAGCCACTTATGTATTAGCAATGTAATTGGATTTTTAATATTATTTAAAATGGAGACATATTTGATGAATAACATGAGCAAAAATTATTATAATAGCAATTTATTTTGATATGAAGGTGAATCAATACATAGCAAAGAAGACAGGTGATGGGCTAGGTAAGATAAATGTTGAATAGAAAAATGTCAGTCCAGCTAATCGTGACTTTATTTCAGAGGCAAGTGTTTTGCAGTATTGCCCATCTGCCCCTCGTGGATAGAAGAGGTCGTATTTTAAAAGTTCACCATTTCTTATCCAAAGAACAATACCACTTTGTGAATGACACTATCCCTCTCTGTGTTTACAGTAGTGCACAGATTTGAGATGACATTTTACACATGTACATTTCTTGATTTTTACCACTTTACTCCAAGAATTAAAACCTCATTTTAGGTCTAGATTTTATAGTAGTATGATAGTCCAACAGTCACTCAGTCTTTAAAAGTGACAGGAATTTCTGTAACCTGCATTTATATAGTTAAACACAGAGATGCAGAAGTTGTCATTGATTCTAAGCTTCTCCATTTATGCACAGTTAAAGTGATTGCAATTACTGAACTGCCAAAACCCTGTTTGTTTACACTGTTATTCTCATGGCAAAAGCAGCTTAAATGAATTAACATCTTGTTGAATGAAGTGTAACCATTCAGTGTTTACATAACACTTTTGGCACAATAAAATATCCAAAAGATACTTTATGGGGCAAACACAAACAGATGACAATAGGTTTGGTCAAAGATTTAAGTTTTAAGGTATCTCTTTAAAAAAGGGTACTGAGGTAGAGAGGCAGAGACATTAAGGTCAGTATTTCAATGCTTAAGCTCCTTTCAGCTGAAGAAACAGCCACCAATGGTGAAGTAATTAAATGCAGGGATGCTTTAGATGTCTGAATTAGAGAATCAAAGCTATCCTGGAGGGTGATGAAGCTGCAGGGTATTGTACTGGTTAAGTGGGGTTATATTAGGGAAGGATTTGAAAACAAGGATGAAAGTTCTAAAGCGTGAATTTGTACTCACTGCCCATGCAATTTCAATGTCCATCATGTCACTGCCAGAGATGGTGCTGGGCTTGCAATAGCTCCATACTTTGTTCAGTGTTCCAATCAGCCTGTTGTCCCAGAATCAAACTGCAGAGCAGTTGAGCCAGAGAAGCTCTCAGAAAGATTGACAACAAAAAATGCTAGAAATCACAGCGGGTCAGGCAGCATCCGTGGAGAGAGAGAGAGAGAGAGAGAGAGAGAGAAAGCTAACCTTTTGAGTCTAGATGACTCTTCTTCACAGCATCTGCAGTAATGAGCTCTAAGAAAGAGTCCTTGTTGCCTCACTCACCACCTCATTCATTGCCACTATCTCTGGACATAATGATGAATAAGGCAGTGAGGTGAGCCAATGAGGTGAGCAGAGGCTGGGTGGTATTGACAGCAGTGAGTGGGTTGATGAGGATGAAACAGCAATAATGTGCGCACACTAATGATGTCAGCAACACCAATGGCTGGATCCATACCATGGAAACCCCACAATTATGTCAATTGCAGCAACTTCCCATTCTAATGTATTGGCAGGAGATAGTCTATTCTAACAAGAGTTGATTGAACAGTGTACTAACTTCATGATTACTGATACAGCCTGTAGTTACTAAAAGATAATTTCATATTTGTAGAACATACTTTTCTTTTTACAAATACAATAATATTTATGCTTAAACTTTGAAGGAGATTAATGATATGTCAGCTTCAATATCAATCCCATATGTAGGTCGCAATCCTTTACACTGCACTCAGAAAATGTTTACTGCAAATTGATTAAGTCTTCTGAGTTTGCTACATCAGAATTGATAATTTTGATTGACTGCTTACCTTGCCTGCTAACATTGATATTCAGGGATGAGAGTGGCCAGAGACAAAAAGTTCTGAACAGATTTTATGACAAAGAACAAAACATACGTTATTATGGCAAAGCAGCATTTTAAAAGGGCTGGAAAAGTATTGCATTTTTATCATCTGTGGTGAAATGCCATGCTTCTCAGCCACTTCAAATAGATGGAATTGTAAAAGGACAGCAAGATAAATGAAATATAATAAAAGCAAAATATTCCAGATGCTAGAACACTGAAATAAGAAGAGTACTGAAAATACTGAGCAGGTCTGGCACCATTGTGGATTTATTATGGTTCATAGGGTAGTTATTTGTCGAGGTAAGGTACCTCCTATTGGTATGCTCCTGGGACACTTTTTGGGGTGGTCAGGCATTCCTAAGACTTATTAATAGTAAAAAGGTTTGTGCCTATCAAAGGTTTGTAAACTATCAAAGACATATCTATCAAACTTGTCAAGATCTCTCAGAAGGTGTTTTTATGAATAGTGTTTTTTCCTAATGGAATGTAGTTTGCAATATGGAACTTTATTTTTTTCTTCTGTCTGCATGGATACAAGTTGGGTTGACATGGTAGGGGGAAGAGTCTGGAATAATGGGTAGGCATAGGTTATATGAGGAGCCATGAATATGGGTAGAGGGGCATAAAGTGACATGGGAAAATGAAGTACAAAGGGGAATGGCAAGAGGGCATAGCTGGCAGGGGAATTTTGGTACATGAAGAGTAAGGGCTGGAGCAATGTTTCATAATCTATTGTAATTTTTTTAACATAGTACTGGAGCCTGAAAGCACATTTTCTGCCCAATCTGTCTCAACAACTGACAACCTCCTCAGTCTTTGAATCGCCTGGCCTAGTTCTGAATTCAGCTTACCCTCTCAGACCAGAAGTGGTGAGGGCATGCAGCCAATTTCAAAGGTCAGGGAGGTGAGGGCTGCAGAGCCAGTTACTCTGTATACCCAACCTGCGAATGCAATTCCAGGCTTCTTCCTCTTCACTAAGTTTTAATTCTTCAGTCTCTTCATGCTAATGTTCCAGCTCCTTCAATCAGAGATTTCCTTTCTTCTGCCCTAGCTGATCCTCCAATTGTGGGTTCTCTCCATAGAGGAGCAGCAAGAGCATGAAAGAAAGAAACTGATTCTCCATTCACAGTACTGCAGTCAGTTTCTGGTCTCATGACCAAAGAGCAGAATTGCAATCTTTTTCTTAAAATTCCCATAAATTGGATCATCCCCAAAAGGTTGGAATATCAATTTAAAATAACTGTTTTCTAAGAAGCCAATGTCATAAATCTGACAAATGGTGGTAATTTCTCATTCCCGCATTTTTGTGCTCAACACCTGATAATCCCCAAGCTGGCACAATATTCAAACTGCATTTGCAGAGAAAGTAATCCATGCCACAGAAATCACAGGATAGTCTTCAAAATCAGTGATGAGCACCACTGCTACACTGACTGTACAATCTAGCTCTTTAAATCGCAAGCTATTCTGTTCTATCAATTATATGTCCAGTATTACATAATTTCTTCCTTTAGGTAGTGCAAATTTATTGGAACCAAATACCAGAAAATACATTCCTAGGATCATTCATCAGACAAAAAAAATCTGGCTTATTATTAAAACCTGAAGCTAATACAAAAGTAAACAAAATGAAACTGCATCCTTATTATAAAATTATACAGAATTGCATCACATAGCTGTGTTTAACATTCTAAACACCATAATCTTCATTAAGCCATGAAACAAAAATTCTCTAACAAGGAAAAAAGCATGTTGAAAATTATAATTACCTGAATGGTCTGCTGTTCCCGATTTAATCTTTTGCAACTTACAATATCTTCCTTCTTAGTGCATTTCAACTTCTTTCCAATACAGCTAGATGGATTTGTACTGCATCTAACTGAATTAGGTCCTTTACATTTAGAAACTAGATTCTTCACTGAACCATCCTTCTTTTCTTTGGTAACAGCACATTTGACTGGTCCACAATGCTCTTTCTCATTACATATAGCTTTAGTCATGGATTGATCTGCATCTGTAGATAATTTGGAGGATGTTGTATTTCCACATGCCAACTCCTGTATGGTTGCTAGCTCTACTCTCTTGTCACTTTCTACAACAGGAAGATCTTTAATACTATGGCTATGATTAATTAAAGGCTGGTTGCTCAATAGCAAAGAAGTAATTATTCTTTGTCCTTTTTGCTCCTCATTTTGATTTTTTCCAACTTCATCCACATCACCCGTTGAATTATTAGAATTTTCACTTGTAATTCCATTATTGGTTTTACCCATTTTGTCCACTTTGATTGTAGAAATCATATTTTGTTGATCTTTCTGACCACTTTTGCTTTCAAAAGGTAAACGGCTCAAGTCAACTACATTTGTACTACTGGAGGCTGATTGGTTCAAATCTTTGGAAGGAGTACCTTCCTTACTTATTGCATTTGGAGTGAATGATTTCGGATTGTCCTTTTTACTTTCAATTGCAAATAATTCCAAAGCCCGGTTACGAACAATAGTCTCCAAGTTGGATAATGGCGAACCCATTATCTGTAGCTTGTCTTCTTTTGTTTTTTCTCCATAGTTCTGAGGAGTCCAAACAGCCCCCAGATGATGTGGGCTTTGAAATAAAGTATATTCACCTCTGGAAGATGTTAACCCACAAGGAATTCCTTGAGCTAGGGGTAGCTGTTGTGCTGAACAACTGCCATTAGTTAACAATGATGAATGATGAAATGGAGTTTTATCCTTTGCCAGATAAAGGTGGTTAATGACGAATGGGGGATATGTATTTGAATGAAATGATGCCACTTCATTGGGGTTGGATACAAAACAGCTATGCAATTGACTATTAGTTTTTTTTACACCTTGACCTCCACATGCATCCTTTTTGGCCTCCCCACTTTTGTCACCATTGGAAAGTGATAACTGGCAATCGCCTTGGTAAACAATTGAAATTGGTTCTTGCTTAGCAGCATTCTTAGAATCTTCATTACCAATCTGTAACATAGATGCAGGTATAGCATTGGCTACACCAACAAAAGTCCGTGGGTTATGGTTCACCAGTTTACTGGAACCTTTTACCCAGGACCAAGCTGGGTTCAATGGCTGCAAGGTTAAAGGATCAATTGAATTTTTTTGAAGTGTAGCGCCATTCCTTATAGTATCTGGAAAAACCACAACAGGTGATGTTAAACCAAAGTTTCCTTTAATACTGCTGGCACTATAGATACCTTGAGGAATTTGTGATGTGATAACATCATTTTTAGAGTGCAACAGGGAGAATGATCTATCTCCTTTAACAGGCGTCAATACTGGCATAGGTGGGGTTTTCCGCAGCTCAGGGAAAGAATTCTGTTTAACCCCTATACCATGACAGCTTGATTTTGCTGACAAATCTAGTGGCAAGTCATGGGATCCCTCTGGATATATCTGCTTCTCAAGTTGAGGTGGAGATCTAAATACTATGAATGGAGGATGTGAATTTTCTGAAGGCCCAACTGAACGCTGATGAGTAGAACTGCATTCAGGAAGTTTAGATAACTGGCTGTTTGGGATCTTTTGTCCCAAAGATAATTCACTGCCTGGGTTGAAATAAACGTGCGAAGTTGGTAGTGAAGCATGGGAGGTGGAAGCTAAAATCTGTTGTTGCTGAGAGGATTCTGATTCAGTTTTATTTTTTGCAAACAGGGACTGAGAGTAGTCAGCAGTATGTTTGATCTTGGATTCTGAAGTCAAAGGTCTGTTGAGCATCACTGGATGAGAATATGAATGTAGATCAGGTGTTACATTAGTGCTGCCTCCTTTACTTTGTAAAAATGGTGGTACTGTCTGCACTGTAACTCCTAAAGTTGTTGGAAGAGATGGTGCAACATGGGGATGGACCAAGTTTGGTGGTAAGTACATCAAATGTGGACCCTGGTTAAACATTGGTGAAAGAAATGGTCGAGTAACAGTGTGTAAATTCTGGGATGACGATAAACCAGGTTTGAACAAGTTTAATGAGTTTGGTGCATCAAAAGGGCGGCAATTCCCTGATTTAGCACTGTCTATTTGTGGATCATTCCAGGGGAGTCCTTGATACTTAGCTTCAGTCCCAGGAGTCACTTTTTGCTTTATAGTCTTTTCTGGTTCCCCAGTGTTTTCCTGAGTGCAAGTAGTTTTTGACAGAGTTTGTTGTGCTTTACGATGCATGCCCGTACTCTCCAAATTTTTCATTTTGTCATCTTCACTTTCTGGCATTTCCCCATGAAGCAATTTACTTTCCACATTTGTAACTTTTTCAGTCTTTAACTGTGTGTCCGAAGTGGTCATGAAGGTGACCTCCTCTTCTTTGCGAACAGATTTTTCAGGCTCATTATTCTTGCAATTCTGAAGTTCCTCCTGCAATAAGTTACTTTCATCCCACTCGACTTGATGGGCACCATTGCTCATTCGTTCAGTCGCCACCTAAAAAGATATGGCAATCAACAGAGATTTCAATAAGCCTAGGTTTCCTAAAAACTACTTTACATCACTACTAATAACTTTAAATTGATTCACAGCTAAAGTAAGGATTTTAAGAATATTCTTGAAGTGTCTGAGATACAACTGTGCTTCTGGGAATCTCTTGCAGGTATTTATATTCGGTACTTTTAAAAAGGACATCGTTCATTTTCATCTTGTTTTCCTGAAGCCCTGACACTTTTTGGAAATGTCAGAACTGCTCAAACCCAAATACCTATTTTTTAGGTTGGAAGTTTTTACAAGTTTGCTCTCAGGCTATGAGAGCACATTTATTTCAAGTCCACATTTATTTCCTTTCCTTAACTGCCTTCAGAAGGATCAGTATCAAAGTGACAATTATTTTAATAACTATAATATTTGCAGCTATTTCAGCAGGTGTTAAGGTTTAAATTGTAATTGCTTCTGGATCATCAGCCAATGGGGGCAGAGGCAAACGGAGAATTGTCCAGCTCGCTGCAGCTTGAAGCCCTGGAGTTTAACGCTGAAGCTTTATGCATAATAGCTTAGTCAGTTCCCTTGCGAACCAGGAGGAGCAGGAACAACAGCTGCAAAAATAGATTGATGCACACGTGTCACCATACACAGCATGACCCTGTCCAATGGCAACAACATTAATGAAGTGAGAGTCAGGGCCCCCTATCAATGTGCAAATCTGAGAGATGGCCGAGAAAGAAGTGCCATTAGCACTGTACAGTGCCAGACAGGGCCTCTCAACAGAGTGCAGACCTAAGTGGCAGCATTAGGAGGAGAAAAGGGATGGTGGTCAAGAATGGACCAGAAGAGTGCAGCAGGGTAATAGAACATAAGTCAAGGCATCCAAACAGAGTATGGACCTGAGCAGTAGCAGGAATAGTAGTGGTTACAGCAACACAGAGTAGGAGAGGGCCCCAGAAAAAAAGTGTGCAAGCCTGAATGGCAGCAATGGCAGCAAAGCTAGCAAAAATAAGAGAGGGGGATGCAAAGCCATTGAACAGAATGTTGGCAGAAAGTTATAACAAAAAGAAAACAAACATTAATTGTTCGCACAGGGTACAGATAGATAACTATTACAGTGTTTTTTTTTTAATTCCCCCAGAGCTGGAACAGTAGTTTAACTAATAACTGGGGTGATCCATTTATTACTTTATTAATTTAAAAGTTAACAATAAAAACTATAAAATAAAGTCCTTCAGGATACCAATAAACAAGCAAATTTAAAAAGAGATGGAAGGGCAGACTATTTGCATATACAGTAACAAATGTGAGTTTGTGGACAACAATATAGATTCAGATTTACAGACCTGCAGAAAATGTCCTTGCCTTTATGGTCACTCCAGCTCAGAATGAATGGCTGCAGTGGGAGTTGGAGACACTCAAACATGAGGGAGGGAGAGGAACTTCTGAGTACTTTTGTCTTGAATGCAAATACATCCCAGAGAAAAGCAGAAAATAAAAGATTTTTTCTGTTATAAAGCAGGGTGGCAGGTACTTAGGAAAGAGAAAATGAAGTTTTCAAGCATTGGTCCTATACTACACATGCAACATGCTGATTATCTGTGAAGAGAAGTAGAAAGCCTGGAGAGAGGGCAGCCACAATGCATATCAAGGCACCAAAGTTCAGATGACTGTCCAAAGAGGGAAGAAGCAAAATGGAAGTGTATAGTGATAGGGGACTCCATAAATCAGGACAAGAGGTAGCATCTTCTGCAGCCACAAACAAGCATCCTGAACATGTGTTGCCTACAAGTTGGCAAGGGATATTATATAAATGGCTGGAGAGGAATTTGCAAAAGGAAAGGGATAATCCCCAGTTGTTCCAATTCATATCAATAATTGGGAAAAGGGAGGAAATCCATTTGGGGGAAAATATCAAGTGTTAAGATTAAATTTAGGTTAGGATCGTTGTCATCTAGCAGTATTAAACTCTAGATTATTGTGTGAGCAACATGAAATTTCACTTAAAAACAAACAAAGTCAGATTAGGAACATTAACACATGGCTAAAGAACTAATGTAGAAAAAGAAATATTTATTTTAATGGAACATCTCAAAACGAAAATTATAATAAGATGTATTTTAAAAGGATTTGCCTTGCTTGATTAACAGTTACATTTTTGAACAGGACAGACAAGGGTCAAGCAATAAATTGCTAGGTCAAAATTTTGGAACAACCTCTCCAATAGCATTGTGAGAGGAGCTACACCAAATGGACAACAACATTTCAAGAAAGCAGCTCAATAGCACATTCTCAGGGGCAATAGGAGATAGGAAGTAAATGCTGGCCCAACCGGCGATGCCCACATTCAATGGAATAGAATGCTCGACATAAAAGCAGAGAGTAAGAGGAAGGCACTGTTATGGCAGTAGCAGAAAAGTGGTATTCCACAATGATTGCTGCTGAGACCATAGTGTCGGTGGCTTAACTTAATTTAGACTACTATATCAAACACAATCTCTGAATTTTCAGGTGATCCAAATTGATGGGCTGGTAACAGCCGAACGACAGAATGAGCCCTCGTGTGCAGTACAAGAGTACTGATAGTATCCCTACCTCCAAGATCAAAAGTTCCAGGATCATGTCTCACCTGCTCTACTTTGCAATAATTAACATTTCTGAATAAACTGATTAGAAATAACTGGCTGAGAGACAGAGGACTGCAACAAATTACAAGATATTAACAGAATGAACATATGATCGGCTAAGTAATTTCAACTAACCAGATATTAAATTTTACCAAAACAAATTAAAGAATGTATATATTGCTTAGAATTAAGAATCTAAATAGATTTTAGGTGTACAGAGATGACAGCAAATATACAAATCACCACAAGTAATGTCAGAGATTTTAAAAAAATTATATGAAGCACCTCTAAGCACAGAAACCATGGGGGGGTGGCGAGGGGAAGGGGGGTAGTGTGCGGAGGAAGACTTAGGGGCTGAATTACATAATTCAGTGTCTAGGCAATTAAAGGCACACAGTCACCAATAATCAGGCTGATAGAAAGCGGGAATGCACAAAGCATAGGAATTAGACAACCATGAGGCCTACTGAAGGCTACTGAAATGAGTTGGGGTAATCTCATGGAAGGATGAGAATTTGAAATGTAATAAATTGCTGGGATTGAGAGCCAATGTAAGTTAGTGAGCACAGGGATGGCGGTGAAATAAGATTTATTGTGCATTAGGATACAGGCAAATATTGGGGGAGTTGAAGTTTATAAGGTAGAAAAGGTGGACAGCCAATAGACCATTCTAATTTTTAAGACTTAATGTCAGGATTTTAAACACCTCGTTCAAAATCTCAAGGGCAATAATTGCACGTTCTTCAATCAGTATAAATGAAGCTCCCCATGCCTAAATCATTCTCATAAAATGTTTTCTACATCTCCTAAATCTTCACATCCTCTTAAAATAGAAGGTGGGCAAAATGGCTCGATTTTTCTGATGGCAAGATGGTTGTTTTTGTATAACGGGATCTGGTAGAATCCCCATCCCAGTAGACTTGGGAGGAATTGCCCAGGAAATGGAAGATTTCATTGGCAATTCCCCTGTAGCTGAAACTTTTTATTTAAAATCAAAGAATTGCAAAGGTCTGCTGCAGTTAAGTAAAAATTATTAAATACCTAATTTAACTCCGGAGTAACTATAAAACTGAATCCTACCAAGATACCACACAACTGCACCTCCGAGAGACCTCCAATATTGCCCCAGTCACTGATGAGACACTGACCCTTGTCTCTAAGGACAGATAACCCCCCCCCCCCCCCAGCTATTAGACCCACATCCCCACCCTGATGAACTCAACTCCCTTTTAACTACCACCAAATCTGACACCACTTCCTCAGCTTGTTGGACCCAGCTGCTTACTCCACCACCAGAACAATCCCCTTTCGTCACTGTAACTAACACATTCCCCTGCCTGGCATCCAACTCTTTGCAACCTACCCACTTGGTACTCTACCCTTCTGGCATCCTAACCTTACACTTACATTATGTACTTAGCATTTGACTGCAGCTGTCTGTGGTTGACCTTTAAATTTCAGAATACAGCAGCTGACTGCTGTGAAAACAACAGGCATGGTTTGCTTTGCCCTGACAGTTCTACACTACAATGGATCAGTTAAAATGAAAATACACTCCATGTTTCTGAAGAAGCCCTGATCAGAATCTGCTGTCAGAAATAAAGAGCTCTTCCATTGTGTATTAAAAAGGTGCAGAATGCCACTTTTGCTCAAGACTGCCACTCCTTGAAAAGTCCAGTCAACTATTCCAATTGAGATGAAACCAGTTTCCTCATAAAAGATTTACCATAACTTTCTGCTTTTGCACCTTTATAAAGCTAAGGATGCTATGAGGAGAAAGTGAGGACTGCAGATGCTGGAGATCAGAGCTGAAAAATGTGTTGCTGGAAAAGCGCAGCAGGTCAGGCAGCATCCAAGGAGCAGGTGAATCGATGTTTTAGGCATAAACCCTGATTCTCCTGCTCCTTGGATGCTGCCTGACCTGCTGCGCTTTTCCAGCAACACATTTTTCAGCTAAGGATGCTATGAGTCATTTTAATCACTCCTCAATCAGCAAAGCACCTTCAATGATTGTAGGCATATAATCAAAGGTCTCTCTGTTCCTGCATCACCTTTAAAAAATTGCACCATTTATATTGTCAGTTTTCCAAGATGTATCATTACACACTTATCTGCATTACATTTCATCTGTCATGTGTCCACTCATTCCACCAACCTGACTATATCCACTTGAAATGTATCACTATGCTCCACACAATACTTCATGTTTTGCATCACATGAAAATTTTGAAGTTGTAATCGATCCATTCAAGTCTAGATTATTAATATTTAACAAGAAAAGCAGTGATCCTAACATCAAGCCTACTGTACACTCTCCTTCAACCAGAAAAGCAGCCACTCACCACTCAGCAAACCTATGCTACCACTATCCCTTTCATTCTAAGGGCTTCAACTCTGCCAACAACTGTACCTCCACAACACAACAATTCCCCCTAACCTACTACCTAAATCACCCATACACTCGTTCCACTATCATCAAAGGCTGGACCTTCAAACTCAGCATATAGCTGCTACTACCATGAAAATTGGACGTGACGGAACCACCCCCAACTCTAGTCTGTCAAGATTTCCCAGAAGGATGTTGCGCTACACATTAGAAATGTACAGCAGTGTTGGGTCATAAGAAACTTCACACACTGCAGCAATACACTTATCATTCCCAATGCTCACAAGATTTAGCTCAATGAAGTTTTCAATTCTCTAGTGCTGTGGCACTACCAATATATATAAAAGGAAAAAGGAAAATTTATGGTCAATGTTGCAACATTATTTTGAGGACTTACTTATTCATAAAAACACAAACTTTCTAGGCTCAATTATTACATCTCACATTACCCCTTCTCCAATTTCCACACTGTAAGTAATCCAATCTAAACTAAATTATTCGATAGTATTGAGGGCTAGGGGATAGATGGCTCACTAGATGGCAAACATGTAGTTCAGAACAATGCCAACACAGGTTTAATTTCTGTTCCAGCTAAATTAGCCTTGGGGCCTGCATCCTTACCCTGCCCCTGAGAATGGAAAGCAGGATGAAGCTTCAGCAGACATTGAGCCAGGTGCCTGCTTTTGGGCGAAGTACACATTTCATGATGATTTCCCAAGGGGTCAAGTTGTCTTAGATTAGATTACTTACAGTGTGGAAACAGGCCCTCCGGCCCAACAAGTCCATACCGCCCCGCCGAAGCGTAACCCACCCATACCCCTACATCTACATCTACCCCTTACCTAACACTACGGGCAATTTAGCATGGCCAATTCATCTGACCTGCACATCTTTGGACTGTGGGAGGAAACCGGAGCACCCGGAGGAAACCCACGCAGACACGGGGAGAACATGCGAACTCCACACAGTCAGTCGCCTGAGGCGGGAATTGAACCCGGGTCTCCGGCGCTGCGAGGCAGCAGTGCTAACCACGTCTTACTTGGTCACACAAAATTAGGACCAAGGCAGATTTAGGCAGTTTATGAAGGCAAGATGATAAATGAAGCAAGCCAGGAAAGGTAAAATAAGGCAAAAGCCAAGTGTGAAGAAAAGAATGGAAGAAGAAGATGGAAAGGGCTGAGTAGGTTGAAAAGGCAAGGAATAGAGTGAAGCAGCGAAGAAGAAATGGAGAAGATTGAATGGTCATGGAATAAAGCATGTGGAGGACAGGTAAATAAATTTGAGGAGGGGAAGAGATGAAATCAGGAAAAGGGTTGGGTGTGGGAAGAGAAAAAGCAACCGATGGGGTCCAGAAAAAAGGACAAGATCAGAAGAATGTAAGAACTTACTGGAGGACAGGAGGTTTTTTTCTTCTGTTCTGAAGAAATCATATCAGAATCCACAGAGCTGCCAAACTTGCTGAGTTTCTCCAGCATTTTAGAACATCGAACACAGAAAAGTATAGCACAGAACTGGCCCTTTGGCCCATGAAGTAGTAACGTAAAATATAATAAAACTTAACCTATACATCCCTCAACTCACTGCTATCCATGTGTATGTCCAGCAGTCACTTAAATGTCCCTAATGACTCTGCTTCCACCACCACCGCTGACAACGCATTCCATGCATTCACAACTCTCTGCATAAAGAACCTACCTCTGACGTCCTCTCTATACCTTTCTCCTAATATCTTAAAACTATGATTCCTCATACCAGTCAATCCTGCTCTGGGGAAAAGTCTCTGGCTATTGACTCTACTTATTCCTCTCATTATTTTGTATACCTCGATCAGGTCTCCTCTCTTCCTCCTTCTCTCCAAAGAGAAAAGTCCAAGCTTATTCAACCTTTCTTCATAAGGCAAGCCTCCAGTCCAGGCAGCATCCTGGTAAACCTTCTTTGCACCCTCTCCAAAGCCTCTGTATCTTTCCTATAGTAAGGCAACCAGAACTGACACAATATTCCAAGTGTGGTCTCACCAGGGACTTGTAGAGCTGTAGCAAAACCTTGCAGCTCTTAAACTCAAACCCCCTGTTAATGAAAGCCAAAACACCATAGGCTTTCTTAACAACCCTATCCACTTGGCTGGCAACTTTGAGGGATCTATGTACTTGCACACCCAGATTCCTCTGTTCCTCCACACTGCTAAGAATCCTGTCTTTAATCCTATACTCAGCACGTGAGTTCAACCTTCCGAAATGCATCACTTCGCATTTATCCAGGTTGAACTTCATCTGCCATTTCTCAGCCCAGCTCTGCATCTTGTCTATGTCGCGCTGCAGCCTGCAATAGCCCTCTATACTATCAACGGCACCTTCAACCTTTGTGTCATCTGCAAATTTACTAATCCACCCCTCAACCTCTTCATCCAAGTCATTTATAAAAACTACAAAGAGCAGAGGCCCAAGAACAGAGCCCTGCAGGACCCCAATCAACACCGAACTCCAAGCAGAATATTTTCCATCTACAACCACTCTCTGCCTTCTGTCAGCCAACCAATTCTGAATCCAGATAGCCAAATTTCCCTGTATCCCATACTTCCTGACCTTATGAATGACCCTACCATGGGGAACCTTATCAAATGCCTTGCTTAAGTCATATACACCACATCCACTGCTCAGCCTTCATCAACCTGTCTTGTTACTTCCTCAAATAACTCAATAAGATTTGTGAGGCATGACCTGCCCCTCACAAAGCCATGCTGACTGCCTTTAATCAGGCTATGCTTTGCCAAATAGTCATAAATCCTATCCCTCAGAATTATTTCCAAAACTTTGCTGACCACATACATAAAACTGGCTGGACTGTAATCGCCAGGGATTTCCCTATTCCCCTTGTTGAAAAGGGGAACAACATTCGCCTCCTTCCAATCCTCGGGTCTGACTCCCGTGGAGAGTGAGGAAACAAAGATCTTCGCCAGTGGCATAGCAACCTTTCGCGCTTCCCTGAGCAGCCTAGGATAAATCTGGTCTGGCTCTGGGGACTTATCAACCTTAATGTTTTCCAAGATTTCCAGCCCATCAACTTCATCAATCTTGATCTGGTCAAGTCTGTATCCCAGCTCCTCAAAGTTCTCATTCACAACAAGGTTCCTTTCCTTAGTGAAAACCAAGGCAAAAAACTCATTTACGGCTTCTCCTATTTGCTCAGACTCCACGCATAATTTCCCTACGCTATCCCTGATCGGCCCTACCTTCTCCCTGATCATTCTCTTATTCCTCATGGATGAGTAAAATGCCTTTGGGTTCTCCCTAATCCTTCTTGCTAAGCCTTTTTCATGCCCCCTCCTGGCTCTCCTCAGTCCATTTCTGAGCTGCTTTCTAGCAAGCCTGTAATCCTCTAAAGCTGTGCTGGAAACTTGCTTCCTCACCTTATGTGAGCTGCCTTCTTCCTTTTGACGAGAAGCTCCTCTTTTCTAGTCATCCAAGGTTCCTTAATCTTACCCCTTCTTACCTGGCCCAGAGGAACAAATTCATACATCATTTGCAACAAGTGATCCTTAAATAGTCTCCACATGTCTGCTGTGCCCCTTTCTGTGGAACAATTGCTCCCAGTCTGTACTTCCCAACTCCTGTCTGATAGTGTCATAATTCCTTTTTCCCCAATTAAATATCTTCCCTTGGTAACTGCTGCTTTCCCTCTCCAAGGCTATGGTAAATGTGAGGCAGTTGTGATCACTGTCACCAAAGTGTTCTCCCACCGCGAGATCTGACACCTGTCCTGGCTCATTGCCGAGCACCAAATCCAAAATGGTCTCTCCCCTCGTCGGTCTGTCTACATACTGAGTAAGGAAACCCTTCCGAACACACCTGACAAAAACAGCTCCATCCAAACCATCTGCACTTAGGAGATTCCAGTCGATATTGGGAAAGTTGAAATCACCCATAACAACAACCCTTCTACATTTTGACCGCCTATGAGTTCTTCAATCTCTCTACTGCTATTAGGTGGTCTGTAGAAAACCCCCAATGAGGTGACTGTTCCCTTGCTGTTCCTAACTTCCACCCATACTGACTCAGTAGACAAACCTCCCTCAACAATCTTCATTTCTGTAGCTGTGATGCACTCTCTGATTAGCAATGCTACAGCCCCTCCTCTTTTTCCATCCTCCCTGTTCTTTTTAAACGTTCTAAACCCTGGAACATCAAGCAACCATTCCTGCCCCTGTGAAAACCACGTCTCCGTTATGGCCACAACATCGTAGACCTTTTTATTTCAGATTTCCAATATTCACAATATTTTGCTCTTATTTAAGAAAGTAAGTTCCTTTTGTGAAAGGTAGCAGATGATGAAACCTCCAGACAAGGATGTTTTGCAAAAGACTGAGGATGTCTAAACCGCAGTTGTGTAATGATTCAAGTAAGAAGGATTTCCCAGCTCGCAGGTTTGGAACGGAGCAGAGGCAATTAAGTCAAATTAAAATGTGACAGGGAAGCAATTTCTCTGGACTTCTGGGTAACTGGAAAGGTTCTGTGTTGGAGTGCAAATGAAGTTTTGCTTTGCCATGTGTTTTGAAACTTCTCAAACTGTGTTTATATTTAGATAACTTGGTTTGTTTTATTTTAGTTTTCTTTCTTTTGTATAACAAACTTCTGTCCAATGCGCAAACCAAACTGCAGCCTTGTGTGCTTATGTTTCAGTGAAAGGCTATCATGTTAAAGAAAATCTATGAAGCCAGGCTTCATTCTGGGTACTGATTTGTCCAGTTGTAACATAAGTTAGAAATGACAATTAGATAAAACACAATTGATTTTATCCCTATTTTTCCTGGATATCATAAAGTCTACAAGAGATAGGAGCAGAAATTAGGCTAATCAGTCCATTGAATCTGCCCCGCCATTCAATTATGGCTGATACGTTTTTTGACTCCATTCTCCAGCTTTCTCTCTGTAACTCTTGATACTCAAGAACCTATCTATCTCAATGACTTGGCCTCCACGGTTTTCTGTGCAGCAATGAATTCCATAGATTCACCACTCTGGCTGAAGAGGCATCTCCTTGCCTTCATTCTAAAAGGTCTTCCCTTTACTCTATGGCAATGCCCTCACGTCCTAGTCTCTCCTACCAATAGAAACATCTTCCCAGCATCTACTCTATCCGGGCCATTCAGTATTCTGTAGGTTTTAACTAGATCACCCCTCATCCTTCTAAACTCCATAGACGCAGAGTCCTCAAACGTTCCTCTCACATTAAACTTTTCTTCCTGTGACCATTCTTGTGAATCTCCTCTAAACACACTCCAGGGCCAGTTCATCCTTCCTGGGGCCCAAAACTGCACACAATATGCCAAATGTGTCTGACCAAAGCCTTATACAGCCTCAGAAGTACATCCCTGCCTTTATCCATACACTTGCAAGTATTCAGAAATCTCATCCTTCACAATGGATTCTAGGATCTTACCCACGACTGAGGTTGGTGAATCGGTCTGTAATTTCATTGCTAATGCTCAATTACTCTCGCTAATTTCTCAATTTCTGCTCCACCTGGTATACTTTTACTCAAGTTGCTGCATCCACTCTTAAGCCTTGACAGATCTTTTACTGCTTTTGAATTTACATTTTTCAAAATCCTACCAGCCTCCCACGATTTTCATCAACTTACAGTCCTACCAAAGAGCTAAATTAGCTTTGGAAAGAAGAAACAGTCACTTAAAGTTATAATTGCATATGGTTTTCAAATTTATCATGTGATGTTACATTTACACTGTTTCGTGCTAGCACAGTATCTTTGAATGTTGATATCAATCAATGATTTAATACATAATTTAAAAAACTATATGATCTATTTGGTTAACAAGTGTAATAGGATCAACAAATATTGTGCTTGAGAATTTGGAAGCACACTCAAGAGAGAAATCAGGAGGGCTAAAATGGACGTGAGATAGCTTTGCAAATAGAGTTAAGGAGCATTTCAAGATTCTATAAGTTCATTAAGGGCAAAAGAGTAACCAAGAAAAGAACTGGGCTGTAAAAAAGATCAACAAGGCCACCCATGTGTGGAACTGCAGGAGATGAGTGATCTGATCAGGTGTATCCCAGAATTTTGCAGGAAGTCAGGGAAGTGATTGCAGGTCCCCTTGCTGAGATAGCCAGAGGTGAGGTGCCAGAAGCTTGGAGGGTGGCTAATGCCGTGACATTATTTTAAAACGGTGGTACGAAAAAGACAGGAAACTATAGGCATGAGCCTGATGTCAGTGGTGGTTAAACTGTTGGAAAGAATTTTGAGGGCCAGGATTTACATGCATTTGGAAAGATAAAGGACTGATCAGGGATAGTCAGCATGGTTACGTGCATGGGAACTTGTGTCTCACTAATTTGATTGAGTTTCTTGAAGAAGTGACAAAGAGAATTGATGAAGGCAGAACATTGGACATTGTCTATGTGGACTTCAGAAAGGCGTTTGACAAGGTTCCGCTTGGTAGACTGATTAGTGAGGTTAGATCACATGGAATCCAGGGAGAGCTAGCCATGTGGATTCAAAATTGGCTTGAAGGTAGGAGATAGTGGGTAATGGTGCAGGGTTACTTTTCAGACTATAGACCTGTGCCACAAGGATCGATGCTGGGTTGACTGCTTTTTGTCATATATATAAATGATCTGGATGTGAATATAGGAGTACGTTTGCAAAATCGGCGGTGTAACGGACAGTGAAGGTGGTTATCTCAGAGTACAACAGGACCATGATCAGATGGGCTGAGGAGTGGCAGATGGAGTTTAATTTTGATAAATGTGAGGTGTAGCATTTTGTTAAGAAAATCAGGGCAGGACTTAAACACTTAATGGTGGATTTTGTTTGGGAAGTATTGCTGAACAAAGATATCTTGGAGTGCAGGTTCTTGGCTCCTTGAAGGTAGAGTCGCAGGTATATAGAATAGTGAAGGCAGCATTTGGTACGCTTTTATTTATTGATCAGTACATAGAGTATAGGAGTTAGGATGTCATGCTGCGGCTGTACAGGATATTGATTAGACCACTATTGGAATACTACATTCAATACAGGTCTCCATGCTATAGAAAATATACTGTTAAACTTGAAAGGGTGCAGAAAAGATTTACAAGAACGTTGCCAGGGTTGGAGGGTTTGAGCTATCAGGAGAGGCTGAATTGACTGGGGCAATTTTCCCGAGAGCATCAGAGGCTGAGGGGTGACACTATAGAGGTTTATAAAATCATGAGGGACATGGATAGGGTGAATAGCCAAGTTCTTTTCCCCAAGGTAGGGGAGCCCAAAAATAGAGGGCTCAGTTTAAGGTGAGAGGGGAAAGATTTAAAAGGGACCTGAGGTACAACTTTTTCATGCAGAGGATGGTACATGAATGGAATGTACTGCCAGAGGAGTTGGTGGAGACGGATACAATTGCAACATTGAAAACATCAGCATCTTGATGGGTACACGAATAGAAAAGGGTTTAAGAGGGATATCGGTCAAATACTGGCAAATAGGACTAGATTAATTTAGGGTATATCGTCAGCATGGCTGAGCTAGACCAAAGGGTCTGTTTCGGTGCTATACAACTTTATGACTCTCATAGTTACTTCATTTATTTGAAAATATCATATCATACTTCGGAGGAAGGCTAGTTGCTGAATTGGCGTAAAGTCATAATCACATAGGTGGGCCTAATGTTATGTTAATTCTTCACCTAGCATTACTGCAGCAATCAGAGACCATAATGCTGAAAAGCTGGGAAAACCTGAAAACTGATGAGGTTAAACAAAATGTAAATCTTTTAATTTTCTTGCGCTTTCCAAGCCTTGTTCGAAAGTACCGGGCTGATACTAAGATTTGCCAAAAATAAAAGCAAGCCAAGAGGACAGTCTTGAACATAAAAGTTTAGAATGTTTTTATAGATTAATTATATATAGAATCAAACTGAAAAACAAAAAAAGTTAGTAGTATCAGGTCCAGATTAAAACAAAGGCAGAGTTCCAAGATGCAATTCTGCTGAACAATCCTCCATCTTTCAAATTTGTAATCTACGCCAATCATAAAGAATACAAGATTTTCGCTATGTTTGGATGAGCTGATCAATCTTGCTTACTTCAGTGTGGTTGCTAATACAAGTATCTTCCGTCCCTACTGGCTGTGGAACACTTTTCCTGGATTCTGCATCTGTGAGTGAAGATCTCCTATTAAAGAAAATGATTAACCATTACTAGTAGATCTCCTGTGACATTGTCATGGGTAGTCCAAGGTCAGGACCACAGTTCCTGAAGCCTATTATATTTCCACATGAGGTCTCTAAAGACTCAAACTGTTTCTTCTGTTAATATGCTGCATGCAAATTACATCTACATTATTCATTCTTAAGTCAGCACCATTGTGCCTCCAAGCTCAATGTCATTTTCCAGAGGGAAAGAAATGGCACATGTTTCACTGACAACAGTGGTGCAAGTATACACATTCATAGATAACGGAGATAAGTCACAAATGAATTATTTCCACAAGTATCATTCACTCTCCCTCATTCTTTTAAAGATTGATGTGTTTTATCAGTTCCCATAAATCTTATTCTCAAACATTCAACAGAGGTCTTGCCCTCCAAATCCAAATTATGCCTGGCCCACTGTACTAAAAACAGTCCAATGCATTATCAGTTATCATTGGTCAATGAGTTTGCTAACAAGCACTCGGACAAAAGAAACACCATTAATAAAGAGGATTGCTAGAAATCGCTCGATTGTTTGTAGAGAAATTTTTCATTACTCTTAGTGGTAATCTAAAAAGAATAATTATTGTCATAACCAAAGGGAACAGTATTTACCTATTTAAGAGTCAAAGAACTTACAGAATTTTAAAAACCGCTCTTCAAATCTCATTTTAGCATCACTGCTTCAGTGGAATGTTTAAATTAGAATCCCGACAGTGTGGAAACAGGCCCTGCAGTTCAACAAGTCCACACCAACCTTCTGAAGAGAAATCCACCCTGACCCATTCTCCTACCCTATATTTATTCCTGACTAATGCACATAGCCTACACTTCCTGAACATTGTGAGCAATTTAGCATGGTCAATTCACCTAAGCTATGCATCTTTGGATTATGGGAGGAAACCAGAGGAAACCTACACAAACACAGGGAGAATGTGCAAACTCCACACAAACAGTCACCTGAGGCTGGAATTGAACCGGAGTCCCTGGTGCTGTGAGGCAGCAGTGCTAACCACTGAGCCACCGTGCCACTGTTTAATATTATACTCAAAAACATAGTTTTCTATTCGTATCATCCTGAAAGACCCTGCGTTATATGTCCCTGTTTCTTTAACATCCTTTACATAAGTTTACACAGTGCTCAGTTTGTGGCCAAAACAATACTAAATTTATTTGCTTGTGTATTTTATGCTTCCGTAGATAAATTGAAATCTTGAAGATATTATTTATGGCTTTAAGCACCTGCATTCAAACATTTTCAGGGAAGTAAATGTTGAACCCAGAGTTCTGTTCACTCACATCCTTCAGTATCTTTCCATTGTGTGCATGCTCCAATTCCTTACTTTTCTCCCAAAGTCTAACATACACAATTTAATCTTTTCAGACCAGAACTCCCAAATTCAGGAACACCAGTTGTCTGAAATGGTTTCCAGCAGATCCTGAAACTCATGAACTGTTCAATCACAGCACTGCAACTATCCTAAACATACTGTATTGATATTGCCATACAGTAAAAGAATGTTAGTGAACCAAGTTCTCCTTAATTGTGGGGAAAAAAACCTATCCTTCAAGAAGTGCCAGGAAGGCATGCCATGTTTGTGTGCTGACATGGCACTTTCCCTGTGTTGGCCAGTGCAAGTTAGTCAATGACTTCAATTTAGTGCAAAAAAAAGTTTATTCAGCTGAGCCAGGATGAAGGGTGGCAGCTTCAACCTTTTCTGCATATCTGCTCTTGACGATTGAGCAACTGCTCAACTTCATTGCTTGGCAAGCTGGTGACTCTACAGGCTGTGGCAACTAAACCAAAAATCAGGGAAGGTGTTACTATCTATCTGTGTGTGTGGTGGAGGTTTGGGTGGGATGGGAGGGGTGGTGAGTGATGCTGCTTATTGCTGTGCTCAGTGTTAAAGTAGGCTGACACTGGCAAATGACTTTGAAAAACACTGGTGAAGTGAGTACTGATTGGGTAAGAATTTCAAAATCAGGTGAATTTGTCTTAAAGTATAAATGATGAATACATTGGGTCTTAAAAGAACACTTACTGAAAAAGGAGGATATTGCTTAGTTTCTCTTGTTGCTCCATTTTATTCTCGACCTAATTATCATGAGATCCCCTTCTTGAAAGGCAAAAGCAACTTTTAGAGACGTTGGAAATCCACATTTTCAAACAGATTTGAAAAAGTGCATTTTCACATTGTAATGTTGGCTTTACGATGTTTCATCGCTCAGGTACCTATTTATTTCAATTCACACATGTTAGATTAAATATGATAACATTACTGTATAATATAAAAATTCTGAAATCTAAATGCCTTGTTAGGAACTACATAGTAATCCAAATTTAATTTATATTTTTTATGTGCGTGCATCTGAAGAAAGGGGAACATGGTTTTAGTTTCATTTTTTCAAGAGTGGTTTTTGTAGTTTGACGCTTAGGAGTTTGTCGACTCTAACACAGGTTAACAATTTATTTTTTTTAAATACAGATTTTATCCTGTGTTAAAGTATTGGCAAACTGTTGCACATGTGTTCAGTGACCCACCTCCATGTTTAAAGAAGGAAATAAAGTCACAATCTACCAAACCAGATTTCACTCTAAAGTCTGGCTTGTCCAGTATTAACATAGATGAATTACAACACTATGTACAAAGACTTTCCAGGCTGGAGAGGTTATAGTAAGTATAATGGCATCAAGTGGACATGAAATTGACCCCCAATATACATGCTTTCAATCTTCTCCAATGTAAAAATGTTTACCACTAGCTATTTGTTACAATTCCATTCAGGTTGTGTCAACAAATCTACAAAACGAAACAAAATCACATCCTCCAAAATGTGAACTCTATCATATAATGCTAGAAATACTTAAAATAGTGAGGCTTCTGTACAGAAACTTGCATGGTTAAGATGGTTTCCATTGCTTACATTATAATATTGCTGAGTAAATTGTCCATCTTTAAATGGAATGAGAATCAAGTTGGCATTTTAACTGTTCAGTAATCTGCTCCATCAAGTTACCACCAAGGCAATGAAGTTAAAAGCTAAACTCAACATTTCACATGTAGACATTTTATTAGAAATTACGTATGAAACACATCAGAAGGGAATAGGAATGGGGAAAGCTCAACAAAGACAATTATGTGAGAGAAGAAACATAGTGACTTTAAAATCCTACACACAAATTAAAGCAATATAAAGTATATTGAAGAAAAACCTGAAGCACAGAACATTTGTCCCAACTCACTGTGATAATGTGCTGGAAATCAAACTTCTACTATTCCTGGATTCATCACAAGTCACTAACACTATCTAAAGTTTATATGACTGATGAAGCAGTTAAAGTAAAATGTTCAGATTTCTGTACTGAAGAAAACTGTCATTTATTACACAGATTGTTGTCAACTAATAGAATAAAAGAAAGCAACTACTAACTTATAACTCTCTAACTTAAATTCTACCACTTTTAAGAAACTCGCATATATACACACAAACAGACACATGAACAGATTCAGATATTATGGGTGGCAAAGAAACAAACCAAAAGTCTGTGAAGCACAGTTCTGGCACTAATTCAGATTACACACTTATTCTTCAGTTCCATTCCACCTCTTTTTGACTTCTTGAGGAAGACAGAGGTTATAAAAACATCAATTCTTAAACATTCACTCAAGTTGAGGGTCCGCTTGTCATTGTCTCTAAAGGTGATTTTTTTTTCCCCTTCAAGGGAATTTGCAGAGAAAGTAGCTAGCTGTTTGGAATGTCATTTTAGCTCTCTCTATGCTGTGAATGGAAAAATATTTTGTTCTTTAGAGCCTGCATGTTTCTGCTGCACTGTCCAAACACAAAGCTGTAGCCATTCGCCCAGGAACAAAGTCAAGAAGTTATTGTGTTACTCCTGAATACTCACCACTGGTCCTGAATTATTATTCCTGAATAATCACCACTGGTCCTGGTTGAAAAACCAAATCAAAAATCTGCCACTGGGCTACTCTGTCTCTGCTCACATACCCACAGAGTCAAGGTGTCTAACATCTTTGTCTACTGCTTGAATAAGGTCACCCAATGAGTTCCAGTAATTTTTTTTTCCAGAAATTGTAACGCCTTCCTCCACAGTCCCTGGATTTAAAGCAGAATCTTGCCCCATTTTTAAGTCCACAGTACAAGAAATAAAAATATCATGCTTACAGTGTAAATGGTCAAAGCACTTTGGGTGAGGTGATAAGCTAAGGCAGGTCAAAGAAAAAAAGTGTCAAAGCATATGCCCAGCAGCCAAGCAATTGACTTGACACACAGGAACAGAGTGAAATGCCATCACAGTCTGCATGTGTTTTTTTTTGTTCACCTTTCAGTTTATTCAACCCTTTTAAGATGTTGCTCTTATGTGTCAACAATTGAAGAAAAACTTCTTCTCTGCATATACTGACTAAATAGTGAATTTTGTGTTTGTTTTTAATTCATATTTAAAATTACTACATTTCTTATACAGGTAATTCTTCTAGAACATGGTTGCAATCTCGTGCAACCCCACATTACAAAAAAATTGCGCTTTAGAAACAGCGCTTAAAAAGTGTTGGCAAAGTAATCGCGTTACAGCCAACACAAAAGTTTGCACTTTAGAAGCAGTGTCCCCAATCTGTCAATCACATCATATAAATTAAAGAAATGCACATTATAGCAGAACAACCTGCATTACATTTCCTACTCAGCTCTTATTTGTGACAACAAATTGCAGATTTACTTGATGACCCCACAACACAATAATATTCAACTATTATGGTGCCACAAAGCCTCTCATAAAATTAACTATTATTTTACTGTAATAGTTTGTGTTGAAGTTTGGAACGGTTAGTCACCTCATCTACTTTCTGAAAGATGTCACAAGCTAAAGCATAAAAAAAGATGAATAATTTTCAATTCTATCTAAGCCAATTTTCAAAACTTGTCTGAAGGAGGAATACACTTCCAGTTTTTACTCATCATTGTAAATAATAAAATAGGGAAAGCCACTAACATACGATCTGATAGGCTTTTGATGTTTCAAATCAGAACAACCTGAGCATACTAGATCGATTTCTTTGAATGTGGCTCAGTTTTCTCCCCTTAACAGGTAGATAATTTAAATATTGTTTTATCACTCCAGTCGAATGGATCTGCAGTTAATTGTGGAATGTAAGTCAAATGGCAACTGCTTTTAAAGTAAAACTTTGCATACATTTCAATAACCCAAGTTATTAGTCAAACAAACATGATCTGATCAAATTCATAACTGGGTTTCATATTAATATATTGGCCTTCTGTAAAATATATTTTACATGTGAAACATGACAGAACTCTGCTTGCTGGTTTCACAACAATGTAGTTGACATTAACTGCCCCATGAATAGCCTGAGAAGCCATTCACTTGCACGAAAACAACTACAAAATGAAAGAAAGGAATAAAATTTGATGGAGCACAGGCATAACCTGGACAGAAAAATCAATAAAGGCAAACCAAGCCATATTTGTCCTGTCAAGATTTTCTTACTAACATCTGGGGGCTTGTCATAGAGTCATAGAGATGTACAGCACGGAAACAGACCATTTGGTCCAACTTGTCCATGCCGACCAGATATCCCAACCCAATCTAGTTCTACCTGCCAGCACCAGGCGCATATTCTTCCAAACCCTTCCTATTCATATACCCATCCAGATGCCTTTAAATGCTGCAATTGTACAGTCTCCGGCCTACCACTTCATCTGGCAACCCATTCCATACATGCACCACCCGCGGTGTGAAAAAGTTGCCCTTTAGGTCTCGCTTATATCTTTCCCCTCTCACGATAAACCTATGCCCTTGAGTTCTGGACTCCCCCACCCTCGGGAACAGACCTTGTCTATTTATCCTATCCATGCCCCTCATGATTTTATAAACCTCTAAGGTTACCCCTCAGCTTCCGATGTCCCAGGGAAAACAGCCCTAGCCTATTCAATCTCTCCCTACAGCTCAAATCCTCCAACCCTGGCAACATCCTTGTTAAATGTTTTCTGAACCCTTTCAAAGATTGCACGCAATATTCCAACAGTGGCCTAACCAATGTCCTGTACAGCCGCAACATGATCTCCCAACTCCTGTACTCAATACTCTGACCAATAAAGGAAAGCATACCAAACACCTTCTTCACTATCCTGCGACTCCGCTTTCAAGGAGCTATGAACCTGCACTCCAAGGTCTCTTTGTTCAGCAACACTCCCTAGGACCTTACCATTAAGTGTATAAGTCCTGCTAAGATCTGCTTTCCTAAAGTACCGAAAGTGTGAGAGCTATCCCACAGATTAGTCAGGCAACAATATGACATGCAATTTTTACAGAATAATACTTCCAGACAATGGCTTAGACACCACTATCACCAACACCAACACCATTCTCAACTGAGTCCTACACCAGATGTGGCAGTACCATGAAAGGAATTACCCTGAAATTCCTCAACTTTACTGTGGATCTCTCATGGCATCAAGTCAAACATGGGCAAAGATACATCTTACTGACTATCTTCCACCACCTCCTCTTGAATGGTGAATTAGTACTTCTCCTGTAGAACACCATTTGGAGGAAGTAGGGAGGATTGCAAGGGGAGAGAATGTATCGTAGTTGGGGGACTTGACTCAGGATAGCCAGTTTGGTCAATAGTGGCAGAGTCCTAAAGGCTGAAAAATGTGTTGCTGGAAAAGCGCAGCAGGTCAGGCAGCATCCAAGGAGCAGGAGAATCGACATTTTGGGCATAAGCCCTTCTTCAGGAATCCTGAAGATTTTCCAGCAACACATTTTTCAGCTCTGATCTCCAGCCTTACTTTCTCCTAGAGTCCTAAAGGACATAACTGCTAGAGTGGCTTTTAGATTAGATTACTTACAGGGTGGAAACAGGCCCTTCGGCCCAACAAGTCCACACCAATCCGCCAAAGCATAACCCACCCAGACCCGTTCTCCTACATTTACCACTTCACCTAACACTACGGGCAAGTTAGCATGGCCAATTCACCTAACCTGCACATTTTTGGATTGTGGGAGGAAACTGGAGCACCCGGAGGAAACCCATGCAGACACGGGGAGAATGTGCAAACTCCACACAGAGAGTCGCCTGAGGCGGGAATTGCACCCGGGTCTCTGGCGCTGTGAGGCAGCAGTGCTAACCACTGTGCCGCCCACAAAGTGGCAGAAAGTGAGGGAATCAACTAAAAAGGGAAAAAACAAATTACTTGATTTCGTCCTCACCAATCTACCTATTGCAGATGACAATTGCCATTACAGTATCAGTAGGAATGACTATTCAGGAGTGACAGACACTGCTCCCTCTTAGTTTTTTCTGGTTGCATAGGCCTCAGAGGTCCATGTCTGGCAGCAATATCCAGAACTGAAAACCAATGCCGCAAATCGCTACACACAGAATATTGAAGTGGCTGCAAGCACATGCAGCCACACAGCTTAGACAGAATGCTGGTATCATAATCATGGAGATTAAGTCCTGTCTTCATATTGAGGATACCTCATGTTTTGTTACACTATCACAGTGACAACCGGACCAACTTGAAACAGATCTAGCAACTCAGAACTGGGCATTCATGAGTTGCCATAGGCCATCAGCAGCTGAATTGTATTGAACCATATTGTGAAAGCTCATGGCCCAGAATATTCCCCACTCTATCATCACCATCAAGCTAACAGATCAATCCTTGTAAAGGCACCTTTTAAAAACATTTTTGAGCTTTTTAAAAACAGTGGACAAAAATGAAAAAGAACAATTTTAAAACCAGTCGTTAACAAGAATGGTTGCACATTTTGTAAGCGATGAATTTGATACCTCTTGTAAATCTGTTTGTGTAACTGTGGGTTATAGCAACATTTAGAACAACTGAAGCACAGGGACTGTTTATAAGAGAAGCTGACTGGTTTGTGTACTGGGGATCAATTATCAGTGACAAAAGTGCCTGCTTGCCAACAACCGATTATCAGGTATTTGAACAGTGTGGGCTATTAAGAGAAAGCAGCAGATCTGCAGCAGTCCTCTTATTTTTTTGCAGTAAGCCCCTTTAAAACTCGACAAAACCAACTCGTAATTTCTTCAGCCAATTTGCAATATCTGACTTTGAACTGAATAAATTAGAGAGCTTTCATAAGTGAAGCAGACACCCTGTGCCTCTTGCAACCCAGTGGAAGATTTCAGAAAAATGTTGAGAAATTCTTGTATCAGCAAGCATAAAGCCAACATGTTGTGAATAAAGACTTTATTGTTTTTTCAGTTTTCCTCTGTCTTTTTTTTAAACCCTGTTTCACTCTGCCTGTCTGCATTCATGTATAAGGGGGAGTTTATAAGGAGTTTAGAGTTTTAATTTGTGGAGTTTAAACTATATTTGAATAATTGTTTTTCAGTAGCTAGAATCTAGGATTAGGTGATTCTTAAGTGCAGATCTAGTCCATGCTTTCTATCAATATGGGTTAATTGTCAGGTGGTTTGGGGATTTTGTACATCTTTTAAAAACTCTTATGACAATTCCAGGAATATGGGATTTGATTTCAATGCACTACTCCAGTGAGTCGCAACATCTGGTTCAATGAGATGTGCAGAAGGGCTTAGCAGGAGCAGCACCAAAATATGAAGTGTGAACTTGGTGAAGCTACAAAACAGGACTACTTGCACTTCAAGCAATGTAAGCAGGATGCAATAGACCAATGCATAAAACAAGTGATCCTACAACCAACAGATCAAAGCTCTGTAGTCTTGACCACATTCAGTTGTGAAAAAGTCATGGCAATTGAAAAACAAGAAGAATACTCCCCAGCACTGTGGGTGAGCAGTACATCAAAAGAGAAAGCTGAAGCATTTGCACCTAAGCAAAAAAAATGTTTAGTGAATGATCCATCTTGGTCTTCACCAGAGGTTCCCGGCATCAGAGATGCCAGTAATCAGCTAATTAAATTCACTCAACCCGATATCAAGGAACAGTTGAATGCACTGGGTACTTAAGGGTCATGGGCTTTTACGACTTTCTGGCAGTAGGACCAAAGACTTGTGATCCAGAAATAGCCTCACCAGTAATAGAGCTGTTTCAGTACATTATCATCTACCCAACAATGAAAATTGCCTCAGTATGCCTGTTCACAAAAAGCAGGAAAACCAAAGCCTGTCAATTACTATGCTTTTGGTCTACTCTTTTGGTAAAAGGATGAAAGAGTCATTGCTATCAAGTAAACAACAGCATTTGTTTCAATGATCTTTAGCTAGAGCTCAAGGGTACCTCTTTACTGTTATCAGCTCAGTTTTGAGCTAGATTAGCCCCAGTTTTATAGGGGTCTCAAAGAATCTGTGGAAACCAGGAGTGGTAGTAGAATGCAGGCATCACAACAGCTCTCTGGGTGAGCATATACAGAGTATAAGTTTCCTTTGGTCACACACCAATTGCATCTTAATGCAATGGTACCTTTATCTGTTGATAATGAATGATACAGGCTGGTCAAAGGTTGGCTTGATTCCCACATGTATGCAATGTGAGTCCCTGCACTGAGAGGACTCTTGATGGTCCACAGCTCAATGTTAGCTCAGTATAGGTCTCAGGATGTATTCTATATCAGACAAACTTTCCAGCCCTTTTTAAACAGGGCAATTGTCACATCTGGTGATGAATGGTTGCCTGGAGGATGCCAGGCAATTATCTGCTGAGTTCTGGAAGAAGTTTAACATGAACTTCACTTTGAAGACTATAGCAGTGGGGCTCCTCCAAGTCCCAGGGCTTCAGACAATCCTTCAGCAGAGCACACTGCACACAGTGACAGTATCTCAAAATGCCAATATTTATTACAGATGTTGTTTTTAGACATATGGAGAGTGTGGAGGTAAAACCTGTATATGCTCCATACTTAAATGGAAGGTGGTAAGGATCTTTGTTTCTCTGGCCCATCCTCAGCATTCACAGCAGCTACAGGCTGAGCAGAATGTGATGGTCTTCTGCCATTCACATATCTGAACCCAGTTCCACCTTCCCTCTGTACCTCAGGGGATCCTCACCCCCACCAAGGCTACTTGAGACTTGGGGATTCAGGTACACAGACCTTTAAAAGTATCATGAACAGGTGCAGAAAATAATCAAGAAAGGTAATGGAATGCTAGTCTTTATATCAAGACGACTGGATTACAAGGATACCAAAATTATGATGCTGTTCTCCAAAACCCTGATTGAACCCCACTTGGAGTACTGCGAGCAGATCTGGGCTCCATACCTTAGGAAGTCTATACAGACCAACCTTGATTATCCGAACAAGACCTCGATTGTCCAAACGGGAGTATTTTGTTCGGATAACAGACAATGTTTTTACGTGACCCTGAGATCTTGGTCAGATAATCCGAGATTTGGATAATTGAAATTCGGATAACTGAGGTTGTTTTGTACTGGCCGTGAAGTAAGTACAATGTAGGCTTACAGGAACGATACATGGATTTCAGGAGTTACGAGGAGCAATTATACAAATTTGACTTATTTTGTCTGTAATTCAGAAGGTTAAGGGATAATCAGATTGAAGTCATCAAGCTAATAGGAAAAGACAGGGTAGATAAACTATTTCCGCTGACTGGGCATTCTAGAATTCAGAGGCACAGTCTGAGTGTAAGAGACAGACCATTGGGGGAGTTGTTAGGAAGTACTACACACAAACTGTGGCAGGTGTTTGGAATTTTCTCCACAACACGCAGTAGATGCCAGATCAGTTATTAATTTTAATGTTTTGCTCAGCAAAGTATTAAGGGATATGGGCCAAAGACAGATATATGGAGTTATGGCACAAATTAGCTATAATCTCACTGAACGATTGAACAGGCTTGAGGGCTGGACTGCCTACTCCTGTTCCTATGTTGTCCTTTAGGAAAGATGTAAATATATTGGAAGCAATTCAGAGACATTGTACCAGACCAATACTCGGAATGGGGTGGTTGACTTATGAGGGGAGGCTTGTATCCATTGGGAGATTAGATTAGTAAGAGGTTGAAGCATTTACAAATCCTGAGGGTAGACAGGGTAGATGTGGAAAGGATGATTTCTTTTATGGGATAATCTACAACTGAAGGTTACAGTTTAAAAATCAGCATTCCCATAAAATGGGGATTAAGTGTTCTTTTTCTCTCAAGAGGATGACGGTTTTTGGAATTCTCATCATGAAAAAGGTGGTGGTGGCAGAGTCCTTGAATATTTCTAAAGAAGAGGTAATAGATTCTTGTTAAGCAAGGGGTGAAAGGATATCAGAATATGTAGGAATGTGGATTCAAGGTTACAATCAGATCAACCATGATCCTAATAAATGGCAATTCAAACTTCAGGGACTGAATAGCCTAGACCTGCTCCTACTTCTTCTGGTTATATGTGAAGGCACTTGAGGGAGTGCAGATGTAATGTATAAGAATCATTCCAGGGATAAAGAATTTCAGTTGTACAATTATCAAGGCAGATTGGAGAAGTTAGGACAGTTGCTTTCCTTGGAGGAGAGAACTGACAGAAGTATAAATAACATGAGAGACCAAGACACAGTAGTTAGGGCAAAAACATTCTACTCATGTAAAGATCATGAATGAGACACTGCAGATTTAAACTAATTGGCAAAAGAAGCAAATGCAAAAGGAGGAAAAACCTTTTCACACAGCAGTGGTGAGTGTCTAAATTATGTCATCTGACAGTATGGTGGAGGCAGATTCAATGGTGGCATTCAAAAGTAAAGTCATGCAGAAAGGCACAATGTGCAGGGTTACATGGAGAAGGTAGGAGAATGGCACCAAGTGAAATGTTCAGATATCTGGCACTGCAACAATGAGATTCTAGAAAGGCGTTGGTCCAAGTGCTCTGCAGATGTCAAGACCTTGGCAAGAATATGCTCACACCACTGGCTCCCTGGATTTTGAGAAACACCTGGTGCTTGCAGTTCAGCTGCTGCTCCAGTCAAGTTTCTGTGGTCACTTAAAATCTATCGGTCCTCTCCAATATTTCCCTCAACTGTCCTAAGATCACTCTTCCCTCCCAAAATTATCCTCAACTCAGTGATTCTCTTCCTCCATGTGGAATCACAGGCCCCTCACATAGCACTTCAAACAAAATGGCAGAGTTGGAGAGGTTGCTCCGAGTGACTCATTTTTTTTCATACACTGACTTGCCTGCACACCATTGGCTTTGAACAGTCAGCATTAAAATTCCAGCCCTGCATAGTGGCAGTTTTCTGCCTATGATATTTGACTGCATGGTGTTAGTGCATCGTGTGGATGTATCTTAGGAGTCTTATTCTGGCATGGTAGTCACTGCTTCACTTTCTGATGAGAAGGTGCATGATTTGTTGGCTTCTGCTTTCTGTCAGCCCTCCTCTTGGCCAGTTGAGGTTTCATTTTTGTTTGTTTCTTTCAATGCCCTTCCAAACAGTCAGCTTCCATTATCAGCAACCATTTCCCAGTTTTCAATGTCAATAGCGGCCATCTTCGTGCAGGGTTCCTTGTAGCAGAGGTATAAATGCCAATGAGGTTGTGCCCTCGTGGCCAGAACAAAAGTTTTCCAGGTCTTTGGGTATGTAGTCATCATCCATTTGATCAACAAGGCTGAATCAGTGCAGGACCTCATATCATCCTCAGAAACAAGACTAATTTCCATATTTTTAAATAATAAAGCACTATGATCCAACAAAAAAAATCTGCTATCCAATACAAAGTTCACCACACGATTTAATAACTGACATCTACAATGTCTGTAAAAGAAGTACACAATTTAAACCTTATACTTTCTTCAGTACAAAAAGAATTATACTGGTAAGAGTTCCACTTTAATGCAACTAGTAGAACATCACAGATTATGAAAATAATTAAAACCAAATATAAGATGACTTTCTATGATTACAGAATGATTATAGAAAGAAAGTCTGAACTTATGGTCAACCACTCTGGTTAGGAAGACATGAGATGCTGCTCATTTTGCTTGGTTGTCCATTATGGCACACTTTCCAGAACCCAATAACAGCAGAAAAACAGAAGATGATCTCAGAACTTTTATAACAATTTATACTAATGGTATAGAATAAAAATTGGAGACAGAAAACTAATTTTGAATCATTGCAATTATGGAAAACAGAAAGCAACAGAAATGTTTGGAACATTTCCGAAAACTCCTGCATTAACCTTTTGAAGCAAGTGCAACATAATGTTACTAAAATAATGCAGTTTCACTACATCAATCTTGTGGATAGAAAAATAAGCAGTTTCTGCATTAAGAAATCAAACAAATTAGTCAATAGATTTCAAATAATCATGAAAACAACAGGAGAATTTCGAAAAGCATGGAACTTAAAGGTTATCCTTTCCCTCAGAGCAGCCAGTTGGGGAACTCAGTGTAAGACATCCGAAAGGATGAAATGCTACAATGGAAAATGAACTAGCTGGGAGTGTCATGCACACTTGTGTAAATATATTTTTGTGGTTGTACACCAGCTGCACAGTGATGGAGTCCAAGCTCTTGTGATTGACCATCTTTCCTCGATTATCTGAACATGCCTTAATCACCAGAGCTCACCTTTCCGGACTCCAAACAGAGAGAGACTAGATATACCGAATCTCCAATGCCCAGGAGGTTCTGATGCATCAGTGAAGGAATTCCCCCAAGAAGTTTGAAATTCTGATCAGTCACTCTTTTCTCCTGCATTATAAACTGCTCCACACTTTGAAATCTGGCACTCTTTACTCTATCGTGAAGAATCTTAGTGCAAGTTACTTCTCCTTAGAATGGTTCACACGCAGCTTAAAATGCTATTAATGTCACCAGTTTTACCTGCTCCTATGATTCAAGATTAAGAGGTTTGGAATTCCTTGGAGATCTGTCAGAGATCCATTTGCACCATTTCTTTGAGCTTCCATATTGCCTTTGAGTTTCTGTTGGAAACTTAAATTTTCACCTTAAAAAGGCAAATGACAGGCCAAAAATGCACAGTCCCACAGGTGGGTATAATTCTGAAATTTGGAAGATTTGACAGTGCAACATATGGAAGAAGGTGGATTAGCAACCACTCATGCATATGTAAATTCCCCCAACTCGGGCCTCTGATGATCATACGTCAATTAAAGAAATGCTGTTTATTTGGTATGGAGCTGATCAGTTATAAGGCGAATCATGGCCAAAGAAAGTACATCTGAATTTCGTCAAGTCATTCAGAGGGTTTTTTGATACAAAGCCCAGCAGGTTTTCTCACTATATCTTACTAAACTCACCTCATTAAATACACAACCCAGCTTATGATGGCCCTCCCCCATCCAATTCCAGCAACTGTCTCACCACATACCATTTCCCTGGCAGCAGCCTCGACTCTGTCAGTGAGGAGCTGACTTCAGATGTTTAGCACCCTACTTTGCAAATAGATACCCGGAAAGGCCCTGCTAGACAGGGAGGTGCAGATGCAGAATGTCTTCTTCCACGAAGACCAGCAGTGGAAGCCATGATACTAGACCATACGAGTCTGATCTGAGGTGGCCATCTGGAGGAACGCACAGTAATATAGAGAGGAGGTCAATGACCTGTGACTCCATCAGCACGAGTGGCAATATCTTCTCTACAATACCTCACACTATATCTACCTCTGCTACTGCAATCATCTCCTATTCTGGCTCAGACTCTATAATTCTCACCATTGCCTGTAACATCTTCCTTCACTCACTCTTACCTACTTCAACTCCTGACACCACTAATCCTGCATGACCTCTGCAGTGCCTACTCATTAGCTTGGGACATCTCCCCACTTGCACCAAAAGTCACAGCTGTGCCATCCACTTTCATTTGCCTGAACAGCTCAATTTCCCGCATCCCAGGTGAAAAACAGCTCCCAAACAACTAACTACAGATCCCAGTTGCAGACACTGCATCACAAGGGAAAGTTACCTTGGCGCTTTGCTGCAGAGGGTGGTCACACCCCCTCAGATCACGTAATTCAAAACCAGTCTGTGACCATAGACAGGAGGATGTGACAGCAGTTACGACAAGTATTAAGAACTCAGCGGGTTACAATTGAGGACCCTCAGCCCTGCAATTGTCTAAGTTATGAGGCTCTTGCAAGATATGGGGACAAGAATGAAATCTGCAAGAAAGATGAGCAAAGTGACCATGGCACCTCGGTACAAGAAATGGTGGAGGTGGTCGGTGGGGAGGGGGGGGGGGGGGGGGGGGGGCGGATATAGCAATTTGGTAGTATTAGGGACAATATAATTAGGGAGATGTATACTGTCCTCTGCAGTAATGAGTGAGAATTTGGAAGGCTGTGTTGCCTGTCCGGTGCAAGGGTTAAGGAATCAGGAGAAGAGGGGTATTGGAGGAATCCAATAGTCGTTGTCCCCATTGGTACCAATGATACTGATAGGCCTAGAAAAAGAGATTCTGCTGAAAGACTTTGAGCAGATAGGAGTTAAAAAGCAGAAACTCCATGGTAATAAATTTCTAGGTTATAACTTGAGACACGGGCAAACTGGCATAGGATACATAAAGTCAAGGAGTTGAAACTGTGGCTTAAAGACTGTTGTGTATGAAAATAAGCTCAGTTTTGGCATCCCTATGGTTTGCCACCTGGTAATAAAATCAAAATTTTGTAGTCACATGGCTTACAACTTTCCTTTATTAATTTCAACATTGACTTAGCAATTTCTGACTTCGCTAGTCCTAAATCATCTTTTCCATTTCCCACATGCAGGAAGAGAATGGAGATTTCTCAGAGGAAGTCAATTATTCTGGGGAGGCACAATCATAAGAATCATGCAGTAATTTGTATACTTATGGCTTTGCAGAAGTGCTCAGACAGATAGTTGGGTTTTCACATGATGTTATCTCACATATTGCTAGTGAGCAACAGCAGATGATGGATATGGGACAGATGCATAGATTACCCATCGGAGGGCACATTATCCGGTAAGCTCTGGTCAGCTGGCCCTAAGGCTCAGCATCTGTGGCCATCAACAAAGACAATAATTCTGCAACAGCAATGATAACAGCTTTTCCAGCTGCATCATGAAGGCCTGGAGACAAATTAGAGAAAACTATCCCATGTGAGAGAGCCACATTGTTGAAGATCATATCCAAAGGTCTTCTCAATGATGTCTACCTTCCTGGAAAGAAAGCAGCCACCTGAAAGATTTACAAAATATGGTAATCAAACAAGTGCACCTTGAAACTCAATGATGGCAAAAAATATAGTGGAACATTTTAAAACAAGACAAAAACTTAGCCTTGGCTCTTCAGGTGTTACTGATGGGCAACTCCACATCATTATTAACAGGGAAATGTGTCTTCGTAATTAAAGGGAAGGAATAAAGAAACATTAAAATAGAGATTCTTCTTGAAGGTGCAGAAGGCAGTCCACTACTAAGCACTCACAGGCTCCAAAGCTCAGAAGGATGTTGGCCAAGATCAGCTTTGTAGCCAGAGCAAAGATAAAAGCTATCCCTGTTAAAATCACAGGGTTGCACAACAAAGGCACAACAGGAAAAGGAAGAGTACAAATTTCTTATTGCCTAGTGCACCCAGTCCAACATGTTTATTCTTCTAATTCACTTGACTGGATGCTGCCAATGTAGTGACCGCATGACAAGAAAATGAGCATCCATTTTTCATCTATTGCCTGTATATATTGTATTGATGATTTTGCCTCCGGAAAACTGAATGCTCATTTCCCCATCTACTGTGGAGCAGCAGACTTGTAAGAATGTTGTGGCTGCTCCTGTTCATCTTGGTTCTCACTGAAACTATGCATGACACACCATGCTACACTGATGTTCAACAGATGGAAGATGTAGATTAGACACACAAAAATCCTGATAGTACAGATGACCGAAGTATTGGAAGTCACCTCCAAAGTACATTCTGAAAACAAGAGTCTTTGAAAAAGGTTCTTCACTTAAGGAAGCAGATGTGAAGTCTTTGTGTTTATCTGACGTTTTCTGTCTCCAATTTGTTTATTCTCCTTAACTACACTGCCCTCTCACATTGCTTTCATTTGGAAAAACTTGCAAAACCCATCCATTCTAGAGTTAAATTTTTTTTTAAAAATCACATTTCATACCAGCCTTTTAAAATACTTAAATGAGCAACCTCTTCTCTTGAGTGGAGGGTTTCTTATGTATAGAATTTACTGCAGATAAAAGTGGATGCCAGCAAGTTGCAGTTGGCTTCTTCTCAAATTGTTTAACCACCTCTCTGTTCTTAAACTCACTTGTTTTTGGTGAAAATGCCCTCATTGTTTCTTAAGCAGAAAAAAAATTGAAAAGTATGATGAAAGATCAGGTAGGTTGGACTGTGATCAGGCAAAAATGGTTGGTTTGTTGGGTCCTGTGGCCTTTTCAAGTTCCTTTAGTTTGTTTTTCTGCTATAATTCAGCAGATTTACAAATGTAAACTAGACTGCTGGTCTTAACTGGTTAATATTTTTTCCATTCATTTCTTTGCAGTGTTACTCACCTATCTTCCTTAATGCCACACATACGGATTCGGTTGGAGTTTGTCCAGTCGTGAACGCCGTTGCACAGAGAGGCTGTGGCCAGCATGACAGGTGCACACAGATGTCAGAACGTAGTTGCACTCTCTCACTGCTCCAATCTGTATATTAAGAAAGAATCATTAGAAACTAAAGACGTATCTGTAATACAGCCTTGCTCAAAGTTTGTAGTACAGTATTATAATATTACTATTCTGAATCAAGTCATTTTTGTTAGATCTACAAAGCGGAATCTGATCATCAAAAGTTTAGATAACTTGAAATTTCTGTACAGATCAGATGAAAAACCTCAGGAAAAACATACTAGCTTTAGAGGAATACAACAACACACTTACCAGAATTATAGACTCCACAGGTTATGTTATAAAGAGAGATTAAACAGAAGAAGTGTATTTCCTGGAATTTAGCAAGTTAAAGAAGTCTTATGAGTGAAATTTAAATATCTTAAAATCAGTTTGAGCAGCGATTTGGAGAAACTATTTCCAGAAACTGGGGAGACTAGGGGTGAGAGGATGGTCAAAATATTAGAGCTGTAATTAGGAAATATTTGCAAGCATTGAAATATTACAAGTTGGCCTTCGCATCCAAATCTGGCTAGTAGGCTGTTGTGATCTAATGGCACTGATCCTTGCACACTCCATTGGTCACAGCATGCTAATCTGAGAAAGAGCCATTTATTTCGACTCTTGGCTTTCTTCTGTTAACCACCCTGCAATCCATGCTAGTATACTACTCCAATTCCCACAAACTGTAATCTTGTTCACTAACCTCCTGTGTAGATTAAAAGCCATCTGAAAATCTAAATATACCACATTCTCTGGCTTCCCTTTATTGACACTGCTAGTAACATTGTCAAAATACCACATTTGTTAAAACATGATGTACCCTTCAACAATCCATGTTGAATCTGCCTCATCACACAATTATTACAAAATATCTGGTAATCACATCCTTTATAATAGGATCTGGTATTTTAATTACTATTGACATCAGGCTAACAGGTCTGTAGCTCCTATTTTCTCTCTCCCCTGCAGGACAGTTACATTTGCAGCCTTCCATTCTGCAGGCACTGTTACAAAGTTAACAGAACTTGGAAATATGATCACGAGTCTATCAACACTCTGCGGTGAATAACACTGGGTCCTGGAGATTTGTCAACTGCCAGTTCTATTAAGCTAACATTATAGAAAAATCACACTTTAGAAACAGCACTTAAAGTGCTGGCAATGCAATTGTGTTACAACCAACATGTTTTAAAAGTTCATGCTTGAGAAACAATGCCCCCAATTTGTCAGTAATGCTACAACGAATTTGCATTAATGACAAGTGCTTTATAGTGGAACGATCTGTACTAAATATTTTTCACTTCCATACACTCATTAGATCCTTCGATCTTTCTTTGGGGAAGGCAGGATCTGAAAGCTGAAGAGAAACAACTCATCGACAGTAAAAAAGCAAGACACTTCACACAAAAAAATTGCTTAATTCTTATCAAAACAATGGAGGTAGATTTGAGAAAAAATATATTTTCAGGCTATGACCAATCTAGCTTGTGAATGCTGACTAATTATTTTCAATGATGTGCAACTTCAAAAAAAGTTATTTATTTTTGGGTATCATGTTGGTGGATAACAGAAATCATCATGATCAATAATTTGTCCATATTTCAGACTTAGAATAAATTTAAAGGATTATCTGTTGTACATTGGCAACACAACCGCAATCACAAGTTTCAAGTGATGCAATTATCTCTATTTTAAAGCTTTCATTAGCACAATAATTGTAGTTCTAAATAAAAATTTCAAATTACATCATTATGTAGAGATGTAAATCTCAAAAATACTAAGATACTTTTGTTAGGTCCAATACAGATGCACAGAACACTGCTTGTTGTAGTCCCGGTCAAACAGCAATTTTTTTCCCTCAATAAACTTCAAGTTTGCTGTTAGGAACAAGAAATCACATCATAATCTTAAACCTCAGCATCAGTGCTGAATGTACTGCTAGATAGCCAAACACCAAGAAATCGTTATGTCAATAATTTTAGTGATCTGTTGCAACTATGTATAAGCTTTAGTTTTACTAGGATCTTATTATCGCCATTGGCATGGAAATGTGTAAAAGTCTTCCAATATTAGCAGCTTTTTACTTAATGACTCCTCATTGACTAAGCCTTTTTGCATCTCTCATCAAACTAAGCAAGATTTGACAGATGTTCCTCTCCTTCAATGTTGGAATAAAGCTGAGACACTATTACTGGAAAATAGAACAACACCATGACTGCTTACAGCATGCTAGAAGATCATGTACCAGAAGCTGGGCATATCAGTACAAGTTAAACTAAACAAAGAGGCCACTCAGCTAGAATAGCTTATGTCAATGTTAATGTGCCACATGAAACACGTCCACTCTAATTACTTCTTCCTACTCACAGATCTCTCAAGTATCCATCAAGCCTTACCTTAAATCAAACTACTGCTGTAAAACGTTTATTTAGCTATCCAAGTCCATATAAAAAAATTACAGAACTTAAGTATAGAATATAAATGTTTCAACAGTTAAACAATTTTTGTTCTTTATTTTCATTTGAACTGAAATCTACGTCTTTTAAAGATTCTTGCCATACTGAATAAGCAAAGGCCACACAATTACAGTAGAGTAGCTTTTTATGTCATTTTAACAATATACAACGGATGCAGTAAAAACGAGACAGCATTCCTCCAGGACCAAGTGTGCTACATAGATAGCACAAACTACACAAACGTACACAGCAAAGTGCACAAGAAGTGCAAAACACAGGATTAACCCAGAATATGGTAAATTATTACTGAGTAACAGATTGGATGTCCACTAAATCTCTTGCTTTGGATGGAAAAACTAGTGTCTAAACATACTAAGGAACTTAGTTCCACCAAAGTAAATGCAGCACGTTCATTAACGCTCATTACAAGTAACTGAAGAGTCTCAGATTCTATTGATAACCTTTTGAAAAGATAACCTACAATCACAGCTACAGTAGCACTGCCAACAGTGTTCACTCCTTCTATTATTACACTTCAATAACAAAATGACATTGAGCTGGACAGGAACAGAAATTATGGCGCCTGATTTTGCTTCTGGCTCAGACCCCCAGCAGCTGACCACAGCAGTCCCATCCTGATCTGAGCACATATCCCCTTGAGCTGCAGTTACTTGGACCTGTTGAACCCTGTCCTGGGTCCTGTTTTCTTTAAAGAAACCTTCAAGAAAACATTTTATGATAATGCACCTAGCTCATTAGATTATGTAAATCCTTTATGCTTCTCTACAGTGCAACACTTGAGTTTTTTTTAAAAAAGTCTATACAATTCATATTAAAAATCTGAAAACATCTATGCATTTTAACAGAGGATTTGACACTTTATATAATTATTACACAAGTTTTATAAATAAACGAAGCATATTAGAGCTTTTAGTCAACTGCATTTGAGCTATCATTCTTGTCCTCAAATGTAGTAAACTTGGAGCGGTGGTCAATTAGGTTTCTTTTCCACACTATATCCATTTTGTCTTTCAAGATTAGACATCCACCTGAGAAATTGAGCTATTTAAAAGGCTGACGCGCAGCAATATTACAGGTCCACCAACTGAGCAAAGTGCTCAGCAAAAGTATATTCCAGTGAAGAGGAAGCAGTGTAAGAAAAGGGGTAATCTGCCATGGGTGTCTAAGGAAGTAAGGAGGCTATCAAATTGAAAGAGACGACACACAGTGACCAAGATCAGCAGGAAACTAGAAGATTGGGAAATCTTTAAAGGTCAACAGAAAGCCAGACAAAGAGAGTTTTAAAGAAACGTAAAGATAGAGTATGAGACAAAAAAACTAGCACAGAACATGAAGAGAGAAAAAAGTTTCTATAAATATATAAAATGAAAAAAAAAGTGGCTAAAGTAAACATTGGTCCTTTAGAGAATGAGAAGGGGCATTTAGTTATGGGATATGATCAAATGGCCAAGGAATTGAACAGGTATTTTGTGTTGGTCTTCACAGTGGAAGACAATAGTAACATGCCAGTAATTGACAAAGAGACAAAGATAGATGAGGACCTGGAAATAATCTTTATTACGGAAGAGACAGGCTGGGCAAGCTAATGGAGCTAAGGAAAGACATGTCTCCTAGGCCTGATGGAATGCACCCCAGGGTACTAAAAGAGATAGTGGGAGAAATAGCAAGTGCACTTGTAGTAATTTTCCAAAATTCCTTGAACTCTGGAGCAGTTCCAGCAGAATGAAGGTCAAAATGTAACACCACTGTTTAAAAAGGGAGGTAGACAAAAGATAAGGAATTATAGACTGGTTAGCTTAACTTCTGTAGTGGGGAAGTCTATTATCAAGGAAGAAATAGCAAGGCATCTAGATATAAATTATACCATTGGGCAGATGCAGCATGGGTTCATGAAGGGCACATCATGCTGAACTAATTTTTTGGAACTCTATGAAGACATTATGAGCAAGGTGGACAACGGGTACCCAGTAGATGTAGTGTACCCAGATTTCCAAAAGGCCTTCGAAAAGGTGCTGCACAAGAGGCTGCTCCATAAGATAAAGATGCATGGCATTACAAGTAAAGTACTAGCATGGATACAGGGTTGTTTGACTAACAGGAAGCAAAGAGCGAGGATAAATGAGTACCTTTCTGGCTGGCAATCAGTAACTAGTGGTGTGCCTCAGGGATCATTGTTGGGACTGCAATTATTCACAATTTATATAGATGATTTAGAGTTAGGGACCACATGTAGTGTGTCAAAGTTTGTAGATGACACTAAGACGAGTGACAGAGCAAAGTGTGCAGAGGACTGTGAAACTTTGCAGAGGAACATAGATACTTTGAGTGAGAGGGCAAAGGTCTGGCAGATGGAATACAATGTTAATAAGTGTGAAGTCATCCATTTTGGTAGGAGTAACAGTAAAAAGATTATTTGAATGGTAAAAAGTTGTAGCATGCTCTTATGCAGAGGGACCTGGGTGTCCTTGTGCATGGATCACAGAGTTGGTCTGCAGGTGCAACAAGTAATTAGGAAGGCAAATGGAGTTTTGACCTTCATTGCAAAGGGATTGAGTTTAAAAGCAGGGAGGTTATGTTGCAGCTGTACAGGGTGCTGGTGAGGCCACACCTGGAATACTGTGTGCAGTTTTGGTCTCCTTACTTGAGAAAGGATGTACTGGCACAAGAGGGTGTGCAGACAAGGTTCAATAGGTTGATTCTGGAGTTGAGGGGTTGGCTTATGAGGTGAGACTGAGCAGACTGGGATTACATTCATTGGAATTTAGAAGAATGAGGGTGGACCTTATAGAAACATTCCATTATGAAGGGAATAGAAAAGACAGAGGTAGATAGGATGTTTCCACTGGCAGGTGAAACGAGGACAAGAAAGCATAGCCTCAAAATTAGGGGGAGGCAGATTTAGGCCTGAACTGAGAAGGAACTTCTTCACCCAGAGGGCTGTGAATCTATGGAATTCCCTGCCCAGTGAAGTAGATGACATTAATTCAGTAGCTGTTTTTAAAGCTAATATAGATATTTTTTGAACAATAAAGGAATTAAGAGATACAGTGAGTAAGCAGTAAGTGGATCTGAGTCCATGAAAAGATCAGCCACTATCTAATTGAATGGCAGAGCAAACTCAAAAGGGCCAGATGTCCTACTCCGGTTCCTAGTTCTTATAATGGGACAATTACTCACAGTAATTCAGATCTTAAGAATTACATAACAACTTGTGACTTTCTATAATAGGTTACAATTAATAATGAAACATACCTTGTGACAATGCTTTATATTACATGCAAAGTAAATGCTTCACTGTATTCTTTTTAATGCCAAGATAAATTATAATGCAGTTAAATTTTCCTTCCTCTCTTAAAAATACTGACTTAGATTCATACAAAGTTCCATGGGCACCTCCAACCTTTCAGAACATTACCCAGGTTCTTCATGACCCTTAGGAATGAGTATGTTAGACTAGTCAGTTGCAGGACCTATCATAGTCAACTTAATCTTGTCTTCATTCATGGCCAATGTTTGATGATCCATACTGAAAAGCTTAACCCCTTTGGGAACACAGAGGTCAATTATTGCCAATTCAGGCATTGATACGGAGACCACCATCACTGTATAAGTCAGTTCATACATCTGCTGCCCTGTTCTCCTAGGTGTGAGGGGTCATGGGTTTCAAAGGTCATGAAGGAGGCTTGGGAGATCAACTGTAGTGCATTTTAAAAGATAGTTTAAAACAAATTGCTCTAACTGTAGTGGACCAGTGACAGGATGAGTGAATGTTGTTGAAGATGTTAAGATAGAGCGCCAATATTGTGAGCTGCTTTGTTCTGAATGGTGTCAAGCTTCTTGGGTTGTTGAAGTATTTATTTAGGCATGTGGACAGTAGTCCATTATACCCCTGGCTTATGCTTAAAAGTGGTAAACAGGCTTTGAGAAGCCAGGATGTGAATTACTTGATGCAGAATTCCCAGCCTGACCTACTGTTCTAGCTGCAATATTTATATGGTAATGTCAGTTCAGTTTCTAGTGAATGGTAACCACCAGAATGTTGATAGTGCGAGTTTCAGTGATTGCAATGCTGTTAACTGTCAAGATGCGATGGCTGCATTCCCTCTTGTTGGAGAAGGTAACTGCCTGGCACTTAAGCAGTTAATATGTTAACTTACACACATTAGCTAAAGCCTGAAGGTTGTCCAACTGCATTCAGCACAGACATCTTCAGTTTTTGTGGAGTTACAAATGGTACTGAACATTTTGTGCAGTCATAAACAAACAACTCCATTTCCGATCTTAAGATGGCAAGTCATTGAAGAAGCAGCTGAAGATAGGCGTAGGGCTCTGAGATGATGAGCTCCAAAATAAAACCACAATTATCTTTTGTGCTAGGTACGACTCCAATAAACAGAGGATTCCCCATCATCAATTCACAGAAACAAAGAAAACAGGAACAGAACTCAGGCAGTGTATCCTTCAAGCCTGTTCTGCCAGTCAATAGGTTCATGATTAATCATCCAATTCAGTATCCTGTTCCTGCTTTCTCCCCATACTCTTTAATCTCTTTATCCCTTAGAATTCTATCTAACTCTGTCTTGAAAGCATTCTATGTTGTGGCTTCAATCACTTTCTGTGGCAGAAAATGCCACAGGCTCATCGTTCCCTGGGGAAGAAATTTCTCCTCAACTAAATGACCTATCCTTAGACTGTGACCTTTCCTGCAATTACTCTGTCATGTTAGAAAGTGGTAGGTTTCTATGAAATCCCTCCATATTCTACTAAACGCCATTGGATATAGTCCTAACCGATCCAGTCTCTTCATAAATCAGTCCTGCCATTCCAGGAATCTGTCTGCTAAGCCTTTGTTGCACTCCTTTCATAGCCAGAACATCCTTCCTCAGATAAGGGGATCAAAACTTCACACACTACATCAAGTATTGTCTCACTAAGTTCCTATACAAGTGCAGCAAGACATCCCTTCTCCTGAACCCAAATCCTCTCACTATGAAGGCCAACATACCATTTTCCTCCTTCATGCTTGCCGCATCTGCATGGTCATTTACAGCAACTTTGTTCAAGGGCGCTGTACCACTCCCTTTCCCAGTCTATCAACAAAATAATCTGCCTTCCTGTTTTTCCAGCAAAGTGGATAACCTCACAGTAATACTTTAAGTGTGATCTGGACAAATGCATGGCCGATAAAGCATCTCTGCATCCTCTTCACAATTCAATCCCAATAGCTTTGTATTGTCTGCAAACTTGCATTTGGTTCCCTCATCTAAAAGCAATTTACACTGAATAGCTGGAAATCAAGCTCTGATCCCTGTGGTACCACATTACTGCAATCCCATGCGTTTTTAACATGCTAATGTCTTATGCAGCTTTAACTGAAAGCCTTCTGAAAGTCCAAGTAAAACACAACCACTGGCTCTCCCTCATCAATTCTACTGGTTGGAAACCACACGTCAGTATTGTACTGACATGAATAGAGAACAGTTGGCAGGCAAGAAATAAATAGAAGGAACTAACAAATCTTCTTCTGAGAAGCAGCCAATGATTAGTGTGGCACCGCAGGGATCAGAGCTTGGATTCCAGCTACTTGCAATGTAAATTGCTTTAGATGAGAAAAGCAAATAGAATATCTCCAAGTTTGTAGACAATACAAAGCAATTGGGATTTAATTGTGAGGATGATGCAGAGATGATTTGTCTCCCATGCATTTGTCCAGATCCCACTTAAAATATAACTGTGAGGTTATCCACTTTGCTGGGAAAACAGGAAGGTAGATTATTTTTTAAAAATTCCAGTAGATTTGTCAAGCATGATTTTCCTTTCATAAATCCATGCTGGCTCCGTCAAATCCAGTCACCATTTTCCAAGTGCTCTGCTATCAAATCTTTTATAAACGACTGTAGCATTTTCACTTTGACTGATGTCAGGCTAACCAGTCATTAATGCTTGGTTTCTCTTTAGTGGAGTTACATTAGCTACCCTGTAATCCACAGGAACTGTTCCAGAATCATCAGAATCTTTTAAGGATGACCGTCAATGCATCCACTACCTCTAGGGCAATTTCTTTATGTGCTCTGAGACACAGGTTATCGGGATGTTGAGATCTATCCTTTAATCCCATCAATTTCCTCACTTCCCATGGACTTTAAATTTTGCAAGACTCCTTGATGCTACTCTTGGTCAAATGTTGCCTTAATTGTCAAATGTAATCACCCTAATTTTCCCTAAGCTCAGCTCTTTTGTAGCTTGGAACAAGTCTATATTGAGGTCAAGAGCTGGCAGTGCCCAGAGGAACCTAAACTGAGCATCAGAAGCAGGTTATTGTTCAGGAGGTACTTGAAAGCACTGTTTATGACATCTTCCATCACTTTGCGGATAAAAAAAAAGAGTAGATTGATGGGTGGTAATTGGCTAGGTCTGTCCCACTGTATGTACAGGACATGTCTGGCAATTTTCCACTTTGCTGGAAAGGTGCCAGTTTCACTAGTTTTGTAGCACAAGTCAGTATATTTTGCAGAATATTGTCTGATCCCATTTATAGTTTCCAGCACCTTCAGCCATTTCTTGTTAGGATGGAATTAACTAAGGTTTGGAATTAACTAAGGTCTAGCATCTATAATGCTGGGACCATAGAAAGCCACCAAAAATAGATTACCCGTGTGATATTTGTGGCTCATGATGCTTGCAAATGTATCAGCCTTGTCTTTTGCATTGATATGCTGGGCTACCATTGAGGATGACGATATTTGTTGAGCCTCCTTCTTTAGCATGTTGCTCAATTATTCAACACTATTCAAAACTAGATGTGACAGGCTTACAGTGCTTCAAACTGATTCATTGGTAGCAGAATCATTTAGTTGTCTAATGCATTCTGTGCACACTACTTAGTACTATGCTGTAGCTTTCTCAGGTTTACAGTTAATTTTTAGGTATCCTGGTACTGCAGGTTTCTTTCCTCATATTTGACCTAATGCCACAACATATCGTGTGGTCTAGACTCAATATTGAGGACTTCCACAGTGACTTCTTCCTGGCTATAAACCACTGTGCCATGCCCTCTGGTGGGTCTGTCCTTTTGGTGGAATAATGTAAACCCAGGAAATGTGGTGGTGGTGTCTGGGATATTGTCTGTAAGGTATAATCCTTCAAGAATGCTATGTCTGCCAATTGTGATTTTTGAGAAGATTTCTAGCTCAGGTTGAGGTTCAGGTTGTACATTTGCTCGCTGAGCGGTTTGTTTGCAGATGTTTTGTCACCATGCTAGGTAACATCATCAGTGAGCCTCAGGTGAAGTGGTGATGTTATGCCCCACTTTCTACTTGTGTCTTGGTCTCTTAAGGTGGGTGAGAAAAAGAACCGGAATTGATATCACTGATGTTACCTAGCATGGTAACGAATCATCTGAAAATAAACCTTCCAGCTCAGTGAGCAAACTTCTAACCATGTTGGCCAGTTGTTTGTCTAGCCTGTGGGACAGTTCTATCAATTCTGGCAAAGCCCCCAGATGTTAGAATGGAGGACTTTGCAGGATTGATAGGGAGTTTACCACGGTCACTTCCAGTGTCTTGGTCAATGCTGGATCGTCCATTGGTTTCATTCCTTCCTTCAGGTTTTGTGGTGTTACAAAGGATACAACTGAGTGGCTTGCTAGACAGCATTTAAGAATCAACTGTGGGCCTGAAGTCAGATGTAAATTGATTTGGATTTTCCTTCCATTAAAGAACTTTAATAAGCCAGGTAGATTTTTATGACAACTGACAATGGTCACCTTTAGATTATTTATTAATTAGATTCAAATATGCTGGGATTCAAACTTATGTCCCCAGAACTTTAACCTGAGTCACTGGATTACTAGACCAGTGACAATTATAGAATCCTTATAGTGCGGAAAGAGGCCATTCAGCCAAAGTCTGCACTGACCCTCTGAAGAGCGTCTCACTCAAACCCAGCCCCCTATGCTATATCCATAACCCCACATTTACCATGGATTGTCCATCTTTGGACAATGGAAGGAAACCGGAGCAGCAAATCCCATGCAGGCATGAGCAAACTCCACACACGTGGTCACTCAGGGCTGGAATACAACCCAGGTCCTAGGCATTGTGAAGCAGCACACTAACCACTGTACCACCTGGTACTCTGGCTGACATGAACTAAAACAGTTTAGACCAGACAAACAAAAGGTGCCGCCACAAGGGGATGTTCCAATCATCACTATTAACTGAAAGAGTCAATTCTGGAGATGTACAGCACAGAAATACACCTTTTGGTCCAACTTGTCCACATCGACTGGATACCCTATATTAATCGAATCCCATTTCCCAGCACTTGGCCCATATCCCTCTAAACCCTTCCTATTAATATACTCATCCAGATGACTTTTAAATGCTATAATTATAGCTGCCTCCACCACTTCCTCTGGCAGCTCATTTCATACATGCATCACCCTTTGCATTAAAAACGTTGCTCCTTACATCCCTTTTAAATCTTTCCCTGCTCACCTTAAACCTATATCCGGTGGTTCTGGACTCCTCAACCCTAGGGAAAAGACAATATCTATTTACCCAATCCATGTCCCTCATGATTTTATAAACCTCTATAAGGTCACTCTTCAGCCTCCGATGCTCCAGGGAAAACAGTCCCAGCCTATTCAGCTCCAAATGTAGCTCAAATGCTCCAAACCTGGAAACATCCTTGTAAATCTTTTCTGAACTTTTTCGAGTTTCACAACATCCTTCCTATAGAAGGGAGACTAGAATTGCACACAATATTCCAAAAGCGGCCTATCCAATCTCCTGCACAGCCACAACACGATCTTCCAACTATTATTCTCAATGCTCTGACCAATAAAGGAAAGCATAGCAAATGCCTTCTTCACTATCCTATCTACCTGCAACTCCACTTTCAACTAGGAACCTGCACTCCAAAAATCTTTGTTCAGCAACACACCCATTTATACACCTTACCATTAAGTGTATAAATCCTGTCATGACTTGCCTTGCCAAAATGCAGCACCTCACATTTATCTAAATTAAACTACATCTGCCACTTCTTGGCCCATCTGATCACTATCCCATTGGAACCGGAGGTAACCTTCTTCGTTGTCTACTATACCTCCAATTTTAGTGTAATCTACAAACTTGCTAACCGTACCTCCTATGTTCACATCCAAATCATTTATATAAATGACAAAAAGCAGTGGACCCAACACCGATCCTTGTGGCAAACTGCTGGGGAATATTCTTTTATGCTTTTAAATACATCCAGTACCTCCTCCTCTGTAATATGGACATTTTTTTCAAAATTTCACCATTTAGTTCCCCATGTTCTATATCTTCCATGCCCTTCTCCACAGTACACACTGTTGCAAAATATTTGTTTAGCATCTTCTCCATCTCCTGCAGTTCCGCACATAGATTGCCTTGCTAATTTTTGAGGGGCCCTATTCTTTCCCTAGTTATCCTTTTGTTCTTAAATGTATTTATAAAATCCAATTGGATTGTTCTTAACCCTATTTGCCAAAACTACCTCATGTATCTTTTTTGCCCATTGATTTCCCTCAAGTATACTGCTACTGGTGGTGTACCCCGCTTTCTATTTATATGTTTGAACTTCCTTGGGTTGGTCATGTCATTTCCTGTGGTGATGTCGTTTGCTGTTCTTTTTCTCGGGGGTAGTAAATGGGGTCCAAGTCAATATATTTGTTGATAGAGTTCCGGTTGGAATGCCATGCTTCTAACCAAACACATTGACTTGGATCCCATTTACCACCCCCGAGAAAAAGAACAGGAAATAATATCACCATAGAAAATGACATCATCAATCCAAAGAAACTCAAACATATAAATAGAAAGCGGGCTACACCACCCGTGCTTCATTCGTAGGTTCTCTGAAGATGTTACCTTGTATGACGACAAAATGTTTGAACATGAACCTTTCAGCTCAGCGAGCAAACCTACATCCAGAACCTCAACCTAAGCTACAAATCTTCTCAAAACTCGCTAACATCTATTCACTGTTCAAAAGCTATCAGAACACTGAAAATGAACTACTGCATGCCTGGCCTGTTATGACATGTTCAGAATTATTTAAATAATTGGACTTATGTTCATTTATCTACTGTGATTTTACCTAAACTGATTTGCATAGCTTTGATTTAAGAAATGCAGTTATAAACTAAACTTTAGGTACCAACCTGAGAACTGTGATGCAACAATAATTGTGCTTCAAAAACTGCTCAACTGAATCTGAAATACTTGAAACATCCATTAAAATACACAAAATCACAAAAAAATGTTATTTATTTCATTGCAGTAGTAGGACTTGCTGTCTGCAAAATCTGTTTTCTACATTACAACATCAACTAAGGGCTGAATTTTGCCAGCCAGCAGCCAGGTTTCTGGCACTGTGCTTGGTACTGTGGCTCAGAAAGGCAAAGGAGGAAAAAAAGAAGAGCAATAGTGATAGGAAATTCAATGAGAGGAACAGATAGGAGATTCTGTGGTCATGAGTGAGACTCCAGGATGCTGTGTTGCCTCCAGATTCAGGGATGTCTCGATTAGAGTCTCCAGGATTCTTAAGGGGGAGGCAGAGCAGCCAGAAGTCGTGGTATACATTGGTACCAATGACATAGGTAGGGGAATGTGAGGAGGATCTAAAAGAGAATACAGGGAGTTAGGTTGGAAGCTAGAAGACAGGATGAGCCGAGTAGTGATCTCAGGATTGCTAGCAGTGCCACATGCTAGTGATGCTACGAATAGAGAGCAAGTGCAGGGCTGATGTAAAAGGAAGGGCTTCTGAAATGGGGATCATTGGGATACCTTCTGCGGAAGGTGGGACCTGTACAAGAAGAACAGGTTAACCTAAACTAGAGGGACATCAATATTCTGGGTGGGAGGTTTGCTAGAGGTTTAAACTAGATTAGGAACCTGAGCTATGGATCAGATGATGGAGTAGGTTGTGAACAACCAGATACAGCAAGCAGAGAGTCTGGGAGGAGGGTTAGGCACTTGATAGGGCAAAGGTGCAGTCAGTGTGATGGACTGCAGTGCAATCTGACACCTGGCAACGAACCAGACCAGGTGTCAGATCCCTCAGAAGGAGAGCATTTCAATGATAGCAATCACAACTCCATCACCTTTACAGTACTCATGGAAAAGGATAAGAGCAGATGGTATGGGAAAGTATTTAAGTGGGGGAGTGAGAAATACAATGCTATAAAGGCAGGAACTGAGGCACCTAAATTGGGAACAGATGTTCTCAGGGAAATACACAACGGAAGTGTGGAGGTCGTTTATGAAGCACCTGCTGATAATGCCAGATAGTGGTGGGTTCATGGAATGCACTGCCAGCAGTGGGAGTAGAGTCAGATATATTAGATATGTACGTAGAAGGTAGTGCAATGAAGTATATGTAGGTTAGTCTGATTTTAGAGTAGGGTAAAAGGCCAACACAATATCGAGGACTGAAGAGCTTGTACTGAGCTATGCTGCCATAGTTACATACAAAAGCAAAGTTATCACTGGCGTGTTAGTCAGGCAAAATAGGTGGGACTATATTGGGACAGCTTCTCAATGCACCCATCTCACTTAGCAGAGCTATCAAAGTTTCTGCCTGCTTGTGCCTACAGGACCAGCTGACCTCCCATCTTGTTCAAAAGGAAAGCAAGCAAGGCAGCAGCCAATTCAAGGCTTAATTCTGGAATGTTACACTTTCAGTCAAATCTTAGGCGCATGCCCCTCACTGGTGTAAGGATCTAATGCCCACAGGAAAATCTGACCCTAAATTTTAGGGAAATGCTTTGGTACACATTATGTTATCAAAAAAGCAAATGCTTTCCTACATTGTCAGATCATGCATGAAAATACTTACTCGCCCCATTATTATTTCCACACTTGTTTCAGTTGAAACAATATTTTTGAAATAAAAAAATGCTAATACAAATCTAAATGAAACTAAAAACTCTGGAAATGTATAGCAGGACTGCCAACGCTCATAAGAGAAAGCACCATTCTGTTAAAAATGTGAAGCATGCAGATAGTTTTCCCAAACACACTTCATCTTTAATATCCCAAGTGTCCTGTTGTATACCATATGCTTACAATCATTTCAAAAGTTTGTATTGTGTAACACTGTATAATTTGATCATATGCATTAACTACACATTTGAAAAGGTCTTTAAGTTAGATCCAGAATTTTTGTTTAAACAATTCATAGATTCACACAATGCAGTAAACACCCTGCAGCCCATCAAGTCTGCTCCAATATAATGAGAAATGAAAGTGCGCTAATCCTAATTTCCTGCACTTATCCCATATCTTTGAATGTTATAATATTTGATGTACCTTTTCAAAAAAAAAGTTGTAAGGTTTCTAGACTTTACTACCTTCCCAAGCAATGCATTCCAAGTTCCCACCATCCATTGAGTGAAAATGCTTTCTTCCACAAATCCCCTCTGAATCTCCTGCCCCTTATCCTAAAGCTATGCCCTCTTGTGACTGACCCTCAAACAAGGGAAATAATTGCTGTCTATCCACCTTGTCCATTGTTACATACCTCAATCGTGCCCTGCACCCCCAAGTTTTCCATGTCATAGAGATGTACAGCACAGAAACAGACCCTTCGGTCCAACTCGTCCAAGCTGACCAGATATCCTAACCTAATCTAGTCTCATTTGCCAGCACTTGGCCCATATCCCTCTAAACCCATCCTATTTGTTCAAAAGAAAACAGTCCAAGCCTATCTACTTCTTCCTTATAGCTCCTGGTGAATCTTCTCTGCAGCACCTGTTGTGCTATCACATCCTGCCTGTAGTGAAGTTGCCAGAACTGTACACATTACTCCAGTTGTGGCCAGACAAACACTCTGTACAATTCCAGCGTTATCTTATTGCTCTTATACTCTATGCCACAACTGATGAAAGCAAGTGTCCCATATGCCTTCTTAACCATCCTATTCACATGCTCTGCCAACTTCAGGGACCTGTGAGTAATTACCCCAATACCTCTCCATCAACTGTGTCAAAATATTGAAAAGTATTTAAGACTGCAAAAACACTGATTACAGTTCAAGGCATCAAGCTCTTATCACATTGTATTGTGGAAATTTGCTCTGTTTTCAAACTGGCTATCATGTTGCCTATTTTACAACAGTACCTACAGTTCAAATTGCACTCCATTGACTGAATATGCTTTCAACAACTGGACGTTATGAAATGCACTGGCCAAATGTAAGATGTCTCCTTTTAAAAGATAATCCATTAACACTATGTTCTTTGGAATTTCATAAGAATGTTAAAAGCTTTTTTCTTCCTTTCATAAAATTATGATTTAAGGTAGCAACTTAAGTTATTTTTATTATTAACAAAATCATTGCCCTTCTGCTTTTAAGGTACATTAACTAGTGAAGTATGCAAACCTCGCAACAGTTGGATCACAGCCCTTGCATATTTTGCTGCTTCTGGTTAAAGCATCTTGTGGTACCTCCAATTTAACGTAAAAAAGAGCATTAACCACTTCTACTAACACAGCAAAAAGAACCGTCATGTATTGGACCCAATGAAGTGCTCTCCCCCAAAAGAATCGCTGGGTTATTAAACGCCCAGAACCATAGAATAATACATTATGGGCGACCGTTCAACCCATCGAAGTGCCACGGTGCAAGAATCCCTCAGTTTATTGCCTCCATAAAAAAAAATGACCATCTCATTTTAAAAGGTCACAACGAAGTTATTTCAAACCTTGCGTTACCGACGCTAAAGTAGCCAACCATCGGAACAGAGACATGAGCAGCTAGTGCTGGCTCTTCCCCTTGACCACCGCCATTAAATGATGCCCTTAATCGGCCTCCGGGCTGGGCTCTAGCTGCCAGGCACCAACCCACCCGTTTAAATCCCTGACAATTCCCTCCGCCTCGGCCAATCAGCGGCTCTGCGCGCACGCCCCGCCCAAAGGGCACCGCACGAGGCAGAGCACTCGCGCCGCCGGCCGTCAACGGCTCGGGCTGCACACGACGGCCAGCGGCGCGGCAGGAAGACTCACCGCTCGACACTTTACCACCGCGCTCCTGGAGAGGCGACGGCACGACAACCGGCATGTTATTTTGCGAAGTTTTATATACATATATTAGCTGCACGGTGTGCGAAGTATTATATGCAAGTACTGTATTAGGCGAGCTGGTAAATGTAGGAGAAAGTGAAGACTGCAGATGCTGGAGATCGGAGCTGAAAAATATGTTGCTGGAAAAGCGCAGCAGGTCAGGCAGCATCCAAGGAGCAGGAGAATCGACATTTCGGGCATAAGCCCTTCTTCAAGAATGAGGAGGGTGTGCCAAGCAGGCTAAGATAAAAGGTAGGGAGGAGGGACTTGGGGAGGGGCTTTGGGAATGTGATAGGTTAAGGTGAGGGCGATAGGCCAGAGTGGGGGTGGCGACGGAGAGGTTGGGAAGAAGATTGCAGGTCAAGAAGGCGGTGCTGAGTCAGAGGGTAGGGACTGAGATGGGGGGGGGGGGGGGGGGGGAGGGGAAATGAGGAAGCTGGATAAATCTGCATTCATCCCTTGTGGTTGGAGGGTTCATAGGCAGAAGATGAGGCGCTCTTCCTCCACTCCGCCAAGGACATGCAGATCCTTGGCCTCCTCCATCACCAGACCATGGCAACACGACGGCTGGAGGAAGAGCGCCTCATCTTCTGCCTAGGAACCCTTTGACACCAAAGGAGTGTACACACATCTGGAGATGCCGGGTGCGCAATGTGCATGAATGACTGGGCTGGACACTTTCTGGGTGCTGTAGTCCAGCTTCGGGATGTGAAGGAACGAGAACCCAAGAAACTACAACTGCTGAAATCCGTCATCCAGCTGGGATTTACGTTAAGCTATATGGCATTAGTAGATACTTTGTTTTGGTGCATAAATGAGCTTTCAGTCATTAATATGTTTTTTTTAAAACATGTTTGCACACAATTAAAATATTTTACAATTAGTGTTCGCAACTATTATTAAAAGGTGATCTGCAAGACACGGCTATCTCCCAACAAGCTCCATGCAAAGTTGTTAGGTGTATTTTTCAGTTGTCCAACAATTTGTGTTAAGCAGCATCAGATACTGAAGTATTCCATGGCCAAATACAGCAACACCAAGAAACATACAGCTGGGCGGCACGGTGGTTAGTGCTGCTGCCTCACAGCACCGAACCCGCCTCAGGTGACTGATTGTGCAAACTCCACACATTCTCCCAGTATCTGCGTGGGTTTCCTCTGGGTGGTCTGGTTTCCTCCCATAGTCCAAAAATGTGCAGGTTAGGTGAATTGACCATGCTAAATTGCCTGTAGTGTTAGGGGCAGGGGTAAATGTAGGGGAATGGGTCTGGGTGGGTTGCGCTTCGGCGGGTTGGTGTGGACTTGTTGGGCCGAAGGGGCTGTTTCCACACTAAGTAATCTAATCTAATATAGGTTCAGGCTGACAAATAATGAGCAACACTCACACCATGTTGGTACCAGGCAATGATTATCTCTAATAAGAAAATCTAACCATCGCCCCACATTCAATAGCATTACCATTACTGAACACCCCAATATCAATATTCTGGAGTTCCCCTTGACCAGAAACTGACCAACCATAGAAATGCTGTGGCTATAAGAGCAGGTCAGAGGCTAGGAATCCTAGAGTGAGTAACTCACCTTTTAACTCCTCAAAGCCTGTCCACCACCTACAAGACATAAAACAATAGTGTGATGGAATACTCCCCACTTGCTTGGATGAGTGCAACTCCAACAACACTCTAGAAGCTTGACGCTATCCAGGATTAAACTGTCCAGTTGATTGGCGACAAATCTTTAAATATTCACTCCCTCCACCACCTATGCCCAATAGCAGCTATATGTACCTTCGACAAAGATGCACTGCAGAAATTCACAAAGGCTCCTCACAGCTTTTCAAACCAATGACCACTACCATCTAAAAAGGACAACAGCAGCAAATACATGGGAACACAACCACCTGCAAGTTTCCCTCCAAAGCACTTACCATTTCTCAGTCAAAATCATGGAATTCTCTCCCTAATGGCACTGTGGATTTACCAATAATACATGGACTGCAGTGGTTCGAGAAGGCAGATCATCAACCCCTTCTCAAGGCCAACTAGGGCCTTGATGGACAATAAATGCTGACCAGTCAGCAACACCTACATCCCAAGAGTGAATAACAAACGTAATTTTAAAACAGATCAGCAAATAGTTACAACATGTTGCGACTCACCTTGCAACCATTATCAAGATATTTTAAAATATTTAAAACAAAATTTATATGCTAAAAATATCAAAGTTCCAACACCAGTATTTCAAAAATCACTTTTTTTCAGAGAAAGTAAAGCGATTAATGAAATTTGTGAACTTCTAAAATTGATACCATTTTTTAAAAATTCTAAATGCAATAAAATATTCTGCAATACTGATAATAAAATAATTATAACCCTTTACAAAACGGCAATATTATGAATTATTTAACAAAACGGAATCAGTGTGAGGACTTCAATGTACACCACCAAAAACGACTCAGTGTGGCCACAAGTGACCATGCTGGCATAAACCTGAAGGACATATTTTCTAGACTGGGCCTGTAGGAGCAGGTCGTGAGGGAACCTACATGAGGATAACAATGAGGATAACAATGATTTTACTTGGCCCTCACAAATTTACCTGCCACAAAACAATTGTCTATGACTCTATGACATATATGACCAGTGCACAGCCGTTATGGAGACACAGTCCACGGTATTCACGTTGAGGACACATTCACTGTTATGTAGAATTACCACTATATCAATCAGACTAGGTTCAGAAAAGAACTAACATCTCAAAACTGAAACTACAGGTAGGTCCCATAGACCAGTAGCAGCTGAATGATGTTCCCCCACGAATCTCTAAGCTCATGACCTCATATATTCTTCCCTCTATCATTACTATCAAGCTAGGGGAGTGCAGAAACATATGACAGTAGCTGAGTATGTGGTACCAACCTGTTGAAGCTACAACACAGGATTACATGTATGCTGGACAGTGGGAGCATCATGTTGAAGATTAAAAGTAATTGATTCCATAACCAATGGATCATGTTAGAATTTGGCAGCCCTGTCACATCCAATCATAAGTGGTGGCAAACAATTTGGGGTTGGACTACAGGCTGGAGGGCCAATCAACATCTCCACATCAAAAATGGTGCAAATTTGCACGTTTGTGTTTTGCACTAAGTTGAGACCTTTGTAAACCATCTTCAGTCAGAAGTGCCAAGATGATAATACATTTAGGTCTTTTCCTAATTGCCACTGTCATTTTCAGTCAATCAATATAACATGATATCAATAAATGGCTAAGTACACTATACAGTCACATGCATGGGCCCTGAAAACATCCCAGCTATTGTCATGAGGACTTGTGCTTCAGAACTAGCTGCATCTCTCGCTAAGTTGCTTTAATTTAGCTACAACATTGGCATCTATCCAACATAAATTCCCCATATATCCTACTTACAAAAATTAGAACATATCACATCAGTCTACTTTCAGTCATCAATAAAGTTTTGAAGGTGTCTTTGTCAATGTTATCAACCAACACTTACTAACAACTGCTCACTGATGTTGTGTCTCGGTTCAACCGGATCACTTATCTCGAAAACACATTGTAAATTTTTGATTTAAATATGGACAGAAGAGCTAAATTCCAGAGGTGAGATGTGACTGCCTTCCCTTGGCAACAAGAAGCCTTAAAAAACAATTAGGGTGACTAAAAATCATGGAACATTTGCCACTGTTTGCAATCATACATAGCTCAAAAAAAGGTGGCTACAATTTATGGAGACCAATCATCTCTTCTCCAGAAGGTGGTTTCCTAAGGTCAGCCCTCTTGGAACTGTCTCATCGACAATCTTTCCGCCATCATAACATCTGAAGTGGAGACGTTCCCTGGTGATTGTGATGTTCAATTTCATCACAGCTCTTCATACAACTGTCTGCGCCTGTATACATTAAAATCTGGACAATATTGAGGCTTGGTTTGATAAGTGGCAAGGAACATAATCACAAGTTCAACGCAATGATGGTTTCCCACTAGACAGGCCATAAACACTTCCCTCTAACATGTAATAGAATTACCATCACTGAATCTTCACCCTCAACATTCCAGGAGTTTTCACTGACCAGAAACTTCACTGGACCAGCCACATAAATACCATGGCTACAAATGCACACCTCTGAATTCTCCAAAGCTTTCCTACTTTCTCCAGGGTATAAGTCAGACGTGTTATAGAATACTCCCCAACAATACTGGGGAAGGTGACGACCTAGTGGTATTATCACTGGACTGTTAATCTAGAGGCTAGATTAGTGGTGCTGGAAGAGCACAGCAGTTCAGTCAGCATCCAAGGAGCTTCGAAATCGATATTTCAGGCAAAAGCCCTTCATCAGGAATAAAGACAGTGAGCCTGAAGCGTGGAGAGATAAGCTACAGGAGGGTGGGGGTGGTGAGAAAGTAGCATAGAGTACAATGGGGAGTGGGGGAGGGGATGAAGGTGATAGGTCCGGGAGGAGATGGTGGAGTGGATAGGTGGAGCGAGTTTGTTTCACGACATGGTTGAAGAGCTTCAGGGCAGAGGAAAATGACGTGGGAGCTGCAGTGGGAGAGGACTCCCTGAGATTCTTGTAGAGAGAGGAGGAAAACTTCTTCAAAGCAGGCATCCTTGCAAGAGGATTCGCAGTAGGGTTAAAATCAACAAGGTAAAAACAATGACTGCAGATGCTGGAAACCAGATTCTGGGTTAGTGATGCTGGAAGAGCACAGCAGTTCAGGCAGCATCCAGGAGCTTCGAAATCGGCGTTTCGGGCAAAAGCCCTTCATCAGGAATAAAGGCAGTGAGCCTGGAGAGATAAGCTCGAGGAGGGTGGGGGTGGGGAGAAAGTCCCAGGTAATGTTCTGGGACCCAGGTTCAAATCCCACCATGGTAGATTGAATTTGAATTCAATAAACATCTGGAATTAAGAATCTGATGATGCTCATGAATCCATTACTGATTGTTAGGGGTGGGGGAGAACACAGATGGCTCACTTATGTCCTTTTGCTGGTCTGGCCTACTTGTGGCTCTAGACCCACAGAAATGTTGTTGACTCTTAACTGGCCTTTGGGCAATTACGAGTGGCCAATAAATGCTAACCTAGCCAGTAATGCCCTCAATCCCAAGAATAAATACATTTTAATGCCATCTAGAACACCTGATTGGTGCCCCATCCACCATCTTAAACATTTACTTCCTCTACCACCAGAACTTCATAGCTGCAGCATTCTTCTACCCAAGGTACTCTGCAGCACTTTCCAAACCTGCAACCTCTACTCTCTAGAAACACAAAAGCAACAGGAACATTTTCAGCTTAAAATTTCCTTTCAATTCAAATACTCCAGATTTGGGAAATATAGCTCATTCTGCTGCATTTTGTGTTTCTTCAGTGCTATTTCTCTATGTGATTGACAAATTGTGGATGACTGGATAATGCAAACTTTCTACAGAATGGATATAGTGATTTTCTATAGCATGATTTTCTATTAGCAGTTTTCCATGGTGCAATTTTCTATAGTGTTAGGTTGCAGAGGAACACAACTTCTGCATTATAGCAGAACTACCTGTAGTGTTCCTCATGGTCACTGCATCAATATCCTACAACAGCACTGTTCAAGAAGACCATCTGTTCAAGGACCATCTTCTTGAGTTCAATTAAAAGGAAAAAATTGCTTTAAGTAATACCCTTTAGACCAGAAGACCTCAAATTTTTCACAACCAATAAATATTTTGAAGTATAGTCACTGTCATAATAGACAAAATGCTGCAGCCAATTTATGATCAGCAAGCTCTTACAAATTGCAATATGATAATAACCAGGTAAACTTTTATCAGATGTTGGCCAGAACAATCCATTTTGGCTATGCCACTAATTCCACATCCCATGAACAAAAAACAAACTTTTGTTAATTGCTCTTAATTGTGTCTGCTCTTAAGGTGAAACAGACCAGTTTTTCAATTCTCTCCAAATAACCTAAGTCCTGTATCCTGGTATCAGTCTAGGAAATTTCCTCTTCAGTGTCTTTAATACTGCAACATTCATCCTATAATGTGGTGTTCAGAACTCAACACTATCTCTGCAAAGGGTTTATCTGTGTGTATGATTCAACTTCCTTGCCAATATACTATTGTGTTTCATATAGCCAAGAACCTGATTTTTTGAAAATGAATTTGAAACTTACATTAAGTTGATATTCTGATTCATCTGATCTATTTAGGATTTATTTCTTCACTTAATTTCTCAGTGACCTTTTTTTATTAGTTGTTTGCTGATATTTTTTGATAAATTCCTTTTGAACTCTTATTATTTGGCTGTTTTTCTTTTTATATTCTCAATAACCCTTTCAATCACTTAGGCTCCCAGACATGTAAGAAAATATTTTTAGAAATCCACCAAAACAATAGTAATGCTATTGTGACATCACAAAGTTCAGCTGCAGTGATATCATAAATGACAATTACTGCTTCAAATGAAGAATGCAATTAAGCCTTCAGTGTCCACAAGTAGAATTTTCATCCATTTACAAAGGAACCTCGATTATCCGTCATTCGATTATCTGAATATCAAATTATCCGGCATGATCGCAAGGTCCAAATGCTAGGCTAAACTATGTTATCATTCGATTATCCAGGATTCGATTAACCGAATGAAATACCCCTGGCCCACGTCCTTCAGATAATCAAGGTTACTCTGTACAAATGTACTACATTATGCATACATGTTAAAAAACATCACCGTAATCCAATTCTAAAAATGGTTCCGAAAGAACCATGCTGAAACCTAAAGACTATGTTTAGTCAGTTCATGAAACAGCCCAAACATTTACCCAAATAATTAGTAAAACCTATTACAGTCAATTCAGTTCTTCTGAAGTGTTAAGTTGTTTATTGTGCTTAATACTACATTATCTCTGTTTATCACGTTGGAATTATTTTACTTCCAAATAAAACTAGACAATAATACAACTTCCACAAACAGGAGAGACTTGATCTGCCTGCAGAAACTGCTCACGTTGAGTCATTGAGTCATAATCATTAAGGACACAGGAGGCCATTCAGTGTGCGAAGTCTATGTCAGTTATCCATACAGCATTCTAGTCAAATCTACTACCCTACTCAATCCTCATAGCCCTGCAAGTTGAATTTCCTTCAAGTAGCCAACCAATTTCCTTTTGAAATCATTGCTACTTTCCACATCCATTACCTTCACTGAGTTCCAAGTTATTGCCAGTTGCTATGTAAAAAGTTCTTTCTCATGCTTCGAATGCACCTCTTCCCAAAAGTCTTAACTGTTTTCCCTAATCCTTGAACAATTAACTAATGGGAAGGAGTTTTCCTCGTGTATCTTGTCTAAGCCTGTTAGAGTCTTCTCTCATCCCCTTTGCTCCAAAGAGAACCCCAGCCTTTCTGATCTAATATTGTAACTGAAATTTTTCCCATCGTTCAAGCTATTCTAGTAAATCTCTTCTGAATCCTTTCAAGGATATCAGCATCTTGTCTAAAATGTAGAAACATTTAAAAAATTTAAAATTGCTGGAGTAGAGCATTTAGCCCATTGAGCCTATGACACCAATAAACATAATCATGTGATGATGAAAACTGAACTAAACATTGCAATTGGAGCCTAACCAAAGCTCTTTGTAGGTTGAGTATAACTCCCCTGTTTTTGTATGCAATGGTTCTATTTGTGAAGCTCAAGGCATCTTATGCTTTTGTAACCACTTTTTCAGTACATCCTGATAACTTCAAAAGATTTATGCACGTGTTCCTGGTGCTTCTCCTCTTGCACACTCTATAGAATTGTGCCATTAAGTCTATAATGCCTCTTCTCATTTGTTCTGCCAAACATATGAACTCACACTTCTCTGTGTTAAAGTCTATGTGCTACTTTTGCTCATTGTGCTAGCCTATCTATCTATATTCTGTTGCACACAAATTGTATCATTCTTATTATCTTACTCTATCATATTTGATAACTGACAAGTTTTAAAATTTTAATCTGTATTCTAAGATCAAAGTAATTTTGATTCAGCAAAAAAAACAGTAGTTTGGGCTATGTCTTTGCAGATTGTGTTTACGCACTTAACTACTGCTTTTAATGGTCCATAGTGTGTTGTGGATGCTCAAACTTGAGCTGCTAGTTCTATTCGAACAGTGTCCCACTTAGCACAATGTTAGTGCCAATGGAGTGTATTCCTCAAAGTGATGATATGGTTTTATCTCCTGAAGGACTGTGTGGTACAGTGTGATGGAAGGTTATTCTATCTGAGGTTTGTACTGTTACTGTGTTGCCAGCCTGACCAACCTCTCTGCTTGCACTCCAAACATCCTAAGAATATTATGCCTATTTTCCTACCAGGTCAGAGATTAACACCTCCATTAATTTGTCTGCACTCAGCCCCTCTTGCTCCCTGTGCAAGGCATTTTCCAAAGACCTTTTCAAGGAGTTTCCCTTTAAGTACTTTCATGGAGCCACCAAATCTCTCTGTTATCTCCTTCATTTCCATATTCAAAATAAAATTTCCCTTTGACACTGTACCCTTGCCCTTGGAACTCCATGAAAATTCCATTTTCCTTACTCCCTTCTCTGGTTCACTCAAAAACTAAGCGTTTTCATTGAACCATTCATTCATCCCCACTTCACACATTCATTCAAACTGTTCTTTGTACCTCCTACAGTGTGTCAATCTTATTCCTTTATTAGCAAACATTCTGGGATGTTTTGCCAACATGAGAAGTATCTTAAAATGCAAATGATTATTCCTCAATATACTACAGTTGGGAGATTTTGGTTTACCAGGATAGCTCCATTTCCACTATGAAGGTCAGGTGACAATGAACTGTTCCACATTTTTGAGCCTTTAGCTTCAGTTCTTCCTAAAATTGTTTCCAACCTCACTTCTTACATCATAATGTCTGAAATCAACTTATATTTATTCTTACTATCAATCTATGCCAGTATATTACTTACAATCCCATATGTTCTAATACTAATCTCCTGTGTAGGACCCTGTTGAAAGATTTCTGAAAATCAAAATACACCATGTCCACTGGTCCTCCCACTTATCTATTCACTAGTTACATTCTCAAAGTACAGGTTTGTCAAACACTTTTTACCCTTCATAAATTCATGCTAATTCTGCCCAATTGTGTTATTGTGTTCTAAGTGTCCAATTATCATTTTATTTAAAATAGATTGGAGGATTTCCCTACTACTGATGTTAGGCAATTATAAACAGTGGGCTTATAATTGTAACCATCAATCTGCAGGCACCATTCCAGTATTTATGGAATTTTGAAACATAATCATCAATGCATCCACTATCTATATTGCTACAACTATGGAGCAGTATCTTGTCTTTTTCCAGAGGATCATCTGAACTGTTGAGTATCTCACGTGGACTCCTGGATCAGTCAATAAAGTTAAAAAAAGGCTTGTGTCTAACTATGCTTTGGAGAAATCCTCTACCATGTCAGCGGATTGCAGACATCTTGGTAAAAAGGGGAAGTTACTAAACTTGCTATTGAACAATCTTCTTGAACTGCTCTGATAATGCTGTAGCATGCGTAAAGAACATACTAGGATGTGCTGATCTATAAGTCAAGCAGGATTTAATTATTCTGAATCTATAGCTATTATTCTTCACTCCACTTGCGTTTGATGTAACTGTTAAAATTGTAAAAGATTTGTTGCAGCAGATGCTTATGATCAAACAGTTGCAGATCACTACTTTCCTCGAAATCCTGAAAAAATAAGAGAAAACCCTGCACACAAACATATGCATATTTAAAAATTGAAGAATGCAGTGTCTCTCTATTCACAAGGAGAAGTAGTGCTTTGCTTGATGTAGATTTCCACTTCTATAACCTTTCCAATTCCAACAACAGAATAGGGAGAGCCATCGGCAGCTCTCAGTGAGACAAAAATAACATGAGCAACAGCAATTAACCCAAACCTGCCGGGGTGGGGGTGGGGGGGGGGGGGGAGAGGGAGGAAGGAGAAGTGGCATGACAGTATCATCATCTAGTTGCCAGAGTCCTGTAAAATATCCAACACTGAATACATTCGATTGAATGCAAAAGACAGCAAAGTTTGAAATACCCACTTATCTTCCTGGCAGCAATCCAGTGCATCCAAAGCAGGACATGCTGAAAAAAACTTCCAGCCAACTGGGATTTCCAGATTTCAGACTGGAGACGTTACATTGTACGAAGAGGCAGACCTTTCATTAAGTATTTTGAGTATTAGCATCATATTCCCCTTTCTGCATCCAAATCTTTCAACCTCTCTTTAGATCTTTGCTCTATTCTGCAAAAACCAACTGGTGTAAAATCAATTAGAAAATCTTAATTTGATACCTTTGCATAAATAAAAATGTGTTGAAATATGTGGGGTAAAGAGTGCAAATCAGTAATTATCTCATTGAATGACAGAACAGGTTCAAAGGTCTAAATGACCTGCCTACTCCTGATGTTCCTTCAACTGATAATTTTATTTTAGATTTCCGAATGTACACTTTGTTTACTTTATTTCTTCCAATCTCTTTCTCTTACATTGATATCCTTCCCGAATCTTTGCACTATTTTCAAACATTTTGTACTTTATATTTGAAAAACACACACAGTAATAATCGCAGTTCAGTTCTGTACAGTAGCATAAGAGGAGACAAGCAAACACTGGAGTTTGATTCTATCTAACAAACAAACCAAAGGCATCTCTTACTTGTACAAAACTATACTGACATATATTTGAGGCAACAGGAGGGTCTGATGACTGAACGGATCCCCATTTAACATCGGCAGAGAGACCTCAGACTACTAATTCATTACAATAATCAATCCATCAGTCATCAATTTTCAAAAAACTTTCAGATGGTCACCTAATGAATTACTGACTTTTACCTTTTTTTTGTCCAATCATTTCAATACAATTAAGAACCTTAAATACATTTCAAGTTCCAGTTCTCTTGAAGAACCTACATCCAAATCATTAGCCTATCTTTTTTTTCCTTACAGACGCTATGCAGATAATGTTTCAGTTTCACACAGCATCCTGCAACTATTCAACCAGGTCATACACAACAACTCTGGGTATTTCTTGCACTTCATTGGGGCAGCACGGTGGCACAGTGGTTAGCACTGCTGCCTCACAGCGCCAGAGACCCGGGTTCAATTCCCACAGTCCAAAAATGTGCAGGTTAGGTGAATTGTTCATGCTAAATTGCCTGTAGTGTTAGGTAAAGGGGTAAATGTAGGGGAATAGGTATGGGTGGGTTGCTCTTTGGAGGGTCAGTGTGGACTTGTTGGGCCGAAAGGCCTGCTTCCACACTGTAAATAATCTAATCTAATAATTTATACATAGCGTTTCAATTTAAGATCAATACAATTGCTGATTTAGCTGATATCAGCAGGGAGTGCAATTTTGAAGCTACAATTGTAGTCATTGTTCTAAGTTATGAGATTGCAACGCAAATACAGATATTATTTAGAAAGATCCAACTGCCTTTTTTTTGATGCCCTGCAATGGAGAGCAAAAACACAACCAAAATCAGTGCATTCATTAAGAGCAGGGATACCCAGATGTATGTCCCAAGCCATAATATGACCAGTGCGAACGTCTGGTATAGGCTGATTATCTGGCATGGCACATAAACAGAACCAATATAAGAAACAGGAGTGTGCCTACAACACTTCAGCTGCTTTTCAAATCACTGGAAAACAGACAAAATTAAAAATAAATTTACACTGGAACTTCTCTTCATCTTACCATCATATTTCTAAACACCTTGAACCTAAGGAACATCCGTTTATCATTTTTATACTTTATTAAAGTATCCTTTTAGCATGCTACCTCCATGAAAATATTATCTAGGTCTACAGATATCCACCCAGTAATTCTGAACATTTGCCCCAAGAGAATAAATATTCTGGCAAGCAAGAGTAAAAAAAGATGTTGTCATAAAGAAAGAGATTACATTTCTATGTTTTATCTTTTATGACTTTAGAAAATCCAAAACTTACTTTATAGCCAATGAAGTATTTTTGAAATGCTTTAATGTAGGGAAACATAACACCAAATTGTGTGTCGGCAAGTGACACAAAAAGAAATGAAATAAATGATCAGTAATCCATTTAAGACCGGTGGTATCCTGATAGCTATATATATTGTCCATTGTGCTGTAGACATGAGTAAAGTCAACCACTTCTACAAATTCCAGAGGTTCCCATTCTGGACTATGGCATCCTTCTGGAAAAGTAGACATTAATGCTGTTGGATGTAATCTTGGAAAACTGGGATACGTAGATATTGTGTGTTGTCGCCTGAACGAAGCCTGTAGCAAAAAGGTTAAAAGTGGCATTCCAGAAGCAGTGGGTCTTGCTGCAGAAGTATCAGTGACAAGCCTCCAAAGTGAAATATAGCTGATGCTTGTACTACTTTTCTGAAATATTCATGGATGTGTTGTTTTGTCTATAGATCCTTTAAGGTTCAGTAAGAACTTCTATAAGTAGCTCCTTTCACATGTAACCATCCATGCTAGATTTTCAGGATGTTGCTACTCTGCCAAATATTTGTCTAACCAAAACAAAAATAGCATCCATGATAAATATCATATTCACTATGTCACACAGATACTAATACAATTACAAAATCCCTACAATGCAGAAAGGACCCATCGAGTCTGCATCAACCCTCCAAAGAGGATCCTCCCAGACTCACACCTCCATTACTCTGCAATTACCATGGTTAATCCATCTAGCCTGCACAATCCTGGACACTATCAGTTAATTTAGCATTGTCAATCCACCTAACCTGCACATCTTTGGACCATGGGAGGAAAACAGAGCACCCGAAGGAAACCCGTGCAGACACAGGGAGAATGTGCAAACTCCACACAGTCATTTGCCCAAACATGGAATCAACCTCACATCCCTGGCGCTATGAGGCAGCAGCGCTAACTACTGTGCCACACTGGCTTCAGTGTGTACAAATGTGGGTCCCTTTAAATGTAGTTTGTATTAATGTTGCATAGTTTATGAAGCTAATGCCACTCACATTTTTTGCAACAAGCCAGCTTGGAAATTTCTGACCAACACCTTGATTGTACAGGGGTCAATATGACATAATTGAGCCCATATGTGAATGTAATTAACAAGACAGATGTGTCTTTCTACAGAAAGTGCTCTTGATCACTGTCATGTAGAAATGGCAGGCAGACAACAGTGAGCCAATAATACCATTTTCCCTGTTTTAACAGTTCACCGACTCCATTCCTGCAGGGTAGATGGGTTAAAATCAGAGGCTTTCACAACCACAAGTCATTATTACAACTCAAAGAATTTGTTCAGTGCTTAATATAGTGAAACTGCTAAGCACTACATAAAAATTGAGATTGAAAAGTTTATGCCAATGAAAACTGTATGAATTTACATTGCCACTAGAGGGACCTATGCACCAATTATAAGTAAGGTAAAAATGTATTACAATACCTCCTGTCAAATACCACAACCAAATTTTATTTTGGAAAAATAGATTTAATCGGTTGTAATAAAAGGGCAAGAAACAGATAATCTCAACTTGATGTTTACTTTAAAACCAGAAATCAGATTCCATAATATGCCAATGGCAAAATTCTGACTTTACTGAAAAAACATATACGGTTTTGATTACCAGTTAAAAAAAAGCAAATTAACTAATTAAATATTCTCAATTGATCAAGTAAGAATTCACTACCTTAACTGAGGAAACCCTGATTATGAAATGATTCTCAATAGGCTGAAACAGAAAATAATTTTCAGTGAAAACAGAAAGAATGGTGGATGCTGTAAATCAGAAACAAGAACAGAAATTGCTGGGAAAGCTCAGCAGATCTGGCAGCATCTGTGAAGAGAAATCAGAGTTAACCTTTTGGGTCTGGTGGCCCTTCCTCAGACCCTTAACTCTGATTTCTCTTCACAGATGTGGCCAGATCTCCTGAGCTTTTCCAACAACTTCTATTTTTGTTTCTGTTGTTAATAATTTTCGATGTATTATCCACATCTTGACAGAAAATTGTCATTGAACTTAGCTTCAAACAACAGCACCATCTATGGGCATAGAGACAGTATTTCATAGAAAATCAAAGTTTTATGCCAGCTTCAATTCTAGTTATTGGTCTGAATCTTTTGAACTGCCTTGTTCTCTTGAATGTGATACCCGCAATCAGATTTTACAGAGAGGTGGGGGTTGGGTGGAGGTACATATGTTTCTATGTGATCATAGTATATGGCTACTGGAAGATAAATCAGTTTTAAACGAATCAACTTGCAATACGCTGCTGCAATGATGCTGCAATGGCCAGCCTAAACAAGTTGAGCATTAGTCTTCCATCTCTCAGTGAGAGGAAGTGCCACCAGATTCCACCAATAGAGAGTGGTATTGGGACTGCAAGGAGAAAGCAGGACCAAGAAAACATTACCACCAGTGGGAATTAAGTCTTGGATTTTCGATGGAAAGGAATTGGGGAGCTGGGGGAGGGGAGACAGGGTGTCTGTCTGAGTTTTGGAGACCACAGGAAGCACAAAACAGGACAATAACTTAGGGTGATATCCACAATGTGTCCAGAGCAATCTGCAATTATGCAACCCACTCTTCATGGCTTTTCAAAAAATTTACTTTAAGCAAAATAACATTCTCAATATTAGCATGCGTGCAGCATATAATGGCCATGAAGGTGGATTATTGGTCAAACAGGCCTTAGAGTGGACAAGTAGGCACCTTACCTACCTTCTGAAATTTGGCATCTTCCGATTTTATAAAACTCAAATTATGGCTCATTTACAATTGCTAGAAGCAGCATACATTCATTTGCAGGGACCCAATAAAGTATTCAAGCCTAGTGCCTTTTCTTAATTAGCCGAAGGCTTGGGGAGCCTTTGTTCCACATCACTTTTGCCATGGCAATGTCTTAGCTAATGAGAGTTCACTTGCCAACTCTTGAAGTATAAACTAAGTTAATTTGAAGTTTAGCATTCTTACAATCGCCAAAAAAGAGCATGTAATGTTACCTAGGCCCAGAAGACCATAATGCTTCTCGCTCATTCGAAAGAGAAATGACTGGTTTAACTTAAAAGTCATCATGCCTCAGGAAAGGAGTGAGGTTGAGAAGGTAGCACTTTCATGGTGACCTTAGGCAGTGCTAGAATTGAAACCACGTTGTTACCGTCACTATGCATCACAAACCAACTATCCAGCCAACTCAGCTGACCAACACCCACTATGTTAATACTAAAGATTTTCTAAAACATGCTAACAACATCAACTTGAATTTATATATAATCATTAACATGGTAAAACATCTGGAGAAGTATTCTTTCCTATTTTGGGTACCATACTTTAAGAATGTAAAAAGTTGGAAGAGAAGTAAGCCACATACGGTACAAAGAAAATAAAGAATAATACAGCACAAGAACAGGTCCTTAAGACCACCAAGCCTGCACTGACATGTGACGCCTTTCTAAACTAAAAGCCATTTACCTCTACACAGTCCATATTCCTCTATTCTCTACCCATTCATGTATCTGTCAAGATTCCTCTTAAACATCACTATTGTACCTGCTTCTACCATCTCCTCCGGGAGTGCAGTAGAGGCACTTACTTTCCTCTGTGTAAAAACTTAGTCTCACATTTCCTTGAACCTTTCCCACTTCCCCCTAAACCTATGTATCCTAGTAATTGGTATTTTTATCCTGAGAAGGCATCTCTGTCTATCCATGCCTCAAGGCTGGCTAATACAGAAGGTGAAAGTTTGCTCGCTGAGCTGGTAGGTTTATTCGCATCATGAGAACAACCCTACCAGCTCAGCGAGAATACTTACAAGCTGAACCTCAACCTGAGCTACAAATCTTCTCAAAAATCACAAACAGAAGGTGAAGTCACATGGGTTCCCTGGTGAGATGTAGGTTTCTATCAGGTTACCTCGCAGCCTCTGACACTCAAGTGAAAACAAACTATGTTTGTCCAATCTCTCCATAATCCCCTCCAAACCAGGAAACATCCTGGTAAACCATTTCTGTAGCATCTCCAAAGCCTTCACATTTTTCTAGGAATGACAATTGTATGCAATATTTCAAATTTGACCTAAAATTCTTTACAGCTGCAACACAGTTTGTCAATTTTTACAATCTATGCCCTAACTAATGAAGAAAAACATACCATACGCCTTCTTGACCAGCTTATCAACTTGTGCTCAGTGAACTGTACACCAGATCCAACTGAATGTAAATACTTCTAAAGATTCTTCCATTTACTGTCTACTTGCTTTCTGCATTACACCTTCCAAAATGGATCACCCTACATATGTCTGGATTAAATTCCATCTGCCATTTATCCACCCGTGTCCAACCTATCTATATCCTATTGTATCGTCTGACATTATTCTTCACTATACATAGTGCCTCCAATCTTTGTGCTGACTGCAAACTTACTAATCAGATCATCTACACTCTCCTCCAAATTATATATTATAAACAGCAGGGGCCCCAGCACTGATCCTTGTGGAACACCAATGGTCAGAGATCTCCAGTCTTAAAAATGATACCCTTCCACTGCTACTCTCTGTTTTCTATGACTATGCCAGATCTGTATCCACATTACCAGCTCTCCAGAGATCCCGTGTGACTTCACTTTCTGTATCAACCTTGAGGAACCTTGTCAAAGGCCTTGCTAAAGTCCATGTAGACAATATCCACCAGCCTGCTCTCATCAATCATCTTTATCTCATCCTCAGAAAACTCAAACAAGTTTGAGAAACACAACCTTCCCTGACAAAAGGCCATGCTGCCTATCACTATTAAATCACTGGTTTTCCAAGGATGAGTAAATCCTGTCCCTCAGAATCTTCTCCAGTAATTTACCTATCACTGATGTAAGGCTCACCAGTCTAATTTCCAGGCTTATTTCTGTTCCCTTGTTAAACAAAGGAAAAACATTCACTGCTCTCTAGTCCTCTGGGACTTCTGTAACTAAAGAGGACACAAACAATTCATATAAGGCCCCAGCAATTTCCTCCTTTGCCTCCCAAAGTATGCTGGGATTGATCCCATCAGGTCCTGGGAACTTAGCTACTTTAATGCTTTTCAAAACATCCAACACTTTTTAAAATATTGATATGCTCTAGAATATCAACATTCCCCTTTCTAGACTCACCAACCACTATGTCCTTCTTCTTTGTGTATATCAATGCAAAGTATTCGGGAATACTATTTGGGAATAGACAGTTATAGACCACATGGATACAAAAGATTTTCAGTTTAGAAAGGCACTACGTATTGGTAGGCCAAAGGGTCTATTCCTATGATGTACTGTGGTCTGTTAAGAACTCTGGCTCCATACATAAGTTCTCTCCTTTGTCTCTGAAAGGACCTATCCTTTCCTTTGCTACCCTCTTGCTGCTTACATATGTATATAACACCTTGGGATTTTCATAGAATCTCTGCAGTGCAGAAAGATGCCATTCATCCCACTGAATCTGCACCAATCTTCTGAAGAGCATCCCACCCAGACCTAGACCCCAACCCTGTCCCCATAACCCCACATTTCCCATGGTAAATCCACCTAGCTCACACAGCCCTGGACACTACAGACAATTTATCATGGCCAGTCCACCTATTTGGACAATGGAAGAAAACCAGAGCAACTGGAAACCCAAGCAGACACATGGTGAACATGAAAACTTAGGAAGGTTAAAGGGACCATTTATGAGTATGTTACTGGGGATGTAAGATTTCTGTTATCTGGAAAAACTAAACAAAAATTGTATCTTTTCTTTAGAATTTAGAAAGGGAATTATTAGAGATGGTCAAAACTGTGAAAATTACAATATAATACATTAGCAAAAACTGATTTCAGTGGCAGAAGAGTCACTAATCAAAGAGCAGAGATTTACGATAATTGACTTAAGCTGGTAACATGGGGGGAGAAAAAGTGAAGTGTTACAATCAGGAAAGGTGTTGAACCAGATTCAATAACAATTTTCAAAAGAGAATTGGAACTTAGGGGGAAAAGGGGGCAATTTGGTATGCAATGGGAAAAGAACAGAGAAGTAGGACTAACTAGGACAGCTTGTCCCATCATCATCAGTACTAGCATGATACAACAAATGGCTCGGTTCTATGCTGCATCATTCTATAACTCTAAAATAATATCTAACAGCTGGTTTTGAGTTTACCTAAAAACGGCTTCCACTATCTTGGTGACATCATTCAGCATTGTTTGTTGATTACTGTTCTACATCAACTACATGTATCGATTACCAAAACTACAGGAACCTTTAAATCTTGTTCAGCTTTATTAATACTCATTCCAAAACCAGTCAGATTTCACATATAATTTAGTCTGTTCAGTGACATGAGCAACGTTTACACTCATCCAAACTAAATTTCATCTGCTGGATTATCTTTCATTAAATGTGCTTGAACATTTCATTTTTATTTACATGCTTAACATTAAATACAAATTATTTCACCAAACAGGTTATAAACTAAAACCAGTTTATAGAATCTCTACAATGCTGAAAGAGGCCATTTGGCCCATTAAGTCTGCACCGACCCTCCAAACAGCATCCCATCCAGACCCAGCCCTTTATCCTATCCTTATAACCCCATATTTACCATAGCTAGTCCACCTAGCCCGCACAACCCTGGACATTATGGGATAATTTAGCATGACCAATCAACCTAAGATGCACATTTTTGGACTGTGGAAGGAAACCAGAGGAAATCCACGCAGATAGGGGAAGAACATGGAAACTCCACACAGACAGGCACCCGAGGCTGGAAACAAACCTGGGGCTCCGCTATTATGAGGCAGCACTGCTAACTGCTGAGCCACCATGCTGCCTTAGTATAAATATTTCTCTTTAATCTAATACAAAAATGAAAATACTTCTGCTCCAAAACTGGACATTAATATTAACTGGAATGTTAGAAAAAAAGTATCTTCTCCCAGCAATATAAAGAAATATTTTCAATTCAATTCCAAATGAGCCCAAAACTAGATGCAAAACTGGTTGACAACCTTATCTGAACAAGTTTGGTAAAAGAAAGATGTTACACTCTCAGGTAATGTTCTTCTATTCTGTAATTAGCATTGTATTAGAGTAGCCTAGAAATTACAGTTGGAAATATATGTTTGATTTTTTGGGGTGTGCAAGACGGAAAAAACTGGCTGATGGAATAATTTAGATGGGAGCATAAAATTAGTTTTCCCAGCAGTAGATTCAAATATAGAGATTACCTTGGGACATTTCAGGTAGGTCAGGCTTCATGCTATTTGAGTTGCAAGTACCTCGTTGTAATACATGTGCAAAGCCATTCTCATTACATTAAAACATTTTGGAATTATGTTCAACCTTCATGATAAAATTAGCAGTGCATGATAATATCATGCAGTATTGGAGGAGCAGGAGAGTCGATGAAGGGCTTATGCCCGAATGTCGATTCTTCTCCTTCTCGGATGTTGCCTGACCTGCTGTGCTTTTCCAGTGCCACACCTTTCGATTCTGATCTCCAGTATCTGCAGTTCACACTTTCTCCATGAAAATATCATAGCATCCCATTCCATGTTGCTTGAAAATGACATACAATGGTCAGTTTGTGCAGTTGTGTCAGAGGTCAGTGATTTTCCTTATTGAACCCTCTGACAAAACAGAGTATGGTAGTTTACAATGAGACTTGGGACTGACAAGAGCAAGTCAGTGGTGGGTGTTGAGGAGTAGAACTGGAAACTAATGGAGGACAAAGGATAGGTTCAGGGCTTGGAGGAATGGAGTGAAAAAGGTCCCTTATTCTCAGTATAGTGTGACCTGCCAATCTAAGTAAGAAAATGAGAGGACTAAAGGGTGTATCATTATTGGTCATATGTTGATCTATCTCAGGGTGTTGACTGGCAGAGTCCTTATAAGGTAATGAGTTTATATAAAACATTTCAATTATCGCCACTGGGGGTGATCTTGGACAGTGCGGCATTGTCAGCAGCTTTCACCAATGAAAACCTTCTCCCATCCCTGTACTGTATATTTTTTCACATGCATGCAGTGAGCACTTTCAATTTTAATTGGAATAGCTTAGGAACCAGCAAGACAGTAGGGGTGGCATCCACTCCTGTTCTGCCAGCGGAAATGTGCTATACAGTTAAATTCACCCACTAATGGATGTTGATAACACATTTTGTCCATTATTCCAGTAAAAATCTTAATAGCATGTGCAAGATTAAATGGTTAACACCTGCATTAAAATTGTGGTCACAGAAATTTGACACAAGTAAGTTAACCCCATTTGTCTATTAGTAACATCCGATTAATTTTTAAGTTTCTATAATCTAATTGCATTTGTAGTTTTCTGTTCCACTATACATTATTTGAATGGCAACTCGAATTGAGCACTAACCCACTTATCAACGCAGTGTTTGGGTCCCAACCAAACCACTCAAGACTTGTCATTTCTAGGCATCCTAACAGAATTGGGTACAAAGAAAGAAATGAGGTGAGAGTGATTACCCTCAAATGAAAGCAACATTTGACCAAACATGGCATCAGAGACCCCAAGTAAGTTATCACCGGGAATTGCAGAAGTTGTCCCCTGGCTGGAGTTGCACTTGGCAGAAACAAAGATGGTTATGTCTGTTAAAGCCCAATCATCTCTGTAGGAGGTCCTCAGGGTTGATATTTTATAATCAAGCTGTTCAGAGATTGTTATTATACAACTCTGGAGTAGGTGAGACTTGAATGGTGATATCTGGCTCAGTAGTTACACTATCACTACACCACAAAAAATCTAAGTTTCTTTAGGTTCTTCTTATCAACCTGTTCAGAGATCTTACACCTCTGGAGCAATTGGGACTTGAACCCAGACCTCCTTTTCCAGAGATAGCAACATTACCACTGCACCACAAGAGCCCACAATTCCTTTAGGATACTGTCTTAGGCCAAACCATCTTTGGCTGTTTCATCTACGACCTGCTCTCCATCATATGGTTACAGATGAGGATGCTGGCTAATGATTGCAAAAATGTTCAGCTCCATTCACAAATCCTCAGGTTAGGCTACAGTCTATGCCAATCTGAATAGCATACAAACTTGGCTAATTGTAGAAAATAGTGTTTGTGCCACACAAGTGACAGGTAACAGTTATCTCCAGTAAGAGTGAATCTCTCATTGATATTACCATTGACAGGTAACTGTCCTCTGGGCAATTATGGATAGGTAATAAATGCTGGCCTGGTCAATGATGTCCGCGAAGGAATTAAAAAAACCCTCTGCACCTCAGTATTCTGCAGTTGTTGTCCATTTAAGTAACACTCTGCATTTTCATTCATCCTGTCAAAGTGAAAAACTTCACTTTTTTCCATATTATATTCCATTTGTCAGATTTTTCCCAGTCACTCATTCATCTTACCTATATCCATCTGCAACCTCATTGTGATTTCTTTGCAACATACTTTCTCAACTATCTTGCTATCATCTGCAGATTTAACTACCATGCTTTCACTTCCTTCCAGTTGAGTCACTGAAGTAAATTGTAAATTCTCTAGCACAAATCCATTTGGGTTTCCACTCATCCCATATAGGAAAGGTCTGTTTATGCATACTTTATGTTTTCTCCCAGCTGGACAATCTCCTATCCATGTTAATATTGCCTCCTACACATGAGCTCCTATTCTGTGCACTAAATCTTTGCGGGACGTTGCCAATTGCATTCTGAAAGGTGAAGCACAGTACCCACATCATTTCCCTACATTCATAGCACATGTCAGTCCTTCAAAAGAATACCAAGAAGTGGGTTATTCACAATTTCACTTTGATGAAACTATGCTGACTTTTCCTGATTACGTTGAGTTTTTCAAAGTATGCAGCTTTAATCTTGATGATGGACTCCTTCACTATCAGCATGACAGATGTCATGCTAACTGGCCTCATTTCTGTTTTCTGCCTCCCTCCTTTCTTTAATATAGGGGTTTCCTTTCTTTAATATTGGGGTTATATTTGTTAATTTCCAGCCTGGTGGAACTTTTCCTGAATTGAGAAAATATTCAAACAAAAAAATTGCTTTTTTTAAAAAAACTATACCTAATTTTGGAATTTTCTGAACACACTGTAAATATGAAAGGCACCGGGAGGTCCCTAGTTTGAGTGTCAAAAAAATCAGAAGCAATTTATTTTCATAGCAAAACCAAAGTCAGTGATGTGCCCGAGTATGTGTTCAGTGCAACAGCAATTGCAGGAATTTCATTAAGACTCCATAGAGAATGCTTCAAGTGTTGCATTGTGACATACAATGTAAATGAGCAGCCACTCATCAGACAGAAATAAAAGCCACGGATGCTGCAATCCATTGCATTGGTTTCTTTTAATAAAAGAAGTAGAATTATAGTATGAGCCATAACCAAAATGTTTGTTTATTTCAGCTATTTAAACATTTTTATAGTAGAAACTTTAAGAAAATGAAGAAGTTATAGGGCCAGAGAGATAGGGCTGGAGAGTGGAGATTGACTGGGTAGCTCTTTCGGGAGCTGGTACAGACACAATGAGTCGAATGGCCTCCTTCTGTCCTGTAAAATTCTATGATTCTAAAGAACTCCAATAAACAGAGTCCTTTATTGTCTAATTTAAACCTGCAAGGAAATAGAAAAGTCACATTCACATTTTGAGTACAATGTTTGTACAGCAGTTTGTATGTGTTACTCTGAAGCTCAGTGTTGCCAGTCAGCCCTTTTCAACTTGACTTAGTGAACTGTGACAATTTTAAGCAAAGCTAACTGTATTATGCATAAACAAATGCAACTTTCAAAGTCTCCTCGACAAATTATCTACTTACAATATTACTTTGTGACTTTGAATGCCTGACCCAATTTCTTATTTTCTTCCTGCTTGGTATCCACTGGTTCCCCCATAGTCTACTTTGTCAAATGTTGTTCTATATACTACAATACGCAATACAAAATTGTGGCTATATTTGATTCCATTTCAACAACTTATTTCATCTGACTCATATTTGTTATCAACCAATCACAGAATGGGTGTGAAACAATCTGTGGTTAAGCCAATTCTACTGTTGCAATTAAAGGTACCTGTAAATAAGATGAGCCATGTTGGGAGGATGATGTACAATTAAACAGTTTGCCAGAGGTGGAGGAGGGAGAATACAGCCAAATATTTATATTTTGAACCTCCTCCTCCCGCATCATTGTCTATACACTCATCAGCATTATCAACTGAGAATAAATTATTGCAAATATTCACATAGCAAAAATCACAAATATATACACAAACATCACTGCTCTTTTACAATTCAGAGCCAAAATACAATTAAAAAGGTTGACTCCATTCAGGCAAGTCTAATGGGCAGTCACAGAGGTATCTGTGGCCCAGACCACCCTACCTTTCATGTGGAATGTGAAACTGTGACATCAAAAGTGTTCTGAGAAATTGAGGGAGACTGAACAGGATTTTATTTTAAATGATTATCAATTGCATTTAATTCAGAATTACTTACCTACAAAAGTTCCACAAACACAACCCAAATTCTCATAAGGTAAGTATCAGGCTAATTAGGGAAGTAATTGATTTTGTTGCCCGCTAGAAACATAGTGAATCTTATACACAGAGAGATGTCAAAGTTTTACTCCTACTTCATAAATAAGGCCAGCAACATCAATGCTGTAACAAAAGGTGCTCACAACGTTCCACTACCAACAAACTTCAGCAAGTTATTGATTAATATACAATAGAAAATTTAAACTTGGAGACAGCAGAAAAAAAATAAACCAACATCTCAATGTTTATTCATTATTCAGTCACCTTTGCTAAAAAAAACTCAACATTGGGAAGGACAAAATTCTGTTCAGCTGGAACCCAAAGTGAAGTTGGTGCTCTAGCCTACCAACAATTACATGGCGTAATTTTAGTCCATTTTTAATTCATTTCCTCTTTTTCTCAAAGATCAAAATGTAGGTCTTGATATTCAGTAATGAAATGGGTTGATTTCCCCAAATATTGTACTGATTGTCCAAACAGACACTTGAAGAAAGAGGTACTTGAGGACAATTGATGCTGTTGGAATGTAACTCATCATAAATTAGCTACTTCAGAAGAGAAGGGGAGAAACTGAAAAAGAAAATCACCAAGTTAACTAATCTCTCAGCTAACCTGTAATTCTCATTCTAGAAATAATGAAAAAAGAAATTATTTTGCATATTATTACATAATATTAGTTTTTATTTTGAACCGTTATGTATTATAAAGCTATTCAACTAAAACATACACACTGTTTCTTCAAGTACTTGCAAATTGATAGTCATTTGAATATCTGTGAAGAAAAAGTAAGTTAAGGAAATTCCAACAGATATATGCTGGATGCAAGGTTCAAAACAAAATTTTAAGTTGATGTTACTAACATATTTCAGATTGGCAAAAAGTCTACAAAGTAGATGAAGTCAGTAAATTAGAGTATTAAAACATTGCACTGTTCTTTAAGAAACTTTAAGTACTAAATGCCATGTAAACAAAAAATTGCCCAAGTCAAAACATATATATTTGCTGATCTGGTAAGCACTGGCATCAAGTTCTAACTCCCACCATGAAATTCCAACTACCTTAAATGTAAAAATACCTTTATGGCTTCATCTCACATACACATCAGGCTAAATTTTAACCCACAACAATGGAAGAGTTAGCTCTAGTGAGATAAAACACATAAAATCTCAAACATGACCAAACCTGCACACTACTAGGTTTGGTTGTCTGCATTTAGTCCCATCACTGTCAATCTATTTCCAATGGGACAAGTAACATTTTAATCAGGTTAGCAGTCTCAAAGTTCACCTGCACTGCAGGGTTAGCTATGGTTCTCAGTTCTCAGAAAACCCTCTGTTCCAAGAGAAAGCAAAGCCAACTCCTAAGGGAAGGCAAATGCTTTAACAGCACTGCATGTAGGGCAGGAGAAATAGAAATGTTTCCCCTGGGATTCCTAAATTCTTCTTCCTGTCTTCTCTGTACCACATCAGGAACATCGAATCAGCAATTGGATCTACCTGACCATTTTCCCAGTAGCGCCTGCACACTTGCTACCTGTGAACGTCATTTGGGAAGGATTGGTGCTGGGTCCACTGATTTTTGTCATTTATATAAATGATTTGAATGTGAACATATCAACATGGTTAGTAAGTGTGCAGGTGACAAAGAATTGGTGGTTAGTGAACGGTAAAGTAGTTTACCTCAGAATACAACAGGACCTTGGTAAGATGGACCAATGCATCAAGGAGTGGCAGATGGAGTTTAATTTAAATAAATGTGATGTGCTGTATTTTGGAAGGGAAATCAGGGCACGACTTATACACTTAATGGAAAGGTCATTTGCACTTGGAGTGCAAGTTCATGGTTCCTTGAAAGTGGAGTCGTAGGTAGATAGGATGGTAAAGAAGGCTTGCCTTTATTGGTCAGTGCATTGAGTATTGGAGTTGAGTAGTCATGTTGCAGCTGTACAAAACATTGATTAGGCCACTTTTGGAATAATGCATTCAATTCTGGTCTCCCTGCTATAGGAAGGAAGTTGTGAAACTTGACAGGGTTCAGAAAAGATTTACGAGGATGCTGCCTGGATTGAAGGGTTTGAGTTATAGGGAGGCGCTAAATTGGCTGGAGCTATTTTCCCTTGAGCATTGGAGGCTGAGGGGTGACCTTGCAGAAGCCTATAAAATCATGAGGGCATGAACAGGGTGAATGGACGTCTTTTTCCCAGAGTTGGGTAGTCCAAAACTAGGTTTAAGGTGAGAAAGTAAAGATTTAAAAGGGACCTAAGGGGCAAATTTTTCACGCAGAGGGTGGTGCACGTATGGATTGAGGTGCCAGACAAAGCGGCGGAGTCTGGTACAGTTGCTACCTTTAAAAGGCATCCGGATGGGGATATGAAGATACGGGCCAAATGTTGGCAAATGGGACTAGATCAGTTTAGGATATCTGGTCAGCATGGATGAGTTGGATTGAAGGGTCTGTTTCCATGCTGTACAGCTCTATGACGCTATGACTGGAAGGCAGGCCTGTCACACCAGGGTGGCTTCTGAGTTAGAGATCCCGCCAAAAACATTTCCTATCCAGAATTCCACTATCCCTATTCAATCTGTGGAAACCAACCTGTTGATGATTGGAGTCTTGGTTTCTATTTCAGAACACATTAAGGTAGATAAGGCCCCATTGCCAAACGAGTCCTATCCCAGGATACTAGGGGAGGCAAAGGAGATTTCTGGACCCTTAGCAGAGATCTTTGCATCCTCTTTCGCTACAGGCAAGATGTCAGAAGACTGGAATATAGCCAATATTGTTCCTTTGTTTAAGAAGGGCAACAGGAATAATCCAGGAAACTGTAGGCTGGTAAGCCTCACATCAGTAGTAGGGAAACTACTGGAGAAGATTCTAAAGGACAGAACTTACTCACATTTGGAAAAGACAGACTTATCAGGGATAGTCAACATGGCTTCATAAAGGGGAGGTCTTGTCTCACAAACTCTGAGCTTTTTGAGGAAGTGACTGATTGATGGAGACAGGGCAATGAATGTTGTCTACATTAACTTTATTAAAAAATTTGACAAGGTCCCTCATAGTAGACTGATCCAGAAGATTAAGTTAAGTTACACAGGATCCACGGTGAGTTGGATCCTTGGTAAATTAGATACACAATTGGCTTGGTCATAGAAAGGGATGTTTTTAAAATTTGAGGTCTGTGACCACTGGTGTTCTGCAAGAATCAGTTCTGGGAACTCTGTTGTTTGTAATACATATAAATGATTTGGATGAAAAAGTAAGTGGTCTGATTAGGCAGTTTGCAGACAACATGAAGTTGGCAGAATTCTGAATAGTGAGGAAGATTGTCAAAGGATTCAACAGGATATAGATCAGTTGGAAAGTTGGACAGAGAAATGGCAGATGGCATTTAATCCAGTCAACTGTGAGGTAATGCATTTTGGGAGGTGAAATGCAAGGTGAACTTTTACAGTAAATGGCAGGACCCTTAAGAGCATTGATATACAGAGGGATCTCAGGGTGCAAGTCAATAACTCCCTAAAGAGGCAACACAAGCGGATAAGCTGGTAAAGAAGGCACACGACATGATTGCCTTCATCAGTTGTGGCAGTGAGTATAAAAACTGACAAGTCATTTTACAGCTGCATAAAACTTTAGTCTGGGCACATTTGCAGCATTATGTACAGTTCTGATTGCCACACTATAGGAAGGATGCGGAGATTTGGAGAGGGTGCAAAAGAGGTTTACCAGGATGTTGTCTGAATTGGAGTGTTTCAGCTACAAGGAGAGGATGAACAAACGTGGATTGTTTTCACTAGAATGTCAGAGGCTGAGCAGCAACCTGATAAAAGTATATAAAATTATGACAGGCATTATAGGGTGCACAGAGTCAGAGTTACACAGCATGGAAAAAGACCTTAGGTCCAACTCAGCCACAGCAATCAGATATCCTAAATTGATCTAGTCCCATTTGCCAGTATTTGGCCATAGCCCTCAAACTCTTCTTATTCATGTACCCTTCCAGATGCTTTTTAAATGTTGCAACTGTACCCACCAGTACCACCTCATCTGGAAGCTCGTTCCATCACACTCCACCCTCTGCGTGAAAACGCTGCCCTTCAATTCCCGTTTAAATCTTGCCCCTCTCACTTTAAACCTATGCCCTCTAGTTTTGGACTCCCTACTGTGGGGAAAAAGACGTTGGTTATTCACCCTAGCCAAGCCCCTCATGATTTTATAAACTTCTGTGAGGTCACTCCGCAGCCTCCAATGCTCCGGGGAAAAAAAAAGCCCAGTCAATTCAGCTTGTCTCTATCTTTTAAATCCTCCAATCTTGACAACATCCTTGTAAAGGAAAAAGTGAGGACTGCAGATGCTGGAGATCAGAGCTTAAAAATGGGGCGTTGGGAATACGATAGGTGGAAGGAGGTTAAGGGGAGGGTGATAGGCCGGAGAGGGGGTGGGGGCGGAGAGGTCGGGAAGAAGATTGCAGGTCAAGAAGGTGGTGCTGAGTCTTAGGGTTGGGACTGAGAAAAGGTGGAGGGAGGGGAAATCACAGCCTTCTTGCCCTGCAATCTTCTTCCCGACCTCTCCGCCTCCACCCCACTCTCCGGCCTATCACCCTCACCTTAACTTCCTTCCACCTATCGTATTCCCAACGCCCCTCCCCCAAGTCCCTCCTCCCTATCTTTTATCTTAGCCTGCTTGGCACACCCTCCTCATTCCTGAAGAAGGGCTTATGCCCGAAACATCGATTCTCCTGTTCCTTTGATGCTGCCTGACCTGCTGCGCTTTCCAGCAACACATTTTTAAGCAACACATTTTTAAGCAACACCCTTGTAAAACATTACTGAACCTTTTCAAGTTTAACAACATATTTCCTGTAGCAGACATAGTTGGAGTCTTTTTCTCAAGTGGAAAAGTCAACTATAGAGGGGGCATATGTTCAAGTAAGATGAGGAAAAGTTGGAACACACTGCCAGGGAAGGTGGTAGAAGCAGATATGAAAGCAAAGTTAAAGAGGCATTTAGAGAGAGACACGTGAAAAGGCAGGTAATAGAGGGATACAGGCCATGTGCAAGCAGATGGGATTAGTTTAGAATTGTATCATAGTCAGTGCAGCCATGGTGGGCCAAAAGCCTATTTCTGTGCTGCACTGTTCAATGATCTAATACTTGGACATATGATGTGTAAGGTAGTATCAATCTGAATTGTAAATTCAAAAATTGAAACATGTTGAAAACTTCAGTACAGTACATATTCTATTTTATATAACAGTTAAAGACTTTTTGAAAAAATGTAAACTAACTTCTTTAAATACTGAAGGCCACAGCTCAATTGGTAATATACTCACCAAAGAATCACAAGGTTCCAGGTTCAAGTTGCACTTGAGCACCAAATCATGGCTGATACTTTAGTACAGTACTGCAAAGCACTACACTCTCACCTTGAGATAAGGTATTAAAGTGAGGTCCCATTTGTCCATTCAGGTGAATGTAAATGATCCTGCAGCACTATTTCTAAGAAGAGCATGGGACATATACCTTATTATCCTTACCATTATCCATCCTACTACCAACAACATAAGAAAACAGATTATCTGGTCATGACCACATGGTTGTAAGAGTTTTCTAAGTTTAAATTAATTTCTGCGTTGCTTACATTACAACCAAAAAAAGACCTTCATTGGCTGTAAAGCTCTTTGGGACATCCATATAAATTCAAGTTATTGTAAAGATATAAAAGTTAATCATGCAGCTGGCTGGAGAGGAGTGCAAGAAACTAAAAGACACACTTGTCTTGCTGAACGTATTAACAGCACAAAGTACAGAAGTTTGATTAGAGATGATTTCTACCCCTACTCCCTGAAAGCCCCTCTCACAGACTGCCTGTTACTCTCTTGCACTTCACACTGCACCTTTCTTCAACTTCAGCTAAATCTCTGTTCATCCCCTTACTTTTAAACTCCTCTGTTAACTTGATAATTACAGAAACTAGAAGTAGATTTTTCCATGCTAACATCTCTAGGCAACAATAGAGCACCTCAACAACAGCAACTCACTAACATTTACTGCAGAAATCTTCTATAGACCGAAACTTGAACACAATACATTTTCACTATTCTCCACCACTCCTTATAATTGTAAGTATATAACACAATCAAAACTGACAAAAAGTATTCAACCTGTAACATTAAACTCTATTTGTCTATATAAACCACTATTTCCACGTTTTCTATTTTTCTTTTTAACAACTGCTAAATTTTAATTTTGTACAAATTTTACCTTGATTATGTGTATTTATTTTAAATTTCAAAGAGTAGGATAATTATGTCCCCAGTGATGCTTGGGATAATACATCAAGTTTGGTACAATACTTTGATAAGTAGATCGCATGGACTCCATAATCTTGTTGACTGGCGTGACTCAGAATAACAGAGTTCATCAGTTTGCTTTAATGATATCAGTATCACACTTGGCACAATAGTGGCACTCACCCTAAGTTAAAAGTTTGTGGTTCAAGTGCCATTCAGGAAATTAAATCCATGATCTAAGAGGATACTTCAGTTGAGTACTGATGGAGTCGTGCATTGTCAGAGGTGCTGTTTTTTAGATTAAATATTGAAATGATCTCCAATCTCTCCACTTAAATAAAAGTCTACAGGAGATCTTTCAAATTAAGCAGAGGAATTCTCCCCTTGTCCTTGTCACCAGTGTTTCTCTCAACAAAATCCACCAAGTGCAAATTATCTAGTCATTTGCCTTGTTACTAAATGGCTACCATGATTCCTATCTATAACAGTGACTTCATTTCAAAAGCACTTCAATATTTGACAGGCATGAGGGATGTAGCAATATCATAAAAGGACTTAGGTAAATGCAAGACTTTTTTTAATATTTGCCTAAAACATAGTCTATGTTCAACGATGATCCATGACACCCTATTGCAATTTCCCAACTATCCAGCAAAGTCACTATTGAGTAAAGCATTATATTTTACAATACCAGTCACAAAATTTACTTTCAGAGTTGAAGATCCAAATGTGTTTCACATTTTATACAAATTTGCAAAATTTGGACAGTTGAATGTCATGAGCCAATAAAGTCTTTTGAGGCTTTTCTGAAATTGATCCTCTTTTTTCCAGTCCTGAAATAATTGATCTAACTTCTAAAGGAAAAGACAATTTACAAAATCCCAACTGTATTCAATTCTTGGACTTTCAATACAAAGACACACTCACACAGCAAGTGGATACATTTTATTAATCCATTAAATTCTTAAATTCGCATTGTCTTTCAGATCAAGAATCGAGATGAGTATTTAAGAAATGACTGACTAATATTCAAACAGAACACTTCATGCATCCTCACATTGTTGAAAATTAATCACACTGCAAAATCTCCAACCCTGATACTTACTTTGCCATGAGCTAAAACATTGAATCTCTTAACCTCTTCAGTCTTCCATTACATCTATAATCTACAACTGTTTCAAACTAAACTTGGTGTGACCAAATCATTTCTTGATTTACCTTATCTTCTTGCGTAATTAACTTCAGAGGAACGTTCCACTTATGAATGAATATTTAAACACTGAAGAAAATAAAAAAACTCTTGTGAATTACTATTGCAAGAAATTCCTATCCTTCACAGCTTCAGCAATAAAGTAAATATAAATATTATATAAACACTATTTTATACACATCATTTTCTTATGAAATAGGAATTTCATTGTTTACTTCAGATTTCTGTGACTTCACAGTCTGGTGTACATATGAAAAAGGAGATTGAGATTGAAACTGTACATGTGGTTTCCAGGTAGAGCCTCATAAAAGCAAAGATTTCAACACTGCTTTCCACTTTCACTACTTGAAAGCACAGATTTAAATTCCCAACTATCATCTGGAAAATAACTGACTCTGACAGTCACATGCAAACTTGCTCTTCTTCAGTAAAACCAACTACCTGGAATTGAAGGCATAATTGCAAAGTTACTCAATATTTCTTGTTAATAGGCATAATTTGAACAATAACTTGATTAGATCTCCCTGAAACAAGTATATTTAAATGTTTTTTAAAAAAGTTCTCTCTCTCAGAATAACTATATTGACAGCAGGTCAATATAACTATATTGAACAGGAATGAAATACAAAAACTGCGCAATTCAATGGAATAACGGCATATGGATGCACTAAAAACTGTAAAGCAATGCTAAGAAAAATCAGTTTTTGTTTGCATTTCACTATCCCATACCCTCTCAATGTCATATGCATTATTGCTTTTGTCCTATTTCCAGTTAAGACTGGCTCCACATAAAAAGAAAATTGCTGTAAGTAGTCCCAGACCTGATAGAAATACCATTTGCAGATAAAATATGTAAGATACTTCACAGTGTCAGCTTTGCTCAGTAGAAACACTTTCACTACTAACGCAAAAACTTTAATGCTTAAAGGCAACTTCAGAAAAAGTTAGCACAGAATGTAGCTGACAAGTGAGGGCATGCTGTATTGGTGGAAGCACCATATTGTTGACAAGATATTAAATCAAGGTCCTGCCTGTGTTCAGGAGGTTGTAAAAGTTGCCAAAGCAATAATCAAAGATAGGCAGATGTCCTGGCAAAATCTCTCTGAACCAATACTACAAAAACAGATTCAATTGTTATTTATACAATAGTTGTGCAAAATTGGCTTCAAGATTTTACCTATATCACAACAGTGGCAAAACTAAAACATATATTTTTCTGGTATGAAGCCCTTAGGGATGTGTCAAGGAGGTGCAATATGAATGCAAAATGTCTTTCTATGACCTGGGACTATTGCATGTCAATCATCATCACACACCATCTTTCAATTAGAAGGCCAGTGTTACCAGTGCACCTGATAAGCAGCTATGTCACAAAAATACCTTAATAGTACGTTTAAGAACCAGTAGAATACTATTAGCCTTATTATAATAAATTCATTGCATTCTAAAAACATGCCAAAATATTAAGGACATGAGAAATTCCTTTCATAAAATTGTATACAGATATTAAACTGGTACAAGTCTAGAATAATACTGGATACTTCACTTTAAATAAGAGGATTCTCTATACTTGTTATCATTTGGTATACCACACAGGGTTCTATGGAATTAAATAATTTATACATTTGTGTTGATAGCCAATCAGATCACTATATCGGTATTGTCAGGTGCACTAAATATTCCTATACTCTCTCCCTCCAAAGACATCATTTCCCACATTTGAATATCAGAAAAGAGAGGTAATGTATCCTACCTTTTGCAGAAAAATGGTTGGCTTCAGTCACTATTCACTGCTTATTGCAATGCAGTGCCAGCCATCGTTTTAAGAATCAGATAAATTAAAATGGATACTATGAAGAAATGAAGAGACAGATTTACTGAGGTTTATACAATTTCTTTTTGTAGAAAGACTAATCTTGCAAACTTCAACCCCCAAAAGACTGAGACTATCTTACATACCGATTTGAGATGAAAAAAGATAGAAAGAAATGTTTGAATACCTAGAAAAGTGTAACAGGTCCTCCACGTCTGAAGGCAGATAAACAAATTAAAGTTTCACCTGTGGATTCTGTCAGATCTTTTCTCACAAAGGTTCAACATATTTAATGTGCTGACCAAAGTTTCTGGTTGAGATGCTACAGATCTGCTGTATGCCTGCAATATTTCTCATGCATATATGTTTAAAACAGTTTATTTACTTACAATGTATTAAAATGCTAAAGAAGTTATCCAATATTCAGGTCAGACATAGCTAACAGCCTTGTTATCTTTCCATTTATATACTCATATTCTCTCTATTGCATTTAGTTAGCACACTAGGGAAAGGTGAGAACAAAAGTTTGATTTCAGGATAAAACTATTGAGAATGCAGCAAAAATAGTTAAGGATGAATTTGCAACTGTAATTATACCTGGAGCTAATTGACTCCCCTAATTTATGATGTCATCAGGGCCAGATGATTGAAAACATGCAAGTATATTTTTACCAATCGTCTCATATTCTAGAGACAATGCAATCCCTCACCATCTAATACTCAGTGCACTGCCCTGTTACAACTCACTCACACGCTTCAACCTGTGACCTTGGTGAGCAAGTACAGTAAAACAAAAATGGAAGGTTCCTCTTTAGGGTATGACGATGTGGGTTGAACAGTCCTGCCCTTTGTACAGTACACTCCCTGCAAAAGAGATAACATCGTTCCTGCCCATCAGATCTCATTTGTCCCCGATCCATTCATTCGACTCTCCCACTTAAGCGATTTGGGCCCACTTCACAACAACTTTTTTTTTAGATTGCTTGTATTGATTCCGAGTTGATCCGGCCGATGCCCGGGATCGCTGGGTGTTCTTCGCCTTCACACACACTGAAGGCGTGAATTAAATTTAGAAAGCGGGGTGGGGGCTGACACTGTACCAAACTACATTCTCGCAACTTTCTCTAACCTGAGTTGCGGATTTGTCCACCGCTACATCAGAATTATTCTAAACTATTAAGTTATCGTAGGCTGTGCATTTCCCCCTTCAAATAAAAGCTACAATGTTGTTAGATAAGGCCGAAGTTGGTCGATTGTATTGGAAAATTATGCCAAGTGCTGGGTCGAAATGGAGCAGTCAAACTTGGGAGAGTTGACCCCCTTTGGTTGGGTGCCTGTGCGGACGGGCGAGCAGGGACAGTGAGAAGAGCCCCGGGTATTAGTGACACAGCCAGGCTTTGGAGTTCGCGATCTCTGTGTGTGTGTGTATGTGTGTGTGTGAGAGAGAGAGAGAGCCCGGGCTGCTCGGGGATCACACCCCACTTGCGCTCAGCTACCGGTCAACAGCGCTCCATACATTTCCGAGTGTGTGTCTCTGTCTCCGTGCGATTCCCAAGCCATCATCATCATCAGAAACAAAGCGAGCCCGATCTCTCCGCCACACCAGAGCCCGGGTACAGTCTTACCTTCGGGGCCTATTAATGACTGAAGCTCTCCCTGACCCCCCCGCTCCTCCTCATGGCCGAATGCTTGACGATCCCGGGGACGGGGAGAAAGAGCGGCCGGAGGGATTTGTCGGGGGTGATTGGTGAAGAAATTGAGATTTCCCCGGAGTGTCTTTGCGCAGCCACGCCGCCGCCCTGTAACACAATTTCCGTCATCTGTATCAACAACCTCCTCCACCCTTAAAAGGGCAATGACCCTTCTCACCCAGACCCCCTATTTACTGTCAGATATACATTTTGTCATCACTTTTTTTAAAAATGTAAACGCAGCCCTCCCACTGAGATGCAGACCTGGCGGTTTGGATTTTTTGTTGCGAAATCCCACCTCGTGGATAAATCATTTTTTACTGGAATGGCATGATCGAGTGGGGCCCATACATTGTTAAAATTACCAACCAAAATTAATTTTTCAAGTAGCATTCATTAAAAAAAATACAGGAATGCAGTAACTAAATAAAGCAGTAAAAATCGTTAATACAGTGGTTGATCACCTTAATTTAACTTCAATAAAATGCTAAATGGGTGGGTGGGTGGGGGTATGGGGGGAGTGGAATGTCTTCGATTCCTTTCCCACAGATCGTGGCTCATAATGGTCAATCTTTTTACAAAAAAAACCCACAAAATATCACATTTTAATCACCAACTTATGCAGCGCTGCACATAAGTTTTTCGAAAGCCGACACAAGGTAGAGAGGATGAAAGACATCGCTCCATTTTTCCATCCTGAGATAGATAGATATCCTCCCCCGTTAGGAACTTCACTCCTGCACACTCACATGCTCGCATTCACCATCTTGTGTCGCACTAGACTTAGTTCTGCAGATCATTTTCAAGTATCGAGCCACCAGGTGTTCTCCACAGTGCGTTTAGCATCCGTGCAACTTGAATATTTTCGGATCTTTAGCAATCAGTCACCAACAGACTTCGAATTCATAAACTCACTTCTCAAAGTTTCCGATCTATTGCCAACCAACATGGCATTCTATATTAATTCATTGCACTCCCCCAACATCCCTTCCCTCCGCCCAAATGAGAACAAAATCAGATCGAAGTACAAGGCTGGGAAAGGTAAATAGGTTTTCACTGTTTTGAGGTTCTGGGAACTTACAGAGACAGACAGTGGTGGATCCTGGTAAATGATAACAAGCACTTTAAAACCTAACTACCTGTAACTGGTGAATATTTCCGAAGTTGAATATAAATATAATTCTCCTAACCAGAAGACAACAGATGTACCACAACCTGTGATATATAGAGAGAGTTCTGGTTCTCTTGATGGAAAGTTTTATTTTTTTTAATTCCAGTAAAAACTATAAAACATTAATTTCAAGGATCCCATGCATAACAGCCTGAAAGTAAAAGTTTACAACATTTAAAAGGAATCTGGATGGATACCTGAATAGAAAGGGTTTGGAGGGATATGGGCCAAATGCTGGCAAATGGGACGAGATTTATTTAGGATATCTGGTTGGTCTCGACAAGTTGGACCGAAAGGTCTGCTTCCATGCTGTTCAACTCTTTGACTATAACTCTATGCTTCCAGACAAAATAATTTAGTTTCAAAATTTTTCCTATCTGTGATTGTCCTGTAAAAACTTAATCATAAGAATCACCATTTTAAAACTGCTGAGCATCTTTATTGTTATGGCTATCCTAGAATTGCCATTCTGCTGTCACTTTCTAGTAGTTAAAATTCCAGTGGTGCTACATCTATTAAATGTCATGGTGGAAAATTATGGAGAAGAGTCCACAATGTCTTGAGATAAACTGACACGGGGTAAAGCTCCCTCTGAAACACAAATCTGTTGTTCCTATAACATGGCTCTGGAACCATTCCAGGCACACTGCCCCACAACAATGATCCTCAGCAGATACGCAGTTGTCTACGTATCTGGGCCTTTAGTCACAGCCTGCCATGCAAAACTGCCTGAGGTGTACGAGTACAATAAAGCATGAAGACAAATAGTGACATTGTAGACCTTGCCAAAAGAGGTACAGTTGGCTTCCATTTCAAGGTAGAACTTTATGGTTTGTAAATTGTGTTTTTGACGTTCTTCCTGAAATATTTACAGCTCATCAAGCCTTAAAATAAAAACATAAAATGCTGGAGAAACTCAACAGGTCTGATAGCATCTGTGGAAAGAGCAACAGAGTTAACGTTCTGTGTTAAATCTGATTCTCTCTCCACTGGTGCTCCCAGACCTGTTGAGTTTCTCTAGCACTTTATGTTTTTGTTTCAGAATTCAAACATCTGCAATATTTTCTTTTTATTCAGGTTCAAAACTTAGTGCCTATGGGAGATTGGAGACAAGGTTCTAACTTAAAACACTTCAAGTAAGACTGGCAATTAGTTCATCAATCAGTTAATGTTAGACATTATTGGTTAATTTTATCCTGAGAGAAATCAATCATACTGAAAATGATTTTGTTATCTTCTTGCAAAGGACCTTCAAAAGCCCAATCTTATCTAATAATCTTACATACAGATTCCCTACAGTATGGAAACAGCCCCTTTGGCCCAACAAGTCCACACCGATCCATTCCCCTACCCTATATTTACCCTGACTAATGCACCTAAGACTATGGGAAATTTAGCATGGCCAATTCACCTGACCTGCACGTCTTTGAATATACTTCTGTATGGTTTGCCAGTCTTCAATTAGGTGTTTGCTTGGTTGATGTTGTATATCCTTTAACCCAGGAATACTGGGGAACATTGCCCTACCAACATCATGAAGATTAGTAACTAACATAAAACCTGGAACTTTCCTGATCTATACATTTCAGTTAACTATTGGTTATAGCTTGAATCATTTGTAAGATTTGAGTGTTACAAGCAGAGTAGAAATTATTGTCCTTGAATTGTGGTGATGGTGAGCTACATAGTATAGATACACCTACAATGTTGTTAGGGAAAGAGGTATAGTCTTCAGACCCAGCAACAATGAAAGAATTGCAATATAGTTTCAGGTCAGGATGATGTGCAACTTTGAGGGATGCCATTTTGAGAGAACATGAAGATGATGGAGTTCTTGGTTGTCAGCTGTCTTTTTTTTGTCTTCATGGAGGAGGTTGCAGGCTTGATAAATACTGTCAAAGGAGACTTTGAGTTGATGTAGTACATCAATACATGGTGTGTGTTGCTGGTGGTGGAGGGAGTGAATATAATGATAGTGGATAGGGCTCAGATCAAGCCAACTGCTTTGTCCTGAATGTGGCAAACTACTTGAATGTTTTTCAAGTTGGACAAATCCAGTCAAGTGGAGAGTGTTCCATTAAACTCCTGATTTTGGTTTTGCAGATGGTCCACAGGCCAAGTCAGGAATTGAATTACCTGCTGACGAGTCCCCATCCCAGAACTTGCTCTGTAGCCAGAGTATTTATTTGAATGTATCATTCTGTTCTGCTCTTTGCCTAAAAAGAGAACTTTTTTTTTGTATTCACTTTACCATAATTTTATCAGGTGACTCGTATTTCTTCAAGAGAGAAAAGTCTGAGCCTATCAATCCCTTCCTGCTATATACCCAGACATTTCTGGGATCATCTTTGTAAATCTTCTCTGTGTCCTCTCAGTGTCTCTATTTCAATCTTACAGAGACCAGAAGTGTATGTGGTTTAACCAAGTTTTGATACAGATCAACAGAACTTCCCTGCAATTAGATCTTCTCTTGTTGAAGATAGTCATTGTCTGGCATTTAATAAATTTGTACAGACATTGACAAGAGATTCCTGATTCATTTCAATGTATTATCACTCAATTTAATCCAATATATATCTATATTGAAATAAATACCAAAAAGAGGGAGAGAATAACAAGGAAGTCAGAAGTGGAGATAGTTGAGGGGAAAGTCTAAGAGTCAGACTGAAAAGCACAACCAGTTAGAATAATACTTTTTGGAAGAAGAATGATGGAATGATAGAAGGAGGAATAGAGACAGACAGAATGGACAGAGGCAAAGAAAGAGGAAATTTCAAACTGCTAAACAAAAGATCCAGCAGGTGAGGAACGGAGAAATTGAGAGAACAATAATTGAGAAACAGAATCAAACATAAAATTAGAATGAGAAAAAGAGATCTAGTTGGGAGGAAAATCAAAAACTATCAAAATCAAGTTAAATCAGTGGCTGTCAGAAGGAAAGAAAAATGGAAAATAGAAAGAGAGTGAAAAATAATCACAAATAGAAAGCATCAAAGACAAATGAATAGTTAAGAGGAAAGATAGTGAGCAAATGTAACATAGTGAGACGAGAAATGAGAAACAGAACCCAGAGGAAAAGATAAGAATACAAGAATCACAAATAACAAAAGTCAGAATTGAAGAGAAAAATGAGAAGAATGCAAAGAAAGAAGGAAGAGAGAGACACAGAAAAGACAAAGTAGGCATTCAAACATAAAATTAGAATCAAAGAGCAACTAGCTGACAGACCTGACAGACAGAAACCTGTATCTCTTTTGCCCCCTCAGGTGTCATCACTGTACCACTGCTATGTTTCTAACACAAAAACTTGTCATTCTGTTCCTTCTAACCTGTTGCGCAGGCATGTCTAATTGGGGTTAGAGTACTAAACTGGGATGTCAGAGACAGATCCAGATTGAGTTTATTTACGATGCTGGGGGAAATGTAGAGCATATTCATTCTAGTTTAAGCATGTTATTTGCATTGTAACTTAAAATACTCCAAAAGGAACATTTTTTATTTAATTTAGTTTTTTGAACACTGTATTTAAAACCTTGCTGAAGGGTAAAATCTAAGCTGAATTAAATTTAGCACTATGGAGAGGATTGGCATTGCCCTTTTAAGTCCAGGATCTGACCCCTTTAAACTTCGTTTAAAATGGCCATATCCCTTTTCAAAAGGGAACTTGTCAACTTCACATCATGTCAAACAGCTCTGTTGTTGTTGCTGCTGCTGTGGTGATAGCTTTCTTTTGTAACAAAGCCACTAAAATATGAAAAACTGTGTTGGTTTGTTTCAAATTTACAAAACTATTGAAAATCTTTTTCCATATATTAGAGGCTCAGATCATCATTTGATTTAGTAAAAAGCAACTAATTTGGTGGGTGCTTAATTACCATTTTAAATTCACTCAAAACAGTTTTGACAACTCAGCACAACACAAACGTTATCCATCTTTTGAATGTTGTGAGAATGAACACAAGGCACCAATTTTATTTTGGCCTGATTTACCTGTCAATACAGGCATGATCCATGTACTTTACCAGATAAGTTTAGGCAAAGTGAATAACCAACTTAATAAAAAGACACTGCATTTGTTCCACCCTTGCTCAACAGCAGTTGAAACATGAAATGCTTCAAGTTGGAATAAATGGGAGAAGAAGAGGATTGTTTCAATTTTTTCACTTTGAGGACAACCAGATTCTGGTTTCCATCAAAACTAGATTTCATCTACTGTTTCTGACAGAAACTTTGGAAGTTTGAAAATTGCTGTCTGTCATGAATGAGAAAGCCAAAGGAAAAATGTTCCATTATCTGGACACTGCACTAAGTGTTTATAACTTAAGCTAAAACTAATAGAAATACACAAGTTTTTGTTCTACTTGGATTAATATTGTGCAAGTTAGACCACAATCAGAAATATACTTAATGGAGGAGCTATTTGACTATTGATGCCCTCAAATGTAAACCTGCAGATTTAAGTGAGGAGTGTAGAGAACCTGCTAAGTCTTCACATGGCTGCAGGGAAAGAATACTGGTATTTGGGTTGAAATTTTAAATTACTACCAAAACCTTTTTACACGACTTTTAGGCTTTTAAACATTAAAACGTTCTTCTGTCTAGGAGCTTTTACTAATGTTGGATTATTCATTATTTAACTTCATTTAGTTGGCAGCATAATGAGCGAACAATGAAAATTCTACAAACATTTCAAAACTGACATATTTTAGAGCATCAAACAGAATGGAAAATAAAACCAAAGAGAAACATAAAATTTGAAGGAAATATGTAACGGGTTAATAGTGTCTGAACAAGAAAGGCTGTTTTATGCTTTGAATTCATGCAAAACAGAAATCTTTCTTTGTGAATTGTTGATTGACTTTGTGCAATTCAACTATTCATTTTTTTACAAAACAAATTATAAAGCATGTTTAAAGGTATGCAAGGCATATGCCAAAAGTTTAGTCAAAGATGGAAATTCTCAGGATATGTTAAAAGAAGGTGTGCGTGGGGTGGGAGGGTGCTGTGGGATTTAGGGCCGGAATACCAGAACATGAGGTCGTGGCAGGTGAAGACATGCTCACTGTCAGTGGAGTAATTAAAATTGTGTATGTGCCAAAAAGTTCGGATTTTGTTCAAAAGTCATTCACAGGCTATGGGCATTGTTGGCTCAACTTGTAATTATTGCCAGTCCCTGGTTGCCCTTGAGAAGGTGGCAGTGAGCTGCCTTCTTGAACCACTGCAATCATTTGGTCTAGTTAGAATCATAGTGCCATGAAGGAGGGACTCCCAAGAATTTGACTCAGCAACAATGAAGAAAGATGTATATTTCCAAATCAGGATGCTGAATGACTTTGGGGAGCTTGAGGTGGTAGTGTTCCCATGTATTTACTGTCCTTGTCCTTCTAGATGAAAGTGGTCATGGGTTTGGATGATGCTGTCTAAGGAGTGTTGGTGAATTTATGCAGTGCATCTTGTAAGTGGGTCACACTGCTGCTATTAAGCATCGGAGTGGGAGGGAATAAATGTTTACGGATATGTTGCCATCATGCAGGCTGTATTGTCTTGGATGGCTTTGAGGAGTTATTCACTGAAGGATTCCTAACCTATAACATGTTAATATAGCCATAGTACTCATAGGATTCATTCCTGATGAAGGGCTCTTGCCCAAAATGATTCTCCTGCTACTCAGATGCTGCCTGACCTGCTGTGCTTTTCCTGCACCCCACTCTCAACTCTGATCAACTAGCATCTGTAGTCCTCACTTTGTCATAGTACTCATATGGCTAGTCCAGTTCAGTTTCTGGTCAATGTGTGGTATTAATGTTATTTAGCATCTGCATCACTACTGGAGAACATGAATATTTGTGGATGTGATGCCAGTCAAACAGGTTGCTTTGCCCTGGATGGCATTAAGCTTATTGAATGTTGTTGAAGTGATAGTCATTCACATAATTGGGGATTCTGATTTGTGCCTTGCAGATGATGGACAGGTTTTGGGAAGTCAGGAGGTGAGTTACTTATGATTACAAGGATTACAACCTTTTAACTGTTGGTTTAGTCACAGTATTTATGTGGCTTGACCAGTTCAGTTTCTTGTTAATGATAACCCGCAGTGTGTTGACAGTGGGAGATTCAGCAATGATAATGCCTTTGAATGTCAAGACGCAATAGTTAGATTCTCTCTTGTTGGATATGGTCATTGTATGGTAATTGTGTGGTGCAAGTTTGTCACTTGTCAGCACAAACCTATTGTCCAGATCTTGCTGCATTTGGACATGGATTACTTTGATATCTGAAGAGTCATGAGTGGTGCAGTCATCAATAAATAGTCCCATTTCTGACCCTATCATGGAGGGAAGATCATTGATGAAGCAATTGAAGATGTTGAGCCCTTGGACACTACCCTGAGGAGCTCCTGCAGAGATGTCCTGAGGCCGAAATGACTGGCCTCCAGCCACAAGCATCTTCCTTCGTGTTAGATATGACTCCAACTAGCAGAGAGATTTCCCTCTGATTCCTATTCTTTCTCAATATAGCAGTGGATTTGTGGGCTGAGCCCGGGGCTCCCATTTGTGTTCTTTCTCTATGTTTTCTTTTTTCTTTGTTTTCTTTTAAATCCGGAAAGTGGCATGTGATGGATGAGGCCTCTGGCAGCAGCGGCAATAATGTCAGGTTGAGATGGACATGGATCCAACCCTAGTCTAGCAAGCAACAGGTCCCGGCTAACTCCCCCAGCCCAGACCTACAGGTTAGGCCGAGGCCCCAGGTCCACAGCTAGGCTCAAGCACCTGGAGGAGGAGAAAGGCAGTCTTGGCCAGGCATGGTGGTCTTGTCCCAGCATAGAGGTCTCTCTCTGTATGCAGGTCTTATTTGTCTTCAGTGTCCAAGTTTTCCAGCAGTCTGCAGGCGATCTCATCCAGGAGTGGCTCAGATCAGCATGGCGGTCTTCTTCGGCAGAGGTTCCTGGCCTAGTATCCAGCAGTCCGGAATGGCAGTCTCATTCCAACTACATCTTCAGGGTATTCTATCATTCCTAAATCAGCTTTCCCTGAGCATAGTGCCATTAACTGAACTGTAATGAACTTTGCCTTAATTTTACTTCTTAAAAAATTTTTACATATAACTTCTGTTATTGATGTAAGCCCCGTGGTGGGGCAACTTTTGAAACTTTGAACTGTATTTTTCATGTAAACTTCTCTTCTGTTTTATTGACTGGGAACCCTTGATGCCATATTGGTTTGATATAGCCTTGATGTATTCTCACCTCCCCTCTGGAATTCAACTCTCTTACAAATATTTGAACCAAAATTGTAATGAGCTGAGTGGCCCTAGTAGAACCCAAACTGAGAAGCAATAAGTAGGCTATTGCTAAGCAATTGCTACTTGATTGCACTGTTGATGACACCTTCCATTACTTTTCTGATGATTGAGAGTGGATCAGCATGACACTAATTGACTGGGCTGGCTTTGTCCTACTGTTGTGTTCAGGACATAGCTGTACAATTTTACACATTGTCAGCTGATGCTTTACGGGAACAGCTTGGCCCAGGGTACAACATGTTTTGGAGCAAAAGTACAATTGCAGGAATGTTGTCAGGGCTCATAACTTTGCAGTATCCAATGCCTTTAATCGTTTTGTGATTTTGCAGCTGAAGACTGACATCTGTAATGCTGGGGACATTCAGAGGTGATCAAGATGGATCATTCACTCAGTTTTTCTGGCTGAAGATTGTTGCAAACACTTCCGCATTACTTTTGCACTGACGTACTGAGCTCCTCTATTACTGAGGTTGGGGATAATCGTGGACCTTCTTCTCCAGTGAGTTGTTTAATTGTCCACTATCATTCACAATCAAAGTAGGACTTCAGACTTAGATCTGATTCACTGGTTGTGCAATTGCCTAGTCATGTCTATCACTTGGCCCTTATGTGTTTAGGAACACGGGAACAGGAGTACATTTTCAGTCTCAAGCCTGTTCCACCACGCAATGAGATCATGGCTGATCTGTGGCCCAACTCCATATACTTGTCTTTAGCTCAAAAATCTTAATACCTTTGCTTATCAAAAATATATCCATCTCAGATTTAAATTTAACAACTGATCCAGCATCCACTGCAATCTGTGGAAGAGACTTCCAAACATCTATCATTCTTTGTATGTACAAGTGCTTCCCAACATCTCCCCTGAACAGACTGGCCCTAATTCTCAGATTAGATGATGCACCCTAGTTGATTAGATTAGATTCCCTACAGTGTGGAAACAGGCTCTTCGGCCCAACAAGTCCACACTGACCCTCCGAAGAGTGACCCACCAAGACCTATTTCCCTCTGACTAATGCATCTAACACTATGGGCAATTTAGCATGACTAATTCACCTGACCTGCACATCTTTGGACTGTGGGAGGACACCAAAGCACACAGAGGAAACCCATGCAAACACGGGGAGAAGGTGCAAATTTCACACAGACAGTCGCCTGAGGCAGGAATCAAATGCAGGTCCCTGGTGCTGTGAGGCAGCAGTGCTAATCACTGAGCCACCATGCCACCATAGTTCTAGAATCCCTAACCAGTCTTTCTCTGTTAATATCTTAAAAGTTTTCTATCAAATCACCCCTTCACCTTCTAAACTGTAGAGAAAACGTTTAGTACGTAATTAAACTTGTTTTATAATTTCACAAGGTTGATGCTGCTCCTGGCATGCCCAACTACCCTTCTTTAATCCAGGACTGAGATTGCAGATTGTGTTTGCAACTCTATTGCGGATGACTCACAGTGTCTCATCGTTGATGAATTGTTAGATCTGTTCAAAGTCCAAGCCATTTAGCACAATGACAATGCCATACAACACAACTGGCACCCTCACTCATTGTGAAGACAGGACATTGTCTCCACAAAGATTGTATTGTGGCTATGGACAGATGTATCTGCAGGAGGCAGATGGGTGAGGATGAACTCAAATATGTTTGTCACTCTTGTTGGTCCCCGCACCATCTGCCATCTAGCAGATCTGTCCTTTAGGACCTGACCACTTTTATCACTAGTGGTGCTGTGAGACACTCTTGCTGATTGGCATTGAAGTTCTCCACCCATTCCACACTCCACATTCCACACTCTTGGCACCCTCAGTGCCTTCCACAGATGTTATTCATCATGGAGGAGCATTGGTTCACCAGCAACTGAGGATGGTATGAGGTAATCAGCAGGAGGTTTGCTTACCCATGTTTGACCTGATTTGTCGAGGACTTCCATGACATCTGTCGCCCGACTGTATCACTGTGCTGATAATTCTGCTGGGTCTTACCTGCCTGTAGGACATACTCAAAGATGGTAATAGTGATTAGAGTCATAGAGATATACAGCATGGAAACAGACCTTTTGGTCCAACCTGTCCATGCCGACCAGATAGCCCAACCCAATCTAATTCCACCTGCCAGCACCCGGCCCCTATCCCTCCAAACCCTTCCTTTTCATATACCCATCCAAAAGCCTTTTAAATGTTGCAATTGTACCAACCTCCAACACTTATTCCATACATAGACTGGGACTACCATAGTGTTAAGGGTTTAGATGGAGAGGAATTTGTTAAGTGTATACAAGAAAATTTTCTGATTCAGTATGTGGATGTACCTACTACAGAAGGTGCAAAACTTGATCTAATCTTGGGAAATAAGGAAGGGCAGGTGACTGAGATGTCAGTGGGGGAGCATTTTGAGGGCCAGTGACCATAATTCCATTAGATTTAAAATAGTGATGGAAAAGGACAGACCAGGTCTAAAAGTTAAAGTTCTAAATTGGAGAAAGGCTAATTTTGACGGTATTAGGCAAGAACTTTCAAAAGCTGATTGGGGGCAGACGTTCGCAAGTAAAGGGACGGCTGGAAAATGGGAGGCCTTCAGGAATGAGATAACGAGAATCCAGAGAAAGTATATTCCTGTCAGGGTGAAAGGAAAGGCTGGTAGATATAGGGAATGCTGGATGACCAGTGCATCAAGGGTTTGATTAAGAAAAAGAAGGAAGCATATATAAGGTATAGACAGGATAGATCGAGTGAATCCTTAGAAGAGTATAAAGGAAGTAGGAGTATGCTTAAGAGGGAAATCAGGAGGGCAAAAAGGGGACATGAGATAGCTTTGACAAATAGAATTAAGGAGAATCCAAAGGGTTTTTTTTACAAATACATTAAGGACAAAAGGATAACTAGGGAGAGAATTGGGCCCCTCAAAGATCAGCAAGGCGGCCTTTATGTGGAGCCGCAGAAAATGGGTGAGATACTAAACAAGTATTTTGCATCAGTATTTACTGAAGGGAAATAGATGGTGACATCTTGCAAAATGTCCTTATTACAGAGGAGGAAGTGTTGGGTGTCTTGAAATGCATAAAGGTGGATAAATCCCCAGGACCTGATCAGGTGTACTTGAGAACTCTGTGGGAAGCTAGAGGAGTGATTGCTGGGCCTCTTGCTGAGATATTTGTATCATCGATAGCCACAGGTAAAGTGCCAGAAGACTGGAGGTTGGCTAAGGTGGTGCCACTGTTTAAGAAGGGTGGTAAAGACAAGCCAGGGAACTACAGACCAGTGAGCCTGACGTTGGTGATGGGCAGTTGGAGGGAATCCTGAGGGACAGGATGTACATGTATTTGGAAAGGCAAGGACTGATTCGGGATAGTCAACATGGCTTTGTGCGTGGGAAATCATGTCTCACAAACTTGATTGAGTTTTTTGAAGAAAAAGGATGTTTCCAGGGTTGGAGGATTTGAGCTATAGGGAGAGGCTGAACAGTCTGGGGCTGTTTCCATGGAGCGTCGGAGGCTGAGGGGTGGCCTTATAGAGGTTTACAAAATTATGAAGAGCATGGATAGGGTAAATAGGCAAAGTATTTTGCCTGGGGTCAGGGAGTCCAGAACTAGAGGGCATAGGTTTAGGGTGAGCGGGAAAGATATAAAAGAGACCTACGGGGCAACCTTTTCACACAGAGGGTGGTATGTGTATGGAATGAGCTGCCAGAGGAAGTGGTGGAGGCTGGTACAATTGCAACATTTAAGAGGCATTTGGATGGGTATATGAATAGGAAGGGTTTGGAGGGATAGGGGCAGGGTGCTGGCAGGTGGGACTAGATTGGGTTGGAATATCTGGTCAGCATGGACGGGTTGGACCGAAGGCTGGATTAGTGGTGCTGGAAGAGCACAGCAGTTCAGGCAGCATCCAACGAGCAGCAAAATCAACGTTTCGGGCAAAAGCAAGGGCTTTTGCCCGAAACATCGATTTCGCTGCTCGTTGGATGCTGCCTGAACCGCTATGCTCTTCCAGCACCACTAATCCAGTATTTGGTTTTCAGCATCTGCAGTCATTGTTTTTACCTTGTTGGACCGAAGGGTCTGTTTTCATGTTGTAAATCTCTATGACTCTAAGTGACAAAGAGGATTGATGAGGGCAGAGCAGTAGATGTGATCTATATGGACTTCGGTAAGGTGTTTGATAACGTTCCCCATGGGAGACTGGTTAGCAAGGTTAGCTCTCACGGAATAAAGGGAGAACTGGCCATTTGGATACAAAACTGGCTCAAAGGTAGAAGACAGAGGGTGGTGGTGGAGGGTTGTTTTTCAGACTGGAGGCCTGTGACCAGTGGAGTGCCACAAGGGTCGGTGCTGGGTCCATTACCTTTTGTCATTTACATAAATGATTTGACTAAAACATTGTCTGAGTTTATAGGTATGATTATGTCAGGCTGTTGCTTGACTAGCCAAGGAGACAGCTATCCCAATGTCAGCATTCGTCCCATCAGAGGAGAAGAGCTTGCCTTGGCATTGAGGCATGAGTGCTGGGGGTGAGTATAAGGCATACCTGAGCATGGAGCCAGTGGTTGTTTGGTGGACACACCTTCGCATAGGGGTCATGAGGGGTTGGATCAGGATATGACATGGCAATGGTTGGAATTGATGTGGAATGCAGAGGGGCTGGAAAACTATTTCATCTCTTTTTGTTTATTTTTAAACTTTGGACACAGGCTGGATCCCCAAGGCAGCCACTTGCTTCCCCCTACTCCACACATGCCAGCCTCCTTGCCTTCAGCGGGTGCCCAGCCTGACTTCTGACCCAACCTGCTACCCAAACTAAAATCTGATGTCTAGGCAGCCATTTTTCAAGGTTAGATTTGTGGAGCTGAGAAGTCACCATTCCTTGCCTACTTGATCCCAGCATGAAAATCTGGGCTTTAGAGACAAGAGGTCTATGAGCTTCTCATACTTATTATTGGAGGTGATAATGAAAGATGCAGGGGAGGGAGTTGAAGAAGATTATGTTTAGTAGAGTAAATTTGTTCCAGCAGTTTTAGCAGAAGAGATCAGAACATGCTCTGCATGATGTGGTCCAATCAGATGAGGTAGCAAATGACTAAACCACTTGGCTGTCCAATATGTTCAAGCCTGTGTCTCATGGACTTAAGAAAGCAGAGATGAGGACAATATCAGAGGTAACAAAGTAATGCTTTTGATGTGAGTAGTGCATCAAAGATGGAGCTGAAGGTGTGATTGAACAGAATGGAAACTTTTTTCCTTCTTTCTTAGAAGGGAGCATTGCTGCAAGGCCAGTACTTTTTGCCCACCCCTAATTTCATTTCAGAACATTGTGGTGAGCTGCTCTCTTCCATCATTGAAGTGCATCAGGTTCAGGCTATACTCACAGAGTCAGAGAGATATACAGCACTGAAACAGACCTTTCAGTCCAATTCATCCATGCCCACCAAATATCCTAAATTAATCTAGTCCCATTTGTCTGTGCTTAGCCCATGTCCCTCTAAACTCTTCCTATTCATGTACCCATCTAGATGCCTTTTAAATGTTGCAATTGTACCAACCTCCACCATTTCCTCTGGCAACTCATTCCTACATGCACCACACTTTGTGTGAAAAGCTTGCTCCTTAGGTCCCCTTTAAGACTTTCCCCTCTCACCCTAAATCTGTGCCATCTTGTTCTGGACTCCCCCAACCCAGGGAAAAGACTTGTCTATATACTCTATCCATGCCCCTCATGATTTTATTAACCTCCAAAAGGTCACCCCTCAGCCTCTGACTCACCAGGTAAATCACCCCCAGCCTATTCAGCCTCTCCCTATTACTCAAACCCTCCAACCCTGGCAACATCCTTGTAAATCTTTTCTGAACCCTTTCAAGTTTCACAACATCCTTCCTATATAAGGGAGACCAGAACTGCATGCAATACTGCAAAAGTGGCCTAACTAACATCCTGTACAGCCACAACATGACCTCTCAACTCATATACTCAATGCTCTGGCCAATGAAGGAAAGTATACTAAACGTCTTCTTCACTATCCTGTCTACCTGAGACCCCACTTTCAAGGAACTATAAAGCTGCATTCCAAGGTCTCTTTGTTCAGCAAAACTCCCCAGGACCTTACCATTTGGTGCATAAGTCTGATTTGCCTTTCCAAATATATCTAAACTAAACTCCATCTGCCAATTCTCAGCCCACTGGCCCAGCTTGAGCAAGATCTCGTTGTAATCTGAGGTAACCTTCTTCACTGACCACTACACCTCCAATTTTGGTGTCATCTGCAAACTTACTAACTATACCTCCAATGGTCACATCCAAATAATTTATATACATCAGGAAAAGCAGTGAACTCAGCACTGGGGGGATCCTTATGGCACACCAGTGGTCACAGGCCTCCAGTCTGAAAAGCAACCCTCCACCACCACCCTTTGTCTTCTACCTTTGAGCAAGTTCGATATCCAATGGCTAGTTCTCCCTGTATTCCACGTGATTTAACCTTGCTAACCAGTCTTCCATGGGGAACCTTGTCAAACGCCTGTCTGAAGTCCACATAGATCACGTGTACTGCCCTGCCCTCATCAATCCTCTTTGTTCCTTCTTCAAATAAACTCACTCAAGTTGGTGAGACATGATTTCCCATGCACAAAACCATGTTGATTATCCCTAATCAGTCCATGCCTATCGGAATACATGTAAATCCTGTCCCTCAGAATTTCCAACTTGCCCACCCCAATGTCAGGATTCCCGGTTTCTAGTTCATTGGCTTTTCGTTACCACCTTTCTTAAATAGCGGCATAACATTAGCCAACCTCCATTCTTCCGGCACCTCACCTGTGACTATCGATGATACAAATAACTCAGCAAGGGGCCCAGCAATCACTTCCCTATCTTTCCACAGAGTTCTAGGGCACACCTGATCAGGTCCTGGGGATTTATTCACTTTTATGCGTTTCAAGACATGAAGTAGCTCCTCCTCTGTAATATGGACATTTTTCAAGATGTCACCATCTATTTCCCCACATTCTATACCTTCCATGTACTTCTCCTTCTCCACAGTAAACACGGATGCAAAATACTCATTTTGTATCTCCCCTATCTCCTGCAGGGTAGGCTGCTTAGCTGATCTTTGAGGGGCCCTATTCTCTCCCTAGTTACCCTTGTGTCCTTAATGTATTTGTAAAATCCCTTTGGATTCCCCTTAATTTTATTTGCCAAAGCTATCTCATGTCCCTTTCTTCCCGCCTGATTTTCCTCCTCTAACTATTCTCCTCCTGCGTTTATAATCTTGTAAGGATTCACTCGATCTCTGCTGTCTATATCTGACATATGCTGGCTCCTTACTCATATCATTGTTAGGAATAGAATTCCAGGATTTAGGCCCAGTGATACAGAATAGTGGAATATAGTTCCAAAATAGAATGGCTTATGATGTGGAGAAGTTCTTCCAGTAATGGCATTTCCATGCATTGGCTGCCCTTGGTCTTATAGTTATTAGAGATTGCAGATTTGGAAGATACTGGCAATGAGTCTAGGTAATTGCTACAGTGCATCTTGACTATATTACAGACTGCTGCCACAATGTATTGGTGGAGGGATTCAGTGTTTGAGGTAGTCAATAAAGCACCAGTCCAGTGAGGGGTTTTGTCCTTGATTCTTTTGAGCCTCTTCAGGGGAGCCAACCTGATCCAAGCAAATGGACAGTATTCCATCACACTTTTGGTTTTGTACCTTATAGATGTTGAACAGGCTTTCAGGAGTCAGGATGTGAGCTTTCACTGTAGAATTCCCAGCCTATAATCTGATTTCATAGCCTCAGTATTTAAATGGCTGGTCCTGTTAAGTTTGTGGATACTGATAACATACAGGGGTGTTGATAGTGAAGTATTCTGTGATGATAATACCATTGAATGTCAAAAGGGAGAGTTTTTTTTGGAGATGGTCTTTGCCTAGTTCGTTTGTGGCTCAAATGTTACTAGCTTTTAACATATTGCAATGAAGAAAGAGACACAGTTCAGATTCTGAAAATGCAGTTCTAAGTAACTAGGAGACAATTTTTCTAGGTGTGGGCATAGGGAAAGAGTTTGAGTGAAGAGCAATGCAAGCAAGTTTAGGGTGTCGGTTTGCTCGCTGAGCTGTAGGTTTGATATCCAGACGTTTCATTACCTGGCTAGGTAACATCATCAGTGTCAACCTCCAAGTGAAGCGAAGCTGTTGTCTCCTGCTTTCTATTTATATGTTTGTCCTGGATGGGGTTCCTGGGGTTTGTGGTGATGTCATTTCCTGTTCATTTTCTGAGAGGTTGATAGATGGTATCTAGATCAATGTGTTTGTTTATGGCGTTGTGGTTGGAGTGCCAGGCCTCTAGGAATTCTCTGGCATGTCTTTGCTTAGCCTGTCCCAGGATAGATGTGTTTTCCCAGTCGAAATGGTGTTTTTTTTCATCCGTGTGTAGGGCTACGAGGGAGAGAGGGTCGTGTCTTTTTGTGGGTAGTTGGTGTTCGTCTATCCTGGTGGCTAACTTTCTTACTGTTTGTCCTATGTAGTATTTGTGGCAGTCCTTGCATGGAATTTTGTAGATGGTGTTGGTTTTTTCCATGGGTTGTACTGGGTCTTTTAAGTTTGTTAGTTTTTGTTTGAGAGTGTTGGTGGGTTTGTGTGCTACTCAGATTCCGAGGGGTCTTAGTAGTCTGGCTGTCATTTCTGAAACTTCTTTGATGTATGGTAAAGTGGTTAGGGTTTCTGGCTGTGTTTGGTCTGCTTGTTGTGGTTTGTCCTCGAGGAATCTGTGGACTGTATTTTTTGAGTATCCGTTCTTCTTGAATACATTGTATAGGTAGTTCTCCTCTGTTTTCTGAAGTTCGTCTGTGCTGCAGTGTGTGGTGGCTCATTGGAATAGTGTTCTGATACAGCTTCGTTTGTGTGTATTGGGATGGTTGCTGGTATAGTTAAGTATTTGGTCAGTGTTTGCCGGTTTTCTGTATACACAGGTTTGTAGTTGTCCGTTGTCCTTTTTTTCGACTGTGACGTCCAGGAATGCGAGTTTGTTGACGGTTTCTTCCTCCTTAGTGAACTTCATGCCTGTGAGGGTGTTGTTAATGATGTTAAATGTCTCTTCTATCTTGTTTCATTTTGTGATGACAAAGGTGTCATCTACGTAGCGGACCCAGATTTTTGGTTTGATGGTTGGTAGGGCTGTTTGTTCTAGTCTTTGCATTACTGCTTCTGATATGAGTCTGATAGCAGGGATCCCATGGGTGTGCCGTTGGTTTGTTTGTAGATTATGTTGTTGAAGGTGAAGTGGGTGGTGAGGCACAGGTCCACTAGCTTCATGATGTTTTCGTTGGTAATGTGATTGATGGTGGTTGGGATGTGTGTGATGGTTTCTTCTAAAAGTGTGATAAGTGTTTCCTTTGCCAGGTCGGTGTTGATGGAGGTGAACAGTGCTGTTACGTCGAATGAGATCATTGTTTCGTCTTCGTCTATTTTGGTGTTTTGTGATTTGTGATTGATACAGGAATAGAGAGATGACATGAGATAGCAATGTAAAGGGATTGGCCATGAATATGGGTAGGGGATTTATACGGAAGGGAAGATTGGAGGAAGATGAGAGGGTAGTCAACTGAGAGAATAGATAGTATGATGAGTTGAGATTGCAGTTGAACCATAAAAGCTGAGATGTCACTTGGTGCAGATGCTGAGGGAGGAAAGCATTGAAAATAATTCAGTGAGAAAATTGGTAATTGGGTGGACAGTAGAGAACAAAGATTTTAAACAAGAAGTGAAAATACATGAAACGAGGTAAGATACTTAAAGTGGGAGAAGGTGCCAGAGTAAGCTAATGTGTGATTTAGTGATAATAGCCATACTACTACCATAACAGTTGGGACAAGGCAAATAATGGAAAGTACAGCAAAATTTTTAAAAGTGCAAGTTATAGTACCAAACACTTTTATGATTTCACAAAACCTTTCACACTGTGAACCAGAAAGTTTTATGGACTATCCTCCTCAAAATTGCTGCGTTCAGAAATTTGTTGTCACACACTTCCTCATTCTTGATGAGATGCAAGCTATAATTCTCACTAATTGAACCACCACAAACTCTAACACAGTGAAAATTGGGGTCAAACACTGCTGTGATATAGAGCACTTGGGACAGCGGTCAATATGCTAACAGAGATTAATGGTTGGTTAACAGAAAGAAACAAAGTAAAAATCTTCAGTTCTGAGGAAGGGTCACTAAACCCGAAACATTAACTCTGATATCTCTCCACAGATGCTACCAGACTTGCTCAGCTTTTCCAAAATTTTCTAAAGTACTTAGACTGTAGCTGTTCACAATTCATCTTAAGACCTTAAAGGAGGTGGCTAATGATATAGTAAATATATTAGTGTTTTCCAAATATACTAGATTCTGAAAGGCACTATCAGACTGCAAAGTAGCAAACTCCACTATTCAAGATTTGGAGGTGCTGGTGTCGGACTGGGGTGTACAAAGTTAAAAATCACACAACACCAGGTTATAGTCCAACAGGTTTATTTGGAAAATACTAGCTTTCGGAGAGCCACTCCTTCATCAGGTGATTGTGGAGTAGAAGATTGTAAGACACAAAATTTATAGTAAAAGTTTACAGTGTGATGCAACTGAAATTATGTATTGAAAAACACCTGGATTGTTTGTTAACAATCAAACAATCAGCAGAAAACCTCCTCTTGCAGACATTATTTGTGTTTTGACTTTCCAGAAATAAACAAAAAGGTGTTAAAAACAAACTACAACCTTACCTGTATATGCTAGTAGGGAAGATGTTCTCATGGAAGATGGGATGGGGTAAGTTGAGGCACTTTCGTGTATCAGCCTAAATTTCTACGCTTGTGTTCTGTGAAGGTCAAGACCCACTAGTCATCCCTGTGTTGCCAATAAAATAACTTTATTTCTCTCAGTGCTAGAAGCCAGCTAGCTAAAATAAATTCAAAAGGAAACAGGATAACAGAAGGAATCTCTCTCTCTGATTACTGCCAGTTAACCATCATCAAAAGAAACAGTGCAAAAGGATTTCAACCAATCTGCAAAAGCCAAGAATCCTGAAGAATAACAATGTTCCCCTAGTTATTTTTCACAAACTACCCAGTGAAACTGATCTACAGAACAACCTCGATTATCCAAATGAGACGAGCGGGGAGTATTTTGTTTGGATAACTGAGAGTTCAGATAACGGATTGTTCAGATAATGGATAGCGTTTTTTATGGGACCTTGAGATCTTGTTCAGATAATTCAAAATTTGCATAATTGATGTTCGAATAATCAAGGTTGTTCTGTGTATATCTTTGGACTCACTTATTCCTAATTTCTACATGTGCACTTTGTATTATATCTTTTCATGTTTAGTATTAATAAACCCATTCTTCTGTTAATTCAAGAAAACCAGGTTAAATCGACTCCTTTTAAAACATAAGTTCATTTTTTCTAGAAGAAAGGCAGTCATAAAACATGGATTCTTTTTAAATTAACTCTGTTGTGACCAGCTGAGGGAGTAGGTGAACAAAGAAGAGGAACAATTTCCATCCTTCTCGCCTACTGCTTAACTTGGGGTATCTTGGTGCAGTAATAACTTGGGGATCTCACCAGGGGCCTATCAGCTCAGAGTTACTGCCACAGTTTGAGCCCACAACAAAACTGAAGAATTAGAATGGAGAAATGAAAACAATTTTAAAGGAATAAATAGCTGTAAAAGGCTTATTTGAACTTGCACTACAACACTATAGAAATATTTGTATCCAATGCCTGTGTGTTCCTCAGAGAATTGTGGGAAATTACTTTTGATGATTTAAAAGTTCTATCCCTCAAAATGTTAAAAGGCTCAATGAGAAACTTGGGATTAAAAGTATGCCAATAAGCAGGAAACACAAATTTTAAAACAGGTAGCCACCAGTTTTCAGGTGGAAATTGAAGATGATGAAATGGATAGAGTTAGCAGTGAAGAGATTAAATTGGAGCAACAGAAATTAGAATTAAAAGAAATTAGAAAACAAGGTAAAAACAAGAAAGAGAGAGGAAAGGAAAAAAAGTGACAGAAATGGGAAAGGGCGAGGAGGGAAGACAGAGTTTCAGGGAAAAACACAGCAGGAAAATAACTGCGTTCTCTCCATTGATGCTTACAGACCTTCTGAATTGCTCCAGCTACTTCTGTTTTTGCTTCAGATTTCCAGCATCCGCAGTTTTTTTTTTGTTTTTTAATTGGTCCTTATTACTCTGGATGAGGTTTTTGAGCAAAGCACAACTGGCTTACTTCCTTTTACCTGAGGAAGGACCTTCTGATTGCAAGGCAAACAAAAGATTATCTTTAGTGTATTCGAGAGACATAGGTTAGAAATTCTCTATCCTTAGGAAACCTGACCAGACATACCCAGAATTTTAAATGTTTAAGCAGCTTCCTGTTGACCAGTAGATACATACATTTAAGACAGAAGCCAATTATAAAAGCCTCCATGAAATAATTTTCCTTGAGGAGTTCTCATACCTTTCCCAATAAAAAAATGCACACGGAAGAACAGAGAGGCAGCCATACTGGCTGTTGATGCTGAGATGATTAATTCTCTCTTGTTCGAGAAGATAAACTTTCCTTATCATCCCCAATCTACTGGAAAGGATCGAGGTGGCACAGTGTCAAATGAGCACCTATGGGAGAGAGGGAATTGCAGAGAGGCCTCCTCAGGACATTAGAATAGTGAGATAAAATGGTGAGGCCAAGAAGCTTGTCTACATTAGGTGCTGAAAGGCAGGGAATGTCCAAGTCAACAACCAACGGTTATGGGAAAAATCAGTGGGATGCATTGGGCATACACACACACCCATGCAGAGAATGGGTATCAGTCAGAGAGCATAGCTCAGCAAGTTATGACTCTGTATGCAGCTGCGAATCCCTGGATATGCACTCTTGAGAGTTCAGATGAAGTTAAGAAAATCCTTGAGAGCAAACAAGATTTTGAATCTAAAGATAGCATGGGCACATTTTCACAGGATTTAGCAAACAAGTCTGTAGTGAAACTGAGGATACTAGGACCACTCAAACACAACTACTGGGAAAAGGCATGACCTTTCAGTCAGGAATTGTAGGAAGGTGTTGAAGGATGATACATGCCTATTTGCCTTTACCAAGTCAGCTGGAGTATGACCTTCTGATAGGACTTGGGAGTGTAGGAGTCATACCTAGCTCACCTGTGAACACGACCAACCTATTTCAAATCAATGACATGATAGGATCAAAGGTAATGGTATCCCAAGTGGTCTCCGAGAAATTTGCTGAGGTCAGGGAATTCAAAGAACTACAGAAAAAAATGCTTAACACTTTCCCTAAACGTGTGTAGTCACTTGGTCTATGGGTAGACACAGTCAGCAAGTGGAAGCCGAGTTGGTACTGCATCTAGAAAATCGTCAGTCTGATTATCAGAATTAATGCTCCTCAGAGCAGAAGAGTCACTCAACCCGAAATGTTAACTATGATTTCTCTCCACAGACTTTGCCAGATCTGCTGAACTTTTTCAGAATTTTCTGTTTTGTTTTTGATTTACAGCATCAACAGTTATTTCAGTTTCCTTGTTAAAGTTATGACTAACCAAGGGTCGTGAATAAAGAAGGAGAGCCAGTTTATCCCATATCCTGTGGGAGCTTTACAATTTGAGACATCCTTCTGTAACCTTGCCCAGAGTCTGGTCATAATAGTTGCTTATTGGAAAACAAAAAATAGGCATAAATGCTTTTTCTTCCTGATTGGCAAGATGTGATATCTGGTGCCAGAACTTAGATCTGATCTGTTGCCTGTGTAATTGCTTAGCTCCTTCTAGAATCTGCTGCCCATGCTGTCTGGCAAGCAAATAGTGCTCTGTTGTAGCTTTTCAAGTTGCCATCTCATTTTTAGGTATACCTGGTGCTATTCTTGGTTTGTCCTCCAGCACTCTTCACTGAAATAAGCTTGATCCACTAACTTGATAGAGTGGATGTTCTGCTAGAGCATGAGTTTGAATTTAAGTACAATTCAAGTACAATTCTGCCATGGCTGATAACCCACATGGCTTAATAAGGCCCAGCCTTGAGTTCAAAATCCCACTTACCATTATAGTGGCGCCACACATCTGATGGAAGATATCCTCAATATGAAGATTGAACTTTGCCTCTACAAGGACTATATAGTGTTTACTCCTATTGATAAAGTAATGAACAGATGTGCCGGCAGCAGACAGATTGGTGGGGGTGAGGTCAAGAAAGTTTATCGCTCTTTTTGGTTTCCTCACCACCTGCCACAGACCCAGTTTAGCAGATATGTCCTTTAGGACATAAGCAGGTCTGTCAGTAGTTAGTACAAGCCACTTTTGGTGTTGGACATTGAAGTCCTCTGTCCTTGTCAGACTCAGTACATTCTCCATATGGCCTCAACATGGAGGAGTAACGTGGAGAAGCTAGATGGGGGGAATTAAATTGTGATGAGCAGGAGGTTTCCTTGCCCATGTTTAAACTGATGCAGTGAGATTTCATTGGGTCCAGAGTCAATGTTGAGGACTCTCAAGGCAACTCTTCCCAAACAGACCCACTTCTGCTGGGTCTGTCCTGTCAATGGGACAAGACATACCTAGGAATAAGGATGTTGTTGACTGAGACATTGCCACACTAATGAAATCACACTTCACAGACAACATGAGGCTGTTGCTTGTCATTGACAAATATTCCACACATCCTACACCTAAGTGATGTGTTAAGAAATGTTCAGTCAAAATGTTTCACTGGAAGCATTTTTTGAATAACATACACAAAATAGATCAGATGCAACTTCACAAAACATTTATTGTGCAATGGTACTGCCAGACGTGGTAGTGAATCATGTAGATCAGGAAACCTCAAATTGAATCCTTTTTCTGTTATCCATTCCCTGATCTGAGCCATAATAGTGGTACTACAAATATTCTCAGTGCTAATAAGGAATAAAGACTAGTCATGGTTCATACTCCTGCCAAACAGTAAACACAGGATCCGACTCAACAACTATATCCTTAGTGGTAAATTGTTTTTCAACATCCATTCTTTAAACTCACACAATGATAGCCATTTGTATAAGATAATGGAGTTCTGCCAGCACCTATAAGTGGAACTTTCACCCATGTGACTCAAGCTTCCAGAAAGGAGAAAAGAGATGTTTGCAGAAAAGTAGAAGCATGTAGTGTCATTCAGGAATATTTATGCAAATTCAGGAATAAATGACAATTATTATTTTAACAATAGCAAAGAACAGAACAGAAGAGTAACCAGAGTTCAGTCCCCTTTGGGAGGCACTGAAATATCAATGCTTGCCAGCGAGAGGGTTAATAATCACTAGCAACACAATGTCTTGTCAGCACTTTATATTGAGGAACACTCCATCTGTTATCAAATATCCAACAAATCTGTCACAAATTCTGACCCATTTATCTGCAGTTCATCATGAAAAGCATTAAATTTCCAATGTGTCATTTATTATGTATTTTTGTTGAATTACAGATAATATTTTTCTGAAGTGTATGTAATTTTTGAAGCAGATGTATACAGTTTGTGATGTTCTCTGTTCCTTTAGCTTCATTTTCCTTCTTCAAGATCTTATTGAAACCTATCTAGTTGACTAGCTTTTAGTCTACCTTTAAATCTCCTACTGGATTCAGTGATTTGATGTGGCAGGCTTGAAGAGCTTTATCCAATCCACTGGTTGTGGAACTGCTCAGCTCTGTCAATTGCTTGCTGCTTCTGCTGTTTGACACACAAGTGGATCTGTACTGTAGCTTTGCCACATTGAGGCCTCATTCTTAGGCATGCCTGGTGCTGTTCCTGGCATGCCCTCCTATACTCTTTATTGAACCAGGGTTGGTCACTTGGCTTGATGATCTTTATGGAGTAGGGGAAATGCTGAGCTTTGAGTTTATAGATTGTGGTCAAATACAATTTTGCTGCCTGTGATGGACCACAGTGTCTCTTCAATGCTTATTTAACGCTACTAAATTATTTATAAGTCTATGCTATTTACCATGGTGTAGGGGTTCAAAACACAAAGAAGAGTATGCTCAGTGAGAAGATGGAACTTCATCTTTACAAGGATTGTGCAGTGGTTACTCTTACTGATACTGTTTTGAACAGATGCTTCTGTGACTGGTAGGTTTGTGAGGACTAGAAGGTTTATTTCCACCCGCTCCCCCACCGATGATTCTTTTCATTGCCTTCCACAGATATGTCGACCAGGTCTTGACCGACTCAGTCAGTAGTGGTGCTACTCAGCCAAACTTGGTGATGGACAGTGAAATCTTTCACCCAGAGTATATTTGTGTCACACTCAGTGCTTCTGCCAAGTGGTATTCAATGTAGTGGAGTGCAGACTTATCTATTGAGAGGGCACTGTGTGGTAATCAGCAAGACATTTCCTTACCTATGTTTGATTTGATGTAATGATGGGTCATAAACTCATGATGTCTCCATCAATGTTGAGAAGTCTGAGGGCAACTCCCTCACAACTCTGATGCTGATGGATCAGGACAAACTTAGGGATGGTGATGGTCATGTGTGGAACATAGTACAGTTTGATTCGAAGTATGACGATGTCAGGTTGTTGCTTGACTAGTCTGCAGGACAGTTCTCCAGATTTTGGCACAGGCGGTAAGAATTCAGTAAGAAGGTCAATAGGGCTGTGTTGCTGACCTCATTTTTGGTGCCTTAGTTGATGCCAGGTCCTATGTATGGTTTAATTCCTTTTCTATGTTTTTGCAGCAGTTTGGTCCAACTGACTGGCCCGCTTGGCCAATAATACCCTCTTTAAGCATGTTACTGTTCTGCAAGACCCTTGGGAATAGTTTTTGCACAGCTTTTTCCCACAATAAAACAAATAACTGCTCTTTCAGTCATTATATAATCATTCCTTCAGCATCCAATCCAGAAGCAAAGAGAAAATAATCCAAAACTAGAAGCTGAACAGACATTTTGGAAAAAATAAAAACTTTGGTTCAAACGTATCTATATATATTTAAAGTACATTAAAAATCATTTTATTTTATTCCTTCTGTCTGGCACTTTAAATGGCCAGTTTTAAATAGGTCAAAATAATACAAGGCTTCTGTCCAAACATCAGAAAGCATAGCAGGATCTTTCCAGCTTGCTGGATGTATGTTTAATTAGGCTTCTACTCAAAACCAATATATGAATTATTCACATACAGCCTGAGAGAAGATAATAGGGAGGTGCATTTTTAGCAAGGATTTGTGATTTGCCCAAATTTCCAGTCTCCATTTGCCCTAATTCTGCAAAGATCTATTGATAGGATAATAAAGCATGGAACCTTCTTGTTCTTTGTTGACTTAATTGACTTCAGCCAGTGCAGCTGAAGGGATGCTTCAAATTGCTACAACATCAAGAGTTTAAGGAAAAGGAAAATATTCCCATTCTGGATTCCGACAGATAAAAGATATGGTTTGCATTGGAACATGCACAGGCCATTCAGCCAATCGAATCTACCTTGCCATTGAGTAAGATCATGGCTGACTGAACACTTCAATGCCATTTACTCACCCGCAACCCCATAACCCTGCATGGCACAGGTAATAAAAAATCTATAAATCTCTGCCTAAACATACTCAAAGACTGAGCCTCTACTGCCCTTATGGTATGGAATTCCAAAGGTTCACAACCCTCTAAGTCAAAATAATCCTCCTCAATCACACTTAAGTGGCATCCTCCTTATTTTTAAATTGTGCCTCCTGGTTCTAGGCTCTTCAAAAAGGAAAACACCTTACCAACACCTACTCTCTCTATCCATTCACTTATTTTGTAAATTTCAGTGAGATCATCTTTCATTCTTCAAAACTCTAGAGAGTACGAGTTAATTTTGCCCAATCTCTCTTCATAGAATAATTCCACCATCTCGGGGACAAGGCTGGTGAATTTTTGTTGCACTCCTTCTATGACAATAATTTCTTTCCTGAGATAAGGAGACCAAAATTGCATGCTTTACCACAGATGTGGTCTAACCAAACTCTTATACAACTTCACTGCTCATGTACTTAAATCCTCTTGCAATAAAAACTAATATTCCATCAGCCTTTCTAATAGCTTATTGCACCCATGTTAGCCTTCAGTGACTTATTGACAAGGACAAATTTAGAAGTATTATATTTGATCCCCATCTCCAAATTATTGATGTCTATTGTGAATTACCTATTTATTACTGATCTCTGTTTTCTATCTTTTAGTTCACCATTAAACCATTCCAGAAGGCACTTCCTATCCAGTGTTTTGATCTTTCTAATTAGTCTCCTGTGAGGGACTTTTATCAAAAGCCTTCTGAAAATCTAAGTACATGATGTCCATCGGCTCTCCTTCATTAATTTTGTTAGTAACATCCTCAAAAAAACTCATGAAGTTCATCACACATAACTTCTCATTTGCAAATTCATGCTGACTATGCCCAATCATCTTTTATAAGTGACGGTAGCATCCACCCTACTGCTAATCAGTCATAGAGTCATACAGCACAGAAATAAACCTTTTTGCCCAACTTGCTCCCTGAATGCTCTCTTGCTCCCTTCTTAAATACAGGGATGACATTTGCTGCCTTCAAATCTGTAGAAATCATTTCAGAATCTATAGACATTTGGAAGATAATCACCAATGTATCAACCATCTCTGTAGGCACCTGCTTCAATACTCTTGGATGAAGACCATCAAGTCCTGGGAATTTATCAACTTTCAGCCCCATTAATTTCTCCAGTACAAACTTTTTCCTTCAACTTTTCATTCTCCCCATTAGATGTCTTTTTCTGGGAGATTTTTGATATCTTCCCCAATCAAAACTGAGACAAAGTAATAATTTAGCTTCTTTACAATTTCCGTATTCACCATTATAACTTCTCTTTTGCCCATAACAGATCCACATTTGTTTAAGCCAAACATTTCTATTTTAACTATCCATAAAACTTTTTAATCTATGTTTATATTTTTGCTAGATTGTATTTATATTTATATTCCTTTTATCAGCTTCTTAGTCTTTCCTTGCACTCTATAAACATCCCAATCCTCAGAATTGCTGCCATTTCCAACAACTTTATAAGCCTTTCATTTAATCAAATGCAACGAACATCCTTCATTATCGGTGGTTAACCAATGTTTTTGCACCTTGAAAGAATGAACAATTGCAGTAAACCATACACTAGTTCTTTAAAAATGTCCACCTTAGCCAATTTCAGCCTCGTCTTCATAACTGCCTCGATTCAATTTTAACATCATTGCTTCAGAATGAATTACCTCATTTTAATTTGTAATGTAAAATTCTATCATATTTTAGTCACTGATCATTAAATCCCCAAAATTGTTATTTTACCCTTTGCATTACATAATACTTGATCGAAAAGAGCACATCTTCTAACTGGCTCAACATACGCCTATAGAAATACATCCTTAACACACTCCAGAAATTTATCCTCCTCAGTTTTCTGCTTATAGAATAGGAAAATTGGTTTTCCTGTTCTATATGCAGATGTTGTCCATTAGTTCAATGTTGTGGACAAACAACTAGTAATGAATGTTGTGTCTGAACTTGTAAAAAAAATTGTTCCTCTATTTTGTATATATGATTGCTTTAAAACTACTATAAGCAGTACGAAAGGATGTCTGCTTTAATCACATGTTCAAACTTGGCAATCAGTTTCCTGAGCCCTCTCCAAAGTCAACGTCAGCCAAACAGTTCACATTAGGTATCTCCTGTTGGGCCTGGAATGCTCACTATTGTGTTATACTCTGCTGCAGAAATGATTGTTTCTACTAGAAGCCCTTATGGAAAACAATTGCAAGTTACATCTATGTTACAACATGTGTCAATGACTTTCCACTTAATCCTTGAGTGGACCATAGACAACGAGCTATGGGCAATGCAAACCTTTGTCTCACAGTCACTGTTTCTTATTCCTACCAAAGAGGCTTAGACACATGACTTCCATAGCATTGAACCCAACTACATTTTGAATTCATAATTTTGAAACAGCAGGCTGTTAAAGGGTCAGTGCTACTGAATACAGCATTAATTAAATCAATATCCCTAAGTCCCAGCTACAAAAAACTCTGGTCTGTAACAATCAGCCAACAACCTATATTTGAGCTGTGTAAGTAAAATTTTGTTTAATCAAAACAGTGAAGTATAAATTACATTTCAGAAAAGCTTCCTCTGAAAACCGATGATGAGATTTTTAAAGGGTAGAAACTCTTCAACTGCTGGCCAGCCAACCAACCCTCCCAGAAAGAAATTCAAGACAATTAACACCAATGCTAACACAGTTAGGTGAATTTATGATTTGTGATTTTGTGGATACAGAGGATTTACTGTAGAAGGCAGAAAGTCTCAATCGGCTTCATTCTATTTGAAATTCTTGCTGTTGTCCAGGACCTTAAAAATAATGTGCAACCCTTTAGTTACCTCAGATTTGAAAACCTCGGAGGGTTTTGTGGAGAAATTACAGAGTCATTTGTGTATTAGACAAACCCAACAATATGGACAGATTAAGTTGAATGGCTTGTTTCTCTGCTGTAATTTCTAAGTAATTCCCCTTTTCTCTCTAACAATGAAAACTTTTGATACTAAAACCTTCGTGTTATCTCATCACTACTTCCAAACTTATATTCTCTTTCTACTTTTCAACTTTGCTGGTGCACTGCACTGTGAGCTGCAGCTATTCTGATAATTCTCAGTAGAAAATCTAAAATGTTATATTTAATTATCCTTTTATAGTGGCTATGGTTTAGGTCTTGCCATTTAATGGCAGCATTATCACCTCTGAGTCAGCAGATCGTTGTTTAAGTATCACTACAGAGATCTGAACACACCATCCAGGTTGACATTCTGGAATAATGCTGAGGCAATGCTACATGTTAGAAGTACCATCTTTTAGATGAGATATTACACCAAGGTCTCATCTGTTCTCTCAGATGAATGTAAAAGATCCCACGGGACTCCTGTGAAGAAGATCAGAAGAGTCCTCAACAATATTTACTCTGAAAGAACAGGGAAAACAGAGAATTGGGTCATTATCATTGATGTTTGTACGACATTACTGTATGCAAATTAGTTCCTGTGGTTCCTAAATTACAAGTGACTACACTTCAAAAGTTACTTACAGTCACTACACTGTAAAGCACTTCAGCATGACCTATGACCATGAACTGTGTTAAATCAATTTAAATTCTTTCTTCTTGACAGAAAAAAATGATCTTTAAACTTTAGTAGTCTCAACTTTTTAAAGTGATGAAATGTTGGAATGAAATTACATAATTGTATTTCTACAAAGAGGTTTAGTAAAGGTCTTATCAGAAGAACCATACTCCAATCAATTGTTCCTTTTATGTATATTTATCCATATCCTGTAAACTATTTGGAAGTTAGGAGAAAACTTCACACCTTTATTTGATTCCTCTCCACAAAACCTGTGGTTCACTGGCAAGTTATACCAGTCTTACACAGAACAAAGTTAATCACTAACCCAGCCTTGGGTGACTGACTGTGTGGAGTTTGCGCATTCTCCCTGTGTCTGCATGTGTTTCCTCCGGGTGCTCCGGTTTCTTCCCACAATTCAAATATGTGCAGGTTAGGTGAATTGGCCATGCTAAGTTGCCCATTATGTTCAGGGATGTGTGGGTTAGGTGCATTAGTCAGGAGTAAATATAGAGTAATACAGTAGGGAAATAGGTCTGGGTGGGTTACTCTTCAGAGGGTTGGTGTGGACTTGTTGAGCCAAATGGCCTGTATCCACAATGTAGGGATTCTATAATTCTAAGCCAAAGCACTGAAACAAAACCCAGCTGTCTGGTTTAATAAGCAGGATACTGTCAATACAACAAATGTTGAAAATATTCATTTCAAGTGCTGTTTGAAATCAAGGAAGAATCCAGCATATGCCAGCAGTCCTCAGGAAGTCTTATTTTGTTCTCAAATAAAAAATGAACTGTCATGATTCTTTAGGAGAAATAACTTGCATTTTATTCCACTTTTCATGATCACAGTACATTCAAAAATCCTTAGTCAATGAAGCTGTAGTAATTCAGGGAAGACAGCACCCAAATTACACACAAGGTCTGGAAACAGCAATGAGACAAGAAACTTTAATCGAGAGATAAATACTGTTCAGCAGACTGGGAACAGTTAATTCACTTCCTCATCTTTGAAATAGTGCCACGGGATCCTTTACATTCCCTGAAAGGTCACGTGGTCCTTGGTTTAATGTCTCAGCTGAAAGATGACAGCTCTAACAGTGGAGCAATCTCTCAGTAATGGAGTATTAGCCTTGATTTTAAGGTACCTGTCCACATAGCTGCTGGAAACAAATATTTATGTTTCCGGGTGAACTGCATATATGAAGCAAAATTTGTAGTGACCAAGATCTCAAATAATGAGTCAGGGCAAAAGTTAAATCATACTGGAAATGACTGTACTGGGGTAGCACGCTGGTAATGAAGCCATACTATTCCCAGAGTGGTCACTACATTTGTGGTTTTAAAAAGTGTGTAGAGTTTTCCAATTGCCTGCCTTTTAGATCCAGCCTGATAGAAAGCTCGAACTAAAGTTCTGTACTTAAGAATTACAATTTTTTACACACAATTAGACTCTGGCGACTGATAAACAGCTATAAATGAATTAAACTTGAATCCCCTTATATACTCCCTCTTACACACAGATAGACAGACAACCAACAAACAGGGTAAAATAGATTATGAAGCGAGGGGGAAGACGTGGAAACACAATAGTGTAGTGATATTATCGTGAGACTATTAATCTGGGGACCTGGGTTCAAATCCCATCATGGTGGATGGTTGTATTTGAATCCAATACAAATCTTGAATTAAGGTCATGAAACTGTTACTGGTTGTCAGGAAAAGCCTGTCTAGTTCACTTTATGCTTTAGGGAAGGAATCTTTGGGCCTATATGGAACTCCAAACACATAGCAAAGTGGTTGACTTTTAACTGCCCTCTGGACAATTAGAGATAGGCTGGCCAAGTCAGTGATACCCACCTCCCAAGTGTGAATTCCCAGGTACCATTGTGGAGATGAACTTATATGACTCATCTGCTTTCCTCCACTTGCCTTCAGTTGCTTTTCTCTAATTGCTTCCACTATGTTTCCAACATATGTTGGTGGTTCCCTTACAAAAAAGTCTATGACTTATCAGCTAAACGTCATAGCATATAACAACTGTCGCAGGGAAAGATAAACTAGTTTGCTTCGGCTTTACATCCAATTTTGACTGCACAGAACAAAGAGACTATTCCTGAGCAGAGGCAGAACTGAATTCTCTCTTTCTGTGTTCCTAATCTTGTAGTTCCAAGCTTTTGAATTAACTGAAAAAAATCAATCACAGTTTTTGATAAGCAAAATCTGTCATTGATAAGTGCTCACTAGAACATAGACCAGTCAATGTCTTGTTGCCAGCAAAAGTTGCAACAGCACACCTGCTCAGCTCCAAATCGTCTATAATTAAAACTTCAATTATTTCTTGTTCAAACAGTTGTTTACGATGCCTGCAATAGGTGTCAGCATATATGCTTTCAAAACTACAACCACTCTTTCAGACACTGTTCTTTCAAAAACAACTTTTTCCTCACTTTAATCCAGAGCTTTTAAAAATACAAACAAAGTCCTTACATAAAGTCCTACACTCCTAATAGTTCCTCATTAATTATGTTCAATGAGGTGCAGGCAATATTGGCAGTTTATTGGCCAGTCAGTGAGCAGGGTCGGGGAGGCAGCAACCCTGAAAGGAGAGGTGCACTTTGTCAAATGAGTTAAGGAAATTGAGTGCAGACCTGCGAGTTTGTTGAATAGGGAGTTTTAAGTGTTAATTTTGTTCTTAAAATCTAATTGAGTCTGTAATCAACAGTAACTGGAAAGTTATGGCTAGATTCTGTCATATTCTGGATGGTCATTATCCGGCACTTTTGTGGTGCATATGTTCCATATCATCTTGGCAGCCCAAATGAGGATACTGTCCAGGATACAGCTGCATTTGGGCATCTATCATTCGAAAGGTTGAATATTGTAAAGGTTGGACTTATCCTTCTATTTGTGCACAGGAAACATTGGGACAATTTTCCACATTGTTGGGGAGATGCTCGGGTTGTTCTGAACAAAGGTCACTGGACCCACAATGCTAACTCTGATTTCTCTCCACAGATGCTCCCAAACTTTTTCCAGCAATTTCTGTTTTTGTTATTAGTGTTGTACTTGTACTGGAACAGCTTGCTTAGGGGTACAGCATGTCCTGGAGGACATCTTCAGTACTATTGCTGGAATGCTGTTATGATGCATAGCCTTTTCCGTATCCAGTGCCTTCAGGTGTGTCCCTCTATCATGTAGAGTGAATCAAATTATTTGAAGACTGGCATATGTAAAATTGGGTCTTCTGGTTAAAGATTACTGCACTTTCTTCGGCCTTGACTTTTGCACTAATATGTTGAGCTACCTTATCACTGAAGAAGAGCTTATGCCCGAAACGCCGGATCTCCTGCTCTTCAGATGCTGCCTGAGCTGCTGTGCTTTTCTAGCACCACAGCTTTTGACTCTGTTCCCCAGCATCTGTAGTCCTCACTTTCTTCTACGGAATCAATTAGCAATATTTATCACTTGCTGCATATGCTGGTTGGCACGCACGTGGTCCTGTGTTGTAGCTTCACCAGATATGGTGGGTGGGAAATTCAGAGAAGGAATTTGTTTTGTTTTGCTTTTCTACCCTTCTCACCCTGTAAGATTTAGTTCTACAGGGAGAGGACCTGATTGGTAAATAACTTGTACATGGTTAAAGTCTATTCTACTTTTATGATTTAAAATATATGATTCAAATTAGTGAGAAAAATACAAAAGTAGAGATAGAGCAACAAATATGTGAATAATAGCTAATTAATTAAAACTCATTATGAATGGTAGGAGAAGTGATGAATCCAGGCTGGAACATGTGGAAGCCCATGGATATGATTATGATCCACAGCAAACATGTCAGAAATAAATATTTTTACTTGAAGATCAATGGCTCAGAATTGCTGCGCTAGAGGCAGAGCAGTATACTGTGCAACACATTAGGGAAATGAAAGTTACCTGGCTACTTTTTCCGGGGCAGTCACACCACTAAGAATAAGGTCAACTTTCAGAGACAGGAGGGTGTGACTATGAGTGAGGCACCTGATGGAAACCAGGGTGGAGAAGAAGTGTCAGGCTCTGCAGTTGTCCAATAGGTTTGAGGTTCTCTGTTGCTTGTTTGAGATAACAGCAGGGATTGCGGGATGAATGAGCAAAGTGAACATAGCACTGTGGTACAGGAAGCCATTCAAGTTAGGGAGAGGGGATGCAGCAACAAGAAATGTAGTAGTTGTAGCTGATAGTATAGTGAGGGGTATGGATACCACTTTCTCCTGTAAAGAACATGAGTCTTCAATGCTGTATTGCTTGCCCAGAACAAAAGTTCTGGACATCTTCTCAGAGCTGGAGAGAAATTTGAAATGATAGGGGGAGCAGCGGGTTGTTGTAGTCCATATAGATACCAACAACTTGGGCAGAAGCAGAAATATGACTCTACATTGTGAGTATAGGGAACTAGGCACTAAATTATAAAGCCAAATCTCAAAAGTTATAATCTCTGGATTATTACCCTATTTGCATATAATTCAGCCCAGGGTATATATAAAATTAGAGAGATGAATACATGGCTCAAAGACTTGTGTGGGAGGAATGAGCTCCACTTCGTGGGATAGAGACTCTAGTACTGGGGAATTTAGGGGATGTACATTGCAAAAGTTTATACCTGAACTTTCCTGGAACCATCATGAAAACACTAGGCTCTCATCGCAATGTCAGATGTTGAAATACTTGACTGGAACATTAAGAAGACTTGTATCCTTTTTACTCCCTGCTTAGCCTGCACTACTCAAATAGCAAATAGCACAGTCATGTCTTCCGTGTCCCACTTTCCGATTGTTTTTCTCCAGTCTAACCAGCACTTTCCACCTAACTTTCTACTGCTGTTATTCCCTTCTGCAGCTTTCTACATCTGCTGTTCTATTCAATTACTCCTCTCACTTTCTGACACTCTGCCATCTTTCATGCAACAGCAGTACTGAGTCCAAGCTCCATTTTTTTTACAACCTTTTGTTTGACTTCCTATTGACACAATTTATTTTAGCAACAGAAATCAAGAGACAAGAGTGGGGGACAAATGGGAGTAGGGCCACCTTTATGTACCATGCCACTTTCCTGTCCTACAGGTAGCTTGCAGATCTAACCAGGCAACAAATTCTTTGATTCAAGATGCCAACCTTTTGCTCAATCAGACTTTGGCTGAAGCATGGATATCTCTGTAATATTTCTCCTCATCTATGTGTAGATTCCAGAGATGAGTCAGGAGTCCAATAGTCATGTCGATTTTCCTGTTTCTCGGATGCTGCCTGACCTGCTGTGCTTTTCCAGCACCACTCTAATCTTGACTCTGATCTCCAGCATCTGCAGTCCTCACTTTCGCCGAGAGGATAACCTATGCCTAACACCAGTGTCTTGAGTGGAAAAGAAGTAGAAGGTTAACATCTGGCACAGAATAACAATTGCATGACTATAGTCGGAAAACTGGGCAGAGACCTCCAAGGTGTGACAACCTATCAATTGGATCTACAAGGAGTGGTGGTGTTTTCCATCATCAGTATCTTCATATGAAACATGAAAAAGCCTAATGGGTACAATCAATAATGAGTGAGCCAGCAATTCTTCTCAGATCTGTTTCCTCTAGTCCAGCTTCCTGCATTGAACAGGTATTAAATGATTGTTTTACTAAAAGCATATTTATAATCTGTCTGATGCAGCAATGGACTGCAAACTGACATATATTGTTGCTAAGTGCTTCAGTCTGGAATGATTCCCGAGCATAGAACTTCATAGCTAAAGTTGGTTTTACAGACATTGGTCATGATATGCATGGCCTGGTGATGGACCGCTGTTTATATTACAAAACATGACATTATTAGTTAACTGTCTGCTGTGTGAAGTGAAGCCAATGAAGCTCAATCGAGTTGAGGTAGAAAATTTGATGCCAGAAGGTCCAGGAGATTTAAGACTTTGAAGTGTAGTGGAACTTTAAATCTTGAAATTGTTAGCAGTCAACCTAATACATGAGTCCAATGTTAATTTTGCTTTAACATTCAAAGAGGTAGAAATTTTACTAAGATGCTTTCAAATCCAAATTTCTACAATTTTCCAAATATAAACAAACACTGCTGCCTACTCATAAGTCTGCCACTATCATTCTTGCTGCTTTTAAAATCCATATATTTCTGACCATTGAATGACAGAGCCATTTTTTTTGCCAGAGACAAACAGAAACAAGTCAATGATACATCTCTAAACAGGTCAATTCCTTCAATTCTATTTGTACCAAGCAGGTGTGTTGCAAAACAGTCAGCGTATCCTACATCGTTCTAGCAACTTCTCCTCATGAGGAACTAGTGAAAAGTTTGAAGTTGGCGTCAGGGTAAGAAATAAACAGGTACAAGGATTCCAACTATGTGTTGGCGACAATTAGCTAACTGAACCATATAGACTAAGATCAATGAATTGTTTCAACCCTTGAACAAGCTAATAAGCCAAATGTAAAGATACCACTTCCCAACAAACACTGTAGTATCAAAATATATAACTGGATATATAAGTATTGGGATATAACCATCAGAGGTTCAATTCCTAAAGTTAAGGATCAGCCTGCAACTATAGTTATTATTATAATTACTGAATTTTTTTTAAAAGGGCAATTACCAGACTGATACCCAGGATTATATACTTAACAGCTTTTAGTATTTACTCCTACATTATATTGTACCTTAAATAACTGAAAAGCAACTGTCACTCAGTCAGATGTATGAGTGCTCCCACATCCTGTATTTCCTCCATTGGTCTACCAATGTTGTATTTAACTGACAGCTTGTCTAGAGCAGTGATTTTTCAACAAATATCTGTACTGATATTCATTTAAAAGCTGCTTTTTAAGGAACGTTAGTCAAAATTGCAATGCCTAGGTAGAAAATCATGCGACACATGAAAAGTGAAGACATTCTTGGGATGTCTTGTCTCACCAAATTACTTGTCCTTTTTTAACTTTATTTTAAAATGGAACTCAAAGGAAAAATATCTCTTCTGTAGAGATATTAGCAAAAACTTTATGATTCATTTTAAGATATTCAACACAATGACATCCTAGCAAGCATGTAATTTGTCTGCTGTTAAGCAATATTGCGTCACTTGACTCGGCATTGTCATGACAATGTAAAAGCTGCTTTACTCTTCTAGAGATAAGTGCTTTCACTTCTCTTCTCAAAACAGCAATGATGCCCCTTATGTTATTCAACAAATTGTGCTCTGAAAAACAAAGCCCTGATGGATATCAGAAAACAGCAGTCACGCCCGAGCTGACACACATACATTGTAATAATTGGGTTTAGAAGCTTTGGGTAGTTTCACTGTCACCAACCTATCTTGCCAGTGTTATTCTAAGCTTCTTGTACCATGTGGAAAGGATGCCCACATGAAAGCTTCAGCAGGAGGGACAATTTTGATGAATAGTAAACTGGCTTATTGCATATTACTTAGCAGTTAGTTACATATTAGATTTTCAATGATTTCTTCTGAGACTCCAGGCTCAACTTAAGCAAAAATTCACATTCCTATGCCTGAAACATTCTGAATTGAGTTTTGGTAACAAATGCAGTGCCAGAAGTAGAACTGATTAACTCTTCTCCTTTATAGCCTGATGGCAAGAGTATCTTAAAATGTGGTCAACTATTTCAGTTGCTAACTTCCTTACACAACAATACAGCATACATATCCAACAATATGTCTACATTTTGTGCTATTAAGTATATTACAGTTCTTCCAAAGCAGTTGGTTTGACTCATATTGGACAAGCTAAATACTCTCTGTACCTCACATTCACTTACTCCAGTTTACTTTTTCACAAGGCATCATTGAATAGTGATCAGGAAAATGAAAGCTGCATGACTTCTCCACTCCTCCTTAGCTCAAGTACACCTTGAATCAATTTTGATGCCACACTGCTGTGCCAGTTGAGATTTCTAAATAAGCATACAGCAGACATTAACCTTCTGTCTGATACTAAGGAATTTATTTACATACTAAGTCATAGTATCACAGAATTGTACAGCTTGGAACAAGAGGTCATTTGATCTACCATGCCTGTATCAGCTCTTGAAAAGTAATTAATTAGTCTAATTCTTCTGCTTTTTCTGCGTGGCCCAGCAATGTTTGCTTTTTCAAGTCTTTATCTAATTCCTTTTGAAAGTTATTATCAAACTTGTTTCCACCATCTCCTCAGGTAGTATCTTCCAGAACATAACAACTTGCCTCTGGTTTTCTGCCACTTACCTTAAACCTGTACCAACTGTTTAGTGATCCTTCTTCTACTGGAAGGAACTGTTTCTTAGTTACTCAATGAAAGCTTTTTATAATTATGAAGGATCTCTATCAAATTTTGTATTAACTTTCTGCTCTAAGAAGAATGAACACGGTTTCCCTCATCACTCTATGCACCACAATCTTTTTCTTATATCTTAGTAAATCTCTACACTATCTCAAAGGCCTTGACACCCATTATGAAGTGCAGTGTGCAGAAACAGACAGAATATTCTACTTAGGGGCAACCTTGTCTTTTATATCCTTTGCTTTTGTATTCTATGCTTCTATTTATAAAGCTAAGCATCATGTATGCCTTTGTAATACAAACGTCTCAAATTGCCTGTGTGACCACCAGATGGGGAAGCATCAAACGGCTCCCCACTTTTATTTTTTCTTGTCTGACCACTATAGGGTTTTTTTGATTGAAAAGGTTACACTTGCCAATTCACTGAGTGCTTAACTATTTAAGCACTGTGGTCACAAAATAATCAATTGGATAAGTTTTCTTAACTTTTATAAGAAAGAAAGAGGTTAGTTTCATTATCCTTGAACCAACCTAAATAAATTAAGATAATATGCTCCAACTTCCACACATACATACTTGAAGTTCACACATACAAATAAAGATTACAGATTTGGAAGGGAAGGATTGGGCAAATTATTCTCTAAGAAATAAAAGTAGTTCATGTTTTATAATTTGGAATCTCTACTGGCTGCAGATTGAATCTGATGTTATGGCTTTAGTGCTAAGATGATTTACATCGATAATGTTTTCTGCTCTGCTGGAGACACTGCTATAGAATTGAATTCTTTCTGCAAAAAAAATCTGTGTAAATTTGTAGAATGGAGATAAAATCAAGTTAGCAGACAGGTTCAAGGCTTACTATCTGTATTGTACAAGCTTGGGAAGAAACAGAACAGGAGCTCATGTAGTCCAACTGCTAATTCAATTCTTAGAAACCACAGAAAAGACTCAGGCTGGTCAAATGATCTCTCTCCAACTGACATTATTTTAAACATAATTATATTCCAGTTATAATCCAATTATAATTGTCCAAGCAATTTAACAGTTCATCTTCACCTGTTGAATATTACAGGTGACTTCAGTGAGAGCAAAAACAGATATTGCTGGAGAAACTCAGCAGATCTGGCAGCACCTGTGGATAGAAAGCCGAATTAACATTTTGAGTCCAGTGACCCTTCCTCAGACTGACTTCCAGTAATGTTTTGGTGATAAGGCAGAGAGAAAGGTTATTAACAAACAGGGAGATATCATTGTCTGTGATGGGTTTCACAGTCTTGCTATCTTCTGTCCATAGGGAATATGGAATATATACTAATCTAATTTAATGTTGGCCATCTTGATGTAGGATAAAATCATTTTTATCTACTATCTAAAAATCTGTCCAATTCCTGTTTCAAGACAATGGATAGAAATCAACATTTGACATAAGCAGAAACAAAAATAGAAGTTTGCTGAGATGACTTTCTGGAGTCACCACATTTTTAAATCATTCCTGCTTTGTTATTGAATCTTTTTTTTACATGGGGAGAAATCTTCCCACTTCCAGATCATCGGGGACCAAACAGATAGCAGAAGACTGAAAGAAAAATAGAAATTGCTGGAGAAACTCAGCAGGTCTGGTAGCATCAACCAGACCTGCTGAGTTTCTCCAATAATTTCGGTTTTTGTTTCAGATTTCCAGCATCTGCAGTTCTTTATTTCATTTAAATATTTCTGAAGACTCTGAGTTAGAGTTGGAAATATCAGACAAATTCTGTTTGGTTTAATGGGTAGGTACCTATGAAATATTATAGACAGATTAAAACCTAATCAGATACCTGGGTAAGTCCACAATCAAGACATCAACACTCATTGCACCTCAGCAACTGCCACACACCCCAAACTCAATTACCCATCATGGCACCTAAAACTTCTCTCTGACCTGACTATCCCCCGGTTAACCATCTAACCACTCCAATTAACCTCCGACTAACCCCCAAACTGTCCCAACCAGCCACTATTTGATTAGCTGTCATAGCCACATATAGCCCAAAGTGGAATAGCTTCTCAATTATTCCTTCATTTTAATCAAGACATTCCATCTTAAAATTTTCAAACACTTTACAGCCTTTAGTCTATTCTTGTGAAGGAATGTTGGGCCATCTTTATTGCAAAAATTCTGTTCGCTTCACACTTTTGCCTTCTTTCCTATTATGGACGTTGCATCGGCATTATCAATATTATTCTTCAGGTGACACGTCATTAATTCTGTTGCTTCGTTGCCGCACATTTTCAGTCACACTGACTTCTTTTAGATGGCAAAATAAACAAACTGTTCAGACTGAAATTCCTCCCAACTCTGATATGAATGCAAGTTTAGTGTGAGTAGAAATTGGATTTCCCACTTCATAATATCAATTGCTTCTGTTAAAATTATCAGTGGCAGAAATAATTTCATTTCATTTGAGGTAGTGAATATCTAAGGTAATTGAAATAAATGTTTGAAAAATATTTCCATCTGTAAGGGTGTTTTATTCTTTTTGATTGACAACTGCTTTTTTTACGTTTCTCTTTATTTATCCTCTGATTCTTGCTGTGGTGCAGCTTCAAGAGTGATGGCTGCCCTCCTAGTGGTCATGCTTTATGCTTGAAACTAATTGGTGAATAGATGCAGTTTATTTGACAGTTGAGCCAAAGTTCACAGTGAACCCCAATTCTGTTTTAACCCAATATCCAGCTGAAAAAACAATACAGTGATGAGAAGTGAAAGCACTGATAATCATCATCTTCCTCAAGATTGTACAGTACTTAAACTCTATTAATATGTTTACTCCTATCCAAGACACACTTTTTCAGCACAGACCACAGAATGACAGTGAGTGATCAGGACAAAAACATTTATAGCCTCCAACACAGTGCAAGAATCATGATGTGTGATTAACATGCTCAGTGACAACAATGAAGGTGGCATGTGAACTTTCTCTTGCCTGGTGTTTTATAGCCAGCACTGACTGCTCTGTAGATTGGCTGGATACCTGAGCAGGGAACAAGTTTGTGAGTGGACAGCACCAGTTCAAGGGGGTGATGTACAGCAACTGGAACAGATGTTAGGAGTTGCTTATGAGCTGAGCTTGACCTGGGAAGGGAGTTGAATGACAGAGATGCAAAAGAGGGGACAGATGCCTGTCAATCTGCCAGCCTAGACTGCTACTGCCACACCAAGATGGTGCAGTCTGCAACCAGGTCTTCTAATCCAGAGCTGCTCAAGGTCGTACTCCAAGGTGATCTGCAGTCTTCACTCCTTGAAGTCAGCAGCTTTCCACTAGCCACACTACAGTTACTGGAGAAGAACTTCACAACAACACTAAGACCGGCAAAGGCTTATAGAAGATAAGCACATGAGGAATTATTAATTGGTTGGCTTTGAATATAATATGGAATAGTCTTATTTATAAAATTAGTCTCAATTGTTTATTTTGTGCTGGCTTTTAATTTTGAATCGTGGCCAAAGTGCATGTCATGATGTTCACTGAAAAAGGTGTGGACGTTTTGGTGAATTATTATGAAGTTATACATGTGTACTGTACCTTTAAGAGATTTGAAAAGCTGGCAAGCCTGTCATGTGACTGACTGCAAGCACAGAGTGTGCTGAAAAATTTTAAAATGTAACATTTGGCTGTGAAACAAATAACTGAGCTGAGGTTCAATCAGTTTTCCACAACAATTTGAATTGAGCCAATTAGTTTAAATTATGCCCCCCGATACTAAAATCCAATCAAATTTGAATTTTACTGTTTTGACAACATCAAACCAATGAGAAAATCCAAGGTTTTGGGGTATAAAAATCAGGCATTTTGAACAGTTAGCCATAGCACCAAAGAGCACAAACAGAGTACCTGCAGAGATTCTCTCCGAAAGTTACCTGTTCATATGAAATCTATGCAGCAGAAGACCAAAGAAAAGATGATCCAGGAAAATCTACAGAGGAAGATACAAAGGGAAGACCAACAGCTGACTGGTTTTGAAATTTGATTGTTTTTGTAAATCTTAATCGGAGTTTTATCGGATCACTATAGTGTTGTAGAGTGGGAGGTAGATAAATTGTTAAGACAAAGTAGGTTTAAGTGTAGATAGTTGTTGTTTAATGTTCTTCTTTTTGGAGTTAAAAAATGTTTTTTTCTTTAAGTAGTGGAATTTGGGGCAGTTCTTTGTCACTCATACTTTTACAGATTATGAGGCAAGGTGAGTTTTTCTGTGTGTCTGGTTTAAATTAGCAGAAGCGTTTACCCTATGTTGCAACAGCCTGGGGGCTCAGGTCTGTGATTTGGACAAGTTTAGATCCAGTCTGAGAATTGGACAGATTTGAATAGATTTGGGGTTTGAGAAAAGCCTAGTAGATTTAAACACTTGCCGGTTAGTGTCCTAGATCTTTAGTTAAAACGTAGGTGAGACAAATTGTTTCATTTCAGTTACTTGTGGTTGGTTAAATTATAAGTGAGAGAAATGGCTTTTAAAATTGCTAAAAAAGTTCTGGGGTTTGAAGATGATTCCAAACTTTGCCAAGAAAGCTTGCAGTCAGTCACATGTAAAGTAAAGGCCATACTCTTAGAATTAGCAAAGAGGTTAGAATTGGGTTTAACAAAGGACAAAAGTAAAGCTAAAGTTATAAGGGAATTACTCAAAGACGTAAATGTGTCAGAGAAACAGACAAGTGTAGTAGGGTTAAAAAAAAACCTAAATTACAATTGAGGAAAATGGAGTTAGAAGATAAACAGACCGAGAGAGAGGAAAAAGAAAGAGACAGAAGGTTTTTAGCTGAGCAAAGACAGAGAAAGGGAGAGAGAAAAAGCGAGAGATTTGAACTTGAGAGGTTGCAACTTAGTCAGCAAAGTCAAGTTAACAGGATGGAGATTTAAAAAGAGAAGGTACAAATATGTCAAAACTCTGCCACATTTTGATGAGAAAGATATTGAAGCCTTCTTCATTTCATTTGAAAAATTGGCAAGGCAGATGGAGTGGGCCGAGGACTTGTGGGTTGTGCTAGTTTGGACTAAACTAGTAGGCAGAGCTAATGAGGTATTTACCACGCTGTCAGATGAGAGGATAAGAGATTATGAAGGGGTCAAACAGGCTATTTTAATTGCTTATTAATTGGTACCAGAGGCGTATAGACAGTGGTTCAGAAACATAAAGACGGAATCTGGTCAGACTTATTTTTAATTATTAAAATTATTAATTCGAAAGAATTAATAAACATAGTCATTTTGATAGATGGGGGCAGGCCTTAAAAATAGAAAATAAACTATGAGGCTCTTAGAGAGATTATTCTGTTGAAGGAGCTTAAAAACTCACTTCCAGAGATAGTAAGAATTCACGTGGATGAACAGAAAGTTCAGGAAGTAAGAACAGCAGTAGAGTTGGCAGATGAATACACATGAGTGCATTTGACAAGCTTCCAGCAAGAATCTCATCCTAAGAGGGATAGAAGTTGGGAGAAGGGGAGTTCCTACACTACAAAACAAAGTGAAGAGAACACTGGTAAGTGTGTACCACAAGTTAAAAAGAAGCCCAAGAGGTGGAAAGGAGGTGAAAGGCCTCAGGTGGTAAAGTGATAAAGTAGAACACGTAAAGTCACAGTACTAGTCATTAAAGAAAGGCACTGTGGGAAAAGATGTGGTAAAAGAAGCTAAGCCAGTGGCATAAATGAAGGTAGTAAAGGAAACCCAAGAAAAGTCGGAGTTGCCAGAGAGTGCATAGCATGGGCAGAGGCTGGGTATGGAGTTAGTGTCTGATCTCTATAAAGAAATTGCCTCTGTAGGTAAAGTTTACTCAGAGAAAGAACAGGGGGAGAAGGACAACCAGTAAGAGATGAACAAATTTGAACTCTTTCTGACCTGTTAACTGAGAAAGCGGTAATTTGTGGAATAGATGGACAGAAATTTAGCATTCCCCTATTTAAGATCAGGTTGGAGTGCCAAATCAGGACCGGGGAAGTAACAGTGGGAGTGATTGGCAGAGTGTCAGTTCTAGGAATCCAATTTGTTCTTGGGAATGATTTAGCAGGGTCCAAGGTGGTAGTGATACCCCTTGTTGTGGAGACACCAAGGAAGACCAGGAAACTGAGGAGTTAAAAGAAAGATATCCTGGTATTTTCCCAGACTGTGTAGTAACAAGATCCCACTATCATAAGTCATAACACGAAGCAAAACCTGAAGAAAAAGATGAAGGAGGTGAGGTTCAGTTAGCAGACATCCTGTTTGATGTAATGGTGCAGGAAAAACCTGAACAGGCAGAGGGTCAGACAGAAATGTATAGTCCTAAAAGGCTAAGAGGCTTGCAACAGAAAGATGAGACGATAAAAGATATATATATGGATGCGTACTCTGAAAAGGAGGCAGAGAACATTCCAGAGGGTATTATGTGAAAGATAGAATCTTAAGACGAGAACAGTGACCAGGCAGATTAGTGCAGAAGAGAAATGGGCCAAAGTGCACCAGATTGTATTGTCGGTAGCATGCAGACAGAAAGTGTTATAGGTAGCACATGAACTACCTGAAGGAAGTCACCGAGGGGTACGGAAGAATCAGGCTAAGGTACGAAAACATTTCCATTGGCCTGCAATGCACAAGGATGTGGTTAACTTTTGCTGTACATGTCATACATGCCAAATGTAGGTAAGTCACAAGCGGTTTAAAAAAACCAGTACCTTTGTTGCCAATTCCTACATTTGAAGAACCTTTCACGCAGATTATAATTGTTTTTGTAAGTCCCCTTCTGAGAACTAAAAGTAGGAACCAGTATTTGTTAACCATAATGGATATGTCTACCAGATGTCTGGAGGCAATTCCATAATAGATTATAAAGGCAAAAAGAGTGGTAGACGAGTTAGTAGCTTTCTTCACGCAGTATGGGCTACCCAGGGAGATTCAGTCAGACCCAGGCTGTAATTTTACTGCTAGGCTGTTTAAGGAAATCATGGATAGCTCAGGTACACAGCACTTTAAATCAGGTGCATATCATCCTGAATCGCAGGTTACTTTAGAAAGGTGACATCAGACCCTGAAGACCATGTTGAGAGCATACTGTCAGGATTACCCGAATGATTAGGATAAAGGTGTCCCATTTGTATTGTTTGCCATTAGAGATGCTCCAAACAAATCGACTCATTTTTCTCCCTTCGATTTAATATTCGGACATGAAGTGAGAGGCTCTGTGAAATTAATTAAAGAGATATTGACAGGACCAAAGTCAGAGACCTCGCACTTAGATTATATATTGGATGTGAGGGAGAGATTAAATAGAGTAGATGAATTTAGCTAAGCAGCACCTAAAGAGGGCTGAGCATAGAATGAAGCAGGTGGCCGATTAAAAACTCTGAGCCTCGGATGTTTTCCCGAGGGGATGACATATTATTATTGTTACCAGTGATAGGAAATCCCTTCAAAGCCAGGTTTAGTGGTCCCTACCAAATTGAGAAAACGTTGAGTCAGGTGAACTATCTGGTAAAGATGCCAGATAGGAAAAAACTATCGCATATATCATGTGAACATGTTTAAACCTTATTATAATAGAGAGAAAGACCTACCCCGCTGAGTGAGGAATCAAGTCCAGATGTTGTGGAGTTTGATGCACCTCAAAATATGTTAAGCAATGAGGAAATCCTTGAGGAATGGGATAGGTTAGTGAAATATCTGTCTCAGGAGCAAAGAGTGCAGTTGAAAAGTTGTTACATATGCAGGAATAAGATGGGAAGGACTAATGCTATTGTGCATGAGTTAGATGTAGGGAATGCTGTTCTGATAAAACACCACCCTTTTTGGCTTAAGCCTTTCAAAGCCAGACAAGTCCAGAAGGAAGTGAAGACCGTGCTCAATGAAGGTATCATTGAACTGAGTCAGAGCGAGAGGAGTTCGCCAATCGCCTTAGCTCCCAAACCCGCCGGGACTCAATAATTTAGTGTGGACTATCGGAAAGTCAATGCCATATCAAAATCAGACTTATATCCAATACTGAGATTGGAGGACTGTATAGAGAAAATTAGACAAGCCAGTTACATCACCAAGTTGGACTTACTGCGTGGTCATTGGCAGGTACCTTTATCAGAGAAAGCTAAAGAAATTTCTGCATTTGTTACCCCAAATGGGCTGTATCAATTTAAAGTGATGCCCTTTGGAATGAAGAACACACCTGCCACATTCCAAAGACTCATGAACAGAGTTGTGGCTGGGTTAACAAACTGTGCAGTCCAGCTGAACGATGTAATGATTTTTAGTGAGTCCTGGGAAGATCACATTGTACAGTTGGCAGAGCTCTTTGACCGATTAAGAGAAGCAAAACTGGTAATAAACTTAAACAAAATTGAATTTGCCAAAGCAGAGGTGACATTCTTAGGACAGAACATCGGTCATAAAGGTTGACCCCAAGGAACACAAAGACGAAAGCCATCGAGGAACTTCCATGACTAACCTCTAAGCAAGAGGCGCTTGGATTTTGGGACTAATCAGATTCTATTGGAAGTTTGTTCCAAACTTCAGGATAGTGGCACCATTAACAGATTTGCTGAAAAAGAACACAAGTTTGGTGGACAGAACAAGGCCATGAGGCATTTGACAACTTAAAAGCAAAATTAACCACCACACCAGCTTTAGTTACACCAAACTTTTTGAAACTCTTCAAAGTTGTCATTGATGGCAATGACATGGGAGTTGGAGCTGTACTGCTACAAGAAGATAATGATAGAATGGAACTGCCAGTTGGTTACTTTTCAAAGAAACTCAACATCCACCAGAGAAAATACTCTGCAATCGAAAAAGAACTATTGAGTTTGGTCCTGGCCTTACAACATTTTAATGTTTATGTCACGAGCAATTTGTCAGAGACGGTTAGAATATAGAACATTGAATGTTACAGCGCATTACAGGCCCTTCGGCCCTCTCTGTTGCGCCAACCTGTGAAATTAATCTGATGCCTATCTAACCTACACCATTCCATTATTATCCTTATGGATAATAATCTTATTATCTGCTTAATCAAGAAATTCCTGTAGCAGCACCTTGGTAGTTCTGTTTTTAGCCATTGAGTCAACAATGCATGTGCTTTGAAGGGATTGGTATCAAAGCACTGTGGGAAAAATTAACAATCTCCTGACAAAACTGCATATATTAGAGGTCAGAATTTATAATCCCACTTAGCCAATGGCCCCTTCTAAAAAGTTGTTAGATTATGAGAAAAACATCTTTCAGTTAAAGATGAATTTTTGCCCATATGTGCTGTGTTTACATACTGAGCCAATGAGGAAACCAGTTTTATTTAAATTGGTCTCTTCCACTCCAACACTTCTTGTGCTGTTTAACACCAGGTTTAAAATGTTAGTTGTGCACATAAAAGTTCCAAAATGATGCTGAACTTGTACTTGCACACTAGTGGGGCAAAGATGCACAACAGCAGACACAATATCAATCAACTAGATGCATACAGAGCAGACAGATCATGATGAGAGGTAGTTATAAAGCTGATTTGTTGCCACTGGTGCCACTTTGGAGCTCAGCCCTCCATCCAACATCCTCTCTTAACCTCACATGGCTGAATACATGTTCAGCAGCAAGAAGAAACCCCATCACCTTAGCTTCTTAAAGGGACTTTCAAGCTATTTGCTGGCTGATTTTTCATGGCTATTACTACAATTCTAGCACAGTCTTTTAAGCATTCTATAGTTTTTATAATGATTGTAATGAATTTAGCCAGGTGGACCTCAGAATGAGTTCCCTGATTGGGTCAGATTAACAACCCCAATCAGGGAAGTCTGGCTGATAGGTATAAACAGAAGGTTACCGCTGTCATCCTGGGTGGGTACCATGGTGGGCTGTCCTAGAGGTGGTCAAAAGGTGTGTCAGGGCAGACCGAGAACTGGAAGGGGCGTGAGGTGGACCGAGAGCCGGAAGGTACGTAGGGGCGGGCTGCCTTAGAGTGGCCAGAAGGTGAGAGGGATGGGGGTTTGCTGGGTCTGTATAGTCTGCACGGTTTTTATGTAATTGGATTATCTTTTTATGTACAAATGTCATTGTTGCTGTCTTGTCATGCTTGAAACTGGGATTTGGGGTTTGTCCTCATTTCCCTGTAAACTGCTTGAATGGTAGGGTTTGGGGCCTGGTTTTGCTGCTCCTTTCCCTTGTAAAATTGCTGTCTCTTGCATACAGCTGCAAATGTTAACTGTTTTTTGTAAACTGTTTTGTAATTGTTAAAAAAAATAAACAGAAGGTTCAGAGGTTCTGTTCACTCTAGGAGGTGGCTCTGAGGAAACTGGATAAATGTCAAGGACTCTCCACATGTAAATAAAGGGCGACTCGGTAATGGAATATCCACCTCTGTGGAATTACTTCAGTTTTGAGTTGCAAAAGGAGTATTATAGCAGCTGCCAAAGGACTGTATACTGATACCAAGGCCTCTGCATGAGTCATGTGATCGCAAACAAGGGTATTGTGGTCACCATTCCTTGGAGGCTGGAAGGTGGTAAGGTAGAGCTAGCTGCTGGAAGGGGTAGGCAAAAGGGATAAGCAAAGCTTACACGAGGAGGTAATATCCACAGAAGATGCACAGAGAGCTAGTCTCCTACCTGATCCTCTACAAGGTCCAGTAAAATGTCTGGACTCCATACAGACTTCCTCATTGAAATCCACCACAGCAATAATGCAAGCTCAGTAACACAAACTGTGCACATATGTGCTGCAGGCATGGTAGAAAGCCTATACTGTCATACAAACTTTAATAGAGCAGATCACTGGTATGCTGAAATAAGCAATGATTCCACTGTCTGAACTATAGTGGAAAAGCCTGAAACAGTTGGCAGAGTGCATGTCAAGTTTTGTGATGGCCTACTATGTGCTCAACAATCTTACCACTGAGAAGGAGGCAACCCTTGCAACAAACTCTTTGCCAAGCAGTTGAGGAGCATTAGGATGAGGAGCATGTGGAAGGGAGGAGGCAACCGAGATTGTCCTTTTCTGTCCAGACTATCCATGATGAACTCAACCAAATATGATACCAGTAATCACCATCCCAATTCTCAATTCCACAACTCCCACATCTTAAACTTCCCTTTATTACTGCCCATCACAGTGTTCGCTTTACCACAATGCAAGAATAAAAGTCTCCCACAAGCTCTGGACAAACACGGAAAGCAAGTTGGTTCTGCACTCCTTAATGTTTTTTTGACTTTGGCTATGGATTTTGCAGATCTCCTAGATCTTGTAATGTGCAAGGCATTTCTTATGCAAAGTCATTTTCATTCTCCTTTAGGGTACTCCATCAATTCTGCTGGAGTGGAACCTGTGTTCACTTCGTCTGGTGAACAGGCAGTTACACTCTCATTGTGTCCTGACTGTTGCCATCTCACACCCTGGCTTTTACCAGATGGAGATCGCAACTAATCTATACCCTACATAATATAGAGTGTCAGCAGAGGAACATAGAAGAAAACAGTCGGCCATTCAACCCCTCAAGTCTATTCTGCCATTCAATGAGATTGTGGCTGATCTGTTGCCTAACTCCATGTACCTGCCTTTTAGCCCATATCCCTCAATACAGAGTCACAGAGTTATTCAGCCTAAAAACAAGCCTTTCAACCCACCATGTCTATGCTGACCAACAAACACTAAACTATGCTAATCGCATTTATCAGCAGTTGGTCCAGAGCCTACTATGCCCAAGCATTTTAAATACTCAGCTAGATGTTGCAAGGGTACCTGCCTCCACCACCTTCTCAGACAGCATGTGCTGGGCAAGAAGTAATTTCTAAGATCTCCTCTAAACCACACGCTCTGCACCTTAAACTTACACCCTCTATTCTTAGAAATGTCTGCCATGGGGAATAGTTCACACAACACCAAGTTATAGTCCAATAGGGCAGTGACTTGAATGAAATTGTGGGATTTGCAAATTAATCAATCGAAACCCGAAAGTCCATTCTAACTGATTAAAGATTTAATAGCCATCTTAGGTGTATTCAATTTGTGTGCATCAGTTGTATGACCCTTTGATCTTTTACACTTAGATTCTGTGTCTAAGGTCTCCCTCTCTCACTAGCAGCTGGAAAAGGAGTAAGGCTCCGAAAAATTGTGTTTTCAAATAAACCTTTGGACTATACACTGGTGTCTTGTGATTTTTGACTTTGCCCAACCCTGGCATCCCCACATCATGGGGAATAGATACATTCTTACCGTTGCCAAACAGACATTTAGGTTTAAAATTAATAAAAGATCCTATATTCACTGCCATTTGTGGAAGAAAGCTTCAAATATATACATTTTATGTGTGGAAGTGCTTCCTAACATCTTTTCTGAACAATCTTGCCCTAATTCTCAGACCGTGCCTCCTCGTCTAGAACCCTCAACTGATGGAAATTGTTTATTTTTATCTACCTTGTCTTTTTCTGTTAAAATCTTGAAGACTTCAATCAGATCACCCTTTAACCTTCCAAATTCTAAAGAAAACAGGCCTAATTTGTATAATGTCTTCTCATAACTTAACCCCTGAAGTCCTGGTGTCATTCCTGTAAACCTACATTGTACTCTCTCCAAGGCAATATATCTTTCTTAAGGTATGGTGCCCAGATCTGCTCACAACACTCCAAGTCATGTCTAATCAGGGTTTTGTATAGCTGCAGCATAACTTCTGCATCCTCGTACTGTAGTCCTCTATATATAAAGGCCAGCATTCCATTAGTTTTCTTGATTATTATCTGCACTTGTTCATGATATTTTAAAAATCTATCACCTGAAACCCCACCAAGTCTCTTTGGACAGCCACTGTATTTAACCTCACCCCATGTCTGCGTGGGTTTCCTCCGGGTGCTCCGGTTTCCTCCCACAATCCAAAAATGTGCAGGTTAGGCGAATTGGCCATGCTAAATTGCCTGTAGTGTTAGGTGTAGGGGAATGGGTCTGGGTGGGTTGCACTTCGGCGGGTTGGTGTGGACTTGTTGGGCTGAAGGGCCTGTTTCCACACTGTAAGTAATCTAAATCTAGATTCAGCAGGATCAAGTACAATTCATTTTGAATGGTTCTAGCCTCTTCATTGCCATAACCTTGGCATAAGCGACACATTGATCGACATTGATTATTAGCAACTAGAAGGAAATGTGGACTGCAGATGCTGGAGAGTCAGAGTCGGAAAGTGTGGTGCTGGAAAAGTACAGCAGGCCAGGCAGCATCTGAGGGGCAGGAGAGTCAATGTTTCAGGCATAAGCCCTTCATCAGGAATATGGAGGGGGAAGGGGGCTGAGAGATTAACAGAGAGTGGGAATGGGGATGGGGTGGGGGGGGGGGGGGGGGGGGGGCGGGGGCAGGGGGGGGGGGGGGCGGGGGCAGGGGGGGAAGGTAGCCGGGAAGGTGATAGGTGGATGCAGATGGGGAGTGATTGTGATAGGTCAATGGGGAGGGTGGAGTGGATAGGGGAGAAGGAAGATGGACAGGAAGGACAGGTCAAAAGGACAGTGCCGAGTTGGAGGGTTGGATCTAGGATGAGGTGGGGGAAGAGGAGATTTGGAAACTGACGATGTCGATGTTGATGCCATGCAGTTGTAGAATTCCAAGGTGGAAGAGGAGGCCTTCTTCCTCCAGTTGGTGGGTGGCTTTGCTTTTGCAGTGGAGGAGGTCCAGGATTTGCACGTCTTTGAGGGAGTTGAAGTGGTCGGCCACAGGGCGGTGAGGTTGTTTGGTGCATGCACCCCCACATACATTCAGGAAACCACCCATGCCCTCCACCTCCTCCATGACTTTTGTTTCCCTGGCCCCCAATGCCTCAACTTCACCATGGTCATCCAGTTCGTATGCATGAGGTAAAAACAATGACTGCAGATGCTGGAAACCAGATGCTGGAAACCAGATTCTGGATTAGTGGTGCTGGAAGAGCACAGCAGTTCAGGCAGCATCCAAGTAGCTTCGAAATCAACGTTTCGGGCAAAAGCCCAAGGAAGCTACTTGGATGCTGCCTGAACTGCTGTGCTCTTCCAGCACCACTAATCCAGTTCCTATGCATGTCCAATGGCCATGGTGAAGGACTCCAAGCCCTCCATTTCTTCCTCTCCTACTGATCTAAACAGTACCCCTCCACTGACACACTCATTTGATTGGCAGAACTGGTCCCCATCCTCAACAACTTCTCCTTCAAATCTTTCCACTTCCTTCAGACCAAAAGGGTAGCCATGGGCACTCACATGGGCCACAGCTATGCCTGCCTCTTCTGTAGTTACACTGGCATCACCCCACCCCTTCCTCCGCTTCATTGATGACAGTATCGGTGCAACTTCGTGCTCTCCTAAGGAAATTGAACAGTTCATCAATTTCACTAACACCTTCCACCCTGACCTTAAGCTCACCTGGACCATCTCGGACACCTCCCTCCCCCTCCTGGACCTCTCAGTCTCCATCTCCAGCGACCAGCTCAACATGAAAATCTATTTCAAACCCACTGTCTCCCACAGTTCCCCTGACTACACCTCCTCCCAACCGGCCCCCCCACCCCACCCCGCCATAAAAACATGATCCCTTACTCCTAATCCCTCCATCTGTGCCATATCTGCTTTCAGGAGGAGGAATTCCAATCCAGAACATCCCAGATTACCTCCTACTTCAAGGACTGCACTCACCCTCCACATGAGCAACAATGCCCTCCAGCGCATCTCCTCCACTCCCTGCAACCCCACCCTTGAAATCTACTCCTCAAACCGCAATAAGGACAGAACCCCCGGTGCTCTCCTTCCATCCCACTAACCTCCAGATACAACGCATTACCCTCCACCATTTCCGCCACCTACAATCAGATGCAACCACAAGAGATTTATTTCCCTCCCCATCCCCCACCATCTGCTTTCTGCAGAGACCATTCCCTCCACAACTCCCTCATTAGGTCTCCACGCCCCACAATCCATCCTCCACACCTGGAACTTTCCCTTGCCACTGCAAGAGGCGTAAAATCTCCACCCACACTTCGTCCCCTCACCTCCGTCCAACGCCCCAGAGGATCTTTTCACATCCAGCAGAGATTTTCCTGCACATCCACCCACCTCATAGACTGTGCCTGTTGCTGTCAATGTGGTCTCGACTACACTGAGGAGACAGGAAGCCAACTTGCGGAGCGTTTCAGGGAACATCTTTGGGACACATGCACCAAAAAACTCCATTGAGCTGTGGCTAACCACTTCAACTCCCCCCTCCCACTCCCACAAGGACATGCAAGTCCTGGGTCACCTCCACCACTAAATCCAAGCCACCTGACAACAGGAGGAAGAACACCTCATCTTCCACTTTGGGACATTTCAACCACACAGCATTAACATTGACTTCTCTAGTTTCTAAATCTCCCCTCCCCTCATGCTGCCTGACCTGCTGTGCTTTTCCAGCGCCACACTTTTCGACGCTGATCATTAGCAATTGACAGATGCGGCTGTTTTGACTGAGTGATTGCTCAGGGTACTATTCTACTAGTGGTATATGATATTTAAAAGTGAATTAATTAATTAATTAACTTCAACCACTCACAAGAGGCTATTGAACTTTCTGCGAGTTTGCATCCAGTGTTTTCAGGATTGACATTGAGATCCACAGCTACTTGTCTCACTGCCTTTGACCTGGCAACTAAGGGTTTCCTTTTCCACTGTTGACACCGGACATCTCTCCTTCAATATCGCATCCAAAAACCTTGGAGTCTCTTCATTCCTCATTTATGATTACTCATTGTTTCCCACTTCAGATTCTTTACAACCATCACTGCCAAAATTACCTCCAGCCACAATGCAGCATTCCTTTAAGGGACACAGGTTAGCATTAAGTTGTGCTTTAAGTGGATGAGCCACAAATGGTATTGATCCCCTATGGATTGTTCGGCCAATCAACCGCACTGTTAACATTAGCTGAATTCAGAGGTTACTCAAAAGAGAAGGAAGCATGCCAAATTCACTGCAATCAACAGGCATAGATTAATTGTTCACTATGATTCACATGTCCGTTTTTATGGCTATTGAATTTAGACCCAACTGATTTTAATTTTGACCCATCTTTTTCATACATCTACAAACACACCAGACATAACATTCTCAATCACAGACATGACATTCATAATTACAGTAGCAGCTATGGCCTTGTAGTATTATTGCTAAAGTATTAATCCAGAAACCCAGATAAGGTTCTGAGGGCCCAGGTTCAAATCCCACTATGGCAGATGGTGGAATTTGAATCCAATTTTTAAAAAAAGTCTGGAATTATGAATCTGCTGATGACATTGAAATCATTGTCATATGTCAGAAAAATCTATCTGGTTCACTAATGTCCTTCAGGGAAGAAAATCTGCCATCCTGACCTGGTCTGGCGGACATGTGACTCCAGACACACAGCAATGTGGTTGACTCATAATTGCCGCCTGAAATGCCCTAGCAAGCCATTCAGTTGTACCAATCACAACAAAGTCTCAAAGAAATTAAATTGGATGGATCATTTGGCATCGACCGAGGCACTGGAAAAGACAAAAGCAGAACCAACTCTACTGACCCCCTTGCTAACATCTGGGGGCTAGTGCCAAAATTGGGAGAGATGTCTGCAAGATTAGTCGAGCAATAGTCTGACAGTCATTCTCTGTAAGGTATGACTCTGTGACTATGTCCCAGATCCCATCATCACCATCTCTAGAGATGTTCTGTCTCACCAGCAGGACAGAGCCACCAGAGGTTGCGATACAGTGGTATACAGTCTGGAGGGTGTTGCCCTGGGAGACCTCAACACTGGCTCTGGATCCCATGAAGTCTCATGGCTTTAGGTTCAACATGGACAAGGAAACCTCATGCTGATTACCACATACTGTCCTCTCAGAACAGCTGAATCAGAACTCCTCCATGTTGAACGATACTGAGAGGAAGCACTGAGGTTAGTAAGTGCACAAACATACTCTGGGTGGGGGATTTCAATGTCCGCTACCAAGAGTGGCTCGGCAATAGTACTACTGATCGAGTTGGGTCAGGAAGCAACAAGAGATACAAACATACTTGACCTCATCCTCACCAATCTGCCAGCTGTAGATGTATCTGTCCATGACAGTATTGGTAAGAGTGATCACTGCGCAGTCCTTGTGGAGACAAAGACCCATCTTCACAATGAGAATAACCTCCATTGTGTTGTATGGCACTATCACCGTGCTAAATGGGACAGACTTTGAACTGACCTAGCAAATCAAGACTGGGCATCCATGAGGTGCTGTGGGGCAGCAACAGCTGAACTGTACTCCAACACAACCTGCAGCCTCATAGCCTGGCATGTCCTCCACTCGACCTTTACCATCAAGCCAGGGGATCAACCCTGGTTCAATGGAGAGTGCAGGAGGGTATGCCAGGAGCAGCACCAGGCATATCTGAAGACAAGGTGCCAACCTGGTGACGCCATCAAACAGAACTACTTGAATCCCAAACAGAATAAGCAGCAAGTGCTAGACAGAGCTAAGCAATCCCACAACCAATGAATCAGATCTAAGCTCTGCAGTCATTGTGAATGGTGGTGGATGATTAAACAATTCACTGGAGGACACTCCACAAATACCCCTATCTTCAATGGTGGAACAGCCTCACACATCAGTGTAAAACATAAGGCTGAAGCTTTCACAGCAATCTTCAGCCAGATGTGCCAAGTGGATGATCCTGCTGTGGTCCTCAGCATTACAGGTACTAATCTTCAGCCAATTTGATTCACTTCACGTGATATCAAGAATGGTTGGAGACAGCGGATACTGAAAAGGCGATGGGCCCTGACAACATTCTGGCAATAGTACTGAAGACTTGTGCTGCAGAATTGCTGCTCCCCTAACCAAGCTGTTCTAGTATAGTTACAACGCTGGCATCTACCTGACAACGTGGAAACTTGCACAAGTATGTCCTGTAAATAAAAAGTAGGACAAGTCTAAACCGTTCAATTATTACCCAATCAGTCTAATGCTGATCATCAATAAAGTGATGGAAGGTGTCATCAACAGTGCTATCAAGCAGCACCTGCTCAGCTATAACCTGCTCAGTGACGCCCAGTTTGGGTTTCGCCAGGGCCACTCAGTTCCTGACCCCATTACAGCCTTGGTTCAAAAATGGACAAAAGAGCTGAATTCCATGGGTGAGGTGAGAGTGTCAGCCCTAGACACCAAGGCTGCATTCGACCAAGTTTGGCATTCAGGACCCCTAGCAAAACTGGAATCAATGAGTATCGGGGGGCAAGTGGTTAGAGTCATACCTAACACACAGGAGGATGGTTATGGTTGTTGGAGATCAGTCACCTCAACTCCAGGACATTTCTGCAGGTGTCCTAGACCCAACCATCTTCAGCTGCTTCATCAATGACCTTCTCTCTATCAAAATGTCAGAAGTGCGGATGTTCGCTGATTATTGCACAACGTTCAGCACCATTCGCAACTCCTCAGATACTGAAGTAGTCCGGGTCCAAATGCAACAAAATCTGGACGATATGCAGATTTGGGCTGACAAGTGGCAAGTAACATTCGCGCCACACATATGCCAGGTGATGACCATCACCAGTAAGAGACGAACTAAACACAGCCCCTGACGTTCACTGAGTCCCCCAGTATCAACAAAATCTGGGCGTTTTCATTGATCAGAAACTCAACTGGACGCACTACATAAATGCAGTGGCTACAAGAGCAGGTCAGAGGCTAGTGTATTGTGGTAGGTAACTCACCTCTTGACTCCCGAAAGCCTGTCCACCATCTACAAAGCACAAGTAAGAAGTGTGATGGAATAGTCCTCACTTGCCTGGAAGAGCGCAGCCCTAATAACACTGAAGAAGCTTGACACCATCCAGGACAAAGCAGCCCACTTGTGTGGCACTGTATCCACTAGCATCCACTCTCTCCACCACCAACGCTCAGTAGCAGCAGTGTGTACTATCTACAAACAGTACTGCAGAAATTCAGCAAAGATCCTCAGATAGCACCTTCCAAACTCAAGACCACTAGGAGGACAAGGACAACTTCAAGTTCCCATCCAAGCCACTCACCATCCTCGCTTGGAAATAGATTCGCATTCCTTCACTGTCGCTGGGTCAAACTCCTGAAATTCCCTCCCGAATGGTATTGTGGGTCAACCATAGCAAGTGGACTGCAGCGGTTCAAGAAGGCAGCGCACTACCACCTCCTTGAGGGCAACTAGGAAATGGCAACAAATGCTGACCAGCCAGCAACGTTCACATCCCACAAAAATAAATACATAAAAACGTAGTGATATTCATAATATTTTCAATTTGTTTACTCCCTGCCAGTTGCTTCATTAAGGTGTAGGGAATAGGGAAAGTCACACCACCAAGTAACTTATCTAACATAATGTTCCTTAAGAGAATCTCTTGTTTTGTCACTGTGCCAAAATTAATTATCAGTTCTACTTTTTGATGTGTGATTAACATTAATTTTGGAAATAATTACTGTATGAAGCAGGACATACCAAAAGGGATTCCTCATGCTGCTAGGCATGTTGAATGTCTCGACTAAACTAATATATCTGAATGACACTGCAAATGCTTTTCACACAGCAAAAGCAAGGTCCCACATGCATGTCAAAAAGAAATGATTACTATGCTTCCAATGTTCTGTGTGGCAGATATACCAAGGTCTGGAATGTGGAGATTCTCGTTATGCATGACCAACAATTGCTCTTACAGATATACTGAGAAAGCGAAGCTCTAGTAATTTACAGATTTGTTATTAACATCTAAACAGAGTGAATTCCGTTTGCATTCCAAAGGCTTTATTGCCTGTTTAGCAAAGTGTATTTTTAAATATATAAACTTACATTAGGGATATGGCTTACATTGCGAGACAAGTGTTTCAGGAAAAATCAGCAGGTACTGCACTCCAACTCCAAGTCTTACAGTCAGGTACAATACTTTTCAGATGCCAGCTTTACGCATTTGCTCAGCAGGAAAATTAAAGTTTACAAAGATTTTTTTAAAAAGTAATATGAATGCTGGAAACTGAAAACTAGATAAATCAGAAGATGGATTGCATAGTGCAGTTAGTTGGGCATTACTGACCTTTTGCCTGGAAACCTAGATTTATCTCCAACTCATGCAGATGCAGTAATATTGCATTCAAAGTCAACATGTTTATCAATCCAACATATATCCCACAACCAGCATTTTTCCAAGCCAGATTATTTAGTTATTATCTCATTACTATTTGTGATAAATCTAGCTCTGTACAAATTAACTGCTGTGTTCTCTATACTACAATTTCAATTCCAATTCAAAAGACCTTCAATCAGGCCCATCTTTAGGTGCTCTGAACTCATGAAAGTGCTGCTTCAATCTACATCCTTTCTTTAACTTATCAGCTCATGGTATAAATCTGTCTAAACAGCTGGTGAAAAGAAAAATCATCAACTTTGTTTAGATGTTAACCGACATTCTATATATTTCTATCATTTTCTGTTTGAGCAATCAGGCAATTTTTAATAAGGGGACACTGCTAGATCTGGTTCTTAGGAATGAGGTGAGCCAAGTAGATTAAGTGATAGTGGCAAACATTTTAGGGGACAGTGATCATCATATCATATGGTTTAGAATGACAGAGGAAAATGACATTGGTCAAATACAAGAAAGAATTAACTGGAGAAGAACTGACATCAAAGGGGCAAGAATAGAACTGGAACCAAAGTTTAGTTTGAAAAGTAGTATCTGAGCAATGGATTACCTTCAAAGAGGTATTGGTTCAGGCAGAATCTAGATATATTAAGTCAGAAAGGACAAAATGATGAGTGGCAGTACTTGTTCAGAGCTCTTGTCAAAACTCATGAAGTGATTCATGAGGAAATCACCCTGAAATACCAGTCTGTCCTTTCATGTTCAGATTTTGACTCACATGCACTTCTGACTTTTCCTGTTTTTATTTCAGTGCTGTGTGGAATCTTAGCAGGGAGGTGAGCTCTGTAAATGGTTTATGACCATGCAAACATACAAACAAAGAGCAGGAGACACACACTTAGCCCTTAGAGTCTGCTTCATCATTTAATAAGATCATTGGCTGACGTAATTAGTCCACATTTCTGCCTTACCATAATAACATTTCATCCCTTTGCCGATCAAGAATTTATCCACCTTTGTCCCAAAAAGATTCAAAGACTCTGCTTCCAAGCTCTTTTAAGGAAGAAAGTTTCAAAATCTCATGACCGTCAGTGAGAAAAGAAATGTTCTTACTTCCAGGACATCCATATTTCTCCGCATCTTGGAGTGTTGCAATCCCTTGTTAGTCTTAATAAATGAATTTTATTCAGTACTTTCCAATCTAGTGGAACATTTCCTGAGTCAAGGAAATTTTGGAAGATCTGAACCAATGTGTGAACGATCTAACTAGCCACTTCTTACATGGCCTGAGGGTGAAATCCATCAGGACACAGGGACTTGTCAACTATCAGCTCCAACAATTTGCTCAGCACAACTTCCTTGACAACTGTAATTCTCTTGAGTTCTTTCCTTCAATTTCCTGCGTTACAGCTATTTCTAGGAATGTTGCTTGTCTCCCCTCTAATAAAGATGATATAAAGTGCTCATTCAATTCATCTGCCATCTCCTTATTTTCCATTATTAAGTTCCCAGATTCACTTTCCATAGGATTAACACTCACTTTGTTAACTGTGTTTTTAAATGTCTATGGAAACTCTTACTATCTGTTTTTGTAGCCGCGGCTAGTTTTCTTTCATTTTCTAACATTTTCCTCCTTGCTAATCTTTTAATCATTCTTTGCCCTTAATTAGATTCTATCCAATCTTCTGACTTACCACCCATCTTTGTACAATTATATGTCTTTTTATTTTAGTTTGATATTATCTTTAATCTTCTTAGTTAACTATAGATGATGGGTCCTCCTCTTGGAATCCTTCATTCTCGTTGGATTGTATCTTTTCCCTGTATTTGAAATACCCTGTTAAATTTCTGCCAGTGAATCTCTGTTGACCTATCGCTTAACTAAATTTGCCAGTTCATTCTAACTAGCTGTATTTTCACACCTACTTAATTATTTTCTTTATGTTTAAAATACAAGTCTTGGAGCCATTCTTCTCTCCCACATAGTGTAAAATGCAATCAAACTATGGTTGGTTGGAGTTCCTTCACTACAACAGTACTACTGGATCCTATCTCATAACACAATACCCTGTTCAGTATAACCTGCTCTCTATGTGGGTCCAGAATATGCTTCTCTAAGAAACTATCTAGAAACCATTCAATGATTCCTCACTGAGTCTTCTTTTCTCCATTGATTTTTCTAGTATGTACATTACATTCTTCCAAGATTATTGCTACACCTGTCTGAGAGGCTCCCATTACTTCTTTGCAAATACTCTATCCAACTGTGTTGGTTACTGTTAGGAGGTTGGTACACCACTCCAACAAGTGAATTGTTACTGAGATAATTTCTTACCCTATACCCAAACTGCTCCTACATCCTGGTTTCTTGAATTTAGGTCATCCCTCCCTTTGTGCTAATATCACGATTCATGAACATAGCCACTCTTCTATCTTTTAGTTTCTGTCCAAACATAAATACCATGTATCCTTCAATATTCAGGTTTCAATCTATGTTGTCCTGCAGTCATGTCTCTCCAATGGCTGTTAGACTGTACATACTTACATCTATTTGTGCTCGCAGTTTAGTTGTTTTGTTTCAAATACCACGTGCATTATTACACACAGTCTTAGCCTTTATTAATATTGTAATGTCTAGCCTTATGTGTTGATTCACATTTTAGATTTGCACTATGTAGCCCTTCCTGTCATGGTCTGTTTATCATTTCACATATGAATACTTTTTTCTCTTACCTTGTCTCTTCACATTTTGATTTTTTCACATCTTCCCAAACTTGATTCCTTAGTCCACATTATTTATTTTAAAAGCCTCTCTACTTTCCTAATTTTGCAGTAGACTAGAATACCAGCCCCAGCACAATTCACATTTGTATCTCAGTGCCTTCTTTGATGATGCTGGTTATAAGATACTGTGACTCACAGTTGGTCAACCCTGTATTAAAGCAATATAAAGTTCATGCTTAATAGGCTGCTCTGAAAATGTTCATTTTTGTTTTTTAAAAATGGAGCTAGACTTATGTTTCCTGTACAATTTACTATCATATATGCCTCACAGCGCCAGAGACCCGGGTTCAGTTCCCACCTCAGGTGACTCTGTGTGGAGTTTGCACATTCTCCCCGTGTCAGTACGGGTTTCCTCCGGGTGCTCCGTTTTCCTCCCACAATCCAAAAATGTGCAGGTTAGGTGAATTGGCCATGCTAAATTGCCCGTAATGTTAGGTGAAGGGGTAAATGTAGGGGAATGAGTCTGGGTGGGTTGTGGGTCGATGTGGACTTGTTAGGCCGAAGGGCCTGTTTCCACACTGTAAGAAATCTAATCTAATCTAAAAAAATGTTTCAGTAACATTACCTCTCAGATGCCTGCTTTCAAGACTGAAAGAACAGACTTAGCCAATCTTTCTTCAATTCTCTGATTCAAGGGGTTACCCGATATAAATTACTTCACTACTTGCTTCGTTTTGGTTTTATGGGTCTATGGTACAGTGGTATTGTCCCTACCTCTGGGCTGTGAGTCCTGGGTTCAAGTCCTACATTCTCCAGAGGTGTGTAATAATCTCACTGAAAAGTTTAATTAGGAAAATACCTTCAATGGATTGATTAAGCAGGTTTCAGCGGCACTTGCGGAACAATGATAGTGTCCCTACCTCTGAGCTAGGGGTCCAGGTTCAAGTCCCATCTGCTTCAGAGGTGTATAATAACATCCCTGAAAAGTTTGATTAGAAAATACATAAATATTTGTCTTCCTTACATTTGTGATAAACTTGCTATTGTAAAATATTTATTAAATATTTTCTAGGAATACTATATGATAACTGCATAACTGCAATTGTCAATAAAGTAACTAGGATTTCTTCTTAAAATTCAAAATAATTCACTTGCATCCAAAGAAATGGCTTGGTACTACACAGCCTAGATTGTAGGGGCGTCTTTTTACAGCATTGGTCTCGATTGAAATTGAGAATGGGCAAAATAGAGAATAGGCTAAGGGATATTCAGTCATTAATTGCTAAGTGAAAGGAGTGATGGCAGATTCAATGAAAGTTTGGGAAAATACACTTTACAATAATTATTTGTCATTTATTTCAAAAGAAAGAGTGCAGTATTGCTTCATTGAAACATCTTTCAACATAATCTGACGTGCATGGAAAGCTACTATATAGCTACTTTAATCAACCTGTTCAGACATGTTTTGATACACCTCAGGAGCTGATGGGACTTGAATGCAGGCCTGCTGATCCAAAGATAGGGACACTAGCACTGTGCCATAAGACCACCAGAAACCATATTTGAAAAATTTACTTGATTCTGCAAGTGAAGGTAATTAAATGACTGACAACGCTTGCAAAAAGCAGAGGCAAATAGATGTTCACTATGAACCAGTCACGATAAATCTGAAGTCCAAGCACACTCTTTAAGGGTGCAATTTTATCCTAATTCACCATGTAGAAAACCCAAGGGTTAGGTTGCAACATTGGTTTCACGCCCGAACCAATAATATTTTCAACAGAGAGGAAGATCAAACAGACTGTAAAAGCAGCATGTTACCTGGTTCAATTAGTTTACCCATCTCTCATTAAATAAATGCCACAAAGTTAAATCAAAGCCTTTAAAACTTCAACGTTTTTAAACACTTTAAGGTTGTCTATTAAAATAATTAGCTGCTACACAATTAGATAGATTATTACTTTACATCTGGAGATAAGTTCATTTTTATATGAATCAATTTATCACACCAAGCACATCCAATGCATTGATTATGAAAGATTTTTATGAAGCATGTTTATGAAGGATTCAATAACTATTGAGCAATGTTTTTTCACATTGAAGTTGGAACATTTTTCCACTATACTTTCTATTCTTCTTATCCTAATCCTATAGACATTGTCCATGTTCCCATATAAACATAGATTTCTGTACAATCCTTGCTGTTCTGCACTCTGTTCCCAAAACAGCACAACCCTAAACAAGTAAGTGGAAGACAGCAAGAGGCACGAAACTCACAGTTCAGTTGTAAGGAGGATCATTGTTTGATCCTGATATAATGGCCATTTTGAGCTAATGTTTTGCAGGTACTTAATGGTGTTAATTAAGGCATAATGCTGCAAGGACAAAATGGAGTCCACATGCCTCAATCAGAATTGACGGAAACACTACTACAAATTGGAATTCCAATGGCAACTAGAACATGAAGACAAAAGACAAGTAGGGCTCTTAATAACTGCATTGGGCATATTATTTTTTAATGTGAATGGGCACTGTCACCTACCTATCGCCTGACCCCATTCAATGGTGGTCTACGCATCAATATCAGAAACAACCAGACTAGTATTCAAGCTGAGCTCAACAGAGATAGGACCAGTTTGTGATCTACCACAGGAACTTGAACAAGTGAGCCAATTCTCCAGACAGAGTTAAATGTACAAGATAAAAATAATGAACGTTGCTCCTTTAAAGACCTATTCCCAGCTTCTGAATTTCATAGTTCATGTTTAGAAATAAATGTAATAATGTCCTTTGTGCTTTGGACCACGCATTTGATATACTGTGAAAATGTTGAACTTGTACAGGTATTTAGCTTAACCTGCTTTCCAAGCTCTTCTGTACAGGTTCCTCATGGGAGACTGGTTACCAAGGTTGGATCACATGGAATATAGGAAGAACTAGTCATTTAGATAAAGAACTGGCTTGAAGGTAGAAGACAGAGGGTAGTGGTGGAGGAGTGCATTTCAGTCTGGAGGCCTGTGACCAGTGATTTGCCATAAGGATCAGTGCTGAGTCCACTGCTTTTTGTAATTTATATAAATAATTTGAATGTGAACATAGGAGGTATAGTTAGTAAGTTTGCAGATGACACCAAAATTGGAGGTGTAGTGGACAGCGAAGAAGGTTTACTCACAGAACAACAGGATATTGATCAGACAGGCCAATGGACCAAGGAGTGGCAGATGGAGTTTAGTTTAGATAAATGTGCGGTGCTGCATTTTGTAAAAGCAAATCAGAGCAGAACTTATACACTTAATGGTAAGGTCCTAGGGAGTGTTGCTGAACAAAGAGACCTTGGAGTGCAGGTTCATAATTCCTTGAAAGTAGAATCGCAGGTAGATAGGATTGTGAAGAAGGCATTTGGTATGCTTTCCTTTATTGGTCAGACCATTGAATATAGGAGTTGGGAGGTCATGTGTGGCTGTACAGTACATTGGTCAGGCCACTTTTGGAACTATAGGGACAACATTGTGAAACTTGAAAAGATTCAGAAAAGATATACAAGCATGTTGCCAGTGTTGGAGGATTTAAGCTCTAGGGAGAGGCTGAATAGGCTTGGGGCTGTTTTTCCTGGAGCATTGGAGGCTGAGGGGTGACCTTATAGAGGTGTATAAAATCGCGAAGGGCATGGATAGGGTAAATAGACGAAATTTTTTTCCCTGGCGTGGGGGAGTCCAAAACTAGAGCATAGGTTTAGAGTGAGAGGGGAAAAATTTAAAAGGGGCCTAATGGCCAACTTTTGCACACAGAGGGTGATGCATGTAAGGAATGAGCTGCCATAGGAAAGCTGGTACAATTACAACATTTAAAAGGCATCTGAATAGTATATCTGAACAGAAAGGGTTTAGAGAGATATGGGGGTCGAGAGTGTGATGCTGGAAAAGCACAGAAGGTCAAGCAGCATCTGAGGAGCAGGAGAATCGATGTTTCGAGCATAAGCCCTTCACCAGGAATGGGCCTTAGAGGGATATTGACCTCCTCTACCTTTTGTCATTTACATAAATGATTTGGATGCGAGCATAAGAGGTATAGTTAGTAAGTTTGCAGATGACACCAAAATTGAGGTGTAGTGGACAGTGAAGAGGGTTCTGAAGAAGGGCTTATGCCCGAAACGTCGATTCTCCTGTTCCTTGGATGCTGCCTGACCTGCTGCGCTTTTCCAGCAACACATTTTCGGCAGTGAAGAGGGTTACCTCAGATTACAACAGGATCTGGACCAGATGGGCCAATGGGCTGAGAAGTGGTAGATTGAGTTTAATTCAGATGAATGCGAGGTGCTGCATTTTGGGAAAGCAAATCTTAGCAGGACTTATACACTTAATGGTAAGGTCCTAGGGAGTGTTGCTGAACAAAGAGACCTTGGAGTGCAGGTTCATAGTTCCTTGAAAGTGAAGTCGCAGGTAGATAGGATAATGAAGAGGGCATTTAGAATGCTTTCCTTTATTGGTCAGAGTATTGAATACAGGAGTTGGGAGGTCATGTTGCAGCTGTACAGGACATTGGTTAGGCCACTGTTGAAATATTGCGTGCAATTCTGGTCTCCTTCCTATCGGAAAGATGTTGTGAAATTTGAAAGGGTTCAGAAAAGATCTACAAGGATGTTGCTAGGGTTGGAGGATTTGAGCTATAGGGAGAGGCTGCACAGGTTGGGGCTGTTTTCCCTGGAGCGTTGGAGGCTGAGGGGTGACCTTATAAAGGTTTACAAAATTATGAGGGGCATGGATAGGATAAATAGGCAAAGTCTTTTCCCTAGGGTCGGGGAGTCCAGAACTAGAGGGCATAGGTTTAGGGTGAGAGGAGAAAGATATAAAAGAGACCTAAGGGGCAACTTTTTCACGCAGGGGATGGTACGTGTATGAAATGAGCTGCCAGAGAATGTGGTGGAGGCTAGTCAATTGCAACATTTAAAAGGCATCTGAATGGGTATATGAATAGGAAGGGTTTGGAGGGATATGGACCGGGTGCTGGCAAGTGGGACTAGATTGGGTTGGGATAACTGATCAGCATGGACAGGTTGGACCAATGGGTCTGTTTCCAGGCTGTACATCTCTATGACCCTCTAAGTGCTGGCAAATGGGACTAGATTAGTTTAGGATATCTGGTTGGCATGGACGAGTTGGACCGAAGGGTCAGTTTCAGTTCTGTACATGTCTGTGACTGTCTGACTACTTTGTCGTGAAAACTGGGACTGGTTTGGTTGATATGATACTGACTGCCTTATTTTAATCCAAAGTCAAAATTACCATCTCCCAAACCAATGCATATTGCATTCGGTGCAATAGGTGTTAAGTTTACCAGTGAAATTTCTCCATATTGAACAATCTGTTGCTACTCAAGTTTGAGCTCTTCACATAGGCAAGATCCCAAGCAGAGATTACAAATCACATGCACCAAACATCAAGCAGAGGATCTTAGATCAGTGTTTAGTGTAAGATGAATATTTAGAGTAAATCAAGGCACAAGCAACACCACTTACTACTGGCTTCACCATCGGGAGAAGAATCGGCATTTTGTTGCAAGTGTTTTCTGCTCTTCTGCAGCAATTTAAAGGTACAATCAGCCACCATATTATTTTGACAGCAAAGGATCAAGGTTTCTTCATTATAAAAATGAATGATGAGATCTGCTGGGAGAGAAGTGAACCCTCACATTCCTCAAAACAACTGTGAAGATGTTGCTGGACCAAGGAAGCAAACAAACGGAGGCCATGTTTGGGGAACAGCATTAAATGCTTTTTAAAAAGTTAAGGAAAAGATTTAATGGCCTTGTTGAATAGCAGAAGTGTGAGAAGCTGTCCAAACTCCCCAGGAATTGAAGCAATTTCAATTTAGACTGGTTCAGGGTGCTCAAAATTTATTTATTGCCCAGGAACCAATGTGTTTCCATAATACTGCCAGCCCCCACTTGCCCATGTTTTCTTCACTCACTACCTCCCTGCAATCATTCCATTACTGGCCTCAAATGTTGGTACATGCATTATGATCTCCGTACCAATAGCTTCACAATAACTAATTACTCATTTTGTACATTTAAATGAAGAGAAGCAGAGAGTCCATAAAGAGAGAAAGAACTGCAAAAGGTGCCAAATTACAATCTCTGCATTCTCCTATCCTTTATGTGGAGGATAGTCAACAAATCCTGAGGCAAGACCATTACATGTGGCAAAGGTGGAAAAGTACAAGTCAACATGACATTCTGTTTTTCTTTCTCCTAATCCTACTATGCATAATTATTTGGCAGGAAAACTCTGTCCTGAAATCCTCAGTTTACTCCTTTAATTGAATGTGATGTGAACTTTATTTCTCAGCAATCAGTTTGAATTTCTTTATTTTTAATTTCTATCGATATGCCAGAAAACAACACAACCAGACACCAGTGCATCTACTTCAGAGCATGTCTTTGAAGTGCCGTGACCTACATAGTTACTAGCCAACTCTATAACACACAGAAAGTGGAGGTACACTGGATACCTCATTTACATTTGGCACACACGTGATGTACTAAATTACCATCTTCTCTACTTTGTCAATGAATCTATCAGTGAGCCCAGAAGAAGTTGTGAATCTGGTGCAGGAAGAACGTAGTGCCTGAACCCAATCATGAAAGCCCTGCTTTATAAGCTGACATTCTGCGAGTAGTTTTTCTGAGAGAAGGTTATAAAAGAATTGACTGGCAAAATTTGTCACGTGCTTGATATCACAACAGAAAACTTCTGAGCATCCAGGTAAACTAAATCTCCACCTTCATGAAAATTCAGTTGTTGCTATCAACAGATTTGAAAGATGACACAATCCACCCTGCACATCACCCCCATGGTACAGATATAGCTGGCTATGCAACCTTCTCTAGGTTACAAATAACTGTCATGAATAATAATGTTGTCTGAACAACAGATGGCACAAAGGTAAGTCGCTGTGGGCACCCTGTAAGAGACTGGGTCAGTGTGAATGACCTTTTCCGCACTGTAAGGTGAATGGATGAGTTGAACTTCACTCTGTGAAGAATTGAATAAAGGTGGGCAAGAAAAGTAGGGATCACAGTATGACCAAGGGCTACGACAGGTTTTTAAGTATAACGTGATTCCCCATCCTCACCAGCTTTCATATTGGTACAGAATAGGTGCATGTAAATCGAGGAATCTTCACCTTCCTCTGCTTATTACCCAAGTTTCTCGAGTGGCTGATTAATTAGCGTGAGACAACCAGGGGGTAGTGCCGAAGGAGCCTCAGCCACTGAACATGTCTAATTGATTTGAGATTCTTTTTTCCCCATGTGGATGAGGAGGGGCTGTAACAAAGATGAGCAAACTAACCATAGCACCATGGTACATTCAAGAGAGAGATTCAAGAGCTGGGAGAAAAGAGAAATATAGTTATAATTGAGGATGGAACAGTCCAGGGAATAGACACTAGTCTCTGGGGCCAGGATCAAGATCCTGAAGAGTGTGTTGCCTGCCTGGTACCTGAGTTCAAAATAGCTCATCTGGACTGTATTGGAACTTGAAGTGGGAGGAGAAGAATCCAGTTGTCATGGTCCATGTACCAATGTTGCAAGCAGAAAGAGGAAAGAGGTGTTACTGAGGGAATATCAGCTACAAGGGGCTAAATTTAAAAAGCAGAATTAAAAAATTAGTAATCTCAAAATTACCACCTTAGCCATGAAATAATTAGCAGAGGGACAACAAGATTAAAGTGAATAAACATATGCCTCAAAGATTAGTGTAGGAGAAATAAGTTTAAATTCAAGGACTTTGGCACCAATACTATACGGGGATGGATGGGCTCCCACCTGAATTATGCAGTACTCACAGAGTCCTAGCATATCACACAAGTAGGGCTGTAGATCGGGTTTTAAACTTATTGGGTGTGTGGTGGTCATGGTATGGGATGGGGTGTTCAATTGCATGGAAAATTATAAACTTCAAGTTATAAGATATCATAATGAATGAGAAGGTTGCAACTTCGTGATGGGGTTGATTGTTACCAGAAAATAAAAAGGAAAGGACAAAACATATGGATGTCATTATTTACCAAGGAACCGTAAAAATGTAGGGAAGCTCAATAACAAAACAAGACTTTGTATCTTAATGCACAAAGCATTTGGATTAAGGTAGATTAGCTGATGATGCAAATCAAAGCAAATGAATATGATTGATAATTATTGCAGAGAAATGGTTACAAGGAGATCAAAATGGGAAACTTAACATTCAAGGATATTTGACATCCCAAAGGATCAGGAGAAATCGAAAAGCTGATGGGATTCATCTATTAATACGAAATGAAATTAGGACAGGTATGAGAGATGAACTAGGCTCAGATGATGTAGAGTACATTTGGGCAAAGGTAAAAAAACAGCAAGGGAAAGAACACCTTTGTAGGAGTAGTGTATCGACCTACAGAAAGTAGCTACTTTGTGGGAAAGGTTATAAATCAACAAATAATAGGATCATTTTAAAAAGAATAGGGCAATAATCATGGGTGACTTTAATCTTCATGGTGATTGGGTTAAAGTGGAAAGTGTAGCTACAACAAAGAACTCATACAGTGCATTAGGGATAGTTTTCTAGAGCAATATGTCATGGACCTGACCAGAGAGCAGACTATCTTAGATCTGGTAATGTGTAATGAGGCAGGTTTAATAAATAACCTCTGAGTAAAAGATCCTCTAAGAAGTAGTGATCATAACTATGATAAAATTTAATACTCAGTTTGAGAATGAGAAACTTGGGTCAGAAATAACTGTGTTTGACACAAATAAAGGGAATTACAATGAAAGGAGGATAAAGTTAGCGAAAGTAAACTGGTAGTTAGATTAACAAGTATGACAGCAAGCAAACAGTGGGAGGAATTTAATGAGTTAATTCATGATTCTCAGCAAAAATACACCCCAGTTAATGAAGTTAAGGAGAGTATTAAGTTGAAAAGCAAAGCATATAAGGTGGCCAAAGTCAGTGTTAGCCCCATAGACTGGTATAAATTCAAAATTCAGGGTGGTTTGCATCCTACAATTCCTAAAAGAGGTAGCTACAGTGATAGTGAATGCAATAGTTGTAATTTTTCAATTCATTGAATCTCTGGAGAAGTATCAGAATTGGAAACTGCTAACATGACACCCCTATTCAAAAAGGAAGGGAGGCAAAAAAAAAGGGCAACTATAAGCCAATTAGTGCAACATCTACTGTTGGAAAAATATTAGAATAAATTATTAAGGAAGTAATCACAGACATTTGGGAAGTTGTAATCTAATCAAGCAGAGTCAGCATGGCTTCATGAAAGAGAAGTTGTGTCTAAGTAATTTATTAAAGTTTTCCACGAAATTCTCAATCAGAATGGAAAGAAGGGAACCAGAAGATGAATTGTACTTGGACTTCCAGGTTGGAAAAGGTACCTCACAAAAGATTAAGTCATAAAATAACCTCACAAGTCACAAGAGCCCATGGTGTTAGATAGTATACTGGCATGGACAGAGAATTGGCTCATGGACAAGAAGCAGTTAGTAGGGATAATAGACTTGTTTTAGGTGACATGTGACCAGTGGGTTTCCACATGGGTTAGTGCTGGGACCACAAATGTTTACAATATATATTAATGGTATAGAGGAAGGAAGTGAATGTACTGGAGCCAAATTTGCATACAACACAAAAAATAGGTGAAAAGGTAGGTTGTCAGAGGGATACAAACAATTTACAGAGAAATATTGATAGGTTACATAAGTGAGAAAGAAGTTGGCAAATGGAGTACAGTGTCGGAAAATGTGAAGTTGGTCATTTTGAAAGGGAAAACAAAAGAACAGACTATTATTTAAATGATGAAAAACTGCAGAAAACTGCAACACAAAGGAATTTGGGGCTAGTTGTACATGAATACAGAAAGCTAGCGTACAGGTACAGCAGGTAATCAGGAACGCTAATGGGATGTTAGCATTTATTTCAAGGAGGTTCAAGTTTTAGAGTCAGGACGTCTTACTATAACTGTACAAAGCGATGATGAGAACCACCTCGAGAGTACTGTGACCAGTTTTGGTCCCCTTACTTAAAGAAAGATCTCATTTCATTGAACGCTGTTCAGAGAAGGGTCACTAGGATGATCCCTGGTATGAAGGGATTGTCTTATGAACAAAGGCTAAACAGATTGGGAATCCACTCCTGCAGTTTAGAAGACAGAGAGGTGATCTCATTGAAACGTAGAGGATTGTTCAGGGACTTGACAGGGTAAATGCTGAGAGGATGTTTCCCTTCATGGGTGAATCTAAGACCAGAGGGGATAGTCTCAGAATAAAAGATCACCAACATAAGACTGAGATGAGGAGGAATTTCTTCTCTCAGATAGTTGTGAGCGTTGAGAACTCATTGCCACAGAGAGCTTTGGGACAGAGTCCTTGGGTATATTTAAAGCTGATGTGGATAGATTTTTGATCAGTAGGGGAATCAAAGGTTTTGAGGAAAGAGCAGGAATACGAATGTGAGGAATGTCAGATCTGCCATGATCCTCTTGAATGGTGCAGCAGGCTTGAGGGGCCAAATGGCCTACACCTGTTGCTATTTCTTAAGGTCTTATGGACAACTGGAAACCGGTTACCTTAAGGGATTGGGGGAAATGCCAGCATAAAGGGACTTTCCTCAGCATCAGTGGAAATCTCACATTTTCTCTTCATATATTTGCCTGACAAAAGGTGCAAAATGCAGACAAAAGATCCAAGACAAGGGTTTGTGTTTCAGAGATTCATAAGGTGATCAAGGCAGAACTGGAAGCCCTGAAACTGCCATGGGAGCAGGATGGCAAGTCCACTTCGAAAGTTGAATTTGCAACCAAGCCTGTGGCTCAGGGCTGTATTCAGCCCATTGGAAAGATGACTATCCTTGTCACTGCTGGTAGTTTGTGGCCTGGAATGGTTTCTTCTTACTTATGAATTATATGCAGCTTTTTAAATTTATTGTATGGTACATAATACTGCTCTCGGTAAGCACATCTCTAAATACTAACAGCCTATTCCACCTCTTCTTCACAATTTCTTGCACATGAATGCTAATGTCACTTTTACGTAAATGTCAGCATCTTATTATCATCTCCATTCTCATTAATCTATATCTGTACACGAGTTCTCTCAATTTTACAAAGATATTATTTAAGTATTTCTTTAACCTATTTACATTCTCCCCACCTGCCCACCATCGCCTCCTCCTGCCTCTGCATCTACCCACAAAGTGTACATTTTACAGGTCTCTGGTATTTTTATAGCCCCAGTAATATGATTATCATTTTATCAGGTAATCATGGTAGTTCTTTTCTTTTTCTAAACTTTGTGATGCTCATGCTCATTCACTATCGGCTCTTGAGTGGACTTAATGCTATTCTGTTCCCTATGAACGTTCTCACCAGAGTTCAAACAATGCAAGGATGTGGTTGCTCTGCCAGTTTAGACTGTGCCTTCTCATTCCTATCTCTGATCCATATCTTCTGACCTGGCATCAAAGTCTTTACTTCATGCCCAGAATTACACCAATTCTTCTGTTTTCTTTTTTGGTAATTCTTGGTTGCTTTTATGGACTTTTGGATGTACAGTGAACTTGCATTTTTGCCTTTTGCCAATAGGCAGTCAATGAATATCCATTGCTCAAGAGTGTTGTTCAATAATTCATTTAAGTTGAATCTCAAACGTCATTTTCAGTAATTACCCCTTTCATAATCTCTCAGCTTCTCCATTGACCTGTAGCCGAAGAGGAAGCTGTGTGATGCAATTAATTCCAATGCTGTTGTGAATCTCAAAGTATTCATGCACAAATGGTGGACCATTGTCTGAAACAATCTCATCTGGAAACTCTCATGTGAAAAAGATTGATTACTGTCTCAGTGCAGTGTAAAGTCTGATAATTTCTAGCCAGCCAGAATAGCCATCTACTGTGATCAATTATGCTTTCCCTTTAGTTGAAGAGTTCTACTCTATGGCCTGTCTGAAAGACCAGAAGATAATAGGTTTTTGTTGGTGTCTGACTATTGTTTGCACAGGTTTAGCAAGACATTCTGAAACTTTCAAAGTCTTTGGAAATTCTGACCAATGTACAGACTGTTGGTTATTTCCATGAAGAGTAACTTCCCTCAAAGCCTTTGGTACTACAAAACTATAATTAAAGACCAGAGGATCATCTGCAGGAATGGTCAGTAGTGCCAGAAGAAGGTCCACTGCACCCCAGGGTAAGTGTCACGCTTCTCTTTCTGCTACCTCACATTCACTCTATCACTGCTACGGCACTCACCTTCCATTAAGCCTCAGTGTCTGCTCCTGTCACTGTTGCCTGCAAAATCTTCCTTCAATCGCTGTCACCATCCTGCTCTAACCCCCAGCCTTGCACACCACTAAACCTGTATCGACTCTGCTCTGTGATACCAATTCATTTCCTCAGAATACCTTACCATCTTTTGGCCACCTGCATCAGAAGGAACCTGCCACCCACATTAATGCCTTCCTTTCTCTTATGCAGAACAAGATTGCCCAAAATGAAGCAGAGAGCCATATGGACAAAGGGGTACCAGACCCTAGGTCCCTCACCCCATATAGTGAAAGAATTCTGGCCCTCGCAGGAGAAAACTGGGAGTAGCACCTGCTCAGCCCCAGGCAGGAGGTGCTGACTCAGCAATCAGGGACTTCGCCCCCAAACAGCAGGAGGAGCAGCAGTGGCAGATGGGGATGTAGGACACAATGACCCTCAGAGCCCAGAAACTGCAGCAGTGCAGTAAGTCCTGCAACCGTCTGGCTGCCTCCATGGACAGGTTGGTATCTGCCATGGAGAGTCAGGCCCAGCTCCCTGAGGGCCTGCTGGAGAGGCTTACACAGCTACAGTCCATCAGTCCATGCACTGGCCCTCAGGACCGAAGACATGGTGACAGAGGAATCACGGGACAACCACAGCTGCGGAAACATAGTTCACAAAGACGTAGCAGAAGGAAGAAGAACAAAAAGACCAGAAATCCAAATCCTCTTCCTGATTGCCCTTCCTGAAAACACATGGACTTTGAATCTTCCCACGTCCCCACCTAACCAACCTACATGAACATGCATTGCACCAACTATCCCCCAGCTCCTGGCAAATGAGATGACCATGCCTGGTGTGGTTGTGCACTGCCCCAAATTGAATCCAGCATAATCTTTCGTGCGGACAAACCCCCTTCTGCTTCACACCTTTCCCATAATCTCCCCCTTAAAAAAACTTAAGTCCTCCCCCTCTGCATATCACCAACCCTCCCACTCCTGCTTCCAGTTGTCAACCGCCTTTCCTTCCAGCTTTTGATTCCAAGGCATGATGAATAAGTTCCTGAGTCCTCTCCCCTGGATATGGACCCACGTGTTCACATCCAATCCCATTTTCTCTTGGTTTCTGCAGACTAATCTTGACTCATCATGTGAACAATTAAACCAGACAAACCTTGTCAAGAAGTGTCTTAACTAAATATTGTACATTTTCCCCCAGGAAATGCCCGCTATGGAGCCACCATTACCCAGTCCCCAGATTGCTCAGACTCAGTGCCCTCCCCAAAATCACAGCAACTGGGCACTTGATCATGCCAAATCCCTGGACCGAATGGCAGGCTGCCCTTGACTTTTGCATCAAGACCCCCTGACTTTTAGATGCCTCCATGAACTTTGCTAAACAAAAGTTCCCCTGATACTTTATATAAATACATGCTTGCTGCACATGCAGTGTATTTACCACATAAACTACTGGCACATTTTAAAATTTACTTGTAGGACATGGGCATTTTTAGCTGGGCCAGCATTCATCAGCCATTCCTAGTTGCCCTTGAGAGCTGCCTTTTTGCCATGATGTTCATGAGGGGTTGGCAAATGCATGATGGCAATGCCCGTGGATGAACTGCTGGTGACTATTGCTCATGCCCGAGAATGCAATTTGATTGCACACAATGTAGAGGTTGCTTGGAGAAAGCAGCAAACTGAATTCACCAAGCCCCTACTCTGGTTTCCATTGAGTTTTTTTTAATGTCTAGTTTGTTTGGTGCATCTGGGCAAGAAAGAAAGCTGAATCTTGAGGCAAGTTGGGCCATTATCAAGGCACTTGATAATGAAGTTGAAGTTATAATTGAAGTTATACTTGAAGTTATAATTCCCCCTTAATCGGCAACTCACTACTGCCGATTGAGAAATGCACCAGCAAACAAATCAAATATGATGCTTAATGCTCTCATTGTCAAGATGGGCTTTGTCGGACTCCTCATCCAATCCCTACACACATCTTACCATGTCCATGACGCTTAGATTCTGGTAAAATACCACCCAGTGTGATATTCTTTCTTGAGATTACCAAATCCTGAAAGAGCTGCTAGAATTCAGTGGAATTCTGCTCCATTGTCTTGCTGTAGGACTTTCTCTGCTCTTTCCAGAAGACCTAGATGAATGCATGCATTTCTACTCAATTGCAATATTCTTTTTATTCACTACACTATAAAGAGTCACACTGATCTTTTGCCCTTTGTGGTTAAGTGTGGGAATGATCTACCCTTTTGGTTGAAGATCTGCAGAATCTGGACTTCGTAATATAATTTTTTTATTGCTGGACATCTGCTTTAAGCCACTGCAAATGGTCTGCCAAATTTGGACATATGTGCCAATGTCTTGCTTAAACTCTGTCTTGTCCAGTGTGACTCATATGATTCTCTCTTTTACTTCCTTGATTTTCTGTATTTTCAAATGTATTGAATTTCCTATTTTTGGAGATTTTCTCTTGCTTTTTCCTTTTTGTTGTACTTGTTGCTCTGCAAAACCACTTGAAGTGTCTTGCCTTCCTGCATTGGAAACACTCTGCTCCTTTTGCTGGGCACTCTGCTGTCTGTGATTTTAGTTTGCTCCACAATAAGAACATTTTTTAAAGTGGCTCTTGTACTGCTTTCCCAATCTTGCCCTGTTGTGGGCTTATGAGAAAGCGCATGTTCCTTCTGTAAACCTACCCAACTAAATTATTCATCTTAGGCTTCGATATTTAACCAGAATAGAGCCCAATCCCGTCGGTTTGCACAACGTACTAAATGGCTTATTCAAGTGTACCAAATTCGGTTCTTAATGTGCTTGAGTCTTCTTTTGACCATAAGTAAAAGCTGAGAATGTTTCATTGCAGACATGGGCAAAGACTTGATTGCAAACAAGCTCATCTTTCAGTGCTCCATATCAGCACCAATCAGCAAAATCTTTTAGGTCAGTAAAGAAATTGATCAAAGAAATTACCCCCAACTGTGGGATGTCTGATTAAATTGTGCTTGCTTGACTACAAGGTTCTGTTTTGTACTGAAATGTGCATTGAATGCTTTTAGCATAGATTTGAAAACGGAAATGGTCTCTTCACAATGACGTTGACAGCCAGAGGTCTGACTGCATACAGGAACATAGTAGCCTTATGCTCTCTTCTTTTGCATGCAAACTCAATATTATTTGGTACCTTTGGAGTTACTTCTTTCATAACAGCCCAATGTGGATCTCTCAGAGGATCTTCAAGAATAATCAAATGGATACATGAGAGGCAGTGACTGTTGGAATGATGCTGACGTTACTATTGGTTTTCAGTGTACTTCTCACTTATGTTAGTTTTCCAATTTTTTAATTTTCTTTTGCTCTTGCTGATACTTCATTTATGGATTTTGCTATATGGCACTAATTTAACTTGCAGTCCCCACCACTGCTCTCATGGTCTGTGTTGCCATGGGACTCATAGCTCAAGATTCTATTGTGCACATTGGAGATAGGGATATCTTTGTCTTTTTGGAAACTTGTGGTCAGTAATGGTTTTCCCTTACCTAAGAGTGACTGTTGTCTGGTTCTGGTAGGTTTCTAGAAACTCTTATTTATGTTATTGTACATAATACTGATCTCTAAGTCCATCTCTCACTCGTGCAGATTATTCCAGCTTTCCTTCATAATCTCTTCCAGGTGACTGCTCATGACACTGTTGCATCATGCTAAACACCACTATCTCAATAACATATCCATTCTCATTATACTACAGGAACTGTGTTTGCCCATCATCACCAGTTACCATGATGGTGGCCCTTAATATCAGGATTCCAGTAATTGTGTTTATGCTGCAGGGTCAACCATTACAATGACTAAAGACCAACTCCCGTGTGTTCCAACTGACAGCTCTTTGGAGGATGACAATCTGGCTCACTCTAAAAGTGCAGCATGACACTTACCATCTGCATCCAACACCAGTCCAGATACACTCATTTAGGTTGAGAGTCTATACTCTCCCAGCCCATGGTCACAAACTGGTGAATACTATATACTCATGCAGATATAGCTAAGGGAGGCACTGACAATTGCTCATACTTTCATTACCCAGAGAATTATAACGTGATGCATTTTTGTAGGAAGAACATTAAAAGACAATATAAAATAGAGGTACAGTTCTATGAAGGGGCATGCAGGAGCAGAGGGACTTGGATGTATTTCAGCACAGATCATTGAAAGTGGGAGGATGAGTAGAGAGAGCACTAAGTAAAGCATACAGTAGCCTCAGCGTTATTAATGGGGCATAAAATAAAAGAGTAAGGACATGATGCTGAACTTGTATAGACCTCAGCTGGAGTTGTGCGTGCCACATTATACAAAGAAAGTGACGCATTGGGGAGAGTGCAAAAGTGATTTACAAGAATGGTTCCAAGGATGAACTTCAGTTATGAGGATAGATTGAAGAAGGTGAAACTATTCTCCTTGGAGAGATGAAGACAAATGGAGATCTGGCAGAGGTTTCCAAAATTCTGAGTGAGCTGGATAGACTAGATAGGGAAAAACTGTTCCTACTCAATAAAAGCAACAAAAGCAAGGGGCATACATTCAAAATGATTTACAAAAGGAGCCAAAGGTGAAGTGAGGAAAAGTGAACAGTCAGGGCATTAAATACATTGCCTGGAAGTGTGGTGATGGCAGGTTTAACTGAGGCATTCAAGAGGGCATTCGATGATTATCTGGATAAAAATAACTGCAAGGTTATGGATTGGCAATAGGTAATGATGCCCATTTAATGAACTGATGGACTGAATAGTTTTCTTCTGTGCTGTAATAGTTCTGGTATTCTGTGACAAGGAAGGCCATTGGCAGAGTACTGTAGGCGGATATGTCCCTGCTGCACCCAACAGCAAATAAAAGGCCTTTGCTAAGGGTCACACACGGTTGGGGGAGTTACAAATGCAGATGGATCAACAGTTTGATGTTTTCTTTGAAAGATGACAACTAAGAGACATTGTACTGCACTGAGGTGTTAGCCTGGATTTTGGGCTCATGATTCCATAATGGGACTTGAATGATAATCTACTGACTCAGGCAAGAATGTTGCAATCTGTCAAGGTTGACATCTCAATCTAGCATTTTAGCATGCTTTCAAAAGACTCCACAACAGTTAATGCAAGCAAATTTAAGAGCTAAATTACATTACTTGTTTTTAAGTAAGGAAATGCAACAACAGATAATCAAACTATTTCCTTAGTGGTGACTGAGGAAGAAATGCTGCTCAACCACAGGGGAACTTCCTGTTCTTCTTCAAATAGTGTGAAAGAATCTTAGCATTCACCTCAGCCATTGGAATTGGTAGTCAGGAACTAAGTTAAAGGGTAACGCTGCTGAAAATACAACACTGTCTTAATAGTGGACTGGAGTAAGACATTCGAACTCACAAATATCCGATCCAGGAAAGCTAATTTGGTCAGCAATGAGCTGAGTTAATTTGATAATCTAAGGTCCCATTATATTAATTTTTGTTGATGGTAAAATGTTAAAAAGATCTCACCTGCTTTTCAGGGAAGTGACCACAAGTTTATAACCTGGTTGTCATTCCAGTAACCATACAAATCTTTCTTTATTATTTGTACCCTGTTGGATTTTATCTATGAGCTTCTTATCACCAACTTCAAGTTGCCATAAGGAAGCAAAAGCCATCTGAGCTGCATTAATTGATCTCTGGGAGAGAGTGTGTTAAGAGCAACATGTTCCCTTTCTTGCCCTGGGCTTGGGAGAGTAAAAAAGCTTCCAGGGTTTCCATGCCTGATTGTCATTTAGGGGCTCCTGCTGCAATGTAAGAATACTCAAACATTAAGAGATTTATTTCCTCTTTTTTTCTAATTTTAGGTTGGAATTATTTGGGATCAGATATCAGCACGGATCCTGAATCAAATCTGGGACTTTTCTGAGTCATCTTCATATAAGACAAAGCTTTTACAGACTGAAATAATTTATATACAGACATCTAAATGTAAAAACCACACAATCTTTCAGCTCATATCTGGTTGACTCTAGCAATTATATTTTTATTAATCATCCTGAAATGAAAATTAATCTCAGAACTGGAATTGCAAATATGGTGATAACTTAAATTTTAATTAATAGATAAAGGAAATATATGTAATAATTTTCTTAAGAATTAGCAATCTAAAGTAGAAGATGGAGTTCTAGATTTCTGCATTATATTGAATTACATATAGTTAAAATGTTGTTGACTGCCATTAATTTATTTTGTTTTCACAATTATACTTTACCCTGCACAAAGTATGAAAATAGAGAGTTACAGAGTGGTTTCTAATGATGATTTGGTTTGTCTTTCATGTTGCTATGGAGATATGATTCCTCCTACTTATATTCCCACATTTTCTCCTCATTCTTGAGAAGGTGCCGACTCCCTGCTGACGTACAGTTCTACAAGCACCAATTGCAGGTTCAGGTGTCTGCATCTATACAGTGAGGGGCACAGGGCATTTCAATTCATAAGGAGCATCACAATCCACATTCTGGTCTCACTCATCATTCACACATGGGCACTTCCAGCAGGCATTATTTGAATAAGTGCCAGTTGAGGCATGCACTTTGCAAAAAGCATGTCCTGGTCAAATATGAATTGTGAGATGCTCAATTCAAACGCTGAGATTATCATTCTGATTTGAAAACTGATCCGAATATGTCATGGGGAAATTTTAAAAAATCAAATTTAAACTAGTCCATTTTAATTTACCAGTATGCTACTTACATAATTGTTTTGACACTTCTTTTCAAGTTACTCCCAACAATCACATCCACTGACAGACTTCTGACTGCCATGATTTCAACCTAATATTATAATAGCTCCAAATACTCTCTCAAGACACAGCCCATACAGTATTTGGAAGGATAAAATGTGAATTATGCCGTATTTTCTCAATTTAAGCAAACACAGAACAAAACATTCATATACCCATCATTATGTATAATTCTGGTGACAAATATAAGTAGGGGAAAGTGAGGACTGCAGATGCTGGAAATCAGGGTCAAGATTAGAGTGGTGCTGGAAAAGCACGGTAGGTCAGGCAGCATCCAAGGAGCAGGAAAATCGATGATTCGGAACAAAGCCCTTCATAAGGAATGAGGCAGGGACCCTCCGGGGTGGAGAGATAAATGAGATGGGGTGAGACTGGGGAGAAGATAACTAAGAGTACAATAGCTGGATGGAGGTAGGGATGAAGGTGAAAGGTCAGAGAGGACGGTGGAGTGGATGGGTGGTAAGGAAGATTGGCAGGTAGGACAGGTCATGAGGATGGCACCGAGCTGGCAGGTTGGAACTGGGGTAAGGTGGGGGGAGGGGAAATGAGGAAACTGGTGAAGTCCACATTGATACCCTGGGATTGAAGTGTTCTGGGGCAGAAGATGAGGTGTTCTTCCTCCAGGCATCTGGTGGTGAGGGAGTGGGGGTGAAGGAGGCCCAGGACTTGTATGTCCTCAGCAGAGTGGGAGGGGGAGTTGAAATGTTGAGCCACAGGGTGGTGAGGTTGATTGGTGTGGGTGTCCTGAAGATGTTCCCTAAAGCGCTCTGCAAGAAGGCGTCCAGTCCACCTAATGTAAAGGAGACCGCATCGGGAGCAATAGATACAATAAATGATATTGGTAGATATGCAGGTGAAACTTTGATGGCTGTGGAAGGTCCTTTGGGGCCTTGGATGGTGGTGAGGGGGGAGGTATGGGCACAGGTTTTGCAGTTCCTGCAGTGGCAGGGGAAGATGCCAGGAGGGGAGGGTGGGTTGTTGGGGGGTGTGAACCTGACCAGGTAGTCACGGAGGGAACGGTCTTTGCAGAAAGCAGATAGGGGTGGGGAGGGAAATATATTCCTGGTGGTGGGGTCCGTTTGGAGGTGGCGGAAATGTCGGCAGATGATGCTGTTTATGCGGAGGTTGGTGGGGTGCAAGGTGAGAACCAGGGGGATTCTATCCTTGTTGTAGTTTTCCTGCTCCTCAAATGCTGCCTGACCTGCTGTGCTTTCCCAGCACCAATCTAATCTTGACAAATATAAGTGACGGGGTAACAATATGAAAATGCCTACATTTTTCATGTCACTATTCTGCAATCTTATTGATAACTTTGATCTTTGATCTTCACATTACCAATAGATACTCTGTGTACGTGATCTTGGAAATTGCACTAAAGATATGAAATACAATTGATATTTCCCACATATAAAATTCCATATTGGTATAGCACATCACTTACTTTATGAATATAAAATGTTGACAGATTTTAATGGGCACATGTGCAATAAACATTCAATGTAGATTAACAACACAATATCTATTTTGTATTACATGTCTATTTTTGGATGTGCAAATGATTGTTAGGAACCATTATGTGTCAAATTGCAATGTTATATTAAATGATATTAACAGTTTTTATGATGACACAAGCCATACAGAAGATCTCTGGGTCATTCCTGAGTTTGTGCTGAAATCACTGCTCTCACCTGAGACATTAACTGGTCTGACATACCTGTGCTCGAGAAAGCACAAGTAATTTATCCAGGGTGCTACTCCTGATCATAATCCAAGACCCACACAAGGAAAGGGTACATACTCAGGACTGGACTGGGCTCAGTCAAATAACATGACAATACTTACTGTGAAGATTTACGCATAAATCTTTACGCATGGTGATGGAGCATATCTGACCTCATGGAACTGTAACTCAGCAATTGTCAGTACTTAATCCAGGATTGTAGAGATGGAAGGAATAATGTTACCTTTTGATGTGCTGTGAGAGAATTAGAAGTGCAGAATGTTTGAGAAACCACTCAGATGTCTAGAATGTATCATCAGCTATTTGGTGCCTGAAACAACAAAAGTCTAAGATTTTTTAAAATTCTTTTATGCGATGTGGGCAAGCCAAATATTTTTTGCCCATCCCTAACTGCCTTTGAGAAGATAATGTATGGTATGAACTACAAAATATATTTCATACATAGATAAAATTGTTCCTATTTTGTACCGGTATTAAATGGACATTGTAAAACTTACAGTAACAGATACACCGCATCTGAAAATTGAATAATGGCCCCAATACCAGGCTAAAGGAAAACAGATATAAATCAGATGGGTCCAAAACTGCAATTTCAATAAAAGATCAAGATGCATGCACAATGAGTTAAACATGAAGGAGTATTTGAAAAGTAAAGGGATGTCAAAGATACTATTGCAGCATATTAATTATTCTGTGTTGGGGTTTAAGAATCATTTTTTAAACTGCTTATTGAACTAATAATCCCTCATAGCAACGGCAACCAATCTGACAGAGGCACAGTAGCAGATCTTTTTGAAATTACTGCTTAAGAGTGTTGAATACCAGCTTGAACAGCAAACGATCAATAAAAGTGTAAATTGACTAAAGCCCAGTTACAATGTGAGTTATTGGAAAATAATTGTGATTGGCAGAATGTGAGAGCTGTATCGTTGAAAATGGACTTCTAAGGAAGTCAACAAATTTGGTCTGATAAGACTAAGGCCAAAACTGAGATGAAGGAATTTTCAATGAGAAGGACTGACTGAAAGAGCAACAACTGGTATAGTTTCACAGCAACTAATAGAGGGGAGAGTGAAAATTACATCATATAACAGCATTGGAATGGCTAGGTGTTCACTAATCTGCAAAGTAAAAAATGTCAGCAGAAATACAAGGTTATTTCATTGCTTACAAAATTATCTTTAGAATGTTTTAAAATGTGTCTGATATGAAAAATCTATTATGCTAACTGCACCTTAAAAGTGAATAGAGGATAAGCTATTCTAAAGGTGGAACTTAACATGCATCTACACTAGCACTTTAACAGATTTAAAACTTTTTCAATGTATCTATTCGTTTCAGTTTTCCTCCACTGTTCTGAAAGCATTTGATTGATAATACAATATTTGGTATGTTGAATTATCTAGTGTGAAGGCTGAAGGCCTACTATGATACTGAAGCATCTTCCATTCCACAATACAACCATAGAGATTTACTGGCCCTCAAACATCCTGTGTGGAAACCATGTACACGCTGATTACCAATTGTCATGACTGCATTATAATTGCAGATCACCAACAGATATATTGAACTGGCAATTCCAACTCAAATTTTAAAAAGTAACCAAAAGACTAAGAATTAAAATTCCAAGAGGTGTAAGTCAGTGACTGTTTGGAAGGCCTGTATGAATTATCTTCAGCCTTGAGACCGAACATGGAATGTCACACTAGACCGATATCAAGAAAGCTTCAAAGTAAAAGTCTTCAAAAAGAGAAATGCACTGCAAACTGAACTGTAATCTGCTGTATGTTATCTCAGATTGTGAACGTAATGAGAGAAAAGAGAGCAGTCTGGGTAGAGATATGTTTGTGTTTTCCCCTTTCAAGAATACAGAAGAACAGAGGTTAAAAGCCTGTTCCAGCTCTGGGGCTATGTGTCCTAGTGGATGGAGATATATGCTATGATAATCACAGCTGAGAAAACTCCCTAGTCATCCCAGCACTGCAGGTAAAAGGAAAGGAAGTTGTTCCCTTTCTTTGTAAGAAGCCAGAGAGCCAGTGGAACCTCAGCCAGAAAGGAATATGACAAAGGCTTTGAAGTCAAGCATCTTGAAAACAAGGCTCACCTACCAACATTGATGTGACTGGTATCACCCAAAATAATGAGGTAAAAACAATGACTGCAAATGCTGGAAACCAGATTCTGGATTAGTGGTGCTGGAAGAGCACAGCAGTTCAGGCAGCATCCAAGTAGCTTCGATGCTGCCTGAACTGCTGTGCTCTTCCAGCACCACTAATCCAGAATCACCCAAAATAATGGTTGCAATAACTCGACATCTAATCTTCACAGAATACAATTTGAGGTAGCCTTTCTGGTACCAAAACATGTTGCAAAATCTTGCTCAACAACTGGTCATTAACACAAGCTTAAATATGTTTTAATGAAGTTCAAGCATTAAAGCAAGGTTGAACCTTGAAAGGAAAATCAAAAATATATTTACTTTTCATTTCTGAGTAGCATTGATCTTTTACTAACATTATTTGGTCTACTTTTTTTTTGAAAGGATGGATTATGGTCAGATACAAGTGTCCTTTACATTCCCCTCAGAAGCTTCTTCTGTGCAATATCCTATCCCTGGCTTCTACTCTTAAAGCAATGTACCATTTAGCATGTATTCGGACTACCATCAAATAACATGGTATAATTCATCTCATGCTGCAGGTACATGTAATGTACTGGTTAAAAGTGACCATAAACTTGTCTGATATTGGGAAAAACAAAACTAGACTATTAATGTCTTTTGCAACAACAACCCGCATTTATTTTTAATGAGTGAAATGTCTCAAGACACTTCCTGAGAGCATTTTCAAACAATATTTGACACCAAGCCACATAAGACAGTTAATATATATTTAAGAAGTATCTAAAAGAAGGAGAGAAAATTGGACAGGTTGAGGTATTGAATTCAAGAACTTAGGATCTTAGTACCTAAAGGCACAGTTGCAATGGTATTTTTTAATTCACTCATAGGAATCACTGATTAGGAGAAAGTGAGGACTGCAAATGCTGGAGATCAGAGCTGAAAAATATGTTGCTGGAGAAGCGCAGTAGGTCAGGCAGCATCCAAGGAGCAGGAGAATCAACATTTCGGGCATAAGCCCTTCTTCCTGAAGAAGGGCTTATGCCCGAAACGTCAATTCTCCTGCTCCTTGGATGCTGCCTGACCTGAATCACTGATTAGGCCAGCATTTAATGTCCATTGTAAAACTCTTGAGAAAGTGGTGATGCCCTGCCTTCTTGAACTCTTGCCATCCTTGGGTTGTAGGGACATCAACTGCGCTGTAGGGAGTTCCAGGATTTTGACCCAGCAAAAAGGAAATAAAATTTCAAACCAGAACGCTGTATATCTTGGAGGGGAACTTGCAGGTGGTAGTGTTCCCATGTAACTGTTGCCCTTATCTTTCGAGATGGAAGAGGTCACTAGAATGGAAGTTGCATTTGAGGGCACCTGGGTGAGCTGCTGCAGTGCAACTGATATACACTGATGCGAGAGGTGGAAAGGTTAACATCAAGATACTCAAGAAACCAGAATTGAAGAAACATTGATTTTACAGAGGATTGTGGAGGATTGAGGCCTTGGAATAAATTGAAAGCAAAGATGAAAATTTTATAACTGAATCACTGTTTAACTGGAGGCACATATCGGTCAATGTGCACAGTAGATAATGAGTGAACAGGACTTTGATTCAGAGTTTTGCAAGAACTTAAGTTTATGGTGGGTGAAACTTGGGAGGCCAGCTCGAAGCACAGAAAAATAATCAAGTCCAATGGTAACAAGTAGATGGATGAAGATTTCAACAGCAGATTAACTGAGGCATGGACAGAATCCGGCAGTGTTATGAGGTAGAAATTGGTGCTCAGTTGAATATGTGGTTGGAAGCTCAATTCAGAGTCAGGTGCAACAGCAAGATTGCACACAGAGTCATTCACTCTCAGACATCTGCCAGCAAAGGAAAGGAGATGGCTAGGAAGTACAGGGACTAAAGACCATTGACTTTAGTGTCCCTGATATTTAACTGGAAGAAATTTCTGCGAATTCAATACTGGATGTCAGACGAGAAATATGACAATTCAAAGACATTGGTCAGGTTGAGTGGGTGGTGATGAGGTAGTGTATGATTTTATCAACATACTGGTGAAATTTAATTTTTGGATTATATTGTTAAAGGACTGTGTTGATAAAAGACAAGATGCCTTTCAGCATATCATTCCTCAGTTGGCTCTTTGAAAGGACTGTGCTTAATCTTACATGCCAACTTTTGCCCACAACCTTGTAAGTTGCTCAAGCACCTGTCCAATTCCCTTTTAAAAATAATTCATGGAATCAGCTTCCACTAGCTTTCAAAAGAAATAGGTGGGAAACAAAGATAGATCCTTGGGGCTCACCAGGGTTAACATTGCAGGAGTCAGATGAGAAGCCATTGCTGGTGATTCTCTGGCTATGACAGGAAAGATATGAATGGAACCAGGTAAATACAGACCTGCCCAGTTCGATGATGGAGGAGTTGCATTGGAGGAGGATAGTGTGGTCAACCATGTCAAAGGTTGATGAGAAGGATTAGGATGGATTGTTTGCCATGATCACAATTGCACAGGATGTCAGTGTTCCTTTGACAAAAGTTTCACTAATTTGGCAGGAAACGCGAAATCCCATTGTTAAAAATTCAGTCCTGGGATCCAAACATCACTTACAGTTGTTGCCAGACCCTTTCAGAAGATCGTGGATTTCTGCAATTCACATGGTGTGTGTACACCCACAGTTATGTTGGGGGGGGGGAGGAGGTGAAGACAGCAGGGGAATGTTCCGGAAATCTGACCCGTGAGGGTTCCAAATGAAGAAACTTTGTGCAACAGACTATGACCAAAGGGCATTATCTCAAAGTAAGGACCCATTTAAGGACAGACGTGAGGATGAATTCCTTCTCCCAAAGCGTAAAGAATCTGTGGAATTCTTTATCAAAAAGGACTGTCAAGACTGTGCCATTAAGTATATTCAAGGCTGACATAGATTTTTGATCAGTATGGGAACCAAGGGTTATGAGGAATTAGAAATCCTGCAGACAGTAACTGACCTCTTGACTCCTCAAAGCCTATCCATCATCTACAACACAGGTGTGATAGAATATTCTCCACTGGGATGAGCGCAGCTCCAACAATAATCAAGAAGCTTTATAACATTTAGGACAAAGCACCCTGCTTGATTGGCACCCCATTCACCAACTTAAAACATTTGCATCCTTCACTATCACTGCACATTGAGTAGTAGACAACAGCTTGAATCAAAGTACTAGAATTCCCTTCTGAACTGCATCATGGGAGTGCCTGTACCAGCTTTATTGCAACAGGTCAAACAAGTGACTAACCACCACTTTCACAACAGCATTTGAGATGGGCAATAAATGCTGACCAGAATCGAGAGTGCGGTGCTGGAAAAGCAGAGCAGGTCGGGCAGCATCCGAGGAGTAGTCCTCACTTTCTCCTAATAAATGCTGACCAGCCAGCAACGCTCACGTCCCATGTCAGAAAGGAGAAAAATCCCCAAATAGGATCTTTGAAGTGATGACATTGAATCTGAAGTGGTGGGTGTGGGGTGCAACATCTAAAGGAAAACCATTAATAATATTATTTAATTATTCAGGCTGTACAGTGGTCAGCAGTGTAGTGCTTTACCTCCTTTAGCCTCTTTGTAACTTCAGGCCCACACCAAATCATTGACTCTTGAAAACATTTTGAATTGACCAAGCAAGCTACTTAGCTTTATCCAGAATAATGTGGATGAACAATGATGCGGAGTACTTTTAACACTTTACATGGTTCGCCTGATAAACCTATATTGAGCATTAACTGCGAATATCGGACGCAAGTGACTTTTTAAAAAATATTTAGGCCTAGACAACTGATAATGGCACGCTATTCTAACACGGGGCTTGTAGTTGTGTTCCCAGCCGGTTCTCATGTAACAGGTACACTTTACAGGTGGAAGCACCGGGATACCTGCCTGACTGACCCCTTCCCCAATGACCTTAAGAGCAAGTGTAGCACTTGCCCCAAACTACCAGCTTGAGCAGCATCGGAAAACCAGTGTAAAAGGTCTAATCCAATCTGAAAACTTTCTCTAAATTGACCGGGATACGCTTGCACCACAAGGCCACACACCGAAGAATGAAATCAGGGGACTGGCCCGGATTGGATTAGGAGGCGGTCTTAAATTTAAATTTAAAACAAACACGGCGTTGAGTGTTCCGAAACACCGTGGATATCTGGGGAGTTTCAAGCGAGGTATATTTCTGCCCGTCTCCACTGTCCTCGAACGGAATAGCGAGCGCCCAAAAAGGCTATTTAAATAATCCGTCACATCCTCTTCCCACCCAGTGGCGGGGGGGTCATTGCTGCTGGACCTTATAAAAAACAGCACTCCGGGAAGCTGAGACCCACAACTCTCAGCAAACATCAGGCTGGACCCTCTCGGAATTGACATTTCAAAGAACAAAGTCGAATACTTGTTTGGTGGTGGGGGGGTGGTGGTGTTTGCATTATATTGTGTGTTTTACAAAAAAAAAGGAATTGACACTGCCCCTGTGGTTATCATTTGCTGGCTCTCGTTGCCTCTCTGTTGGAAACATTTGTGATCGTTCTGGGGATTCCCTGAATAGCCAGCCCCTCAAGGACGAGACAGGGAGCAGAGACTGAAAGGATGTCGGTCAGCCCGGGCTGCAGCCCCTTTGACCTGACCGGCAATTCACTCCCTCCAGCCTGGGGCCCGGCTCCTCCACAACTGCAGATGCCAATCCACCCAAACTATTCATTCACACGACACGGAGCAGCCGGCCGAATCTCTCCGGGAGGGAGATTCCAGCCTCCGTCTTGTAGAAAATAGATAAAACAACCGCGCAATGTGGGGATAAGTTGCTTCCCGGAAGTTGGGCATTTGCCCTTTTAAATGTCTTGCTCGGAGCCTTTAAACTTGTATTTTTCAAACAGCCTCGCTCATTGTCAAATATTTCGCTCGGCTTTGGTATATTTTCTCTCTGTCTCTCTCCCCTCGCGGTGGACACGGGTCCACTCCGGAATCAGAGGGAGAGGGAGAGAGGAGCAAGCTGCAGCGAGTGAAGCGGGGAGCACATTGGCGAAGCTGGCCCCCAGGGAGCTCAGAGCCAGGGGCTGCTGCTTTTGTTGGTGCTTGGGGGGGTGGGGAGAGACAGAGACAGTCAGGGGTACGCGGTGGCACATCAGCTTCCCGGCCACAAGACACAGCTCAGCCTCTTTATTTCAAAAACAGATTACCTGGGATTCGATCTGGAGCTGCTGCTGCTCCCCGTCCAAAGGTCCGGATCCAGATCCGATCCGAAGCTCCCGGGGGCTTCTGAAAGTGCGGGTCCCGACGGTGCGGAAGCACCGAGCTGGGGGCTGTGCTGGTCGATGTTTTGTTTTAAACGCATACAATAACATGTGAAGCCAGGAACGAGTTTACTTTCGCTCCATATCGCTGTCTGCTGCGCACATTTCCACCACTCCTCACTGCAGTCGCGTCCCCAGGGTCCTAGCGCCGCTGCTGTCTTTTACACGGTCACATCTCGAAAACCCACTGAACCCTGCGCAAACCACCTTCCCATACTCCAGGACAAAAAAATGCCACGGATGGCTATTCAGGAGTGACTTGCTCCGGTTATGTTCGCCGTCGCGTTTACACGGTGCATTTTTTTTTAATTTAAAAAATCTTTTTGTTTTCACCATTGCATTCCCCACCGACCCATACCCGAAATTTCTGGTGCTCATAATCAGCAGATTAAAACATCGCCGGCTGAATGCTCGACGCTCCAAAAAAAGTTACGTTCTCGCAAATGTGAGGGACAGCCAAAGGGCACACCATCTGACCGTAATCAGAGCACGCTGTCATTTTCAAATCAGCACATTGTCACCGTATTTCTCAGGTTAGTCCTCATCGAGCCTACCCTGTCCTGCAATTACAGTTCACATCTAATTCAATATTGTCTATTTAGCTTACAGGGGACATACATTTGTATCAGCTAAATATGACCAATTATACATACCAGGATCAAGTGCGACCTGATAAGAAATTTAGATGTTTATATTCGCTCTCACTACTAAATTGGCACTTGAAAATACTAATCTACCTTTGTAAACAGGAAAGAGAACTCAGCTCTTAATATTTCTCACTTGTGTGGCCATGTGTTCTTAGAATGTAGTAAGGAGCCTGAATCTTTCTCGATGTGCTCTATTCTTCCCACACTCTCCCATTTCCTCTCCTTCCAACCCCATCTGCCCTCATTTCACCTCTCCCCTTTAACCTCGTTGCCTTTTGCTGTCCATCAGGAGGGCCGATCAAGATTTGGGATTAGGAAGTTATTGTAAATCTAAACGTGTGTCTGTCAAAAATGTGCAGACCTACAGTTTAAAAATGCAAATGATATTCATACAAATTTGCAGAAGAGCCAATGCAAAGTTAGAATGTAAAATCCAACCTTCACTGAGAACTTGGAACCCATTTTCAAGCTTTGGAAATTTTTGTCTCATGATTTGATTCTTACTTATAGCTTCTCCCTCGCAAGATAATCTTGGGTCTCTCCTGTGCTTTGGAACATGGAAAAGCAATCCTGTAGCTGTTATGTCAAAATATTCCCTTATTTAATTCAGTGGTCAAGTATTACGGTTATGTTTAAGTTTATAAAATATGGTGACTGAACATTGGGATTTACAAACACACCAATGAGCTGCCAGAAGAAGTGGTGGAGGCTGGTATAATTGCAATATTTAAAAGGCATCTGGATGGGTATATGAATAGGAAGGATTTGGAGGGATGTGGGCCAATTGCTGGCAAATGGGTGTAGATGAGGTTGGGATATCTGGTTGACATGGACGAGTTGGACCGAAGGGTCTGTTTCCGGGCTGTACATCTCTATGACTCTATAGATGAGTGGAAGCAACACACAAACTAAGTATTTATACATAGGTGCTTACCACTGCAAGTCTGTTAGTGACATCTCACTAACCACATTTTTGAACAGTTCATCATTTGTGGGAGATGATTTCCTTACTTTCTTCTCTCCAAAAATCACATCCTGTAGTTAAAATAAATTTCAAACAACACCTGTCACCTTACAGCATTTCTACTGAAATGATATTGTTTAGGATGAGCTTAAAGTGTAAGTGTGACAGTCTCCTTTACCAGAAGAGAATCAAATCCAATCCAATTCTCATCTAATGTCCTTTTCTCAAAGATGCCAATGAACAGCAATGAGGAGCGGAATCCTGTCTTATTTTTCTGCTTCTTATCCGAGGGTGTTGAAGCCAAATGTAGATCACAACTTACTGATATTAGCCAACTGGACAGAAATCAAATCTCAGATGTCCTCATTTGAATGTCGCACTTATATTCTGTTTTACTAAAGAAGCTGTCACAAGAAAGTTTTAAACACAAAGTCACTGATAAATTGTAAGTAAGTCTCATGATCTCCAAATTACCATTTATTTTGTGCCATTGAGTGTTTAGACATTTATGTTGACAATTCCCTTTTAAATGTAAATGTTGATCTATTCATATAACTAATGCCACCACACGGTTGGAGAAACATTCAGAAAAACTTTATTGTTGTGTGAATATTCTGCAATAGAGTCTTTGGATCATGTCAGGTAGTCCTCATTTCCAGTGTTTTTAAGAGTGAAGACCTTCATTCATTTCACAGTTAAAAGAGTTCCATATTCATACTCCAGTGTCTGTCAATTAATTTCTGTAACTTTGAATCTTAGATGTCAGATCTCTAGCATAGCATAGCATTGTCACTTTGGTATTTCACACCGCTTTTGTTTTATACAAATGGTTCAATTGAAAAGTGCCTTTTGTCAAAAATTAACAAAAGGGCCCTGTGGAATTCCCTGAAAATGCAGTTAATAAATTTGTTTTTAATGGAACTAGGGTAATTGATTTCAACCAAGGTTTCACTGTAGGTAAATATGCAAACTAGGAGTCTGAGTATAAACATCTATTCCTATGTTTCATAGGTAGCTATCATTACACATTTTCTAGGCCAAAGCACATTTAGCTGTTTCATCAATGACCTTCCAGCCATCATGAAGTCAGAGTTGGGATGTTTGTTGACGATTGCACAATGTTCAGTACCATTTGCAAATACTCAAACACTGAAGCAGTCCATTCTAATGTGCAGCAAGACCTGGACAACTTAGATTGAGAAGTGGTATACAGTTTTCAACCAAGTGCCAGGCAAGGACATTTCCAAAAAGATAGATTCTAACAATTTTGCACTTATATGCAATGTCATTACCTTTTGCTGATTTCCCCCATTATCAACACATAGTAGGTTACCATTGACTGGAAACTGAATTGGGCCTGCCATGTAAGTACTGTGGCTAAAGTTTGGTAGAAGATTTGTAGCTCGGGTGCTCGTTGTTGTGGTTCTGTTCGCCGAGCTGGGAATTTGTCTTGCAAAAGTTTCGTCCCCTGTCTAGGTGACATCCTCAGTGCTTGGGAGCCTCCTGTGAAGCGCTTCTGTGCTGTTTCCTCCGGCATTTATAGTGGCCTGTCTCTGCCACTTCCGGTTGTCAGTTTGAGCTGTCCACTGTAGTGGCCGATATATTGGGTCCAGGTCGATGTGTTTGTTGATAGAGTCTGTGGATGAGTGCCATGCCTCTAGGAATTCCCTGGCTGTTCTCTGTTTGGCTTGTCCTATAATGGTAGTGTTGTCCCGGTCGAATTCATGTTGCTTGTCGTCTGTGTGTGTGGCTACTAAGGATAGCTGGTCGTGTCGTTTTGTGGCTAGTTGGTGTTCGTGTATACGGATCGTTAACTGTCTTCCTGTTTGTCCGATGTAGTGTTTTGTGCAGTCCTTGCATGGGATTTTGTACACTACATTAGTTTTGCTCATGTTGGGTATTGGGTCCTTTGTTCTGGTGAGTTGTTGTCTGAGCGTGGCTGTTGGTTTGTGTGCTGTTATGAGTCCTAGTGGTCGCAGTAGTCTGGCTGTCAGTTCAGAAATGCTCCTGATGTATGGTAGTGTGGCTAGTCCTTTGGGTTGTGGCATGACCTCATTCCATTGTCTCTCCCTTAGGCATCTGTTGATGAAATTGCGAGGGTATCCGTTTTTGGCGAATACTTTGTATAGGTGTTCCTCTTCCTCTTTTTGTAGTTCTGGTGTGCTGCAGTGTGTTGTGGCCCTTTTGAATAGTGTCCTGATGCAACTTCATTTGTGTGTGTTGGTGTGTGTGCGGACATGCCGCAACCCAAAGGACTAGCCACACTACCATACATCAGTAGCCACACACACAGACGACAAGCAACATGAATTCGACCGGGACAACACTACCATTATAGGGCAAGCCAAACAGAGAACAGCCAGGGAATTCCTAGAGGCATGGCACTCATCCACAGACTCTATCAACAAACACGTCGACCTGGACCCAATATACCGGCCACTACAGTGGACAGCTCAAACTGACAACCGGAAGTGGCAGAGACAGGCCACTATAAATGCCGGAGGAAACAGCACAGAACTGCTTCACAGGAGGCTCCCAAGCACTGAGGATGTCACCTAGACAGGGGACGAAACGTTTGCAAGACAAATTCCCAGCTCGGCGAACAGAACCACAACAGTACTGTGGCTACAACAGCATTTCACAGACTGAGGATTCTGCAATGAATAACACATCACATGTCTGTCCAATGCCTGTCCAACATCTGCAAGATACAAGTCAGGAATATAATGCAATAGTCTCCATGGCTGTGACTTCAACAAAACAAAAAGCTCAACACCATCCAGGACGTTCCAGCACAATTATTCGGTTCTACATACACCACCTGAAACATTCAATCCTTCAATCATAGATGTACACTGGCAACAAAGAGTATATACAATATTCATAGGGGAGGGCCGTGGCTGCGAGGGTGACCAGGGTCAGGGGCATGCTGAGTGGCGGGAGTCTGGGCTGGACGCTGTCACAGGATATAGCAAACAGGGCAGCGGTAGATGTCAAGTTTGTGGCCATTGCCATTTGACGCCTTAAAACAGTGGTGCTCGGACCCAACATAGTGCACCAGCTGAAGAATGGAGCTCAGGTGTGCGGTGGAATCCTGTCTGTGCTCACCCCTGCCCGGATGGAATTTCACATTGGCCCCAAGGTCCTGTACTTCCTGCGGGAGCCTGTACCCAACGGGGCGGCACAGTGGTTAGCACTGCTGCCTCACAGTGCCAGGGACCTGGGTTAAATTCCTGCCTTGGGCAACTGTCTGTGTGGAGTTTGCACATTCTCCCATTGTCTGCATGGGTTTCTTCCGGGTGCTCCGGTTTCCTACCACAGTCCAAAGATGTGCAGGTTAGGTGAATTGGCTATGCTAAATTGCCCATAGTGTAGTGGATTAGTTAGGGGAATGGGTCTGGGTGGGTTGCTCGTCGGAGGGTCGGTGTGGACTGGTTGGGCTGAAGGACCTGTTTCCACACTGTAGGGAATCTAATCTGAATCTAAACCTGAGCCACCTCCGGAGTTTTAGTTTTGTCCCCTTTGGGGATGTATCATGGCGGGCCCTGTTCAGAATGCTGCTGCACAATCCACCTCTTTTCCCTCATCCACCACCCGGACACACCTTGGTGTGCCCTTGGCGGTAGGGATCCCCAATGGAGAGCTCTCTACACGGGAGTCCTCCCCCTTTATCTCGAGGATCTGGGGTGAAGGGTGCTGCACGCAGCGATCCCTTGCAAGCGCAGATTGCGGTGGCTCACAGACTCCCAGCCCAACTGCTTGTTTTGTGGAGCTGTGGACCATGTATATATTGGGTGTGGGCACTTGCCCCCCTCCCACTTTTTGATTTCCTTAAAGACCTTCTCCTCTGTTTTTGATTGCACTTCAGTCCCAGGCTCCTGATCTTTGGGCACCAGGTGCGGAGGAGGAAGAGTAGGTCAGAGGACCTCCTCATGGGTCTGCTCCTGGGCCTGGCCAAACTGGCCATAAACAGGTCCAGGCAGCAGGCTGTGAAAGGGGTCATTATGGCCGACTGCCTGACCCCCTTCCGTGGGTATGTCAGAGCCTGGGTATGTTTGGAGAAGGAGCACGCACTGTCCACCAACACCCTCGAGATTTTCAGGGAAAGATGGGCATCACAGGGAGTGGAGTGCATTATTTCCTCCTCCAACTCTATTTTGATTTAATCCCTGCCCTCCCCTTTAACGTTTTGATCACGCAGCATTGGCCTTTGATGAAAAGGCCACTATCTGTCACTAGCCACTTTGGTGTTTTCTTTCTTCCTGGTGGTGAAAATTGAATAAAGATCAGTACACCTGTTGTCTTTCACTGTGTCTCACACCTGCACACACACAACATGGGTGCTGGGGAAAAATAAGCACTACCGCAGTTAGGTGGTAGTGTGGGGTTTTTTTTGAAAAACAAATACAACAGCAACTCAGCCAAACTTCTCTGACAGCACCATCACAGCCAATGATCTCATTCACCGAGATGGACAATGGCTGCATGTGAATGGGAATACTGTCACTTGAAAGTTCTCCTACAAGACACATAAAATCCTGACTAGGAACTATATCATTATTCCTTCACTGTCACTGTCTAACATAGCTGTCACCACTGTCGGTGTCACTGCAACACATGGGCTACAGCAATTCAAGAAGGGGGATCATCGCCATGTTCTCAATGGCAATTTGGGATGAGCAGTGAATATTGGGCCTAGCTAGTGATGCTCGCATTTCATTAAGTAATCAAATAAAATTAGGTGCATGAAACACTTGAGATTTTTGTTATTTCTTTCTTAAGATGTGAGAAATGAGATGAAGGAAAAATGTATAGCCTTTTCCTAGTAGTTCTAAGAGCACATCATATAATTTGGGCTTAGAGTCATGTGTAGTGGTTAAGGATGACAAGTTCCTTTTCATGGAGGTTATTAGTTAATTAACTAGGATTTTAAGACAAACAAGCAAGTTTGATGCTTGGTTTTGTCAAGTTGACAAATGAGACTGAAGAATGGAATATCTCCTACTTTAGATCCAGCACTTCAAGTTGGATATAGCATAATCAAATCTAGGGTAAAACTCCCTTAAGTTCACTATACAAGTTACAACAATCAAGCACCATAGTCACATTTTGTATTATATACACAATAAATCATGATGTTTCACAATAGTCTATAGAAAAGCTAACCACATAAAGCAACTTTACTGAATTCTCACCTGCTGAATAAAATATTTACAATGACAAGAAAGATAGTTATCTTCACTCAGTTAAAATTACTTATAAAAACAAGATGGAAATACATAGATGTTAGTCCCTGAAAGACAAAAGGTAAGTTAATATTTGAATTTTGAATCAAAATCTCGAGAATGATCTTTAAACCTAATATCTTTCTGGAACTTCCATGAGAAAATGCTGAATTTGTGAATTAGAATAGCCTTTATTGTCACTTGTACTGGACTGAGTGTAGTGAAAAATTTGTAATGTTGCCTCTCACTACTATCTTAGTTACAAGGTGCCCAGGTGCAGATACTTTAAGTCTTTAGTTGTGAATGATTATCTTTGCTCTCAATTTTCTCTCTTCCTCTCCTTAAATTGTGGACTTTTCCTCAAATACATTTTAACAGGGGATCAAATGTGACTAAGGTCGCTCTATTCTAATGTTTAATGTTTAATCAATGTTTAAGCTGGGAATAATGGCAGGCAAATCAATTCGATAGAAATCCTAGTGAAACCTAATCTTAGCATTTACATTCAATCCTTCTCTAGCAACAGTAACACAATAGCTGACAAAAGTACAAATTCTGTATTTTTTTCATATGGAGATATGAATAGTAAAGGTTTAGATGGATATGGGCCAAATGCTAGCAGCTCATTCCATACAGGGACCATCCTCTGCATAGAAGAGTTGCTCCTTAGGTCCCTTGTAAATCATTCTCCTCTCACCCTAAACCTATGCCCTCTAGTTTTCCACTCTCCCGCCCCAGGGAAAAGACATTGTCTATTTACCCTATCTATGCCCCTCATGATTTTATAACTCCCTATAAGGTGACCCTTCAGCCTCCAGTGCTTGAGGGGAAATAGCCCCAGCCAATTCAGCCTCTCCCTATAGCTCAATCCCTTCAAACCTGGCAACATTCTTATAAATCTTTCCAAGTTTCACAACATCATTTCTATAGGAGAGAGACCAGAATTGCATGCAGTATTCCAAAAGTGGCCTAATCAATGTCCTGTACAGCTGCCACATAGCCTGCCAACTCCTATATTCAATGCACTAACCTACAAAGGCAAGTGTAGAAAATGCCTTCTTCGCTACCTTGCCTACCTGCAATAACACTTTCAAGGAACTATGAATCTGCACTCCAAGGTCTCTTTGTTCAGCAACATTCCCCAGGATCTTCCCATTAAGTGTTTAAGTCCTGCCCTGATTAACCTTTCCAAAATGCAATACCTCACATTTAACTAAATTAAACTCCTGCTGCCAGTCCTCAGCCTGTTGGCCTATCTGATCAAGGTCCTGTTGTACTGTAAGGTAAACTTCTTCACTGTCCACTACACTGCCAATTTTGGTGCCACCTGCAAACTTACTAACCACACCTCCTAGTTCACATCCAAGTCATTTAGAAAAATGACAAAACACATTGGATCCAGCACTGATCCTTGTGGCACATTGCTGGTCACACATCTCCAGTCTGAGAAGTAACCTTCTACTACCATCCTCTTTCTTCTACCTTGGAGCGAATTCTGTACCAAATGGCTAATTCTCCCTGTATTCCATGTGCTCTAACCTTGCTAACCGATCGACCAAGAGGAACCTTGTGGGATGCTTTACTGAAGTCCATGTAGATCACCCCTCATCAATCATCTTCGTTATTACTTCAAAAAATTCAATCAAGTTAGTGAGACAAGATTTTCCACGCATAACTCCATGTTGACTATCATGGCCACTTCCGGCCCTCACATCATCGCTGATGCCACACGCTCAGTGACTTCCGCCACCCCTACTGCCATGATCACCACCACTTCCGCCCCCACCAGCGCCACTCACCTGCATTCTGCTGACATGCCCCCCGCAGACCCCACTGTCACTATCCCCACACCCCAGAACCCAGAGGGAAACATTACCCCAGCTCATGCCTCCACCCCCATTCCCCCCACCATCACACCCACTCCAGGTACTGGCTCCGACCCCACTCCCAGCTCCACACCCACACCAGAACGAAGCTCCCGGCCCTGCCGAGTTTTCACCATCCCTCCAGACCTCCCACTCACTGAGGACGAACGATCAGTCATCAGCAAAGGACTCACCTTCATCCCCCTTCGTCCACGCGTCAATGAATTTAATACACGCCGTGATGTCGAACAATTCTCCGTCGCCTCCGCCTCCGAGCTTACTTTCACAATCAGGACTCCTGCCTACCTTCCAAGGACCCCTTCGCCCACCTCCAACACACTGCATCCACCTGGACACCCCGCGCTGGCCTATTACCTACCCTCGACCTCTTCATTTCCAACTGCCGCCGGGACGTTAACCGCCTCAACCTGTCTGCCTCCCTCCCCCACTCCAACCTCTCACCCTCACAACGTGCAGCCCTCCAATCCCTCTGCTCCAATCCCAACCTCACCATTAAGCCAGCAGATAAAGGGGGCGCAGTGGTAGTCTGGCGCACTGACCTCTACACCACTGAAGCCAAACGCCAACTCGAGGACACCTCTTCCTACTGCTCCCTCGACCATGACCCCACCCCCCATCACCAAACCATCATCTCCCAGACCATACAGAACCTCATCACCTCAGGAGATCTCCCACCCACAGCTTCCAACCTCATAGTCCGGGAACCCCGCACTGCCCGGTTCTACCTCCTTCCCAAAATCCACAAGCCTGACCACCCTGGCTGCCCCATTGTCTCAGCATGCTCCTGCCCCACTGAACTCATCTCTACCTACCTTGACACTGTCCTATCCCCCCTAGTCCAGGAACTCCCCACATACGTTCGAGTCACCACCCACGCCCTCCACCTCCTCCAAGACTTCCATTTCCCCAGCCCCCAACGCCTTATCTTCACCATGGATATCCAATCCCTCTACACCTCCATTCGCCATGACCAGGGCCTCCAAGCCCTCCGTTTTTTCCTCTCCAGACGTCCCCAACAGTACCCTTCCACTGACACTCTCATTCGTTTGGCCGAACTGGTCCTCACCCTTAAAAATTTCTCCTTTGAATCCTCCCACTTCCTCCAAACCAAAGGTGTAGCCATGGGCACACGTATGGGCCCCAGCTATGCCTGTCTCTTTGTTGGCTATGTAGAACAGTTGATCTTCCGTAATTACACCGGCACCACTCCCCACCTCTTCCTCCGTTACATTGATGACTGCATTGTCGCCACCTCGTGCTCCCTCAAGGAGGTTGAGCAATTCATCAACTTCACCAACACATTCCACCCTGACCTTAAATTTACCTGGACCATCTCTGACACCTCGCTCCCCTTCCTGGACCTCTCCATCTCCATTAATGACGACCGACTTGACACTGACATTTTTTACAAACCCACCGACTCCCATAGCTACCTGGATTACACCTCTTCCCACCCTATCTCTTGCAAAAATGCCATCCCGTATTCCCAATTTCTCCGCCTCCGCCGTATCTGCTCCCAGGAGGACCAGTTCCACCATAGAACACACCAGATGGCCTCCTTCTTTAGAGACTGCAATTTCCCTTCCCACGTGGTTAAAGATGCCCTCCAACGCATCTCGTCCACATCCCGCACCTCCGCCCTCAGACCCCACCCCTCCAACCGTAACAAGGACAGAACGCCCCTGGTGCTCACCTTCCACCCTACAAACCTTCGCATAAACCAAATCATCCACTGACATTTCCGCCACCTCCAAAAAGACCCCACCACCAGGGATATATTTCCCTCCCCACCCCTTTCCGCCTTCCGCAAAGACCATTCCCTCCGTGACTACCTGGTCAGGTCCACACCCCCCTACGACCCACCCGCCATTCTGGCACTTTCCCCTGCCACCGCAGGAACTGTAAAACCTGTGCCCACACCTCCTCCCTCACCTCTATCCAAGGCCCTAAAGGAGCCTTCCACATCCATCAAAGTTTTACCTGCACATCCACTAATATCATTTATTGTATCCGTTGCTCCCGATGTGGTTTCCCCTACATTGGGGAAACTGGGTGCCTCCTAGCAGAGCGCTTTAGGGAACATCTCCAAGATACCCGCACCAATCAACCAAACCGCCCCGTGGCCCAAAATTTCAACTCCCCCTCCCACTCTGCCGAGGACATGGAGGTCCTGGGCCTCCTTCACCGCCGCTCCCTCACCACCAGACGCCTGGAGGAAGAACGCCTCATCTTCCGCCTCGGAACACTTCAACCCCAGGGCATCAATGTGGACTTCAACAGCTTCCTCATTTCCCCTTCCCCCACCTCATCCTAGTTTCAAACTTCCAGCTCAGCACTGTCTCCTTGACTTGTCCGGACTTGTCCGACCTGCCTATCTTCTTTTCCACCTATCCACTCCACCCTCTCCTCCTTGACCTAGCACCTTCATCTCCTCTCCCACTCACCCATTGTACTCTATGCTACTCTCTCCCCACCCCCACCCTCCTCTAGCTTATCTCTCCACGCTTCAGGCTCACTGCCTTTATTCCTGATGAAGGGCTTTTGCCCGAAACGTCAATTTCGCTGCTCGTTGGATGCTGCCTGAACTGCTGTGCTCTTCCAGCACCACTACTCCAGTATCCCTAATCAGTCCTTGCCTTTCCAAATACATGTACATCCTGTCTCTGAGAATTCCCTCCACCAATGTTCCCAACACTGATGTCAGGCTTACTGATCAAGAATTCCCTGGCTTTTCCTAACCACCTTTCTTAAGTACTGGCATCACGTTAGTCAACCTCCAGTCTTCAAGCGCCTCACTTGTGGCTAGTAATGATACAAATATCTCAGCAAGGGAACCAGTAATCATTTCCCTAGCTTCCCACAGAATTCTACGATACACCTAATCACATTCCAGGGCTTTATCCACCTTGATGCGCTTTCATCTAAACTTGAACGTTAATTTGCTCTCTCTCAATGAATGCTGTCTGATCCGCTGTGATTTCCAGCGTTTTTGTTTTCTGAATCAATCCAGCCCTAATGGCAGAAGAATGACAGTATTTTCTTGACAATGCAACAAATCTCAGAAGCAATAGTGGTTCCTAACCAGAGCATGAAACAGAATATTGTCCTCTGTCAAATCATCATTCAATTCTACCATTTTAATTTTTGGGATGAGAGGCAAAATGTGTGAAGATGCATGGGATTCCAGTTTGTTTTTATCTGGTGCAAATGATGGCCATTTTAATCCCACCTTAAGTAATCTACAGTCAACAACAAATACTGATTTACAACACAGTATCCAGCTGCAATTTCTCTTCCAGTACACTGATTAGAAAAGAAATAGCTGTAAAGAAGTACAATGCATTTCAACTGGTATGTTAGAGAACAGCAACAATTCTGTAGGCATATATGTAAATATAATAAAGATACAGTAAGTATTTAATACATCAGCCATAATAGTAAACAAACCTCATAATATGGATCGACAAGCTTCTCACCTCTGCAGTTCTGATTATTAAAACAAAGGATGACACTCCACTTCTTTAACAAACAAACAGTTGAACAAGAAAGTGGTCAAACTCCTCATTGCTCTCAGAAATGGAAGTTTGAGAAGAATTAATTCCTTCGTTTTCTCCATAAAATTACGAGAAAACCCTGAAAAGTTCTTTAAAGTCTTTGAAGATCAGCTTAAGGTTAGGGTAAACTTCAGAATTCAAGACTTGCTTTTATATTCTATGAGAAGCAACTGAGTGAAATTTTGTTTGCACAGAGGTGAATGGTATGACTTCATCAAGTGGTAATTGCTTGAAAACCAATCATGTCATTCTAAAATATACTTTGAGTGAAAGCTAAAGGACACAACTTTAAACAGATGATTAGAAGAAAAATGAAAGTTTGAAGCCAATGTTGCAGGTCAGCAATATCATCAAGTGTTTGAATACAACAGTAGTAATGACAAAGAAAGTCAATAAAGCACACAAGAATGCAAGAAGTATGCTTTATCCTATTGAACATTGAGTGTCCAGAATTCTACAAAATGTGTAAGCTACAGGATACTGAGCAAGGATGTGCAGAATCTAATTATAAGGAACTGCATAAGTAGCAGCACAAAGCTGAACAACAACACACAAAAAAGGATTCAGACAGTACCCAATGCAAAGAATATTACAATGGTTATAGCCTTGAAACAAACATACAGATAAATTTCAGGAAGTGCCTGTAACAAAGCTGCTTCCAGATCTTAATCAAACTGTACATGTGGCCAATCTGACACATTATTTTGATAAAGTTAGAAGAGCTGGGGAATTCATTATGAACCCAGAAAAATGGACCACATGAACTGTGAACTAAAATTGAAATCGATAAGAGTGAGTTGTACGTAGGAAGATGGCACAGTGTTGAAGTCCACATGTGACAAGTGCACTGCCTATAATGGATCTGAGATTCCGTGTATTGGCACTGTGAGTCTCAAATGTCGATATGGTTTTTCTGAATGGACCCCAGAAATTTTCTACATTGTCAAAGTAAGTGGCCCAGCCATTGTTGGTCTGCCAATGTGCATGAATCTTCACATCATAATGATTCATAAGGTAGCAAAAACATATGCTTTGACATGAAGGATCACAGAAAAAATAACTGAATCCATCCACTCTAATCATAATCAAGATTGTTTTTAGCCAATGACTGCAGATGCTGGAAACCAGATTCTGGATTAGTGGTGCTGGAAGAGCACAGCAGTTCATGCAGCATCCAAGTAGCTTTGAAATCAACGTTTCGGGCAAAAGCCCTTCACCAGGATAAAGGGCTTTTGCCCAAAACGTCGATTTCGAAGCTACTTGGATGCTGCCTGAACTGCTGTGCTCTTCCAACACCACTAATCCAGAATCATAATCAAGATTGATAAATTCAAAATGCTACTTCTGATGAAGACCAGTAACAAGAGCTGAAATATATCATTATTAGCAAATGCCTATACATTAAGTGGGTTCCTGAATAAGTTTGCCTCTTGGCTATTTAGAGCTGAGTTAGACTTAGCAAGAAACATCAATTCCAAGGGAAAGCAAATACTGATTAGATACAACATCCAAGACAACACCATCACACTCCATCCTTTTTCCCTGGGAGTCCTTAACATTGAAACCCAGGCTCCATGAAATCTCATGGCATCAGGTCAAACATGGACAAGGAAACCAAGAGACTATCATATAAACCTGGCTGATGAATCCTGTACTCCTCTTTGATGAACAACATTTGGAGGAAACAATGAGGGTGGTAAGGCCACAGAACATTCTCTGGGTCAGGAATTTCAACATCCACCACTAAGAGTGGCTGGCAGCAGCACTACTAACCAAGATGGTCAAGTCCTAAAAGGACAAAGCTGCTGACCCTGGTCTACAGTTGGTGGTCAGGGAACCAACAAAAAGAGAAAACATACTGGATCTCATCGTTACCAATCGGCCAGCTGCAGATGCATCTGTCCACAAATGTATTGATAAGAGTGACAACCGCACAATCCTAGTGAAGACAAAAGTCCTGTCTTTACATTCTTCATACTTTGTGTCATATTGTGTGATTGTATTACCATGCTAAATGTGTGACTTTGATACGTCTGGTATTACAAAACTGGAGGTCCATGAGGCACCATGAGCCATTAACAGCAGCAAAATCATACTCCAGCACAATCTGCAGCTTCTTGGCGTGGCACACCCTCCACTCTAGCATTATCATCAAGCCAGAGCATCAACCCTGGTTCAATGCAGAGGGCAGGACAGTATACCAGGAGCAGCAAATCTAAAAGTGAAGCATCAAACTGGTGAAGCTACAAGAAAATAGATATTCCAGATAGCAAAAGCAGCAAGAGAGAGTCAGAACTAAGCAACTCCACAATCACCACAACCAAACTAAGCTCTGCAGTCCTGTGGACAATTAAACATATCACTGACAGAGGAAACTCCACAATTATATCCATCCTCAATAATGGGGGAGCCCATCACATCAGTGCAAAAGATAAAGAGGTAGTGTTTGCAATAATTTTCAGTCAGAAGTGCCAAGTGGATGATCCATCTCAGTCATCTCCAATGATCCCCAGCATTACAGATGCTAGTCTTCATCCAATTTGATTCACTCCATATATGACATCAACAAATGGCTGGAAGCACTGAAAACTGCAAAACCTGTGGACACTGACATCTTGTCAGCAACATTACTGAAAGCTTGTGCTCTAGAACTTGCCACATCCCCTAGCTAAGCTGTTCCAGTACATCTACAATTCGAGCATTTACCTGATAATGTGGGAAATTGCCCATTATCCTGTTCAGAAAACCCAGGCCAAATCTAACCTGAATGACTTACTGCCCCATCAGTCCTCTGTTGGTCATCAGTAAAATGATGAAAAGTGTCATCAACAGTATTATCAAGCAGCACCTGCTCAGCACTAACCTGCTCAGTGACAGCCAGTTTAGGTTCCACCAAGACCACTCAGCTCCTGACCTTGGTTCAAATGAGCTGAATTCCAGAGGTGAGAGTGACAGCCCTTGACATCAAGGCTGCATTCCACCAAGTGTGGCATCCAGGAGCCCTCACAAAATAGGAGTCAATAGGAATCAAGAAGAAAACTCTCTGCTGGTTGGAGTCAAACCTGGAAGACAGGAAGATGGCTGTGGTTGTTGAAGATCAGTTATCTCAGTTTTGGGACTTCTCTGCAGGAGTTCTTCATGGTAGTGTCCTAGGCCCAACCATCTTCAGCTGCTTCATCAATGACCTTCCCTCCATCATAAAGTCAGAATGATGATTTTTGCTGATGATTGAACAATGTTCAGCACCATTCATGACTCCTCAGATACTGAAGCAGCCTATGTTCAAATGCAACAAGATCTGGACAATATTCAGGCTTGGGCTGAAAAGTGGCAAGTAACATTCATGTCACACAAGTGCCAGGCAAAGACTATCTCCAGCAAGAGAAAATCTAACCAATGCCCCTTGACATTCCATAAGACCATAAGACCATAAGACATAGGAGTGGAAGTAAGGCCATTCGGCCCATCGAGTCCACTCCGCCATTCAATCATGGCTGATGCGCATTTCAGCTCCACTGACCAGCATTCTCCCCGTAGCCCTTAATTCCTCTAGACAACAAGAATCTATCAATCTCGGCCTTGAAGACATTTAGCGTCCTGGCTTCCACTGCACTCCGTGGCAATGAATTCCACAGGCCCACCACTCTCTGGCTGAAGAAGTGTCTCCGCATTTCTGTTCTGAAATGACCCCCTCTAATTCTAAGGCTATGTCCACGGGTCCTACTCTCCTCGCCTAACAGAAACAATTTCCTAGCATCCACCTTTTCCAAGCCATGTATTATTTTGTACGTCTCTATTAAGTCTCCCCTTAATCTTCTAAACTCCAACGAATACAATCCCAGTATCCTCAGCCGTTCCTCGTATGCTAGACCTGTCATTCCAGGGATCATTCGTGTGAATCTCCGCTGGACACGTTCCAGTGCCAGTATGTCCTTCCTGAGGTGTGGGGACCAAAACTGGACACAGTACTCCAAATGGGGCCTAACCAGAGCTTTATAAAGTCTTAGTAGTACATCTCTGCTTTTATATTCCAACCCTCTTGAGATAAGAGACAACATTGCAATCGCTTTCTTAATCACAGACTTAACCTGCATGTTTACCTTTAGAGAATCCTCGACTAGCACTCCCAGATCCCTTTGTGCTTTGGCTTTATTAATTTTCTCACCATTTAGAAAGTAGTCCATGCTTTTATTCTTTTCGCCAAAGTGCAAGACCTCGCACTTGCTCACGTTAAATTCCATCAGCCATTTCCTGGACCACTCTCCCAACCTGTCTAGATCCTTCTGTAGCCTCCCCACTTCCTCAAGAACATTGTGGTGCTGAATCCTTCAGTATCAACATTGAGAGTTACCATTGACAAGAAACTGAACTGCTCCAGCCATATAAATACAGTGACTATAAGAGTAGGTCAGCGAATAGGTATCTTGCAGTAAGTAACTCACCTCCTGACTCCCCAAAGCCTGTCCATCCTGTACAAGGCACAAGTCAGGAGTGTAATGGAATACTCCCTACTGGCTTGAATGGGTGCAATTCCAACAACACCCAAGAAGCTTGACACCATTCTGGACAAAGCAACCCATTTGATTGGCAACACATCTGCAAACAGCCACTCCCTCCACTACACATGCTCAGCAGCAGTAGTGTGTACCAATTCACAAGACCCACTGCAGAAATTCACCAAGGCTCTTTAAATCGCATCTTCCAAACCTAAAACCACTTCCATCTCACAGATGTGGCATTCCCATGTATCTGCTGCCTTGACCTTTAAGATCAGCTCTAAGTCACTTACCAACCTCAGAAGTATATCATACCTCACTATCATTGGTTCAAAATCCTGAAACTCTCTCTCTAACAGTATTGTAAATATACCCACACCAGATAGTTTGTAGAAGGAAGCTCACAATCACCTTTTCAAGAAATTAGGGATGGGCAATAAATGCTGGCCCAGGCAATGACACCCATATCCCATAAATGAATTTTTAAAAATTGCATGAAGTCATGCTAAACTATCTCCATATTTGTCATGTGAGCACATAGAAAGCCAAGGGACTGACACATAAATGTGTCTATTGGCACAGCATCAACAAAGATATAAATCAGTTGATACAAATGCGTGAGGAATGTCAACTTTGTCAATGCCAGCAACATTAAAAAAAAACACAATTCCACATAAAATTCTGTCGAATCATGGTCCAAGATTGCTGCAGATCGATCTCAGGTTCATGCTCAAGACTATATCTTACTGCTAAATTACTTTACCAAATTTTCTTTTATCAGATAAGCCAAGCAGGAATCAGAGTCATTGACAGATTGACTGCTATCTTCATTATGTTCAGACCCATCATCGATCATTACAGTCAGTGGTCCTCTGAACATTAGTAAGCCATTCCAAAATCTGTGCAGGAAATGGGGAATTCAGTATATCTGTATTATTTATTATTTGCATTATTTTCTGTAATACTTACAATCCAATAGTCTGGCAGCATGTACTATACACACAGTTAAAGCAATGACCATGAAGTGCAAAGCAATTCAGCAAGATTTCAGGATCATTATTTTGAACTTCAAGCTGTACCTCAAGGCAAAGTCTCACTCTCACCTGCAACTCTCATGTTTGGAAAAGAAGTCTATATGGTATTTCTATCTCACACATTTTCTAATCAATGAGGTGCATATGATTCCTTGCTGGAAAGAAGAGACAGAATGGTGCAGGGATATGTTCAAAGGACTTCACTTCATGCAAGTCAAAATGTGAGAGTACGAGACAGTAAGGGCAACACTTGAATACATGGAAGGACACTGAAAATGTTCTCAGCCTATATTTTCCATCATTGATATGAGCAATGGTCATACACTGAGATGGATCAGAAGACACATATGAATTGCATTTGGTAATGCAAAAGTAATCCAAAATGATAATTTAGAAACTGAAACTATTGTGTTCACACCAGATAACAATATGTCCACAGCGAACAGTCCCACCAATCTACAATAGCAGACAACACACAACAGCATGAAATTATACAACCACGTCCTGAGAACTGTTTAAGAACTTAATTTTGTTACATTATATACCCACCAAAGCATTATGTCCACGTGTAAAGAGAATGTGTGTAAATGTATCTGTATATTGTACATATTTCTCATGGGAGAAATGCTATTCCATGAGCGATAAGGGGGGGGGGGGGGGGGGGGGGGTGATGTTGTGACATTACATTTTTTTCTAATTGTTAGGTGACGATATCAGTGGGAATCCATGCTATGTGATACTCTTGTATAAAGACATCAGCTCCATCTTGAATACCTATTACTGAACTATGTAACCCATGAGGAAAGTCAGTTAATAAACAAGCTTGAGCGTAGACTATACCAATGACTGTGATAGAGTTGAAAAATATTTCGCTGCTCTATGACTAAATCTTCTGATGCTTAATCTCAGTAAGAACCCAGTCTCAGAGGTCACATTATCAGAGTGAATATAAAAACACTAGGGAACACACTGTCTCATCTAGTTCTATTTCAACAACTTTTCCCCATAGCTCTGTGAATGTTATTTCTTTAGATATTTACTCAATTCTCTCTTGAAAGCAATGCTCTCTCGTATTGCACTCCAGATCCTGACCACTCACTGCTTTAAAAAAAAAGGGTTTTCCTCATTTTGCCATTGATTCTTTTGCAAGTCATTTTAAATCTGTGTCCTCTGGTTCTAAATCCTTCCATCCATATGAACAGTTTCTTCCAATCTATTCTGTCCGGACACCTCATGATTTTGAACAACTACACCGAAATCTTCTATCAAGATTACTTTCTTCAAGAAGAACAGTTGCAGTTTCTCTAATTCATCCATATAAATGAAGTACCTCATCAAAGGAACTATTCTTGTGAATATTTCCTGCATTGTCTAACGCCTTTGAACCCTCCCTAAAGTGCCCAGATCTGAATGAAATGCTCCAGTTGAAGCTAAATCAGTGTTACATTCAGATTTGGCATAACTTCCTAGTTTTTGTACACTGTGTCCCGAGATAGAAAGACCTGGATCCCATGTGACTAATTAAATGCTCTCAAAATCTGCCCTAGCATCTTCAATGATTTGTACACATACATTCCCTGTCAGAATTTACCCTTTACCTTATAATGCCTGTTCCCACTTTTCCTATCAAAATGAGTCACTGCACAATTTGCTGCATTCATATTCATTTGTCACTTGTACATCCATCCAGTAGCTTATATCCTTTCAAAGTTGAACACAATCCTCCTTACATTTCACATTATTTCAAGATTTTGCACAATTTTCAAATTTTGTCCTGCACATCCAAGCCCAGGTTGTTAACAGAAAGAGGGGAAAGCAATGGTTCTAACATCACTTTCAAGGGACCCTCATTATTTATGAAAAATAAACATTTACTAAAATTCTGTTTCCTGTAATTCAGTCCATTTTGCGTCCAACTTCTACTATTAGAGCATGAACTCTAATTTTACTCTGCAGCTAGTTTAGTGGCACTTTATCAATACCTTTTGGAATTTTATTTTTTAAATTAATTTTCCTGTTTTTGTTAAACATTTCTGTTCCTTTCTCTGAGTATCATCCCTGGTAACATCCAGAACTGATGAGCAGAAAATTAAACCCTATAGACGCAGCTGGGTCAGTAGGCCCACCAAGGATTTCGGAGGAGAACTGGATCATAGTGACCTCTGGATCACATTCCTGTCACTGCTGCGATATGGGGATTAAAAGAGAAAATATAGACCACAATACAACAAATTATTGGAATATTTATTTTAAAGGAAATTATCAAAATGCGTTTTTACAATTATATATATTTATTAGGTATTTTTTGAAAAAAATAAAATAAGAAAATTGCAAAAACATCATAAATGAGAAAAAAGCAAATAAAAAAGGACACTATTTTAATAATGGTAATGAAACCCACAACCACGACCATCTGAAAGGACAAAGGCAGCACCTGCAAATTCCCCTTCAATTCACTCAAAATTCTGACTTGGAAATATATTGCTGTATCTTCAGTATCACTGCATCAAAATCCTAAACTTCCTTCCTAATAGCATTGTGAGTGTACCTATATTAAATAGGCTGCAGTGGTCGATTTGGTGTAGTTACAACCATTACCTTCTCAAGAGCAATAAATAATGATGCGATTGAGAAACCCACATCCTGTGAATTAATAAAAAGAAAGACAGGAAATTTGGAACAGTGGTTGGGAAACCATTTTCAATCAAACAGAAAATAAATAATTAGGGCAAAAGCAAACTCTTCAAGATAAAAGAATTAGTAGGTAAGAGGGAGAAAGTTTAAAGCCTCAATGGCCTCTTTTCATCCAACGCCTTCCTTAACTTGCCCTTTTGCGTTTTATGAAGTATTAACAGATTTCAAACATTTGTAGGGTCTTTGCTTTTTATTTTAGTGAATTTGTACATCATATGGACTAGATACATTGCCCAATGCAGCACATCCTTCATTTTGCAAATCGCTTACTCGACTCTTCTGCCCCATCATTTCCCTTTTCCAGCTGTACAAAACGTCCTTAAACCTTATCTATTGAACTACTGCATCAGTCCCACAGTAAGATCTTTCCCACTTTCTCTGAGGTGTCCTCATGTCTCCAGTAGAGCTGCTCAGAGTATCTGTTATATGAAAGACAGTATTTACATACAAGTTTTTCTGCCTTTTGCTGCAAAAGTGTGAAAATCACTCAATTTTCTTCAAAAATCTGCATAGTTCTCTCCTGTGAGTCCAAGGTGCAGATGTTACAATTTGCTTCATACTTCCTAACCTGGGGAGAGAATAATTATTCCAGATTAATACTCCTGATTTCTTTCCAGTGAACCCTGAAAAAAAAACATCTTTATGTGGAATGTGGATGAAGACATAACGAGACAGTCAGTGCATTTGGGACTGCACCGAAATGTGTCAGAGGGATAGGGAAATGATCCACCTCACACCAGACAGACTGTATTTTTTTTGGAATATGTGCATAGACTTCCTTAAGACATGCTTATGACTGTCTTCATAGAAATCATGAAAGACAATCGACCCAAGTTTAACTCTGAAAGTGGGTTAGTTTTGAACGGTTTAAAATTGGACCCAATACATCTGCTCATCATATTGTGAATAATTCATATTTTTAAAAGTTGACGTTTTCCTATATTTCATCATTATGACCTGAAAATTGAATAGCACTTTACTGGGAACAAAATATCACCAAGCCTCTAATATGTTGATGAAGATAGCACCGACGTCTTCTCTAACCTGCCACATCACTGCCTACCAGATTACAGTAGACAAAATTGCAACTGGCATTGCGTATTCAAATAATGGGCCTCTTTGTCATAAATAATCCACATGAATAATCAATTAAGTTGTCATAGACTCAGATGTACGGCCCAGAAACAGACCCTTCGGTCCAACTCATCCATGCCAACCAGATATCCCAACCCAATCTAGTCCCAACTGCCAGCACCCGGCCCATATTCCTCCAAACCCTTCCTATTCATATACCCATCCAGATGCCTTTTAAATGTTGCAATTGTATTAGCCTCCACCACTTCCTCTGGCAGCTCATTCCATACACATACCATCCTCTGCGTGAAAAAGTTGCCCCTTAGGTCTCTTTTATATCTTTTCCCTCTCACCCTAATCCTATGCCCTCTATTTCTGGACTCCCCCATGCCAGGAAAGAGACTTTGTCTATTTACCCTATCCAAGCCCCTCATGATTTTATTAACCTCTAAGGTCACCCTTCAGCCTCCGACGGGAAAACAGCCCCAGCCTGTTCAACCTCTCCCTGTAGCTCAAATCCTCCAACCCTGGCAACACCCTTGTAAATCTTTTCTGAACCCTTTCAAGTTTCCCAACAGCCTCCTTAAAGGAGCTATTACAGGCTCTAACCAACATGTGAGTGTGTCAAACCTACTTCATTGAAAAAGGAGCCATAGAGTCATAGAGTTACACAGCACAGAAACAAGTCATTCGGTCCAACTTATCCATGCTGACCAGATATCCAAAATTGATTGAGTTCCATTTGCCAGCATTTGGTCCATATCCGTCTAAAACCTCCCTATTCATATATCCATCCTTTTAAATGTTATAATTGTATCCTCTTCCACCACCTGTTCTGGCAGCTCATTCCATTTACTCATCACCTTCTAAATGAAAAGGTTATCCCTCAGGTCCCTTTTAAATCTTTCCCTTCTCACTTTAAACCTATGTTCTCCAGTTCTGGACTCTCCTGGGAAAAACACCTTGCCTATTCACCTTTTCCATGTCCCTCATGATTTTATAAACTTCTATAATGTCACCCCTCAGCCTCCGACACTACACAGAAAAAAAGCCCCAGCCTATTTAGTATCCCCCTATAGCTCAAATCATACAATACTAGCAACATCCTTGTAAATCTTTTTTGCACCCTTTCCAGTTTAATAGCATCTTTCCTACAGCAGGGAGACCAGAACTGAATGCAGTATTCCAAAAGTGGCTGAACCAATGTCCTCTCCTGTACATCTGCAACACATAATGTCCCAAATCTTACACTTAATGCACTGACCAATAAAGGCAAGTGTACCAAACACCTTCTTCAGTACCCTGTCTACCTGCAACTCCACTTTTAAATAACTATGCACCTACACCCCTAGGTCTCTTTATTCATCAACATTCCCCAGGGCCCTACCATTAACAGTATAAGTCTTGCCATGCTTCACATTTTTCTAAATTAAACTCCATCTGCCATTCCTTGGCCCACTGGCCTACCTGATCAAGGTCTTGTTGTACTCTGAGATAACTTTCTTCACTGTCCACTACGCCATCAAGTTTGGTATCATCTGCAATATTATAAACCTTACCTCCTGTATTCACATCCAAATAATTTATATAAATGATGAAAAGCTGCAGACCCAACACCAATTCCTTTGGCTCACCACTGGTCACAAGCCTCCAGTCCAAAAAACAATGCTCCACCATCACCTTCCATCTCCTACCTTCAAGCCAATTTTGCATCAATTGGCTAGCTTCCCCCAGGAATCCAAGTGATCTAAATTTGCTAACCAACCTACAATGCAGAAACTTGTAGAAGTTCATAAAGATGATGTCTGCTGCTCTACCTTCATCAATCTTCTCTGTCACCACTTCAAAAATCTCAAACAAGTTATTGAGAGCCGGGTAGAGAAGGTAGGCTTCTCAAATCCCATTTTCAAACTGCACAGACCGTTTTGGTCACCATTTCGCCTCCCCTCAATTACTGACATACACACATCCCCACTATTCAACGCTGCTACACTTCCCATTCCAGGTTTTTCACACCTCTGATTGCTGCTGACAATTCCTTATCTTTCTTGATTCTGACCAGGCCACCCACCCTTCTCATCACTTCTATTCTCTATTCTGATTACTGCTATATATTCTGAGTTGGGAATGTCCTAGTGGAGTCTGTTTGATTTAAACCTTAAGACCAGGATGGAGGAAGGCTTGGCGGTAGAAAAACTGCTGGTATATTAATTTTTGGATTATGGATCAGTTGTGATCACGGAGATTGGGTCCATGGAGCAGTGGTACAGATTAATATTATCGGTCCTAGAGGTGAACTCCACGAATCTGGTGGTGACAAAATTGATTATTTCACCTTTAGCAGGTTTCTTTGGAATTAGTTGAAAACAGTACCATGCTCTGTCCTGGCCAAGATTAACAATTATGTCTGAGTTCCATTTTAAATTTTTCTAAAATTGAGTTAGCCACATTGCTTGTGATAATACTGGCACTTTTTACGCTGTAACCACCATGTAGATACCAGACAAAGGGACAGAGAATCAATTTGGATAAATTCCTCAAAAGATCTACAATCAGTTTCCAGAGAATTGATCCTTAATGTTCCAGGATACAAATGATACAGGAAGGATAGAAAGGGAGGCAGGAGAGGAGGGGGACTGGCATTTTTGATAAGGGATAGCATTACAGCTCTGCTGAGGGAGGATATTCTTGGAAATACATCCAGGGAAGTTATCTGGGTGGAACTGAGAAATAAGAAAGGGATGATCACCTTATTGGGATTGTATTATACACCCCCCAATAGTCAGAGGGAAATTGAGAAACAAACTTGGAAGGAGATCTCAGCTATTTGTAAGAATAATAGGGTAGTTATCGTAGGGGATTTTAACTTTCCAAACATTGACTGGGACTGCCATAGTGTTAAGGGTTTAGATGGAGAGGAATTTGTTAAGTGTGTACAAGACAATTTTCAGATTCAGTATGTGGATATACCTGCTAGAGAAAGTGCAAACCTTGACCTACTCTTGGGAAATAAGGCAGGGCAGGTGACTAAGGTGTCAGTGGGGGAGCACTTTGGGGCCAGCGACCATAATTCTATTTGTTTTTAAATGGTGATGGAAAAGGATAGACCAGATCTAAAGTTGAAGTTCTAAATTGGAGAAAGGCCAATTTTGACGGTATTAGGCAAGAACTTTTGAAAGCTGATTGGAGGCAGATGTTCGCAGGTAAATGGACGGCTGGAAAATGGGAAACCTTCAGAAATGAGATAACAAGAATCCAGAGAAAGTATATTCCTGTCAGGGTGAAAGGGAAGGCTGGTAGATATAGGGAATGCTGGATGACTAAAGAAATTGAGGGTTTGGTTAAGAAAAAGAAGGAAGCATATGTCAGGTATAGACAGGATCGATCGAGTGAATCCTTAGAAGAGTATAAAGAAAGTAGGAGTATACTTAAGAGGGAAATCAGGACGGCAAAACAGGGACATGAGATAGCTTTGGCACATACAATTAAGGAGAATCCAAAGGGTTTTTACAAATACATTAAGGACAAAAGGGTAACTAGGGAGAGAATAGGGCCCCTCAAGATCAGCAAAGCCACAGAAAATGGGGGAGATACTAAATGAATATTTTGCATCAGTATTTACTGTGGCAAAGGATATGGAAGATATAGACTGTAGGGAAATAGATGGTGACATCTTGCAAAATGTCCAGATTACAGAGGAGGAAGTGCTGGATGTCTTGAAATGGTTAAAAGTGGATAAATCCCCAGGACCTGATCAGGTGTACCCGAGAACTCTGTGGGAAGCTAGAGAAGTGATTGCTGGGCCTCTTGCTGAGATATTTGTATCATCGATAGTCACAGGTGAGGTGCCGGAAGATTGGAGGTTGACAAATGTGGTGCCACTGTTTAAGAAGGGCGGTAAAGATAAGCCAGGGAACTATAGACCGGTGATCCTGACCTCAGTGGTGGGCAAGTTGTTGGAGGGAATCCTGAGGGACACGATGTACATGTATTTGGAAAGGCAAGAACTGATTAGGGATAGTCAACATGGCTTTGTGTGTGGGAAATCATGTCTCACAAACTTGATTGAGTTCTTTGAAGAAGAAACAAAGAAGATTGATGAGGGCAGAGCAGTAGATGTGATCTATATGGACTTCAGTAAGGCATTCAACAAGGTTCCCCATGGAAGACGGATTAGCAAGGTTAGATCTCATGGAATACAGGGAGAACTAGCCATTTGGATACAGAACTGGCACAAAGGTAGAAGACAGAGGGTGGTGGTGGAGGGTTGTTTTTCAGACTGGAGGCCTGTGACCAGTGGAGTGCCACAAGGATCGGTGATGGGCCCTCTACTTTTTGTCATTTACATAAATGATTTGGATGCGAGCATAAGAGGTGCAGTTAGTGGGTTTGCGGATGACACCAAAATTGGACGTGTAGTGAACAGCGAAGAGGGTTACCTCAGATTACAACAGGATCTGTACCAGATGGGCCAATGAGCTGAGAAGTGGCAGATGGAGTTTAATTCAGATAAATACGAGGTGCTGCATTTTGGGAAAGCAAATCTTAGCAGGACTTATACACTTAATGGTAAGGTCCTCGGGAGTGTTGCTGAACAAAGAGACCTTGGAGTACAGGTTCATAGCTCCTTGAAAGTAGAGTCGCAGGTAGATAGAATAGTAAAGAAGGCATTTGGTATGCTTTCCTTTATTGGTCAGAGTATTGAGTACAGGAGTTGGGACTGTACAGGACATTGGTTAGACCACTGTTGGAATATTGCATGCAATTCTGGTCTCCTTCCTATCAGAAAGATGTTATGAAACTTGAAAGGGTTCAGAAAAGATTTACAAGGATGTTGCCAGGGTTGGAGGATTTGAGCTACAGGGAGGGGCTGAACAGGCTGGAGCTGTTTTCCCCGGACCGTCGGATGCTGAAGGGTGACCTTATAGAGGTTTACAAAATTATGAGGGGAATAGATAGGATAAATAGACAAAGTCTTTTTCCTGGGGTGGGGGAGTCCAGAACTAGAGAGTAAAGGTTTAGGGTGAGAGGGGAAAGATATAAAAGAGACCTAAGGGACAACTTTTTCACACAGAGGGTGTTATGTGTGTGGAATGAGCTGCCAGTAGATGTGGTGGAGGCTGGTACAATTGCAACATTTAAGAGGCATAGGAAGGGTTTGGATGGATATGGGCCGGGTGCTGGCAGGTGGGATAGATTGGGTTGGGATATCTGGTTGGTATGGACGGGTTGGACCGAAGGGTCTGTTTCCATGCTGTACATCTCTATGACTATGACTCAGTCCCAGGTCCCATTCCCCCAAAAGAAACCAATGGCATCCTTGACCAAGTTAAGTATTTTGTTCCATTCACTGTTGACTCAACAGTGCTGGAGAACCCAATTGTAGGGCTATAAAGTACAGTACTGGTCATTTGTCATTATTTTGGGATTTCTTTTACACTGGCCCCAAAGCTGTAAGCAGTATATAAAGTAATACTTACAAGGTTCCTATCTATGTCCGAGTGCAAGGGTGAAAAATGGTAAGGATGGTGGTGGGCGTGGAACGTAATTGATACACTGTTATGTATAAAAATGACAATTTTCTGGCTGCATACCCAATGGCAAGAGATAGTGGGTTGGGGACAGGGAGAGGTGAGGTGGAGGAAGACACTACATGAAAATGGCGGGACAACAGAATGAGAAAAGCCATTCAAATATTTGGTGGCTCAGCTGTTTTGCTTCAGCACTTGATTGAACCATTTGGAGGAAGGAGTATCAATGTTTCAGGCATAAGCTCCTGATAAAGGGCTTATGCCCAAAACGTCAACTCTCCTGTTCTTCAGATACTGCCTGACCTGTTCTGCTTTTCCAGCACCACACTTTTGAACTATGACTCCCCAGCATCTGCAGTCCTCACTTACTTCCATTTGGAGGAAGGGTAGGAGTAGACGTTTTTAAGTTAGATATGGTAAGGCATACTTTCTCTGGAAATACCAGTCTTTGAATTTAATTAAATTAACTAAGAAATTATGATCTGAGATTATCAATGCTTGTTGTACTTGTATGTTAATATTACACATGATAATTCCAGAGCTATGTTACTTCAGAACTATCTTACAATCATGCTGTGGAGTCAGAGTTATGGAGCCATTCAACATTGATACAGATCCTTCAGTCCAACCGTCCATGTTGGCCATAATCCCAAACTAAACTAGTCCTACTACCCTGTGCTTGACTCATATCCCTCCAAATATTTCTTATTCATGACTTACCATTTAAATGTTGTAACTGTACCCGCATCCACAATTTCCTCTGGAATTTCATTCCACATACAAATCACACTGTGTAAAGAAAGGCCTCTTATAAGTTTTTAAATTCTCCCCCCCCCCCGATCTCCTTAAAAATATACCCCCTGGTCTTGAAATCCTCCACATTAAGGAAAAGACACTTGCCATTCATCTTATTTATATCTCTCATGATTTTATAAAGCTCTATAAGGTCACCTCTTAAACTCTGATGCTCCAGCCTATCCAGCCTCTCCTCATAACTCAAACCTTCCATTCCTGGCAACATCCTGGTAAATCTCTTCGAAACCCTCTCCAGTTTAATAATATCTTTCCTATAGCCTCACCACTGTCCGTACAACCTCATTATGACATCTCAACTTCTATACTCAAAGGTTTGAGCAATGCAAGGCAAGTGTGCTAGATGCCTTCCTAATCACCCTCCTCACATGCAATGCAAACTTCAAAAAATTATGTACCTGACTGAACCCTTTAGGTTTCTCTGTTCTTCAATTCTACCCAAGGTCCTTTTTTGAATTATGTAAGTCCTGCCCTGGTTTCTTTTACCAAAATGCAATACCTCACATATATCCAAATTAAATTCATGTCACATTTTACCCTTTGACCCAAGTGATCAAGATCTCTTTGTAATCTTAGATAACCTTCTTCACTGTTCGCTTTATTAGCAATTTCTTGTTACCCGCGAACTTACTTACCATGCCTTCTGGAAGTCGAAGCTGTGCTTGGCGAGGAAGGAGCAGCTGGAGGACTGGAAGGTGAACTGTGCATCTAGTGGCCCAAAGCTGGGTGGGAAGACAGAAGTTGTAGCAGAGCAAATCAATCTGCACATGGTGGGCAAATTAAACAATGTCATCTAAATAGCTAAATGCCCAAAGACAGCAGTGTTAACTGAGCAAAAACATCACCAACTTTCTGCAGATGTTTGAAACCGATCAACAAAAGGAGATAGGACAGATATCCAAACCCTGAATCAAAGAGAAAGTGAGGACTGCAGATGTTGGAGATCAGAGCTGAAAATGTGTTGCTGGAAAAGTGCAGCAGGTCAGGCAGCATCCAAGGAACAGGAGAATCGCCGTATCGGGCATCAGCCCTTCTTCAGGAATGAGGAAAGTGTGTCCAGCAGGCTAAGATAAAAGGTGGGGAGGAGGGACTTGGGGGAGGGGTGTTGGAAATGTGATAGGTGGAAGGAGGTCAAGGTGAAGGTGATAAGGTGAGGGTGATAGGCTGGAGTGGGGTGGGGGCGGAGAGGTCAGGAAAAAGATTGCAGGTTAGGAAGGCGGTGCTGAGTTTGTGGGTTGGGACTGAGACAAGGTGGGGGAAGGGGAAATGAGGAAACTGGAGAAATCTGAGTTCATCCCTTGTGGTTGGAGGGTTCCTAGGCGGAAGATGAGGCGCTCTTCCTCCAACCGTCGTGTTGCTATGGTCTAGCGATGGAGGAGTCCAAGGACCTGCATGTCCTTGGTGGACTGGGAGGGGGAGTTGAAGTGTTGAGCCACGGGGTGGTTGGGTTGGTTGGTCTGGGTGTCCCAGAGGTGTTCTCTGAAACGTTCCGCAAGTAGGCGGCCTATCTCCCCAGTATAGAGGAGGCCACATCGGATGCAGCGGATGCAGTAAATGATGTGTGTGGAGGTGCAGGTGAATTTGAGGTGGATATGGAAGGATCCCTTGGGTCCTTGGAGGGAAGTAAGAGGGTCGGTGTGGATGCAAGTTTTGCATTTCTTGCAGTTGCAGGGGAAGGTGCCGGGAGTGGAGGTTGGGTTGGTGGGGGGTGTGGACCTGATGAGGGAGTCACGGAGGGAGTGGTCTTTTCGGAACACTGATAGGGGAGGGGAGGGAAATATATCCCTGGTGGTGGGGTCCGTTTGGAGGTGGCGGAAATGACGACGGATGATACGATGTATATGGAGGTTGGTGGGTGGTAGGTGAGGACCAGTGGGGTTCTGTCCTGGTGGCGTTTGGAGGGGCGGGGCTCCAGGCGGAGGAGCGGGAAGTGGAGGAGATGCGGTGGAGAGCATCACCGATCACGTCTGGGGGGAAATTGCGGTCTTTGAAGAAGGAGGCCATCTGGGTTGTTCGGTATTGGAACTGGTCCTCCTGAGAGCAGATGCGGCGGAGACGAAGGAATTGGGAATACGGGATGGCGTTTTTGCAGGGGGCAGGGTGTGAGGAGGTGTAGTCTAGGTAGCTGTGGGAGTGGGTCGGTTTATAGTAAATGTCCGTGTTGATTCGGTCGCCCGAGATAGAAATGGAGAGGTCTAGGAAGAGGAGGGAAGAGTCTGAGACGGTCCAGGTAAATTTGAGGTCGGGGTGGAAGGTGTTGATAAAGTGGATGAACTGTTCAACCTCCTCGTGGGAGCACGAAGCAGCGCCGATACAGTCATCGATGTAGCGGAGGAAAAGGTGGGGGGTGGTGACAGTGTAGCTGCGGAAGATGGACTATTCCACATATCCTACGAAGAGGCAGGCATAGCTGGGGCCCATGCAGGTGCCCATGGCTACTCCTTTGGTTTGGAGGAAGTGGGAGGATTGGAAAGAGAAGTTGTTCAGAGTGAGGACCAGTTCAGTCAGTCGAAGAAGGGTGTCAGTGGAAGGGTACAGGTTGGTACGGCGGGAAAGGAAGAAGCGGTGGGCTTTGAGTCCTTTGTGATGGGGGATGGAGGTGTACAGGGACTGGATGTCCATGGTGAAGATAAGGCATTGGGGACCGGGGAAGCAAAAATCATGGAGGAGGTGGAGGACATGGGTGGTGTCCCAAACATATGTGGGGAGTTCTTGGACTAAGGGGGACAGGACCGTGTCGAGGTATGCAGAGATGAGTTCGGTGGGGCAGGAGTAGGCTGAGACAATGGGTCGGCCGGGGCAGTCAGGTTTGTGGATTTTGGAAGGAGGTAGAAACGGGCGGTGTGGGGTTGTGGGACTATGAGGTTGGAGGCAGTGGATGGGAGATCTCCTGAGGTGATGAGATTATGGATGGTCTGGGAGATGATGGCTTGGTGGTGGGACGTGGGGTCATGGTCAAGGGGGCAGTAGGAGGTGGTGTCCGCGAGGTGGTGTTTAGCCTCAGCGGTGTAAAGATCGGTGCGCCAAACTACCCTGCAACTGCAAGAAATTCAAAGCTTGCGCCCACACCTCCCCCCTTACTTCCCTCCGAGGCCCCAAGGGATCCTTCCATATCCACCACAAATTCACCTGCACCTCCACACACATCATTTACTGCATCCGCTGCACCCGATGTGGCCTCCTCTATACTGGGGAGACAAGCTGCCTACTTGCGGAACGTTTCAGAGAACACCTCTGGGACACCCGCACCAACCAACCCAACCACCCCGTGGCTCAACACTTCAACTCCCCCTCCCAGTCAACCAAGGACATGCAGGCCCTTGGACTCCTCTATCACCAGACCATAGCAACACGACGGTTGGAGGAAGAGCGCCTCATCTTCCGCCTAGGAACCCTCCAACCACAAGGGATGAACTCAGATTTCTCCAGTTTCCTCATTTCCCCTCCCCCCACCCTGTCTCAGTGCCAACCCTTGAACTCAGCACCACCTTCCTAACCTGCAATCTTCTTCCTGACCTCTCCGCCCCCACCCTCACTCCGGCCTATCACCTTCACCTTAACCTCCTTCCACCTATCGCATTTCCAAAGCCCCTCCCCCAAGTCCCTCCTCCCTACCTTTTATCTAAGCCCGCTTGGCACAGTTTCCTCATTCCTGAAGAAGCGCTCATGCCCGAAACATCGATTCTCCTGCTCCTTGGATGCAGCATGACCTGCTGCGCTTTTCCAGCAACACATTTTCAGCCCTGGGTCAAAGAGATTGGTTTTAAGGAGTGCCCTGAAGGAGTGAAAAACAGAGATGTGGAGAGGGTTAAGGAGGGAAATGCAGAACTTAGGACCCTAAGCAGCTGAAGGCAAAGCCATTAATACTGGACAAAATACTTGCTTGGCTTTAAAGGGATTTGAAGCAGCATGAACAGCATTGTCTGATTTTAGGTTGGAGGATGCACACTGAGGATCTGTGGTTTATATAAAGCTGGCCACCAAAGGGCATCAGTCATACAATAAGTATCTTAAATAAATTTTATGACAACCACAACATGAGTAATTTTTTCAGCTTGAAGCTGGATCTAATTTGAAATCTTTGACATGGCACCATTGATTTTCTGATGCTGTTTCTTAGAGACATTAAGTTTTTGTGTCTTTTGCACAAGTTTTATTTGGTGTTAACAATGTGAATTTAATAAAATTTTTTCAGTAACCTCTGTTTTGGCATCAAAATAAGCAAATAATTTCAAAGAAATGCTTCAATTTATATAGTAGAGTGATAAGTCTCTTGAAACGTTACAAAACCCTTCACATAAAATGAATAGCTGCGAACTGTAGCAAATGTTTTATGTAAGCAAAAGGTAGTAACTATTTTGATCAAAGCAATCACAACATTTTACCACCAGACACATGCTAAAATTAAATTTCTCCGCTAATTGTGTAAAGCAATGTGTTAGACATGAGCCTTAACTTCTGGAACTGAGTTGAAATTCAGTTCAGACCTCTGGATTTCATTATTTCCATGAATTCCCATTGTTGAAAGACTTTCACCTCAAAGTACTTCTGGATGTCTTGATTCTGTTTCTAGTGAGAATAAGCCTTCAAATCAAAAGATATACAAAATTTGTGAACACACAGAGAGGTCACAGAATGACTGGTGGTGGTAATGGTAAAACGTCTCAAATGTGCAGTGTGCAGTGTTGTTCTGATGAAGAGTTTATGCTTGAAACGTTGATTCTCCTGCTCCACGATGCTGCCTGACCAGCTGTGCTTTTCCAGCACCACACTCTCGACTCTGATCTCCAGCATCTGCAGTTCTCACTTTCTCTTTTCCAGTGTTGTTCTGAGGCCCATTTCTAGGGCAAAGTAGAAAAATCTAAATTCTTTATTTAATTAATTGCATTTTGGACATCAAACAGTTTCTTTATTCGGTTGCAAGTGTTCAACTCATGTTGGGAATATGATTTTTCAGTGTTCACCATTCTGAAAAATGTTAATCAACAACTATCTATTGTTTTCTGTGCCTTAACCAACTTATTCTGCATGAACTTCTTTGCATTTGTTTCTTTAATTTTTCTTCAACATTTTTTTCACTCCTGAAATGACTGATTTTTGTTGGGGGTACAATTCTACATGTGGCAACTGCATGTAAAGAGTGGAAGCATGTGTCAGGAAATTCTGGAATGTGGGGCAGGGAGGAAAAAGTGAGACATAACACATGCCAAATTAGATCCCAATTCTCCACCAGTGTTTATATCAATAGAAGCACAAGCAATGTCCGGCATCCCCACACTTCAGAAGCTCGCCAGGGAGCCTGGACTTCACATGTGAGACCAGACAGCCAATTTCACTGGATTACTAAATCACGGTGGGTTTCAGAACCTCTTCCTGTTTTCATTTGATGTTCACCTACATACTTATCCATCAGGACAGTGATCAGCAGCAGGAGCCTTGATATTTTTAAAGAAGAAATTGTTTCATACCTTTTCTACTCAAGCCTGGTTCAGTATATACAAGCTGCAATTTCAATAGCCATTCTTCTCCTGGCCAACAAATCCAAAGCCAACTCTGTTCTTTCCAAAGCCCATACAGGACTCTTATTATCAGGAATAACTAGAAAATAATTTAGAATGGGCACCTTGAACAAATTCCTAACATTCTAACAGTTATACATCTCTATGACTCTATGGACTGGCTAGACATAGACCAAACCAGGTCAGAAATTGCTGGAAAAACTCAGCACATCTGCCAGTATCTGAAGAATGGTCACTGGACCCAAAATATCAACGCTGATTTCTCTCAATAGATGCTGCCAGATCTATTGAGTTTTTCCAGAAATTTATGTTTTTTTTGTTTCTGATTCCCAGCAACTGCATTCCATTTATTTTTGTTTAGCACAAGCCAGGGATCTTCTAGTCTTTAAAGGTTGAGTACCATGTAAGATGTTTGATTCTATTCTGAACTAAAGTTCCCATGATGTTCTCTGTTTTTGTTTATTTATTTCAAAATATACTTTATTCATGTAAATAAATCTTTGGTACTCGTACAATTTTCCATGTCGTTCATAGTTATATACATTGCATGTCTTAACATTACAAAGAACAAATTAAATTAATCAAATTCACAGTTATCCTATTAACAGTTACCTTTATTAACTATCCAGTCTCTTGGTACTTGGCTGTGGCTTCAGCGGAACCCACCTACTGAGTGGGTCCCCTGTTATATGAAAGCAAATGAAACTTCTTTAACCCCCAGTTTATGGGGTTACCATTGTCCACTTGACTGTCCTGTCTCTGGGGTGACTGTTTACATCCCCAAGGTAAGCACGAACTGCTGGACCTTCGTTGGACTGAGGTAGCTATCCAGCTCCTCACTGGGTTCATTTACCCGCTCTGGTGTCATTGAGCCAAGGCAAGGGTCCTCACTGTCCAGTTCTGTGTCTGACAATGGGACTGTCAGAGGATCACAGCTCTCGGTTGCCTGTAGTTGTGGGGCAGTGGGTACCTCCTGGTTCTCACTGGGTGGAGGGTGGACTTCGGGAGGTCCGTTGTTTCCTGGTTGGGAGGAAATGCCCTCCTCTTTACCGATGGCGCTCTGTCTCTTCTTCTGGTGGTGATGGCCTTCTGTGCGTCCATCTTCCCCCTTCGAAGAGCTGGCCATTCCTCCTTCGTGCAGCTGTCTTTTCCCCCTTTGCTGGGAGGCTTTGGGGGCCTGGCAAGATTTCCTCTTCCTGTTTTTAACAGGTATCCACTCCTCTGCCTGCTTGATTACCTCCTCCTCCATTTCTTCCATCTGCTCGGCTAGAGCTAGGATCAGCTGCTGTGTCTCTCCGCTGGTTGCCGCCTCCTCCACTCCAGTCTGTTCTTCTTTCTGGGTGCCACCAGACTCCGTTTCCCTGCTGTCCGGGTGGACCTTACTGGTCTTTGGGGGTCCACGGCTCACATTGCCACCTCCAGCTATCTGTGCATAAGTGGGGCCCCCATGTCTTGGGCAGGTCTTATACATATGGCCCGCCTCTCCACACAGGTTGCAGCTCTTTTCTTCCTGACAGTCCTTAGTCAAGTGACCCTCCTGTTTGCAGTTCCTGCAGATGGTCACTTTGCAATCCGCCGCCACGTGTCCCGATGTTCTCTGTTGCAAAATGACCCGCTGGGGCTCATTGTGCTAACTAATGGATGGTGAATCACTGCTTTAGAGAGGTACAAGAGCGTGGCCCATGTTCCAGTCCCTGTGGTATGCTATCCCAACCGGAAATAACACCTTCAGAAATACTAGGGGAAACCATACATGTTCCACATAGGAGAGATAATTTCTTTATAAAGATTATGTAATTATTTTTCCCATGCCAGCTTATACCATACAAACACATTCTAAAAATGGCATTGGTTCATTTACATATTTAAATTTAAAATGTACCTCTTAACTCAGCATTTAACTCACCCAATATCCTTATCTTCTGTCTGGTTTTGCCTCTGTAAAACAACTTAGAGTATTCAATACAAAAAAAAACACCAAGTTGTTGATTAAGTACGAAACAAATGCAGATCATTCTTTCTTAGCATACTTCAGGATGCCATCTTAGAATGCAAAATTCCATGTAACCGGAAACATGGTAAAGTATAATGACCAGTGTAACACGTGCAAGACATGAATTTCATTCTATCTTCCCACCAGAGCATTTTAGTCAATGTTCGAAACAGAAAATGGTCGAGGTACTCGGCAGATTTGCAGGTATAGCCAAATGATGACATGGCACTATTTTAAATAAGAGCACAGAATGCTCCCGGCCTCATAGCCAACTACCCCTCAACCAGAACCACTTAAAAACAGACTAGTTGGGTATTCAGTTCATTGATGTTTGTGGGATCCTGCTTTGTATAAATTTCCTACACCGCGAGTTATTACATTTAGTAAGTGTTGGCTGTGAAACGCTCTGGGATGCCTTGAAGTTACGATACGCGCTGTACAGATGGGGGTTCCTCCTTTTCTGGTCGTGGCTCCAATTTATTTTAGAAATTAAAGATGTGTCGATTGATTTGTGTGGGAGATTTCCCTGCGTAACCCTGGTTGAAGCACATCCTTCGCTCAACACAAAATGCGATAAAGGAACTGCATTAAATGTCTTCGACAGCACTCTCGAACGATAATCAGCGTGGGTTTCCCGACTGCTGCAGGGCGCAGCTCTGCTTCCCCGGAACTCCACAAGATTAACATTGTAACAGCTTTTAGAGGCGGCAGTCACAGTCAGATCACCGGCGAGGTAGCTCCGAGTGAGAGAGGTGCTACTTGAAGGAATTGGGCGGTGGCATGTTGGCTCAGTATCTGAATACACACCAACAGTACGATCGCTGAGCAGATTGATTAGCAAAAGATCTAAACACACACAAACACGTGTCTTATCAGTTTCCACTTGGGAGGGTTCCAGCAATGATCAGATTCTTCCCCAGCTCCCACATTCCAAAAAAAAAGTGCAGGTTAGCTGAACTGGCCACGCTAAATTGCCCGTAGTGTTAGGTTAGGAGGTAAATGTCAGGGAATGTGTCTGGGTGGGTTGCTCCTCGGAGGGTCGGTGTGGACTTGTTGGGCCGAAGGGCCTGTTTCCACACTGTAAATAATCTAAAAAAAAAGAAAGCAGCAATTTGTAGTCTGGCTTGCTGTGTTCTTCCAGCCTCCTGATGGTCTCCTTACTGTTTGGTTTTTGTTGCACGCGTGCAATAGTTGAGTGGCATTGCTTAGACATCCAGCTCATCCCTTCAGCGCGGTAAACCCCAGGACACGGCAAACGAACACGAGAATTAGGCGGAAAGGAAAATTGACAGAATATCAAAGAAAGTAAGGACGGAAATAGCAGGTGGCCACCCAGACAGAGTTGGGCGGAGGACACGGGAGAAAATTTATAGTGGGAACAGGGAGATATAACCTGGTGAGAAAATAAAAGCGATCTTCACCCCCCCCCCCCCCCCCACACCTTCATCCCACGGTTGCGCCGAAATGCGAGAAAAACTTGTGTGAAATGATATAGTAGAATGGGGCAGCTCCAGTGAAAAGCCATGTACCGCTGGTCAAAGTGTTGGCAAAAAAATGGTCGACTTCGTGTTTTTTTTTAAAAACAGAAACTAAACTGTAACATTCTTCCTGCTTTGCCATTTAAAAAATAACATGAAGGGTCAGTAAAAAAGGAAGGACAAATAGCAGCGTCCCAAGCTGCTGGTGAAAACGGACCCTCTTTTTTTTTGCACTGACAGTATCACAGCTCTGTTTAACTGTCTCCGGGATCCTTCCTCTATTTGGCGGAAGTAAAGCCACACAGGAAACCTCCCACACAGGCTGAGCGAGCGAAAAGGAAAAGTTTACCATCATGGCAGGGTCGGTGGATTGGCTGCAGACGACTGGAAAGCACGGAAGCAGAGAGACGGAGTGGCTGTAGGACCGAGCGGAATCCTCCTCAGACCTTTCCCAGGGAAGCCTCTGGTGTGAAGCTAATCTCCTCCCACTGAGAGCTGACACTGATCCCAGATCCAAAGGATTCGTCCAGGAAGCAGTTACCCCCCATTCCTTGTGGATGCATTCCCAGCTATGTCGGAGTCCCCTTTTTGCATGTATTACCTTCTATGGGATGGACTGACTGGATTCTTTGGGAGAGGCTCCCTCAGACCGCCCTGACACCTGACTATCTGAATGTGTCCAAAGCTGGGGACTCCATATTCCTGGCCCGGGGCCCTAAAGCCGGCCCGTCGGCATGAGTGATCACTACAGAAACCACAAGTCGCCCTGCACTTCCCTCATCGCGGATCCACAATACTGGATTATTATAATCCCCTTTCGAAACCCTTTTCGCTGCGTTTCTCCCTCCACAGATGCTCAGTAATTACAGCATTTTCGGTTTCTATTTCTGATTCCAGTATTCGCAGTACTTTGCCTTCTGTAACACTCGTCATGGGAATATATGATCTTAAATAGAATGAGATTTGAATTCATGCTGCAAGAGTGTTGTCCCAATGAATTTTACGACCCCATTACTAGCTGCGCTCTACAATCAACTGTAAGACCAATTACTACTTTGTTTAGTGGTGTTGGAATAGAGAATATTCCAAGCAACCCTTTTTCAAAATATCATTAGGCTCTTTAATACTTTACTGAATTATAATTAGTTGAAGTCTTAGTTTGGCTAAAATCTAAAGAGCAGCGATGTAATATCAGCCCTGCACTACTGTTTGCCGATAGAATCCTTGCTCAGAGTTATAATAGAAAAAAACACTAGAAACTGGAAAAACTCAAATTATAACTGCAGGAGAGATAACTGTACATTAATTGTATTTAATTGTAGACAGGTGATCAACATGAACTAGCATTCACTGCCCCCGCCCCCACCCCCGCATCCGCCCCAATTAGGCACAAAATGGTTGTTGGGTTAGGAGGTATATATTTGTAAAATGTAACTTCAAGCGTGTAAAGACTGGATCTAGATCTATCCTTCATCAACTGTCTATATGGATTAGGATACAGGAAAGAGAAGATCAAAGGTGATCTGATTATGGTGTTTAAAATTATGCAAGGGCTTTGCAGGCTACACATAGGTCAGAATTAGGTGGCATGAATGTAAAACAGAAACTGATAACTGATTATGCAGAATTCAGGAGACTCCTTTACCCAGAGAATGGTTAGGATGTTAAATTTACCACAAGGTACAGTTGAGTTGACAAACGTGGACTTTTAAAATCCATTCATGGGAATTTTTCCCGTCTTCCTTAATCGTCCTTCAGAATTTAGTGAGCCACCTTCTGGAATACAAGTGAATGGCTTGTTAGACTATTTCAGGGAGCAGTGAAAAGCTAACCACATTGCTATGGGTCTGGAGTTGCATATAGGCCAGACTGGATAAGGACAGCAGGCTTCCTTCTTAAGGACACAGGGAAACATTGGTAGTTTTAATTGGTACATGCTTTTTGTTCTGATTTGTTTTATTAATTGCATTTGAATTTCCCAGCTGCTCTGCTTGGATTTGAACATGTGACTCTTGATTATAGAGCCAGGCCTCTAGATTACTAATAGAACCTTTCCTTCTGATCATCATTAATGCTGTTTTCCTCTGTAAAGATGCTATCTGCCTTGATTATTATTTCCAACATTTTCTGATTTTACCTCCAGGTCACAAGTCCAGTAACAAGCCACTGTCATGCTGTTACCCCAATACTTAGTGGGATGTTAGATAAGCACATAAAAGGGAACAAGGATCAGAGAATGCTCATGTGAAGCGCAATCACTGTTCCCAACCTGCTGGGCCGAATTGCTTATTTTCGAGCTATAAATACAAGTTAGCTATGTAATAAGTTGCAAACTCTTAACAGTTAGGTAGCTTGAACATAAAACCTCAGAGCCTGGACAAGACTACTAAAAAGGTAGCCAAGCTGATACTGGTTTACTGATGCTGTTTTTTATATAAATGTAAGACTTTATATTACATATAATTTTAATGTGATATTGGAATCCTTTCTGAATAAATCTGTGTTTGCATTGTAGATGCAATGTCCCACAATGTTATGACATTAAAATGCATCTTTCAGCTATTAGACTGTAAAAATAATGGTAATTATATCATAATTGCTAAAATGGACAAATATTGGACATGGAATTTTTGATGATAGATTAGGCATCTGCCCGAAGCATCACTTGAGGCCAAAAATATAAGTAGTAAGATCTATCACATAAGTCACAGTGGCTGGCTTGTCCATGCTTTAATCCAAGTTTATTGCCCCATTACCACTACTGCAGTTGCTTCAAGACACTGATTTCCATCAGTTATGGTTGAGCTGACCTGTCCCATATCTGGGTAACTGGTAACGTTTCTTTCAACTACTCAATGGAAATTGTATGAAAAGCTTGATCTTGTCTCTCAAATTTTGACTATTGGTGTTCACGTAAAAACATTAGTTGTAAATTCCATCCTCTCTCCACTGGCTTAAAAAAAGCTTTTAAATTTCAAACGAAGTCTGATGATGCACAACACCTCCACTAACATTTCAATGATTCAATAGTGTTGACCATCTTACCAGCTATTTTCAATTATTGAAACCATGCTGGAGGAGGGAGACCAGTGAAAATCTCTCCTCTACTCCTATGCAGGAGTACTTTGGAATATTTACTAAATGTAAGGCCAGTGATAGATTGTGTATGAATGCACTGGAATGCTAATTATGGAACCTTTTCTCTCCTGTGATGTGAGCTAACAGTGCTAACATAGCTTCTAAGTGCACAATTTACAGTTGAAATAAAAATTGTACAAAAAGATTTTCACAGTTTTCTCATTGTCATTTTCTCTTTTTATTTGTATTCGTTTCTCCTTTTTAATTAGTATAATTTCAAACATGGAAGAAGGGAGTTTTGTATTTGTGCTCAGAAAATGGGTCCTGTTCTGAAAAAGAATCATTTTGGACATGAAATGTGTACTTTGTTTCTCTCTCCACAGATGCAAGTTGTTCCAGCACTTTCTGTTTTATAATGGTGATGACATGCATTGCCCTAACTTAAAGAATTGAAAGTGCTAATGATTATGCTAGAAATTGATAAGTGACTATTCATAGACCAGCTGCACATTATTGAAATGAAACTCTTTTCCGTTTATGAAAGGGGTGATATGTGGGTTGGAGCTGTATGTATGGCCCACACATATGCATTCAATAATGCCCTCTACATTGTGGAAATCCGCTAAATAGAGAATATTAGAGTCTTTGTGTTGCTTATGGACTGCTATGAAGAACATTTTTGAAAGTGTTTTATCAAATGAATAAAGCAATTTAATGCATTGGTGCAATGCAGTTTTTAAAAATTGGCATATATCTACTGTTTTGCTTAGAAGGAACCACCAATGTACAAGATATTGATCAATCTTACAGCCAATAATGGAGCCATATTTAAAACAAGGCCACATAAACAAGGCAAAGTATCTATGACAACTAATATAAGCAAAAGTAATAATTTGAAAAAAATGCTTTTCTCTTTAAGAGCAAGCTCCAAAATGGTTGAATCGACCTTTTTAGGCCGTACCCAAAGCTAGATGTTCAATGAGTACACTCTGACTTTATTAGAACTGGTTGTAAGATGCCTTCCTGCTGTGAGTGTGCTTCATGGCAGAGGTCACATAATTGTCAATGTCAACATCCACTATTTTAATAACAAACGTAGTGTCCTTCAGGAAAAGGAGAGGGCGGATCCTGTCGAGCGGTTCCCTGAGCAGACTGTCAAAGCTATTTGGCAGAATACCTCATCACCAGAACTTTCCAACAAGCACCAAGACATGGCTTGGCTGGTGGTGAGAAGGGCTCTGCCTGTGAAATCCTTTATGCATGCCCAAACTCTCCGCCGCACCGCACGCTGCCCTTGAAGCAGCTGCAAAGGGGGCGAGACTGTCACACACCTCCTTCTGGAATGTGCTTATGTAAAGGAAGTCTGGAGAGGAATGCAGTGGTGTTTGTCGAGGTTCGACCTGAGCAGCTCCGTGATGCGGAGCTCCGTGATGCGGGACTCCGTGCTCTACGGTCTGTTCCCTGGGACGCGCAGCGAGACGAACATCAACTGTGCCTGGAGGATCAACTCGGTCAAAGACGCTCGTTGGTCTGTCCAAAACCTGTTGATCTTCCAGCTGAAGGAGCTGACCCTGACTGAGTGTTGCGGACAGGCACATTCCAAGGTCCAGGACTACATGTTGAGGGACGCGCTGAAGCTTGGGCAGCTGCCGCCAAGGCGTGGTGGGGAAAGACCACCTTGTAACGTCTGACTGCCAAAGAACAGGGGGCCCACGTAGTAAGTGGGCTCTGCTGATGCCTCAGCTAAACATATGGACAGTAAACGTACAGACTTTTGATTAGATTAGATTAGATTACTTACAGCGTCAAAACAGGCCCTTTGGCCCAACAAGTCCACACCGACCCTCTGAAGAGCAACCCGCCCAGACTCATTCCCCTACATTTACCCCTTCAGCTAACACTATGGGCAATTTAGCATAGACAATTCACCTAACCTGCACATTTTTGGACTGTGGGAGGAAACCGGAGTACCCGGAAGAAACCCATGCAGACACAGGGAGAATGTGCAAACCTGTATATACGAATGATTACGTGATCTCTGTATGTAAAGAAATGGAATGTTTACGTATGTATGGCATGACCAATTGTACAGATCATCAAAATATTTTATGAATAAAGTATATTTTTTAAATAAAAAAACAAATAAACATATTCAAATGCATTATAATTCTGTGAATTAGGAAGTTATAAACTATTCAAACAACAGTTCTTGTGCATTAACAGCTGTTTATTATTATTGTTAATCCCACTCTTTGTCAGTTTCTTTACATTCACGGCACGCGTGATCTTTACAGTGTTTGGATCTTGTGATGGTGTATATGTGTTATCAGTTTTTTCTCTAACATCTGCGAGTTGGAATAATGTGCTCTCTGATTTTCATAATCTTCTCAGCTGACTGCTGATTAAACACTTACCTTAAGCAAAACTTCCTTTTAGTTGTATTTCTTTTGTAGTCCTGCCGTTGACCCTTTGCGTTTCACTCTTTGTTTGTCTGTCAGTGAATGTGGCCTGCAAAACACTGGCAAGTTACTAGTGCAAGCTTGTGCTTTACTTTAACTGAGAAAAGTGGCATTAATTTTGTGTGTAATATCTGGAAATCTAAGTCTTCATTCTTGGTATAGCATTGGCCTTTCAGATTAATTTGTCTTCTTAGGATTAGCATCATTTTGTTGCACCATCTGAGCTGCAACTTTGTCTCCAGGGGCTCCAATTTGGACTGCCATCTGGTGTAACTTTACACAGGTTATACAGGTCTACAAAACTCAATGTCATGGAAAGCACCTGTGTTTATCTGGCATTTTGTATTTATTTAATGCTCTTGTTCTACTGTTGTCTTCATAATTCCTGCCAACTTTTAAAAAAAATTTAGACTTTATATCTGCAATCTGAATTGTCCACATCTTTGTCTGTCATCTCCCTAGCGTCCTAGTAGTTCATCTGTATTGCTACCCAATATCTCGTCCACAACTATCTCTACAAGTTTCTTTGTCGTCTTCCTAGCTGAACACTTACATACAATGTGGTTTAGCTTCTTGCAGTTAAAAGACTTTTCTATATACTGGACATGCTTCCTTTTCTTCTACATGTTGATCTCTGCAATCATTGTAATTTGTCCTTTGGCCTGTATTTTTCTGTTGGCCATTCAGTGGATAACTTGTTGCTTTTCTCCAAATTGTTGTACTTGAAATGTTTAGGTTATTTCTCAATGTTGTCTTTGGTCTGAGCAGCTGATCAAAATATGCACAGGTCTGGATTACTTCTCTACATGTGGATAAACTTGCCAGGTTTCCCATGTTTGCACTGTGCAAACATGCAACATGCAAACTCTAAGCTTCTGCATATATTTATATATATGTATTTTCTGACATACCTCTGAGGCAGGTAGAACTTGAACCCAGGCTTCCTGGCTCAAAGGCACTACCACTACACCATTTACATGTTTATAACTTCCAGAATCAGACTCTCTCCCTTTAGCAATTGCATTGTCATAGGACTATCTCTAAGGCATTAGGTAATTCTCTCTTTGACATAATCATCTTTTGGGTGCCCAAAAACCACAGAATTCTGCAAGTCACGTGAACGCATTCACGCCTGTCATTATGCTGCTTTTTGCATTGAGGTCTATTACTTACATACCGTTCATATGTTATGTTCCCATAGGGTATAAAGTTTTAAGAAATCTGCGGTGTCTTTCTTTTCTGTTCTTTGGAGAGTGGAATACGCTTTGTAATAGTGATGAAAGTGGAGCTGCACGTATCTGCTCTAACTTTGCAAGCTCACCATGTAGTTTGGCCATTATGAGCGCAGGCACTGCTTTTCATTGAGTCCAGAGCCAGGAGAGCAAAGTTTACAGAGAACGTGTGACTTGTCAGTGATTCCGTTGCAATCTGCTTCTTTGTTTCTTTTTTCCTTTCAGTGGCTTCTAGTGCCTTTTAGCAGCTTCCAACACTCCTGAACGCATATGAATGCTTATTTGCTGTACTTCAAAACTCGATCACCGTTCTACGTCTATCGACCATGTCATGTGCTCAATGTATACGCTATAGTCACATGACCGCAAGGATATTTGGATATGTTTGCATTTAAATTCAACCAACCACGTTGTATGAATGATGTCGAGCTTCATTTCGAGCACCGATCATGTGTTACGGGGCAAAAAGCTCATTTAATGTTTCTTTAAATCCCTACCTGAATAAGTACTTATTAGGTGTGCCTAACTAGGTGTACATTACTAGGAGCAAGCCTGCAACCTGTGCACCAAACTCCAAATACTGATTGCAGTACACGTAACAGAATAAGTATCTTGATTCTGTCGTGCCTCGTACAATATGCTGCAGCCCTTCAAGTTGTCACAACATTTTAAAATTAAGGTATTTTTCTATGCCACCCTTTTTAAAAGAGAAAGTTAAAATGGAAGAACGGCTGTGCGAAAAATCTTGGAAGCTTTTTGTTATTGTTGCAGATGCTATGTAAATACAATCTGTTGTTGCTGAGAGATTTAGACTGCCCTCTGCAGGCCCACATCGCGGCAACATTGTGCAAGGCATTAACAGAAGCACCGTATAGAGTCACAAGTGCATGATACACCGAGGATGTGCACTGGACACATGATCAGAATGTTAAAGCAGCAATTTGAAACAATTGATGTTACAATCCTCCAAGCAGTCACAAATAACTGGCTGCCCACTTTCAGTTGAAGGCAATTTCTGCTCATTCAGCACTAGGTGTTAGACAAGCAGTCAACAGTTAAAGCAGGCAAGCGATTAGAGACAACAAATAAATTGACAGAAGCGGTCATGAGGCTGCGCTGAGTATCTTCAGCATGCGTGTGGGAACTGATGCTACGTTTTCGATGTTGTCACTGAGGGGAGTAATATGGATTAAGTAAAGGGTACAAAAATCCTTAGACTGTATCGGAGCAGAAAGAAAGAATTGCAGATGATTGAATGGCTATTATTAGATGGATAAAAATATTACTAAGCACATGGCAGTCACTCAAGTTGAACTAGGTGGAGAGGTATTGGCGTGGTCAGTTGTGATGAAGGCTACAGAAAGATCAGGATGGATACGAAGGGAAGTTTTCCTTTCTCACAATCATGTAGGCTGAATATTGTAACTTTCATAAGAGTCATTTAAGTACTTTGGTAGGGGAGATACCTGATTGGAGGGTTTCAAATATGGCGTTGGGAAAAATAGACACTCTTTATAGTCTACACTGACTAAGATTTAGGACACGTGTCTTCATATGTCTGCATGCAGTTTTCTGTTAGATTTAGTTTAATAATGTTCCTATAAAGCATTCTGTGACATTTTACTATGTTGGAATGCTGTTGTTATGTCCAGTAAAGATATTACCATTGGGGAAAGGTGTGGACAGAGGCAGACTTACAGGAGATAAGTAGAATGGGAAAAATGGTAAATATAGCATGGGGCCTATAACCTATATTGCTGACCTTTGGGGAGAAAGCAGGCAGAGGCAGACCTGGGAGGTTTTGCAGAGTGGAGAGGACCATAGATATAGTGTGAGGAGCATGACCATTTGCCTTTAAAAGGAGGAGCAGACAGAGGCAGAGCTGCGGGAGAAACATAAAGTGAGGAGGAGGAGGATAGCACAGCCTATATTGCTTCCTTTTTGGAGGAGGAGCAGGCAGAGGTGAGGTGGACCAGCATGAGCTATACAGAGTAAGGGGGAAGGGTGCATGGCGAAACAAACATTTGAAAAACAAACAATGGCATCACAGGTAAATCCTGAGTCGATTGGCTGGTGAGTAACTGCTCTAAGGGACTTTTAAAACAAACCTAGTTTATAATTATTTAGAAAGGTTATGTTAGCTCAGTTGGTCAGATAACTATAGTGTGAGCTAAATGCAAGATAACACTGGGTTCAAACCCTCTGCCAGCTTTGCAGAATATATTTAGATAAATGTGAGGTGATGCATTTTGGAAAGACAAATCAGAGCAAGACTTGCACAATTAATGGTAAGGTCGTGGGGAGTAATGCTGAACAAAGAGACCTGGGAGTGCAGGTACATATTTTTTTGAAAGTGGAGTCACAGGTAGAAAAGATAGTGAAGAAGGCGTTTGCATGCTTGCCTTTGTTGGTCAGTGTATTGAGTATAGGAATTGGGAGGTCATGTTGCAGCAGTACAGGACATTGGCAAAGCCACTTTCGGAATACTGCATTCAATTCTGGCCACCCTGCTATAGGAAGGATGTTGTGAAACTTGAAAGGGTTCAGAAAAGATTTACAAGGATGTTGCCAGGGTTGGAGGGTTTGAGTGTAGGGTGAGGCTGAATAGGCTGGGGCTACTTTCCCATCACGTTTATATATTTGCATTCCTAAAGATCTCTTTCCTTTGCCATTGAGATATTTATTTGTACTATTGTTTGTATTTGAGCTGCCAGAGGAAGTGGTGGAGGCTAGTACAATTACAACATTTAAAAGGCACCTGCATGACTATATGAATAGGGAGAGTTTAGAGGGATATGGACCAAATGCTGGACTAAATTAATTTCGATATCTGGTTGGTATGGGCGAGTTGGACTGAAGGGTCTGTTTCCATGCTATACATCTCTCTGACTCTATCTATGTTTTCTTCACAAAAATAACCATGAGCTTCCTGTAGCCTGCCATTTCAGCACACCACCATGTTCCCTGGCCAACGTTTCTGCCTTGGGCTTTCTGCAGTGTCCAGTGCAAGTTGGAAAGACAACATCTCATTTTCCATTTGGGGATCCTGCAGCCTTCAGGACTCAATATCAAGTTCAATAATTTTAGAACCTGAAAACCTTCCTCTGTGTCCGTTACTCACCCCACACCCTTGACCTCATCATCAAACGGGCTGCTTTCAGCACAATTAACCGATTTTTCACCTACTTATAGTCTGCTATATCAGCTTTTCTTTCTCCCCAGCATACTATCATCCATCCCTTTTGTCGGCCTAACTGTCTCCCTTTTGCTGGGCTCCATCTCCACCTATTTGCTTAACCCCACTTCCCCGCAATGTCTTCTGCCTATATATCAACTTTTCCTAGCTACTAATAATTCTGAAGAAGGCTCACTGGACCTGGAATGTTAACTCTGACACTGCCACAGACGCTGCCAGAGCTATACTGAGTTTCTCCTGCGATTTCTGTTTTTGTTTTTGTCTTGGAACAATATCATTGACAGCACACATGTGTGCAGAGCCATGACCTCCACCATAGCTTAGCAGAATCACTGATGAAATGGTAAAAATGTTTAGTGCACATAAGAACACAAATGTGACTGAGATAATTCTAAGATAATATAGCTTTCGACTTTGCGTTTATACTGTAAGAGTGTCATAGAGGGGACACTGGGGATGAACCCGGTCCAGCTGCCCTGAGGTTTACCAATCAGGTCTAAGACGAAGAAAAGGAGAGCAAATCTTCAGCTGCCAAAAAGAAAGTTTAACTTGAAAGTACTGCTGTGTGAGTGCAGCACGAGCCCACCAAAGATTTTAGATTCAGGGCCAGAAATATTCTAAGACCTGCAGCATGCTGACAAGATGAGCAGCTGGGCCCATCCATCATAAGGTGCAAGTGAAGGATCACACCTGCATATGGTAGCTAAGGAGTGAGACCTGACACATATCTCTGTTACAGTATTGATGCTTACATCTGGAAGCTGATCATGTGGGTGTGCTCAGAGCAGATGTTAATGAGCATAGTGATATCCAGATACATTGAATGGAACTATCTCTATTTGTCTATCAAGCTAACTGAAATTCATATTGTCTTTGTATTTGAAGAGCGTGCAGAACATCAAGGAGACAATGTGGATGTGGGGATTAGGCATTGTCAGCCTGGCTACAACCAATTAGAGCTGGGAACAAATAGCTGTGGAAATAGCCAGCTGTTGGTCAGTGATGTATAAAGAAGATGAAGATGTAGTAAATAAACATTGGAACATTGAAAGTGGAGGCAATGCTGTCATTTTACTGAGTGCAGGGAGACATTGGAATGCGAGGGTGTACAATGACAGATATGCCATAAGTGTAGCAGAGACATAATTGAAGGCATCCATAAAAAAATGTTTTCACTGTGAGAACAGCTAAAGCTATGCAAAGCTTTTTGTGTACCAGCAGCCAGCCTGATCAACAGCAGCAGAAATAGCAGGACCAGCTGATATCTCTCTGGACAGGCTGATCAAAGCCTCCAGTCCTTTGGAAAGAAGAAAACTCCCCGAGGCAATGGCTGACTGGCTAGTTTTTTTCAGTTTTGTGGGACATGATTAGCCGGGATCTGTTGGAGATGTTTGACAGTATGCTTCTGGCAGGTAGCATCTGCAAATCCATGAGGAAAAGTATCACCATCATCTACAAGTAGAAGGAGGCGAGGAGGAAATTCGATATCATTGACCAAGTTCACTGCTAATATGGATTAGAAAATCCTGTCTAAGGTCATTGCCAACCGGGGTACGGATCAGTGATTCACCTGGGGACTCTGCCACCACACATTGCTCTCGAAGTGGCTGCAATGGGGTGGGAGTCACGGGCAAAAGTGGAACGTGTGGGATGGCATCATAGAGCGACTGTCACACATCTCCTTCTGAAATGTGCCTTTGCAAAGAAGGTTGGAGAGAGATGCAGTGGTTTCTGTTGAGGTTCGACCTGATCAGCTCTGTGATGCAGGACCCTGCTATATGGTTTGTTCCCCGGGACACACAGCAAGACTAACATTGACTGCGCCTGGAGAACTAACCTCTCAGTGAAAGATGCTTTTTGGTCTGCCCAAACCTTGTTGGTGTTGTTCCAGTGTAAACAATTGCCCTTGTCCAAGGGCTGCAGACTGGCACTTTCCAAGGTCCACGACTATGTGCTGAGGACACACTAAAGCTTGAGGCAGCTGTTGCAAAGGCGCAGTGAGGAAAGACAACCATCTAATGTCTTTCTTTCAAAGTATGAGGGTCCATTCAGTTGTCAGACCCCGACCCCCCATTCCTCAAAAATGAATGTACACAGTGTCATGCATGAGGAGAAAATGCCTTTGTTTGCAACTACAGAGAAACCCTGAGAAATGTCAAATTCTGATGTATTTATTTTTGCCTCTGCAAAGACTCGGCAGAAATATTTTAGTACCTTGTGTATGTATAAAGATTTTTTATAAATAAAATATATTTTTGCAATTAAAAAAATTAATTTTAAAAAAACTTGAAGGAAAATTTTGTTCTAGCCACAAATTACCTGAACATTGTGTGAAAGTCTTCTGATTGACAGGAGTATGTGAATTTTGATTTGTTGCCTTTTGGCTATATTGGTGCAATCAATACCAGCCTGAACCCTACTAACTGGGCAATTGCTGTGGCTGTATGCAACTGCAACCCCAAACCAATAGGGAAATTAAAGTGTTCCTCCACGTGAGAAAACAGGGCACGAGTTACTACCTTAAAGCAGCAGTATGCTGCTCACTGCAATATACAAGTCCAGTTTATACAAGTGAAACAAGCCTTCTGGACAGTGAGAATGGGGATGTAATAGTAGATAATAATGAAATAGTGGATGAAATGATACATCTTTTGCTTCTATCTTCAGAATAGAGAATTACAAAGCATCCCAGCAATTGCTGTTTACCAAGCGATAGAATGAAGAGAGAATCTTGGATGAAATTATAATCACCAAAGACACTGCATTGAGCAAACGGATGGAGCTGTGAGCTGATACTTGTCAGGTCCCTCTTTCATTCATTTAGGGAATGTGGGCTTCACTGGTTCGATCAATATTTATTGCTAAACCCTAAAAGCCCTTGAGAACCGTATCCTTACATTTGCTGTAGGTACACCCAGGATGATTTCAGGATTTTGACCCAACAACTATGAAGGAACGAAAATATATTTCCAATGAGTCTGGCAAGTGGCTTGGAGAGAAACTTGCAGGTAGTGGTGTTCCCATTTATCTGCTGCATTTGTTCTTCTACATGGTAGTGGTCATGGCTTTGGAAGCTATCTAAGGAGCCTTGGTAAATTTCTGCAGTGCATATTGTAGATGGTACAGACTTTTGTTACTGAGTGTTGGTGGTGGAAAGCATGAATATTTGTGGACGTTGTTGCTTCGTTGTGGATGATATAAAGCTTCTACAATATTGTTGGAGCTGGCAAGTGCGGAGTATTCCTTCACACATGTATTTCATCTTGTGTCTTGCAGATGATGGATGGTATTCAGGGAGTCAGGAGAATGTGATTTGCAATTGAGTGAAATCAAAATATCAAGGTGTGTGGGAAAGGCAGGATAGTTGAGTTGATTATGAGGTTAACATAATCTCACTGAATTGTGAAGCAGATTAATGGGCCTACTTCTGCTCCTTTATCATTATGGTCTTAGAGGGAGGTGAGTTATTTACTGCAGCATTCCCAGCTTCTGACCTGCTGTTGGATTCAGTAGTATTTAGATGGTTAGTCCAATTCACCTTTCTGGTCAATTGTAACACCAGTAATGGGGAAATACAGCAATAATAATGCCATTTTTTTGTGAAAGGGATGATGGTTAGTTTCTCTATTGTTGGAAAACGTTATTGCCTCACATTTGTGTGGAGTGAATGCCCTAAACGTTGCACAATCATCAGTGAACATCCCCATTTCTGACCTTATGGTAGAGGAATCATTGATTAAGCAGCTGATGACTGTAGGGCTTCAGGCACTAGCCTGAGAAACATCTGCAGAGATGTCCTGGGGCTGAGTTGACTGACTTCCAACAATCACAACTTCTTTTGTTCAGTATGACTCCAAACAGCAGAGATTTTTCTTCAATGCTAATTGACTCCAGTTTTACTAGGACTCCTTGATGTTACATTCTTTCAAATGCAGCTTTAATATCACCTGTAGAATTCAGTCCTTTTGTCCATATTTGAACCAAGCTGTAGTGAGGTCAGGAACTGAGTGGCCCTATTGAAGTACAGACTGGGCATCACAGAGTAGATTATTGCTGCGGAAGTGCTTCATTATAGCACTGTTGTTGATCCTGTCCATCGCTTTTCAGATGATTATGAGTACCTTGATAGGAAGGTAACTAGCCTGGGTGCATATGGCATGCTTTTTTGCACATGACATACTGGGCAGTTTTGCACATTGTCAGGTAGATAATAGCATTTATTATGGACCAGACCGAATCCCCTCAAACACATCAAGGAGATTGCCGAGAATCTGGCTTTTTCTTATTTTAAAAGCAAGTGCCAGCTGTTGTGCTCTGGTTGCAATTTGATTGGTCAAACTACCAGGCTTGAAGGAAAACACACTTTAATCATATATTGTAGTTAAAATACAAACAAAAGAATGAAGGATTGGAATAATTTAACTCTATTGGAAAACTTAAAAGAATTACAGCTTATTTAATGACTAAACTGTGACTGTTCCAATATAGTAACATCCTTGGCAAAGGCAAATTCAGTAAAATAGATTGTCCCACATGCAGTTCCAGCAGTCAGAAGAACTCAAATGTTTAGCTGTAGCAAAGAGTGAGACAGAGAGAGAGAAAGATGTAGCAGCTTTCATAACCTCAACAGCTACTGAAAGCTAAAACTAAAAACCCTGGTTCTGTGGGAGCTTGATCCCACCCATTCAGGCTGCTTCTAATATTCCAACTTTTAAAAAGACAAAGCCTCACAAGCTGTTTATTGGCTTGAAGCAGACCTCTCATAACCTCTGTCTTAACTGCTCTTCATTTAAAAAAGAACAGGATAAAATATATCTCTTAAAGCCATAATATTGTCACACATTGTAGCTGGCTAGGAGGGCAGTATTATTGCAAGAATATTGTGAGGGCCTATAGCCTTTGGCATACTCAGTATCTTCAGCCATTCTTTGATATCATACAGAGTAAATCAAATTAGCTGAATGCTGATAACTGCAGTGCTGGGGACTTTTGAAGGAGGCCAAGAGGGATCATGCAGTCAGCACTTTTGGCTGAAGATTGTTGCAAATGCTTCAGTCTTATCTTTTGCAATGATGTGCTTGGCACTTGGTTCCACAATCATTGAGGAGAAAGTGAGGACTGCAGATGCTGGAGATCAGAGCTGAAAATGTGTTGCTGGAAAAGCACAGCAGGTCAGGCAGCATCCAAGGAACAGGAGAATCGACGTTTCGGGCATAAGCATTCCTGAAGAAGGGCTTATGCCCGAAACGACGATTCTCCTGTTCCTTGGATGCTGCCTGACCTGCTGCGCTTTTCCAGCAACACATTTTCAGCTCCACAATCATTGAGGATAGGAGTATTTGTGAAACTGTATTCTTTAGTGAGTTGTTTAATTATCCACTGCCATTCATGGCTGGATGTGGCAGGATTACAAAGCTTGGATCTGAGCCTTTGGCTATGGAATCACTTAGCTCTATCTATCACTTGCTGTATGCTGTTTGGTACACAAGAGGTCCTATGCTACAGTTCCACCAGATTGACAGTTCATTTTTAATTATGCCTGCTGCTGTTCCTGGCATGCCATACTGCATTCATCATTGAACCAGGGATGATCCCTGACCTGACGGTATTAGTAGAGAGAGCTATGTGCCACGCCATGAGGTTGCAGATCACGTTTGTGTACAATTCTACTGCTGCTGCTGGCCCAAATTGCCTGCTGGATGCTGAGGCTTGAATTGCTAGTCTTGATAGACTTCAACCTAGGGTCTTAAAAGAGATGTCTAACAACATAGTCAATATGTTGTTGTTAATTATCCAAAATTTGCTAAATTCTAGAAAGTTTCCAGGACACTGGAAAATAATATATATAAACTCTCTATTGAAAAAGGGAGGAAGGTAGAAAACAGGAAACTATCAACCAGTAACTTGACAGCTGTCTTGTGGAAGGTGTTGAAATTGATTACTAAGGAGGTTGCAGCTATGTACTTGCAAAAGCTCAAGATAATATTAAGCTAAAAATCACACAACACCAGGTTATTGTCGAACAGGTTTTATTGGAAGCACTAGCTTTTGGAGCGCCATTCCTTCAACAGGTGGTTGTGAAGGCTATTGTGGAAAATATAAGTTCACGATTTACGATTGTGATATATTAAAATGGATAGAAGGTTAGCTTGCTGACAGCGAGAGAGTTTGTACAACCACCTGATGAAGGAGCAGCACTCCGAAAGCTAGGGCTTCCAAAAAAACCTGTTGGACTATAAGCTGGTGTTGTGTGATTTTTAACTTTGTACACCCTAGTCCAACACCAACATCTCCAAAGCAAGATGATATGGAAGAGTCAGCATGGTTTTATCAAAGGGAAATCATGTTTAACAAATTTATTGCAATCCTTTGATGGAGTAACATTCTGTGAATTGATATTCATTCTAAGCTGTGCATAGCTGCTCCAAGATTCGGTGCATGGCAATCAGTGTTGACACATTCATCACGGTATTGACACTTAGTTTCGGAAGTCACCGCCACGCACAGACTTCAGAGGCGTACACAGTGGAAGGAAAATTAGAAGGAAAACTGGTTAAAGGGAAGCCTGTTGATCTGCATAAACGTGGATTTCCAGAGTCATTTGCTTATGTGCAATATTGAAGGCTATTGTGGAAAATATAAGTTCACGATTTACGATTGTGATATATATTAAAATGGATAGAAGATTGGCTTGCTGACAGAGTAGAGAGTTTGCACAAAAGGGTCTTTTTCTGATTGGTAAGATGATAATTTATATCAATAACTTAGGTGAGGGGAGTGGAGGCCAGGTCTCTAAGTTTACAGATGACACGCAGAAAGAAAGTATGTTGTGAAGAGGACATATTGAGGTTGCCGGCATACATAAAGAATATTGCCCATTCACTTGATCTATTAGGTGGAGTATAATGTGGAAAACTATGAAGGTCTCTTTGGGGGAGAGAAAAGAAAGAAGTAAAATATTACTTAAATGGAGAATAATTGCAGAATTCCGAGGTGCAGTGTTCTAGTGCATGCATCACTCAAAGTTGGTATGCAGGTAAAGCAGGTGAAAAAAAGTAAAAGTAAAGCTATCTTTTTTACAGGTGCAATTGAACATAGAAGTTCTGCTTGTTATACAAGGCATTGGTGAAACTACATTTCGAATACACTATGTAATTTTGTTCTTCTTATTTCAGGAAAAGTGTGAATAGATTAGAGGCATTGTGGAGGAGCTTTACCAGATTGATACTTGGGATGAACAGGGTAAGATATGAATGACAGAATAGGCGCAGTGCAGATGGACACAATTTTGCCATTGAGCCTACACTGGCTGTATTATATAGTCTGGCTTTGTTCCCTAGTCCCAGTCTTTTGCCTTTTTCACATAGCCCGAACATAATTGCTATACAAACTAACTACCCAGTACCGTCCTGAATGCCTCAATTGAAACTGCCTACACAGATTTCCAGGCAGTGTATTCTACACCCTAACTATTCACTGTGTGAAAAGTTTTTTTTCCTCATACCACCCATGTTTCATTTGGACATCATTTTATGTTTACGCCCTCGCCCTCTTGTCTCTTTTACAAGCGGAAACACCTTCACCCTACCCATTCTGTCTAATCCGTTCATGATTTTGAAAACCTCATAAGAGAAACCTCTGAGATTCAACAAGGAAAGGTTGGACTGGCAGGGCTTGTTTAGAAAAGTGATGAGTCACTTATTTGAAATACATAAGATCCTAAATGGTCTTGACAAGGTGACTGTGAAAAGGATGTTTCCTCTTGTGAAACCAGTTCTAGGGGACACTTTATAAATTCTAGTTACCCTTTCAGGACAGAGAAGAAACCTTTTGTCTGATGTTTGAGCAATTCTAAACTTCTCTGCCCCAGGAGGTGAAGGAGATGTGGTCATTGAATATTTTCAACATAGATAATTTTCTTTTAGTAATTGGGAATTAAAGGTTATTGAGGGTAGATAGGAATGTGGTTATTGAATAGATTAGCCGTGATCTTATTAATGGTCTACTTTTGCTCCTAATTTGTATGTTCATATGTTTGTATGTCTCCTACAGAGCACTGGAAAGATCCAAGCCATACAACCTGAGAACCACAATTAAAATTATATTAACTGGCAGAGCAGGGGAGTAGAGGGAGTGTGGTTTGGGCTATTTGTGGTCCTTGCAGACATATGTAACCACTTCATGGCAGATCTTGGTTGGTTTCGACTCTGATTCACCATCATAATGAGGTATGATTATGAGGTATTATAAGCAAAGAGGTTCTTCTGCAGCTGTACAGGGCCCTGGTGAGACCACACCTGGAGTACTGTGTGCAGTCCTGGCCTCCAAATTTGAGGAAAGACATTCTGGCTATTGAGAGAGTACAGCGTAGGTTCACGAGGTCAATTCCTGGAATGGCGGGATTACCTTACACTGAACGACTGGAGCGACTGGGCTTGTATACCCTTGAGTTTAGAAGACTGTGAGGGAATCTGATTGAGACATATAAGATTATTAAAGGATTGGACACTCTGGAGGCACGAAACATGTTTCCGCTGATGGGTGAGTGCCGAACCAGAGGACACAGCTTAAAAATAAGGGATAGGCCATTTAGGACAGAGATGAGGAGAAACTTCTTCACCCAGAGAGTGGTGGTTGTGTGGAATGCTCAGCCCCAGAGGGCAGTGGAGGCCCAGTCTCTGGATTCATTTAAGAAAGAGTTGGATAGAGCTCTCAAGGATAGTGGAATCAATAGTTATGGAGATAAGGCAGGAACAGGATACTGATTAAGGATAATCAGCCATGATCATATTGAATGGTGGTGCAGGCTCGAAAGGCAGAATGGCCTACTCCTGCACCTATTGTCTATTATCTATTGTCTATGATCTCAGAATAATACCTGGTTGTCTTTGTTACCCCCTCCACCTGCCACCTTCTTGCTTGTATATGTTGCATGCCTCTACCTTTTGACGTGATGCCCTTTCCGTGGTTGATCACACTGACTTGCTCTAATGGAATCAAATTACAAGAACACTATGCCCAACCTTGACACAAAGTACAGTTCACCCTTCTCACCTGGGCATGAGTGACCAGGAAAAAAAATATCCTAGGCAGAAGTGGGTACAGCAGATGCTGGAGATTAGAGTCAGGATTAGAGTTGTGCTGGAAAAGCACAGTAGGTCAGAAAGCATCGACGTTTCGGGCAAAAGCTCTTCATCAGGAGTTATTCCTGATGAAGAGCTTTTGCCCGAAACGTCAAATTTCCCGCTCCTCGGATGCTGCCTGACCTGCTGTGCTTTTCCAGCACCATTCTTTTAAAAAAAGCATTGTCAAGTCTACTACCCTCAAGCTACTACACCATCAGATTAAAACCAGAAACTTGTGTGTGAACATGTCCCACTTCAGGGATTGTTAATGCAGTTTTTATGAATTTTTTAAAGAGGTCACTTTCCTCTCCAAAAGAGTTCTTTACCTAACCAATCAAATCCATGGAGTTAGACCTGTTCTCTCCAAACCTGATCTACACATGTCATCTACACAGCTGGGTCACCAAAAGCAGATGTGAGTGAAACCAGCTTCTGGTTTATCTGACCAGTTGCCTCCACAAAATGCACTCATACAAAATGTGACCTCTTCCCATCCCTTCCTCTGCAGAAATGGTAGGAACGATATTCAGAGGCAGATTTCCAGATTTCAACCTCTACCACCACTTTTCTGAGTTTGCCATTGCAAAAATTCAAGCCACTGTATTTCCTCTTCGGCCTCAATATTTGCTTTCTTAATTCATGTCCATGCAACAATCTGATGGCATGATGGCCTTAGGTGGACTCACAGCGGCTGATCCTTATTTGTATTAGTCTAAGTTATTGCTATCAAGTAAGGAGGGATGCCCACATAAAGACTTTGGCAGAAGGGAGGCTTGGTATGTGTGAACAGAATGGGATTATTATACAATGTGTAACAGTGAGTTACATTATCTTAGAATTGCATGATACTCTTAAATCTAGCCTGAAGTCTTATGAGAGACTAAGTATACATTACAGTTCAGCTACATGGAACTTAGCAGGAGACCAACAATTGAACTGGGACCAAACAGACACAAGCCAACTCCTCCCAGGAACAGTCGTTCATATCCTGAAGAATGGAGCTTAGCTCATGATGTCAGTTAAACCTTTCAAGCATTAAGAGCCTTAAACAACATGGTTGGTCTTCTGAAATGTTTAACTATCCTGATATTGCAAGATTAATGGAGTTGTAGACCACAGGTCATGACTTAGCTCATTTTCCATTCCTGAGAGAAGAGAACACAACAAAAACGCTCCTTAAATTACCATCTTTATGAACTCTACTGAATGGTATTTTCTGTGTTGTTACCAAAGCTCAGTGTGTGCCTGTGTGACAGTAATTCAGTAGGACAGTACTGCATGACATGAAATTGCAGTACAGGCCAGGAGCTCAGGGAAAGCCTCCAGCTTCACCATCTGCCAGTCCTTCAAAGCTATCTGAACAAATGATGCCAATGGTGCCCTCTTCAAGACAGGTTGAAATTATTTTAGGACACCATGTATGCTGATTTATTCTCTTGTTGATTAAGTGTTAACTTGTCCTACAACTAGAATAATATGGATAACGACAGAAAGTAGGGAAGTGACAATGCCGTACATCAGCATAGTCTTAGGTATAAACTGTAAATTGGAGATATATATTTCTTGTGTGGTACTCCTTTAAGAGTTGTTGGTACCCATTCAGGTTGTCATATTCTAATCATACCATACGTCCTCAGTCTTCTCATTCTCCTCAACATTTCTTGCGTAAGTTTTCTTGTGTTCATTTCCAATTAAATGGTCTACACTTATGATATATGTCTTCCAGTTTGCAAAGGTTTTAATATTAGCATGCTTCCTCGTATAACTCTGAGGGTTGAAGTTATCATGCATGACAATATATTTGGTTTACCATAGCAGTTTGACATTGTTTTCCTGAAAATCTTGCAGATTCTGGGGACAAAAAAATTTCCCTAAGAATATTGCCCTGCCCAATATCTGTCTCTGTGGTTGTGTGAAATTTCAGTGTGCAAATTAACTGTCGTGCTTTTTACATTACAACTGTGCCTCCACTTCAAAGATACCTCATTGGCTGCAATGCACTTACAGGTCTTGAGGTTATGAGAGGTGCTACATTTTCTTTGGTCAGCCCTTTCTGCAACATCCTCCTATGATTGCACTTGACAGTGGGAGCAGGGGGTGGGTAATGGGTTGGCAGAGAGGAGAGAATCTCTAAATATCTGAAGTTCCTTAGTTAACTTCTCTTATAGATTTCAGTAACTAGTTAGTGAACTATGTTTCCTTGATTGATCTGAAATTGGACTGTAAACAGTTACTCTGTACTTTGCTGCATTTTTCAAGCCTCAAACTCATGTTCCTTGCACTCAATTGAGTTGATTTTCATTGCCTTTGCCTTGAGTGAGCCAATAGTACTAGCTTCAAAATTATGCTCATAGTCTTGTCTCCCTTTTAATACTGTACGACTGTCATTGCTGTTTTGAATGGAGCCTCTGTCTCGACTATCAGATTTTATTTTGGATAATAGGCCTCTCTTGATCTGGAAATGAGTGTCAGATGATGGAAATAGATGATGGAAGAGGTAGCTTGACAAAGTTCTACTTGCTAATTGTCTAAAAATCAAAATCATCCCCAACATTGTGCAAGACTTTTAGATTAGATTCCCTGCAGTGTGGAAACAGGCCCTTCGGCCCAGCAAGTCCACATCGACCCTCCAAAGGGTAAATGACCCAAACTCATTCCCCTACTCCCTACTAGTACACCTATCACTATGGGCAATTTAGCATGGCCAATTCACCTGACCTGCACATCTTTGGACTGTGGGAAGAAACGGGAGCACCCGAAGGAAACCCTCACCGACAGGGGAGGAATGTTTAAACTCCACACAGTCGCCCAAGGCTGGAATCGAACCCGGGTCCCTGGCGCTGCGAGGCAGCAGTGCTAACCACTGAGCCACCGTGCCGCCACCAACTGAGAGATTTACTGTATTTTCGTAAGTGAGCAGAATCTTTGCCTAACAAATACGCTTTGTGACACTGTTCTAACTTTAGCAATTCCAACTAACACTTTGCTAAGTGCGCCAGTGTTCCTGTTCAAAATTAAAGATCTTACAGGAAACATATGATATTCATGCTTCCATGTTTGTTACAAAAATACCACCTCAAAATATAAACATATGAATTAGGAGCAGAAAAGGATCAGTCAGCCCCTTCAGCCGGCTTTGCCATTCATAATATCACAACTAATCTGGTGGTGTATTGACTTCCATAAACAGATCTACCCCAATTATCTTTGATTCCCTTGCCTAACAATGATACATCTGCTGTCTTAAAAGTATTTATTAACCCTGCTTCCACTGCCTTTTGAGGCAGAGTTGCTAAGTTGCACAACCCTCTGAGAGAAAAAATTGTTTTCATCTCTGAGTTAAAAGGTGATCTTTTGTTGTGAACCATTGCCTCCTAGTTCTGGACTATTCTTTTCAACGTCATTTCCACCTCCACATTACCTAGATCATTCAAGACTTTATATGCTTCAATCAAGTCACCCCTCACTCATCTAAAGCCAATTGGAAACAATGTTCAGTATCAAACAAAGAATTGAACATGATGTTGTCTGTGAAGCTGCACCACCACCAAGCAAAGCCCACAGAGTGTCCTTAGTCTTTGACCTGTGCTCACTGTTCATGCTGCTGCCTGCTGAAAGCATTATCTTGTGGGATCACCTTTCAGCCATTACTCTCTGTAAAACTGTTCTCATGTCATATTATTATCTGACACTGCTTCGTTGTATGTAGGAATTCAAATACAGGATTACACGTTGTTAACTGAAGTAAGAATAAAGAAAAATTATACAGCTGCTGGCTGCTTCAGTCGTTCAGTTGTAATTGCATTGCATGATATGGAACAGTGCCAAATATCCAAAGTAGCATGGGTTGAATCTCTATTCTGTATGAATTCCAGGAGGCACAACTTCTGCTGGAAAACATCCACCTCCGGACTCTCCAAAGCCTTTCCACAAGGCATAAGTCAGAAAGATGATGGCTTACTCTCCTCTTATCTGGAACAGTTGAACATTAACACTCAAAAAGCTGAACACCGATCCTGAAAAATGTAGCCTATTGTTCTGAACACATCATTTTGCGTATAAAGCAGTTAGTACCTGAAAGGCTTAACTGACATCAGACAATGCAATCCAATACAGCACTGGAACAGGCCCTTTGGCCGACCAAGACAGCTCTGATTCCTAATCTTTATTTAGATATGCTACTTATTCCAAGCACCCACCACCGTCTGTGTGAAAAACGTGCCGCGTACTTTGCTTACCTTGAATGTGTCCTCCTGTAGTCGACCTTTCTACCCTGGGAAAAAGCCTCTGATTATCCATTCTGTCTACATCTCTCATAATTTTGTAGATGTCTATCAGGTTGCCCCTCTGCCCCTCTCTTTCCAGTGAAAACAATTTGAATTTACCCAACCTTTCCTCAAAACTAAAACCTCCAGAACAGGCAACATCCTGATAAACCTTCTCCGCACCCATTCCAAAGCATCCACATCCTTCTGGTAACGTAGCAACCACTACTGCAAACAATATTACAAAGTTGGCCTGAAGTTTTATACAGCTGTTACATACCTTGCCTTCTTTTGAATTTGATGCTCCGGCCAATGAAGGCAAGCATGCTATGTTCCCTTTTGACCACCTTACCCACCTGTGTTGCCATCATGAGAAGTCTGTTAACCTGTACACCCAGATCCCTCTGAATGTCAATGCTGCTAAGGGTTCTGCCATTTATTGTATAATTCACACCTGAATTTGATGTTCCTAAAATGCATCATCTTGCATTTGTCCGTATTAAACTCCAAATGCCATTTCCCTTCCCAAAAATACAGTCTATTTATATCCTACTGTATCCTTTGACAAACCTCCTCACTATCTGCAACTCTATCAATTTTGGTATCAACAGCAAACTTACTACTCAGACCATCTACATTTTCCTCCAGATCATATATAATATATATATTATAAACATCAAAGGTCCCAGCACTGATCCCAGCACCACTAGTGTGACTGTTTACCATTAGATATTGATCTCCATTCTGAAAAGCATCCTTCCACCATTGCTGTCTGCCTTCTATGACAGCCCAGCTCTGTATCCATCTAGCCAGCACAGCCCTGATTTTGAATTTCTACCTTTTCTACCAGCCTGCCATGAGGCACTTTATCAAATGCCTTACTGAAGTCATGTAGACAACATCCACCGCTGTTCACTCATCAATCACTCTTGTCACCTCCTCAAAAACCTCAGTCAAGTTGGTGAGACATGACCTTATCTGAACAAACCCATACTGCTTATCACAAAGAGTCCATTCACTTCCAAATGTGAATAAATCCTGTCCCTCAGTATCTTCTCCAACAGCTTCCCCACCGCTGATGTCAGGCTCACAGGCCTGCAATTACCTGGATTATCTCTGTTGGCCATTCTCCAGTCCTCTGGAATCTCCCCTGAGGCCAAAGAGGATGCAAGGGTATCTATTAATACCCCAGCTATTTTCTCCTTTATCTCCCACAGTATCCTCAAATACATCCCATCTGGCTTGGGACTTGTCTACCTTAATGTATTTCAAGAGTCCTAACACTTCCTCCTTCACTATGTTGACCTGCCTGAAAATATTCATACAACTTTCTCTAATCTCAACATCCCTCACATCCCTTTCTTTGGTGAATACTGATGTCAAGTACTCATTAAGGATCGCACCCATTTCCTCTGCTCCACGCATAACCTTCTGCCTTTACCCTGAGTGGGCCTACTCCTACACTAGCTACTCTCTTTCTCCCAATGTATATGTAAAATATCTTGTGATTCTTCTTAACTCTGCTGATCAAGGACATTTCATGGCCCCTTTTAGCCCTTCTAACTCTCTGTTTGAGCTCCTTCCTGTTTTCTATATGTTTTCAAGGACTTAACCTGTTTTTAATTCCTTAGACCTTTGGCAACATTTTTTTGACTAAACTGATAATTTCCCCTGTCATCCAAGGTTCCTAAATCCTGCCATTATTGTCCTTCATTTTCACAGGAACGTACCTCCCATGCATTCTAATCAACTGATCATTAAAAGAATCAGATGTGGATTTACCTTCAAACACCCACTCCCAATTCACATTCATCAATTCTTGCCTAATTTAGTTATAGTTGGCCTTCCCCCAATTTATCACCTTCAACTGAGGTCCACTCTTGTCCTTATCTATAAGTATTTGAAAACCTATGGAATTATGGTCCCTATTCCCAAAATGCTCCCCAGTATGTTAGACTCTGCCCTTCAGGATTTAAAGGACAGTCCCTGGGAGAAGCCAACAAATCCAGTGTGTTCAGTTTCAGATTCTAAGTTATTTTAGTGAATTCATGTAGCTAATAGTAATGTGTACTACTCCGAAACTGAGCCTGATGTCTCATAAGATACCATTATATATCTTAGATGTAAATAACTAGCTATTAAGTACTAAGTAATAGACATATACTGTTTATCAAAATTGGGCCTAACTTCTGTTGAAGATTTTATGTGTACATCCCTCCCGACTTGGCATCAGTAAGTGAGACTAATACCATTAAGAAAGAATGTTCGTATCTCAGATCAGCATCTCAGACTCTAGAGAATAATACTTAAAATGACAAGGGCACCTGGCACATGGGAACACCACCATCTATAAGTTCCTGTCAATGTTACGTATCATCTTGACATAAAATCCTTTCATTATTCCATCATTACCATTTAATTACAACCCTAGATGCTCTACCTAACAGCAGAGTGTTTGAACACCACGTGGGTTGCAGAGGTTCAAGAAATTGGTTCGCCATCACTTTGTCAAGATCAGCTATGAATGCGCAATAAATGCAGGTGTTGTGAACAAAATCCACATCCCATGTTTGAAATATAATAAAAGCACCCTGGGATGTTATTCATTTTCAAGAAGCTACCAAAATGCACATCAGCATTACTGATTTGTCAGCATTTCTACACAGACAGGGAAATTAATATGGTGGATCTTATTTTCTTTTTGGTGATAGCGATGTCATAGAAAAAAAACTGAACACAAAAACAATTTATAAAGTTAGATGTAGAACAACAGTCTCATGCAAATTCATTAAGTGAAGATTGTCAGAAACCAACAGGATCAAATTATCCTATATAAATAGTAAGCAAAACTTGTAGTGATTGTAAGTTTCTGATTTGATTAAGACATTCAGATGCTATCATAATATTGGCAATCCCTTGATTTTCGTTATTCACTTGTTGGACGTGGGCATTGTTGTCTGACCAGCATTTATTGCCATCTTGAGAAGGTAGTGGTGAGCTGCCTTTTTGAACCACTGCAGTCTATGTGTTGTAGGTAGACCCACAATGCCCTTAGGGAGGGAATTCCACCCTGTCATTGGCAGCATCTGAATATTTATCAAATTCCTCTGATATCATTCTGTCAGCTATCCTAACTGCAGTATTGCCTCCATTATTCTAGGTGGATTAAGGTTTTGGCCAGAATTGGAAGGAATTACAAAGCGACATATTAAGATTTACACATTAATATCCACAAAGTTATCTTTGGCCATCAGATTGGGGCCTGACTAATTTCCAAAGAAGCATCAACACTGAGAATTACTTGATTTTTTTAGGTCATGATTCATATTTCAAAGTTATCGTTTCAACATTGAGAATGGACCATTAATGTCTTGAGCAAATAATTTGTCAGTTCTGTTGTGGAATACAGATGTTTGAGATGACTGATAGAACTGTGTCATTTTTCCTGGGTAGAAAAGGTGAGTCCTTATGGTAATATTTAGAAGAACTTGTTAATGTTCAACACTCACCATATCTGAACATGTGTTTCCAACATGGAATGTAATGATCTTCACATCTTTCCACCGATGCTGTTGTTGAAGAATTTAAGCAACCCAAACTTTTCTACAAAATCTTACACATTAATTTGTATCATTAATAGTTATTCTAATGAGATTACCCAGCAATAATGATCTGCAGCTACTGGACATTTATATCTGTAATACTTACACCAGGAAATTCTGGTCATTTAGGCGTTATCACATTCTACCTACTTCAATCAACTCTATTTTCTTTTCAAAGATGAAGAAATAATTAATTGTTGACAATAACACTGTAATTTAAGCAAAGATCCAATTTATTGGATATGCATATATTTTGTGTTCATTAAACTGACACATGCTAACAATAGGGAATTAATTTTTTTTTAATTGAAGCACTAATGGGCAGTAACAAGTACTCTCAAGTCAGATATAACTCAGTTAGGAACAGAGTAAATCTTTCCCTGCCTTTTCCAAGTATGATATGTGCTCATTGCTTTTATGTGTGTACATGTTACCTGCTAACCATGTCCTCTCAATGTACTAACTATGGATTGTTACTTTAATGTGCAGTAGTGTGTGATATCACGTTCTGTGATCTGTGTATTCTTTTTCATGATGAAAAGGAAGTTGAAACTGTTGTTGTTCTCAAGATTATAGTTTTCTCTGACAGACTGACAACTGTTTTATTAATTAATATTGGGACACTGTTGGCTTTGAGTCACCCCTAGACAGCACTTGCATTGTACTTGGTGGTTTTAAGAGCTAATGTTGACATCTATGATATCTGATTGTCCCTGCAACTATCCTTGATGGCTAATGCTAACTTGCTTATCTTAAGGGGCACATTTACTAACCAGCGACTTGAAAAAAAGTGTTTCATGGAGGCTAACCAACTATTTCCAATAAAATTGGCAATAACCTGTTATTGGCTCATTCCTTGTAATAGAATGATCCACTAGGTATTAGTTAGTTTCAAATCAACCAATGATCCATCCATTCATTACATTACAGAGAAAAGTAGACTCAGGAGATTCATGTATTCAACCACTTTTTCTAAAATTCAGAAACGATAAGCATTGCAACCAAAGTAAGTGCATTTATTGAAATTGTTCTCTGTTCTACCTGATATGTCCTCAACCAACCATTTCAATTTTTTCTTCCACCTATTTACTTAGCAGCATGTGTAATATTCAGTATTTTCTTCTACCTGTAAATATGCATAATCTATGAGTAGCTGTTATAAATGGAATGGATGTGGTAATGCTGTGTACTCTAACATACTTCATTGCTTTGTTTTTCAATGTGCACCACTGGATGTTGTTTCATAATCTGCAAAAAACAGAAGATACACCTACAAGTGCATTAGCATGTTATGCCAATTAAATACTGTTTTTAAAACTAATGGTCTAACAATCTTGTTCAGCTTATTGGATGGAACCTTTCATCTTAACTGCCGCATATATCAGTTATGAGTTTGAAAGATGGCAGCTGGATCCATACTGAGCTCCCACTGCCTCAAGAACACTGTCTTTCACTTTTACTCTATTGAAATTATATTGAGTTGTACATTACTTCATCTTGTGCAAGTAGCATGAGTAGTCCTTACAACCTAGGCTCATTCAGCAGGACCAATGCAATAAGAAACAACTTTCCTAACTTGTTTTCATATGCACATTATACAAGCCTCCCTTCTTTCAAAATAAAATATCACAATGAGGTCTTAAGAGTTTTGCAGCATCATTGCATTGCTAAATATGGCTTCCAATGATAACACTTGTCCTATCGGATTAAAATTTGTGAATACAAGATATTGTAATGTTGTTTGCAATTTGTTTTCATCTTGCTTCCTTGCCTATCCTTAGATAGTGGTAACATTTTCACACTTTCCACATTGACATGGCTTTAGAAGTTCCCAGTTGTACTGATTTGCTCAACAATCCAAGTCCTTCCGCCTGAAACTGAATTTGGTTAACTAATTGTCTTCTGGTCTGAGGAAGTCCACCTAATTTCTCATGTTGAAGTTCCTCCTTTAGAATCACTTTTCTTTTATTGAAAAGCAGAATATTACAAACTGCCACTTATCAATCAAACTAGTTGCTGGAGGAAAATATAATTGATTGTGTGATGGGATAGAAATGTTGTCTAACTGGCTGATCATTAAGGTACACTGATAACTAACGCTTAAAGTAGATTTACACCCTGAATATTTGAAAATTGTTGGAGTATCCAAAGTGTGTTTAGATACAGCAATTTTGACCTGATTACTAGAGAGCATTCGGACATTTCTTGTTGATTCCAATGTAGTACAGATAACATGATAGTTATGACAATAGACATTAATATCATGTAATATTCTTGACATGTCACCTCAAACCTCTTGCATTAAAACCAGTACCAATGGCAGACTTATAGCCACCGCTACTTCTCCCTAGTATTATATCAAATCATCTTTCCAAAGCCAAGTTTAGAAATGCAAAAGCTATAATTATACTGCTGGGTGTACAATTCAAGTGGGCACAGCAGGAGAATTTTACACGCCCACTATTACATTTAACGAAAATCTCAGAGACAGCTCTGTGTGATCAATGGGGTGCCGCATCTGGCTACTGTGGCTACCACTGTTCATGCTTTTGAATGGCCCCAGTTCAGAGCTCTGGAAAACGTTATTGCAGTATCCATCACTATGGTAACTGTTGAGGCTGTTATAGTCTGGCATGAACATTATGCTGCCTCTTATTCAAAGTTCTATGTATTACCTATTCATTATGTTGTCTTTCACTGGAGATTGATAAACATGACAGAAGCTGATACTCCTTTTTAATTTGAAGTTTATTTTTATACACTGGAAGGAAGCAGCTTACATCCACTGTGATTTATCTAAGAAACAAAATGAGGATGCAGTTTCCAGAATTATTACTAACACGAATGTTTGTGCTCAAACATTTCAGTTCTCATTATTTGGAACACTTTTCACCTTTCTACAAGTTTAAATAATATTGGGATAATTTTCTTGCATTAGAAAACACAGTACCAAATTTTAACTACAGTCTACAACTCCTGTTAAATTGTCCCAAACATGTTAATATGTCAAGTAAAAGGACTTTAACTCTGCTAAATTGCCTGCAACAGAAACACAATTCAACATAAATTTAAAAGATAGCATTACTACAAACGCCTTAAAACGTAAACCAGAATGATGGTCAGTTAACTTGATTGGCTAAAGGGTGAGGGTGTGGTGCCATTAGCATTGGTTTGATCCCAGTCAGCTGCAGCAGTTCATGGAGACCCAGCCCCACACTTGAGAAGAGATGGCCTTCCAGCTATGTATGACCAATTGTCTCTCCCTCTCTAACAGAGAGAGATGCTGGTAATTCCTTGTGAACAATGGCTAATTACCCATGAATTACGATGAACTAATAGAATAATTGTAATATCTTGCAAACTATACCATACTGCCAATGAGAGGACTATACAAATACTTGTAAAAGAATTGTATTAAGACATTTAAAAAAACAGTTCAAAGTTTAACATTAACCATCTGTAGCAGATGACAATGATAAAGCAGGAGAGGTCAATTGGTCATCATAGGAAATGTATTGGCTGCAGTGGAATTGAGCAAAGACATGAATCACAGAAGCAAAATAGTGGAGAAAGATTGGTTGAATTTGTCCAGTGTCAGAGGTCAAGATTGTCAAGGAGTGACAGTATATCCCCTTCACATTTATAAGTGATATTCATGGTGACAATGATGGGAGAGATAGAAAGAATCTGCATTTGTGTAGCACTTTTCACAGCCTCAGGCTACCCAAATGTGTTTCACAGGCAATAAAGTACTTCTTGGTATAGTTACTTCTGTAATTTAGGGAATGGAGCAGCATTTTTTCCCTGCAGACTTCCAAAAGCAAGCTTTAAATAAGTAACCAGGTTGATTGTTTTAGGATTTGGCTGAGTGTTTGTTGTTGGCTAGATATCAAGAAAATTCCACTGCCCTTATTTGAATATTGCCATGGAACTATTTTCAGCTACCTGGAAGTGCAGATGCACTCAGCTAAATGTCTTATCTGAAAGCTGGTACCTCTTTCCTTAACACTGCTCTGAGATGTCAGCCCAGTTATATTCTCAAACCTCTGGAGCAAGGTTTGAACCCATACCGTTTAATTCAGAGACAAGCATTCTCTGACTGAGCCACAGAGCTTTTTCTGGATTGGGAGTGAGGCAGAAATCAGACTGAAAGGTTCAGCAAGATCAGTGGGAGTGATATAGATACATGTTGGAGAATTTTAGGCAAGGAATGCTTGCGAGAGTTGGCAATTGAAATGGCTAAAAGGCTGAAAGAAAAATAAATTGAATGACATTGAGGAGAAAACTAAGGATGACTCAGTTGGCACATGTGATGAAAGAAATGACATACATGTGTAAATGTTTGGTGCTGTGAATGAAGGATAAATATTGGCCAAGGAACAAAAGATAACATCCCTGCCCTTCTTTGAAATATTGCTATGGGATCTTTCACATCTACAATAGTTTAATGCTTCATCCAAAATACAGCACGTCCAACAATATAGCTATCCCCCAGCGCTACATTAGACCGTCATGTAAAAGTTTTGTATTCAAGACACTGGAGTGAGACTTGAATCCCACACAATATTTTTCAGTTAGGTGTGTGAGTGCTACCTGTGGTGTTTCCGCAGTTGACAACTCATGGTACCTGGTGGTATTTACTAGTGCTATCAATATGTATTATAGGATAAAAGCTGTTTGAAGTAGTTTGCTGCCATCAATCATCCCTTTTCTTGAGAGCACTAAAGTGATTAATGGCAGAGGTTTTACCTGTGTAGAAAATCTATAGAACAGGCATTATTCATAAATAACTGTGAATAATAGCAATATATACAACAGCGTTTGGTCATCCATAAGTACTAGTACAGAGACATTTGCTCCCTTCAAAAGCTAGAGTAGACCTCCTTGTCTACCCACAGACTATGTGACATCAGTGGAGTGGATTGACCCAATATAATATGAACATGAACCCTATCAGAAATATTACCTTATACAGTCTCTCCCCCTAAACTATTTTCCCTTCATAGTTAACCAACTGTTCAGATATGTACATAACTATGTTATATTGCCCCATTATGCCATCTTACACAATTCTCCAACCTTACAAATGCAGGAGGTTTGGATATTTCACACTTTTTTTAGAATGCATGCTCTTTAACCTGGAAGAATTGTAGGTCTTTCACTTGAAAATTGTTAACCCTGGTTCAAATCTGGGGACTATTTCACTGTTGCTGGGGACTATTTCAGTGGATGTTGCTCTTTTTAGATGTTGTTGTTACCCCATAAATTTATCAGAAAAATCCTTAATCTCCTGAATTTTTTTTTCACGTTCTGCCTTTCAGATCAAGCACTCACATTCTGAGTGGAAGAAATAGTCTTTTAGTAATACCTTGGATGTGTAGGCCAGGTAGTTTCTTCTTCTTGACCATGTCCTGGATCTGTGGACATGATTCTGATTCTCAGGGAGTCTTGTTTGAGTTAATGATCAGGCTAGGTAGCTTTAGTCACTCAATGTGTTGCTTAAATGTTGAAGTAAACTTTTTCAGACTCTCCATTTTGTTTCTGAAATTTGTTGCTCACTCAGTACTTTCTGTCACTGATTGACTACCATGTATCAGAAGAAAAGGGATTGAAAATTTCCATCCACCTTGATGTCTGTGACTTCGTCTATGTTGAAAATATTAAACAGCTCTCTTTTATGCCAAAATATTTGCTGATTTTTACTTCAATGTGGCTTCTGCCATGAGTCTGGGAGGTTCAGTGAAGTTTTCCACTGGTTGCCTTTTTGACTGGTTGGTCAATTCTGGTTTTGTTCATGGACTGGTGGTTTGGGCAGCTGTTTTCTTCTGGAATAGTTGTTCACTGAGATATCATCAAGCCCTCCAACTTTTCTGATGAAGTTGAGGTCAAGACTGTCATGCAGGTTCAGAAGTTAAGTTGGTTGAATGTGGTCAAAATACACAATTTCAACTCTCTAACATCCATGTTGCAGTGTGACCTGCAGCATTCCTATGTTTCATATGGTTATTCCACATGTCCAAATGTCCCATATAGTTTTACCTCAGTAGTTGTTTTTTTTATATCTAATCTGATGGGACAGTAGCAGTTGCCCTATATCAAGCACAAAGTCAACGGGATGCCTATTAATGTGGATGAGCTCTGTCTCTTCAGGCTGATCTAGTTTAGTTAGTTCCCCTGGGTATGGGAAAGCCTTGGCTATCTTCTTCAAATGCAAGTATCTCATCTAATGCAGATATCTTATAACGGTGGTAGGTTTTCCACTCTGTACACTTTGTAATGTTTTGACCTCCATACTTCTGTTGTCCTGAACCTGTGGGTGGAATCTTATAGGGGCTTGAACGACATGGGCTATGGTGAGAAAGTTTGGAGAATCATGTGAGAAGTTGGGCAAGGCCTTTCTTGACATTGGGACATTTATTCCATTTTCAAATAGAACTGCAGGCTTCAAGACCTGATTCTCCCTAGGGAGTGGTGAGATGTCTGTTAATTGTTGCTTATTATTAACCATGTTAACTTGCAAATTGTGCATCATTAGTTTGTAGCTTTCTGTCCCACCATCTTCTGCAAGGAAACTTTGTGTCAACAATTCCTGATGTGAAAGAGTGACATTTGGTGATTTACGCTAGGTCCTCCAGACTACCATCATGGACACAGGCAACAATAGCTCAGATCATGGTGGCCTAGTGGAATTATCGCTGGTCTGTTAATCCAGAGATCTAGATAATGTTCCGGGGTCCCGGATTCAAATCACACCAGGGCAGATGATGGAATTCGAATACAATAAAAATCTGGAATTAAGAGTCTAATGATGACCATGAATCCATGGTTGACTGTTGAAAAATCCCATCTGGTTTGCTGATGTCTTTTAGGGAGGGAAACTGCCATCCTTACCTGATCTGGCCTACATGTGTCTCCAGGAATACGATTGACTCGTAACTGCCCTCTGGGCAATTAGGGATGGGTGTTAGATATTGGCCTAGCATGCGGCGCCCTCATCCCATGAATGAATAAAAAGAAAGAAACACTTGTGCGGACCCCATATCCACGGACCCTCACATTCAACATTTGCCAGCCTCTTGGGACCCTGATGATGTCTTGTCTGATCCTTGTACAAGGCACTTCTACACTTTAGGGCTGCAGTAGTAACTAGTATTGCAATGCTGCTGCAAGGCCCCACGTCATGGGAGGCTTCCCAGCTGACTGATTGGACCTTGCTGCATCTCAGGGTTGTGTGCTTGCTTTCTTAGTACACCCTTGCCTTGTGCCTACCTGGACACTCACAGTATAACTGTCTTGCCTTACTTTTTTGTGCTTTTCTCTAACCTCATCCCTTGCACCTGCCCTGTCAGAATTACTAAGCTCACATTATTTCTGTTACTTTGCTTTGTAGCACAGATACAAATCCAGAATGTTTGTCATGGTTGTCAACAGCTCTCAGTCAAATCAAGAAAGACTGCCTTCAGAAAAGGGCTCTGGCATAATAAGTTAAGGGCAGCCTCGGACATCAAGTTCCTCTTCTCATAAGGGATAAGAAGCTGAATGTCAGGCAGCCTTCAACCCATCTTGGCTCTTTCTGCCTATGATAGGCTGTGGTCTCCTGGATTGGTAGAATGGTGATTGGTAGAGTCAGTCCAGCATCAAATAGGAGGTGCACAATAGAAGCGTGATAGATAGTTTATGAGTTGATGTTGAGATAATAATAACAAGAAGATTTCTTAGGCCTCACAGAGAGAAACCCTCCATGAAACTCGACAAAATTGACACATCCAAAATATCATAAGATTTTGCTCTGTGATTAATTTCACACATCTTCTGGAACTGATCTACACTTATTCAAATGTAGTATTCCTTAACGATGACTAGACATTGTCTATGCCTGTGAGCTCTTGTTTTCCCTCAGCACTGAGATTTTTTTCAGCATCAGACATTTGACTTAATCTAAGTGCAGTCTTATCACATGCCTCTGTCGAGTGTCCATAACTCAGAAAATTAATAAACTCTGTAGGTCTCCTGAGATAGGGCTGTTCTGCTCAGGATCTGTCTGTGTCTTTTTGCTTCCAGCACATAGCTTTCTCCAAAGTTAAATCTTCTTTAAAATGTGAGAACCTGACCATTTTAACAACAATGCTGTTTTTTTAGAAAGGCCCACGAGAAACTTTTCCAAGGATCTGTGGAAACCACTAATGAAGTTGTCTGTAGATTCTCTGGAAAGCTAAACTCTGCTGTTAATTCTTCTTCAGTCAAGATTTTTATTTGTTCTTAAACTGAAATAATTATCAAAACCTTTAAGGCTTCTTCAAAAAGCATGCAGTGTCTTTGATGTCTTGTCTGTCAATAACAATCTGTAATCAGACCCATTTAAAATAATCACGTATTAACTTGCTCAATTTCATTCCTTGTGGTTAATATGAAGTAGTAGTTAAAGGCCTGTATTGTCTCAAGAAAGTCCAATCTTGTGTCTTGTGTAGTCCTTTACTAACTACGAATTTGCTAAGAAGTATTATATATTCTTCCATCTCTTCTCAGTGTGCTGAATAATCTTATTTCTGTGAAGGTATTTTAAATCTATATACTTTCAATATCACTTTAAATTTGCCATTCTTTAAGCTTGCATTCTCGTATTCAGTAATGCTGTTTTAACCTGAATGATTGTACATTGGAGACAGTTCAGAGGTGCATTGGTTCTTGGGATCAAGGGGTTGACTTATGGGGAAAATTTGAGGACATGGGGCCTATACCCATTGGAGCTTAGAAGATTAGGAGTTAATTTTATCTTACTGGAACATTTTGAGGGGCACAGCAGATGAGGATGTTTCACTTTATGGGGAAACATAAAGAACTTGTGGGCACAGCTTCAGAAGGAGGGACTCCTCTTTAAAATGGAGATGAAGAGAGATGTGTTCTCTTTAAGTCATTAATGTTTAGAATTAAATAGTGGAGTAGGCCTAAGGGGTTAAATGACCTACTCTTGCTCCCATTTCTAATATTCTCCTAGTGAAATGTGGGAAAAACTAAACTGTACTTGATAAGGTCAACAAAGCCATTAAACAGTGGTTCAGTTGAGAGTATTGTATAAGGTAATGATTGTGAAAGTGCTAATATTGATGTTATATTGGTTCCACCCATTCTCATGATGCCACACAATCATTTTGTGATTGGAGACGGAGTTCTGCTCTAGCTTTCAGAATGGATTGGTATCAGCTCTGAAGAAAGAAGTGAAGGAGGATTTGTAGAAGCAAACCACCTTAAATAGTCCTAACTCAGTAGCAAACATACATTTGAAGTGTCAAGTACCACAAGATAGCAGGAATCATCATCTCTGAAAACATAACATAGTTGTAGTAATGCATATCTGAACCTTAGCATAAGAAGAAGCAATTCAGAATACTTGGAAGAAAAGACAGAAAGTTCCAAGCAGTTGAATTTACCACTTTAAGAACATTATCACTTTAAGAAGTCATGATGTGGAGGTGCTGGTGTTGGACTGGGATGGACAAGGTTAAAAATCACACAACATCAGGTTATAGGCCAATAGGTGTAGAAGCTTTTGGAGCACTGCTGCTTCGTCAGGTAGCTAGCTGACAAAGGAACAGAGCTCCGAAAGCTTGTATTTCTAAATATAACCTGGTGTTGTGCAATTTTTAACTTTGTTCACTTTAAGAAGGCATAGAAAATCAGTCAGTAGTTTAGATGCATTGACCAGATAGAGACATAAGACCATAAGAAATAGGACTGGAAGTAAGGCCATTCGGTCCATCGAGTCCACTCCACCATTCAATCATGGCTGATGGGCATTTCAATGCCACTTACCTGCACTCTCCCCGTATCCCTTAATTCCTTGCGAGATTAAGAACTTATCAGTCTCTGCCTTGAAGACATTTAATGTCCTGGCCTCCACTGTGCTCCATGGCAATGAATTCCACAGGCCCACCACTCTCTAGCTGAAGAAATGTCTCCTCATTTCCATTCTAAATTTACCTGCTCTAATTCTAAGGCTGTGCCCTTGAGTCCTAGTATCGCTGCCTGACGGAAACAATTTCCCAGCAACCACCCTTTTTAAGCCATGCATTACCTTGTACATTTCTATTAGATCTCCCTTCAACCTTCTAAACGCTAATGAATACAATCCCAGGATCATCAGCCATTCATCGTATATTAGGCCTACCATTCCAGGGATCATCTGTGTGAATCTCCGCTGGACACGGTCCAGTGCCAGTATGTCCTTCCTGAGGTGTGGGGTCCAAAACTGGACACAGTATTCTAAATGGGGCCTAGCCAGAGCTTTATAAAGTCTCAGTAGCACATCACTGTTTTTACATTCCAACACTCTTGATATAAATGACATTACATTTGCTTTCTTAATCATGGACTCAACCTGCAAATTAACCTTTAGAGAATCCTGTACTACACTCCCAGATCCCTTTGTACTTTGGCTTTATGCATTTTCTCACCATTTATAAAATAGTCCATGCCTGTGTTCTTTTTTGCAAAGTGCAAGACCTCGCATTTGCTCACATTAAATTTCATCAGCCATTTCTTGGACCATTCTCCTAAACTGTATAAATCTTTCTTTAGCCTCCCCACCTCCTCAGAACTACCTGTCTGTTCACCTAACTTTGTATCATTGGCAAACTTTGCCAGAATGCCCCCAGTCTCTTCATCCTGATTATTACTATATAAAGTGAACAGCTGCGGCCCGAATACTGAACCCTGCTGCCATCCGAAAAAGAACTTTTTATCCCAATGCTCTGCCTTCTAACACACAGCCAATCCCCAATCCATGCCAGTAGCTCACCTCGAACATCATGGGCCCTCACATTATTCAGCAGCCTTCCGTGAGGCACCTTATCAAAGGCCTTTTCGAAATCTAGGTAGATAACATCCACTGGGTTCCCCTGGTCTAACCTACTTGTTACCTCTTCAAAGAATTCGAATAGATTTGTCAGGCACGACTGCCCCTTACTAAATCCATGCTGACTTGTTCTAATTCGACCCTGCACTTCCAAGAATTTAGAACTCTCATCCTTAACGATGGATTTTAGAATTTTACCTACAACCGAGGTTAGGCTAATTGGCCTATAATTTTCCATCTTTTGACTTGATCCTTTCTTGAACAAGGGGGGTTATAACAGTGATTTTCCAAGCATCTGGGACTTTCCCTGACTCCAATGATTTTTGAAAGATTACAACCAACGCCTCGGCTATTTCTTCAGCCATCTCCCTCAGAACTCTAGGATGTAGCCCATCAGGACAATTTTTAGACCTTTTAGCTTTTCAAGTACTTTCTCCTTTGTAATGACCACCATACTCAACTCTGCCCTTTGACTCTCCTTAATTGTTGGGATATTGCTCATGTCTTCCACTGTTTATTAAGTTCTTCAGCTATTTCCTTATCTCCCATCACTAGCCTTCCTGCATCAATTTAGAGTGGCCCAATCTCTACTTTTGCCTTTGTTTGTTTCTTATGTATTGAAAGAAACTTTTGCTATCATTTCTAATATTACTGGCTAGCTTACCTTCATATTTGATCCTCTCCTTCCTTATTTCACTCTTTGTTATCCTCTGTTTGTTTTTGTAGTCTTCCCAATCTTCTGATTTCCCCGTACTCTTGGCCACTTTGTCGGCTCTCTCTTTTTCTGTGATACATTACCTGAAGCCATGGTTGTCTCATCCCCTCACCCCGAGTAATCTTTCTTTTCTTTGGGATATACCTGTGTACTGTGTCCTCAATTCCAGAAACTCCTGCCATTGTTGCTGTGGGGGGAAGACATGGAAGCAGTAAAAAGGAAGCTCAGTAGTCAAAAGGAAAAACTTCATCTAGAAGCTGGTAAAATTTTTAGGACAGATATGTGATGTAGCAGCTTCCTGACTGATAAAACACAGATAGAATGCTAACTTGGCCAAACACAAGGATTGCTGGGTATATTAGATTCTCTCCAGTGTGGAAACAGGCACTTCGGCCCAACAAGTCCACACCGCCCCTCCGAAGAGAAACCCACCCCCCTACCCTATATTTACCCCTGACTAACACTGTGGGCAATTTAGCATGGCCAATTTACCTGACGTGCACATCTTTGGATTGTGGGAGGAAACCGGAGCACTCGGAGGAAACCCACGCAGACACAGGGAGAATGTACAAACTCCTCACAGACAGGCAGGCAGGAATCAAACCCAGGGCCCTGGTGCTGTAAGGCAGCAGTGCTAACCACTGTGCCACCGTGCCGCCCCAGCCAAGTAAAACTCTGAAGTCACAAAACTTAGACAACAGACACTGTTCAAGCACAGCACCCAGGTGCTAATGAGATTTAACTTAAGGTAAAAGGACAACAGTTATCCTGGACAGACATATCCCCAAAACCTAACCACCAAACAAATGAGGGCCCTTACTGCAAGGCACTGAATCCCGGTATACAATACGAACAAACATTAGCAAGCCATCTAAATGATTAACAATGCTTCAAACTATTAAGCAAGTCTCCCTGAATGGCCAGAACTATAGAAAGTTCCAGAAAACCATAAAAACAGTGTTCACCTGCAGACTGATCTCTTGGATCTTCTGAGGAGATCAGCATCACAAAAAGCAGAGACCATTCGGAGACAGAGGAAGAAAGAAAGAAGCTTTACAGCCCCACAGAGACAGAGAGGGATCACCTGCGCAAACCTACAAGAGATTCGAGAAGTATTTTAAGCTTAAGGGTCCAAATGGGATTAGAGATAGTATTATTGGATGTAGGTTTGCTCACTGAGCTGAAAGTTCATTTCCAGACGTTTCGTTACCTTATGAGGTAACATCTTCAATGGACCTTATGCGAAGCAATGCTGAAAATTCCTGCTTTCTATTTATATGTTTGGGTTTCTTTGGGACAAACAGGCAGAAAACTAGCCACCAGGATACATGAACACCAACTAGCCACAAAAAGACACAACCCTCTCTCATTAGTATCCTCACATGCAGATGAGGAAGGACACCATTTCGACTGGGACAATACATCCATCCTAGGACAAGCCCAAACAAAGACACACACAAGAAATCCTAGAAGCAAGGTATTCCAACTGGAACGCTATCAAAAAACACATTGAGTTAGACCCCACCTACCACCCCCTGAGAAATGGAACAGGAAGTGACTTCACCACAGGAAATGACATCACCAACCCAAAGAAACCCAAACATATAAATAGAAAGCAGGAATTTTCAGCATTGCTTCACATGAGATCACTGAAGATGTCACCTAGTAAGGTAACGAAATATTTGGAAATGAACGTTTCAGCTCAGTGAGCAAACCTACATCCAAAACCTCAACCTGAGTTACAAATCTTCTCAAAACTCGCTAATATAGTATTGTTTTGTAATGAAAACTATTATAACATGTTTCCTAAAAGATTTGGGACTGCTTTGCATAGGTACTGACTTCGAGTCATAGTGATTTGATCGCTTCGGTATTGTGGGACACCTCGGCAAATACATTAGTAACTTGTTTTAAGGAGGAACTAGACAACAGCGGGCTATGAAAAGAAAAGACTGTATAGCTTCATCTTGTCATAAAACACACACATAAGTGCTTTTTTATCCAAAATCACTGCACAGCAATCAGAAGTGGAAATATAGGATAAGTACATTCCCTTCCTAGCCCACAAGTCCTTAAGCTCCAACAACCATCGTGGCTAAAATCAACTAAATCAGTAGACTTCCAACAGATCTGAGTCTTGAAATCTTATCTCATGGGGAAGTGGCAGCAAAGATTTTCAAGACCTCACCTAATTTCTGCCTTTTATAAACACACTTGCATGTACACTCAGTTGCATGTACTATTTCCATCCATATACAAATATCCAGCAGTGACCCTGTTGCACTTTGTTGAGACCAAATTTTTTTCTGAGCTTGCTGATTGTCTCATTATTTACTTGTAAAATTCTTATTTTTATAGTATGGCAAATGCATTTAATGCAAATGTTGCTTAATCTGTGGAAGGACTATATTTTCCAAACTAAGTGATTGTTTGTTCCAGATTGCTCGAGGCTTATAACAATGTGATATTCTGTGGAAGGAGTAAGGACTTGGAGGGATCTCTAGTGACAAGCTGAGGTCATTCACTCCATTTGAACACACTTGCAGCATGCTCCGAATTTAAATATAGGGGACAGCACCAGACATATTACCCACCAGTTCTTGCCTTGACAGTTCCTTTCATTTAATGTGGCATTATTGCCAGGATTAATAAATGGAAATAGTTGTTTAGGAAAAACACTACACTTACATAAAGGAGTCACAAATAGACAGCAACACAAATACAGTAACTTATAAGTAATCTTATTTGAAATTTAGAGGACAATTCTACAGCCCATTATTTCACAAGCAGCAAGTAAGCAGCAATGTTGCACAGACGAAATACATCAAAGATTTAAAAAAGAAACAGGTCTTTCCACAGTATAGTTCCACATAATGGATACATTTGTTCACTGTTTAACCCTCACTTCAAATCCCCAAACAATAAGCTGTTTAATTCCCCAAAAATACAAGTACCAAGGACAGCAAGCAGTGTTGAGCCTGTCAGGAATGAGACAAGCTAGAATTTCCTGGGGAAGACTTGAAGCTCATTCAACCATGTTATTTTCTGCGCAATTCTTTGCAAGTGTATAAAAAAAAAGAGGCATCAAAGAAATTCTGGGAACAATTACCTTCTCCGTCTGGATTGGTGCATTGCTTGGCTATATCTGAGCAGAAACCAGTGTGATTTTACCCTTTCAAAACTGGTTGAGTGATGAGAGATTAAACCTCAATAGTGTTTTAAATTATCTTTATTAACACAAGTAAATTAGTAGGGTCATAGCCTCTTATCACAAAGCACTCAAACAAAAAAAAAACGAAGCAATAACTAAATGAAAATTGATCTATCCACTTTGAAGATTCAACTTTATAGGCAAATTTTAAAATTATACATTCAGAACCAAAAGTATGAAAATCTTATAATCTTTCCTACCCTTAGAAGTCTTTGTGGAAGACACAGTTTGTTGTATGACTGAGATACTAAGCGAAATGTTAATCTTTGCCTATGGTACATTAAATGATTTTAGCCAGATTACAGTTACCTTGGTGGATTACATTGAGCTGCAAAGAGAAAAAAAACAGTTCTGGTTTCCTAGTGACCTCTGCTGAAAATTGTATGTATCTGGCTTCGAGTGAAAATAGACTTGGCCTTGATCCAAGACATGCACATTCGCATAGTCTATTTTAGCTCACACACTAAGAATGGCTAATCAGGAAATATACCAGAGGATGCCCAGTCAGTAATTGTAGAATCTTATTCCAGCAAAATTTAGACTTTTGGTGTGAAGGAAGAAGAACTGGAAAATAACTGCTGTATGGGCTCTTTACAAGACTTGAATTCAGTTGCATTCTCAGGTGTAAGAACAAAAGATTTGAAAAAAACTCAGCTGGTCAAGCAGGATCTGTGGAGAGGAACAGAGTTAGTGTTACAGGTCACTGACTTGATGTAAGGTTATAGATCTGAATTGTTAGCTTTTTCCTGTCACCGTTGCTGCCTGACCTGCTGAGCTTTTCCAGCACTTTTTGTTCATATCAGATTTTTATTTTTATTTTTGTCTTAAAGTCATATTCTCAGAGATTATCATGAGCGGTGGCTGAAACTTCATAAAAAAACAGTCCATCAACTTGTAAGAGGAGGTAGAAGACTAATTCCAAGATTTGGCAGGCTTTCAGGGGATTCCCTTTGCTGACAGTGGAAAATTAAGGGGAATAACAGGAGAAAATGCAAACAGAATCCAATCTTAACTTCAGGATTCCCTTCAAATGTATCTCATAAAAAGGAAGGAATCCCTTAAGAAAGGTTAAGAGATAATTTAGTGAAGGCATTGGCAGATTTCCTGAGCTATATTATATACTTAGAGCCAATAGGAGATATAGGCATCTCCATTACCCAAAGCACTGAATAAAGCATTGGCAAATGTGTATTCAATGATACACATCTTTATATGAGGAAAATCAATCAAATAGATTGGCAGTATAATCAATTTGCTGATTACATTGCTCTATAATCAGTTATGCTCCTGTGCACAGTGGAGAAATGGTTACAGTCTTGGCCCTTTATTACCATCACAAGTCTGTTCATGCAAGATTTTAGTGGTTAAGGCACTTCAATATGATATACACCCGTTGGAGATTGTTCATGCAATATCAAGCTTTTCGAAACTCTAGGCTGTTGATATGTTATTGCATCAGATGGATAAAGTCCATCATGTTTTGTTTAAAAATGTGCTCAATTTAACCATGAAAAAGTTAAACTTCAATGTTCAAATTTTCTGTGGATAATCAAACTTTTATAATTTTTCACAAAATAGATAAGATTGGGAAGGCCATTTAGCTCACAAGATCCAATTAGCAGGAAACTCTAATCCTTCACTGCAGATGTGGTTCTGTTTGCCGAGCTAGGAATTTGTGTTGTAAACGTTTCGGCCCCTGTCTAGGTGACATCCTCAGTGCTTGGGAGCCTCCTGTGAAGCGCTTCTGTGATGTTTCCTCTGACATTTATAGTGGTTTGTCTCTGCTGCTTCCAGTTGTCAGTTCCAGCTGGCCACTGCAGTGGCCGGTATATTGGGTCCAGGTCAATGTGTTTGTTGATAGACTCTGTGGATGAGTGCCATGCCTCTAGGAATTCCCTGGCTGTTCTCCGTTTGGCTTGTCCTATAATAGTGTTATCCCAGTCGAACTCATGTTGCTTGTCATCCATGTGTGTGGCTACTAAGGATAGCTGGTTGTGTCGTTTCGTGGCTAGTTGGTGTTCATGGATATGGATTGTTAATTGTCTTCCTAGCACACAAACCAACAGCCACTCTCAGACAACAACTCACCAGGACAAAGGACCCAATACCCAGCATGAGCAAAACCAATGTAGTGTACAAAATCCCATGCAAGGACTGCACAAAACACGACTTAAGACAAACAGGAAGACAGCTAACGATCCGTATCCATGAACACCAACTAGCCATGAACCAACATGACCAGCTATCCTTAGTAGCCACACAAGCAACATGAGTTCAACTGGGACAACAGTACTATTATAGGACAAGCGAAACAGAGAACAGCCAGGGAATTCCTAGAGGCATGGCACTCATCCACAGATTCAATCAACAAACACATCGACCTGGACCCAATATACCGGCCACTGCAGCGGACAGCTGGAACTGACAACCGGACGCGGCAGAGACAAACCACTATAAATGTCAGAGGAAACATCACAGAAGCGCTTCACGGGAGGCTCCCAAGCACTGAGGATGTCACCTAGACAGGGGACGAAACGTCTGCAACACAAATTCCCAGCTCGGCGAACAGAACCACAACAATGAGCACCCGAGCTACAAATCTTCTCACAAACGTCACTGCAGAATCGAGTGTTGTCTTAAATAGTTTCTGAGATATTATTTTTCTGCTCTTCGCTGGAGAAGAAAGTTCTAATTCTCTTTTCACAAAGATTCTCAAAATCCAACTGTTAATTCATGCATAAATCCACAGACTGATGGTTAGTAAGGACTCCAGTTCTAAACCAGAATAGATGAAGGAATGCAGAAGTGACCAAAGAACAGGAGGACCTTTGGTCAACAAACAAGAATGTAAAATGAAAATTAAAACCGATTTCTGGGATTTCAGGTAAGAATGCATCGTGTGGTTTGTCTGAGAGACCTGTCATACAGACAGTAGATCATGACACTTCTGAAGTGCTCTGAACCATGACTGTATGAAAAGCTGACCTGACTCCATTAAAATTGCAGAGATAAAGGATTATGGAGCCAACCAGGTCAGGAATGCAGGGTGCAGGCTTGCAATCCAAGCCAGACTGCACCATTAAAAGGCTTTCCCGAAAATCTGAAACTCTGGGAATAGTAGAATAGTATCAGAATGTGTCCCTGAATCAAAAGCCGCCTGACATTTTTCAAATGCTCCCAAGACATTCCACTCAGTAAAAGTCCAATGCAGGGTTTCACCACTTTTTGTCAGAGTTGTTTTCTTTGCATTTCAGGAGGTCAGTACACCAGGTAAGTCCTAGTTTGCAGTCCCCACTTCAGTTGTGCTGGTTTCGTCATTTGACATAGGCAGATAACCCATCTCACTGAAGCCCATTAAATGTTATAAGGGAAGGCAGCTCTACAAATATCTGGGCTGTAATACTACTTGTTGTACCTCTGTCAAAATTAAAATTTCAGCAGATGAGACAATCATGAATATTAACTTCAATAAATCTAAGCTATTAAATTGAAACAAATCTTACCTGTTCCCTTTTTTATTTAAATGTTCCTTTGATTTTACCATTTTAGGAATCAAAATGCACACTAATGTTATTTTTTCAGCTGCTTTGCTCTGTGGAGATGGTATTGACGAGTTTTCATTGCCTTCAAAGTAATCCAGTAGCCCATTTCTTTGCCAAACAAAAAGCAATAATTCTAACATTGACCAGCTTCACCTTCGGTGGTGTGTGAAAGGTAAAGCGTTGGTTTAGTGTGTGCTCTAATCAGTGGTAAACATCTATTCATATTATTCCATACCACTGAATACAGTCATCAACTGTGTGTTGACCTCCACCAGAGCATAGCGTGCAGTTGTTGGAAAATTTTTGAGATCCTTCTCTCAATATTTGAGAATACTTGAGACTTCAGGACATCCTGGACTGTTAGCAACCCTTTAAGCTGGAATATTATCGTTAATCGAGGACTGATTTTAAAAAAAACTCCTTTCCTTCATCTCCATCTCTGCAAACTAGTTGTGGGTGTTGGTCAGGCCAAGTCACAGACTGAATTACTCTGAGGATCTCTTACTGCAGTTCACACTGATCATTGGTCACCTCCTTGCCTGGCAGCTTTTTGCATCATATCATTTATGTATAATATCCAAAGTAAGCAAGATTTTGTGGGCATCCACAAAATAGACTGAAAGCCCTGTTTAATTGGCAGAGACTTACCACTCTACCATCTAAGTGTCAGCCCCTGCCACACATCTCATATGCTCATCTCACATGTCTTCCACATTATTGGTCACAGATTTCAAATGGATGTAGAGCCAACAGAAGAGTCAGTGCTTCTCTTTCTGTTGTCATACCTTTGGTTTCTTCAAACAATAACTGACTGCCCATTCAGTAGAAAGAAGATTACATTTGAGAAATTAATGTTGATAAATCCCCAGAACCTGATGGTCTTCATTTCAAAGTATTGAAGGGGGTGGCCACAGAGACAGTCACCAAAGTATCACAACTATCTTCCAAATTCTTTGGATTCTAGAATGATTCCTGAAGATTGGAAGGTAGCAAATGCCACCTCATTATTTAAGCAGGGAGTGAAATAATTTGTATCTGATACATCTTCAATAAGAGAAGATTATTTGGAAGTACTTGCTGATTTCTGGAAAACTTCAGCCTAAGAGTCAATTTTAGGGAGTTGCATTCCAGGCTTTTCTCTATGAGCTCTAGCAAGTTCTCACAGTCAATTCTCTGCTGCTCACCTCATTATATCTGCAGCAGAGGTACTCACTGTTACTAGGATCTTCCAGGATTTCCACTGCTAGCGCTAGGTCAATTGCTGCAAGCCACAAATAGCCTTTTACAGTAACTAATAGGAGGGAAATGACAAAGAACAGCTTCTGAGGGCCCATGGGTGACACTTCATTGAAAGTAGAAGCTCTCATTCATAAACGTCTTGCTATTTTACATCACCTTGTCTGATCGATTATTATAGTAAGTGCAGCACCAAGAATCAGGCCACAGAGGCACAGGCCTATCAGCACAGTACCATGTTAGAACTCTTTCTAAGAGAATGCTACTCTTTCCCAGCATAGGGAGTACCAGGAAGAAAGGGATATGAAGGGGTGGGGGTGGGGGGGTGTTGGGCTTGATGACACAGTTGAGGCCTGCAATTCACAGCGGTAAGTGTGACTTGCATTGTCTTCCATAATCTCTCAACTCTGAAACACAGTCTACAAATGGAAAGTGGCTGTGGCCACACTTGGAGTGAATGGAGTCAGTTGTTTTTTTATTCCACCAAATAGGCTCCATTTCTGGGAATGGTTGTCCTTTCAAGCAGTAATTGCACTGCTTACTGAGTACAGGTTGCAGACATCTCTAATCATAGCACCCTGCACATGCAATGCAGACAGTGTCCAACTGTGGAGGGTGCAAATGCTAGTCATAAATCCTGACCATGCCATTTGTGATTGCAGCTTGAAGATAGTGTTTACAATTAAAAACCCTCTCAGAATATGGAAGGGTTACAGGAGGGCCAGTGTATTTTGTCCTTCATGCCATTTCCTTTACATGATCAAAGTGCAGTGTTGGCACAGACCGAGGATATCTTGGGACACTATTACCAAATTATGCCAGCAGGGCCTGTGACATGAAGGAGCAGCTGTCACCCTATCTCAGTGGCTATACAGCTGCACTGTTTTAATGCAACTGGCTTCTTCCAAGGAGCTGCAGGGGACCTGTGTGGGCAGTTCCTATTATCCACTCACAAAAGCATCAAGGCTGTTACCAATGCCATTTATGCCCTATTACACCACTTCATCTTTTTTCCCCTATTACACCACTTCATCTTTTTTCCCCATGATGATGTCCATGCCACAGCCCGGACTATAGGCTTTGCCAACATCGCTGGCTTCTCCAAGGTGTGGGGTGCAATAGATTGTGCGCCTATCACCTTGAGAGTGCCATGTCATTAACAAGGCTGACTTCTTCAATAGGAAAGGGTTTCACTACAGGAATAAAAGTTATCTGTGATCATCACTACCACTTGTTAGAAGTCTGTGCCAGGCATCCTGGAAGCTGCCATGATGGCTATACCCTTGAGAACACTGTTGATGTTCCTGTTGCATTTGAGAGTCCAGATGCCTTACAGAGATGGTTACTAGGGAATAAGATGTACCCCATGTAACCATAGCTGATAGCTCCATTACATTAAAAACCTGACTGAAGTGGAGCATAGATACCCTGCCACCCAATCTTCGTTCAGGATCATTGCCAGATAATACGTCTGCTGAGAATAAGGTTACAATGCTGGATCAGTTTGGGGGTGGGGGCGGGAGCCCTTAGAGAGCTACTTCTTGCAATTAACTGATCTGTGTTTAGAGATATCCCAGTTTCTTATTGCGGGAATAGAGAAGTAGTCCTGCTCCTCTCGAACTGTTACTCCAGAAGGTGCTTCAAAGATCAGTTGTTTACTTCAGAGTTTAATGGTATTCCCCAAAAGACCTGGACAGATGAAATATAAAGTTTCTGTGTTCAATAGGATTATCAAGTTACACATATTTTGCTACAAATTATTTATAATTTTAATGGGGCACTGCTGAAGCAATCAGCAAAGCATTCATGAACTTCCAGATTCCCATTCCATTTCTCTCCAAAAGGTTCCGACGATAAACCAACTCAGTTTCTCTTGGAACAGTCTTTGGTTGCTCTCCCTTACTGTTTCCCAAACAAGAGATTCACCATCTTTCAGCACTTTTGCAGTCATGTTTGCTGTGGGTCTCATTCTATCACTGGTATGGAAATAATCTAATATGAACCTTGCAAGTTTAAATTAGCAAGCATGCTGTATGAGCACACACGTGTGCATTATTGGAAGGTACCCTATGAAATTCCTTATATTCTAACATTTTATAGTTGCTGTATGGGACAGGGTGTATATAATTAGTGGGATCCAAAAAAGGCCAAAGGAACAGCTGATTACTATTGCTTCTTGATTCCCAATGAGAATGACATCTTCAAATTTGTCAAGGATAGAGGTTGAACCTTCTGAGCCAGAGCAATAATGTTGCCTTTAAGTTTAACTCGAAACCAAATAATAATTTTTTTTTATCCAATGATTAACCCAAACTGCTTCCCACCATCTTCCTTAGCACAAAAATGCAACCACTTGGCTCTTGAGCCCATTCGTATTTTCTGATTCGGTGACCTTCCTAGGTAACAGGGTGAATGTGAGGACTGCAGATGCTGGAGACCAGAGTCAAGATTAGAGTGGTGCTGGAAAAGCACAGCAAGTCAGGCAGCATCTGAGGAGCAGGAAAATCAATGTTTCGGGCAAAAGCCCTTCAGCAGGAATGAGGCAGGGAGCTTCTGGGGTGGAGAGATAAATGGGAGGGGAGTGGGTCTGGGGAGAAGGTAGCTAAGAGTACAATAGGTGGATGGGGGTGGGGATGAAGAGGATAGGTCGGAGAGGAGGATGGAGCAGATGGTGGGAAGGAAGATTGGCAGGTAGGACAGGTCATGAGGATGGTGCTGAGCTGGAAGGTTGGAGCTGGGGTAAGGTGGGGGGAGGGGAAATGAGGAAACCGGTGAAGTCCACATTGATGCCCTGGGGTTGAAGGGTCCTGAGGTGGAAGATGAGGCGTTCTTCCTCCAGGCGTCGGGTGGTGAGGGTGTGGCGGTGGAGGAGGCCCAGGACCTGCATGTCCTGGGCAGAGTGGGAGGGCGGAGTTGAAATGTTGGGCTACGGGGCAGTGGGGTTGATTGGTGCCGGTGTCCTGGAGATGTTCCCTAAAGTGCTCTGCGAGAAGGCGTCCAGATTCCCCAGTGTAAAGGCGACCGCATCGGGAGCAACAGATACAATTAATGACATTGGTGGATGTGCAGGTGAAACTTTGATGAATGTGGCTCCTTTGGGGCCTTGAATGAAGGTGAGGGGGGAGGTGTGGGTGAGGTTTTGCAATTCCTGCAGTGGCAGGGGATGGTGCCAGGAGGGGAGGGTGGGTTGTTGGGGGGCATGGACTTGACCAGGTAGTCATGGAGGGAACAGTCGTTCCCAAGTAACAACCTTTTAGCTGGCAATTTTTCGATTGATTTCTCACTTAGAATGAACATTCTGTGAAGAGGAAGGGTTCAGGATATCTGGTTGGCATGGATGAGTTGGACTGAAGGATCTGTTTCCATGCTGTACAATTCTATGAGTCTATTAAAAGGTGATGCCTGATATACAAACACATTTGCATTTCTAACTCTAGCTTTCTTTATACGATCTGAGTGAATACTAATTTAGTGTCATTATTGTCAAATTATGCTCATATTTATGTTGTAGACACTTACTCACTCAGGACAGGAGCGAGATAGCTCAAACTGATTTCACTGAGAACTCATAATTTCCATTCAGGTTTTTTAGCTCATAGAGGTGACCAGATCTAAATCTGACTTTCAGTGTTAAAAAAATTTGTTAATCTACCATTAGAGCCTCTATTTTTACAAAGTAGGAGAAATATATACAGTTAAGGAACAATTATGATATTATTTCAGCTAACCATTTTGTCTCAAAGAAGATACCATTAAGATGAGTTTAGAAGATTTACAGAATGTTTTTAGTTCTCAGTCTTTTGATGTCAATCCTTCCTCCATCTTCCAGCCAAAAGGATTCAAGTTCTGAAAAAGGAGCCTGTAATTGCTTGCCCCCTTTGTTATTTTCAAATAAACCTGCCAAAAATTGATGCAATTTTCCAAGCCAAGTTGACCTGTTTCAGTTTTGTGAACCAATTTTCTTCCTTCTGTTTGAGATTAGATTAGCCTTGTGAATCTATTTGGTGACTTTAGATGTGGAGACATGCTGTGAATACTCTGTTCAGGACAGAGTTTACAGTCAGGAAGGACACATGGTGGTTTTACTTTGTGTCGATAGTACGGTAGTTTCTTTTTAATCTTTCTTTTGTGTTTTATTTTCTGTCTTGGTTTGTTGCCCTAAAAAATAATATTATAACCCATTTTACTTGGTGATGTGCCAGGTTATCATTCCTCTGAGTATTTCAACTTTAAATAAGGGCTACAGTCTCTTTTGTAATATGACTCATTTCACTTGTACAACTGGCTCTGGAATATTCACTCAGAAATGTACATATACAATTCCCTTTTTTTCACCCATCAATGTATCATTCCTTATCTTCTGAAATCATTACTTCCTGCTGAAGTGTATAACACAAGTAACAGCAAATCTCAGGTGCTTTGCCCTATTCTTTGTGCAGGAACCTAGACAATAAGTGTTAGCAGATTTATCAGCTATATGTGGCAACAAGTTAACGCTCCAACAACATAATATGCACTTACTTTCCAGTTAAGCTCTTGATAGTGCTTAAGAAGAGGAATTCTGGCTGATTCTTTACTCATTGAGAGGGTGGTAAAGACATTGATAGCACATCTATCAACAATTCACTAAAAACATTCTAGATTAGTGGTGCTGGAAGAGCACAGCAGTTCAGGCAGTATCCAAGTAGCTTCGAAATCGACGTTTCGGGCAAAAGCCCTTCATCATTCCTGATGAAGGGCTTTTGCCCGAAACGTCGATTTCGAAGCTACTTGGATGCTGCCTGAACTGCTGTGCTCTTCCAGCACCACTAATCCAGAATCTGGTTTCCAGCATCTGCAGTCATTGTTTTTACCTAATTCATTAAAAGCAGCCAACTGAGCCAACTGGGAATCAAACAGAACCTTTACACCAAACTCCTGTCTTTTCCACATAACCCAGAACTTTTTTTTCTATTTAAATAATCACCCGATGCTCACTTGAAGGCTGGGTTGAATCTGTCTCTACTACTCTTTCAGGTAATGCATTCCAAAACTTGACCACTCGGTCGTTTTCTCACTTCACATTTGCTTCTTTTGTAATATACTTTAAATCTATGTCCTCTGATTCCTGATACTTTTATAAGAAAGGAGGGTTCTCCTTATCTGCTCTATTCAGACTCACATCTGTGGAACTATTCTTGTAAACCTCTTCTGCACCCTCTCCAATGAATTCACATATTTTCTAAAGTGGGGCACCACAAACATTTCTACCCACTTGGCTCACAGACACTTATATGCAGTACTAAGATTTATATGCCAGGGTAGAGGCAGAAAATCATTAGCATGAAACAGATATTGCTATCGATGACATAATACCCCAGTGTCCTACAAAACATTCAGCATGCTGTCACTGCTATTGTGCTCTATATCCCTCGCAATGAAGCCTTCTTAACAGTTCTCTTGTCCTGCCACCTTTGATGATTTTCACATCTATATATCCAAATCTTTCTGGTCCTGTACATTGTTGCAGGAATAGTAAATACTCATAGGAATGATAACCTGGCAAGTCACCAAGTAAAATGGGTTATAATATTATTTGTCTCTTTCCTAACACTCAGCCAATTTTGTATCTTCATTGCTTCTGTCTCTTTTATTCCATAATCTGCTATTTTCCTCACAAGTCTGATGTGATGGCACTGTATTGAACAAGAAGTTTTGTTTCTGTGCAGATGCTGGCTTTACAACTTGACCTGCTTGTAGAGCTCGCAGCTTATACTTTTACTGGGGTATTCACATATTTTGCTTTCACCATGCTGAATATTACCACAATTTCATACATTTCTACCCACTTGGCTCACAAACACTTATATGCATTACTAAGATTGGTATGTCAGGGTGTAGGGCAAAAAATCATTAGCATGAAACAGATATTGCTATCGATGGCATAATCCAAGGCCTGTCATGTGGAGTTACTGCAAGTTGCTTTATTTTTCTTTTACTCTCACCTCAACATTTTTTCCACATTGCTGCACTTAAAGAAATCAAAACTTACTTTTTAAAAATGGTTACTTGTAATCATTATTTATTTTTACAAATGCTGACCTACACTGCATGGTTTGAAATGTAGCCAGTTTCCCATTTCATATGGGATGTGGAATTATATTTGTAATTTATCCTAATTTCATACTTGTACGCTCCAAGAAGAAGAAAAAAAGGATTGTTTCAAAGTTACACAAACAGACACACACACAGACACACACACGAACATATTCATCGAAAATCCCTGCATATTGTATTAATCAAATTCTTTAAATTCTGTGTTGATTTCATACAATTGAACTTGTTTTGATGTTAATACAGTATCAAGAATGCAATTTTTACTTCACAAGTATCTGTCATTTGCAGAGGAGGGATATTATATTGTCTCTTTATTACTCCAATGCACCACAGCAAAATAAAGTAACATGCCAATGATACTAACTCTCAATCTGCAGGTAGAACATGGCTAACTGGGTTTTAAAAATATATAATTACCTGCTTTACTAAAGCTATTAACTAGGAAGACCTGTTCTGTAATTCCAAATAATCTACTTTAATGGATCCGACAAATTAAATGTGGGTACTCAGCCAAATGCAGCAGACCCATGATTGGGAGCCCGTTCCACTACCTTCGGCCTTGAGTAGATGATCTTATAGTCAAGATTAGAGTGGAGCTGGAAAAGCACAGTAGGTCAGGCAGCATCCAAGGAGCAGGAAAATCAACATTTCGGGCAGTAGCCTTTCACCAGGAATGAGGCTGGAAGCCTTGGGGGTAGAGAGATAAGTGGGAGGGGGTGGGACTGGGGAGAAGGTAGTTGAGAGTGCAGTAAGTGGATGGGGGAAGGGGTAAAGGTGATAGGTTGGAGAGGAGGGTGCAGCGGATAAGTGAGAAGGAAGATTGGCAGGTAGGACCAGTTATGAGAATGGTGCTAAGCTAGAAGTTTGGAACTGGGGTGAGGTGGGAGGGAGGGGTAATGAGGAAACTGGTGATGTCCACATTGATGCCCTGGGGTAGAAGGGTTTCAAGGCAGAAGATGAGGCCAAGGATGAGGAACTCCCCACATACATTCGGGACACCACCCACGCCCTCCACCTCCTCCAAGACTTCCGTTTCCCTGGCCGCCCCCAACACCTCATCTTCACCATTGACATCCAGTCCCTCTACACCTCCATCCGCCATGACCAGGGTCTTCAATCCCTCTGTTTCTTCCTCTCCCGACGTCCCTACCAGTACCCTTCCACTGACACTCTTGTTTGTTTGGCAGAACTGGTCCTCACCTACAACAATTTCTCTTTTGAATCCTCTCACTTTCTCCAGATGAAAGGGGTAGCCACGGGCACCCACATGGGCCCCGGTTATGCCTGTCTCTTTGACTATGTAGAACAGTCCACCTTCCGCAGTTACACCAGCACCACTCCCCACTTCTTCCTCTGCTACAATCATGACTGCATCGGTGCCACCTCATGCTCCCACGAGATGGTTGAGCAGTTCATCAGTTTCACCAACACATTCTACCCCGACCTTAAATTCACATGGACCATCTCTGACACCTCCCTCCCCTTCCTGGACCTCTCCATTTCCATCATTGATAACCAACTCAATACCAACATTTTTTATAAACCCACCAACTCCCACTATCTGGATTACACCTCTTCTCACCCTACCTCCTGCAAAAACACTATCCAGTATTCCCAATTCCTCCACCTCTGCTGTATCTGCTCCCAGGAGGACTGGTTCCACCACAGAACGTACTAGATGGCCTCCTTCTTTAAAGACCATAATTTCCCCTCCCTCGCGGTTGAAGATGCCCTCCAACATATTTCATCCATGTCTCCAACCTCCGCCCTCAAACCCTACCCCTCCAACCGCAACAAGGACAGAACTGATGAAGGGCTCCTGCCCAAAACTTTGATTTTCCTGCTCCTAGGATGCTGCCTGATCTACTGTGCTTTTCCAGCACCATTCTATTCCTGACTCTAATCTCCAGCATCTGCAGTCCTCACTTTCGCCTAGATGAGCTTATACTCTGGAGTAAGGTCCATAGCTATTGACTGCATGGAATATGTTATTGAAAGCCAATAAATGGGAAAACTACACTTCAGTGGCCTGCAAGTAGATTTAAAAACAGATATTTATAGGCTGCTCTGGAAACACAGGGATAGAACGTCCCTATAGATAGCTTGCACACTTTCAAAGACAGCAACTTTATATGATGTACCTCATGCAAACATAATTGTCACTAAAACTGGTTCATAAACAACATGTTACTATAAGCAAAATACATTACACAAACTCATTGGAATGGTCATCAGACCTGCAAACTCAAAAAGGTCAGAAGCAACCACTAAGAATACTTCTCAAAGGCTCCCATCAAAGAGGCACAGCAAACTTTCAAGGCATTTAATGTTTAAAAGTCCTGCTTATTAAAGCTTTGAAAATAATATGTTGAATTTTAAAAAGAACTATTGCTTGCTCTTTTGCTTTGTTTGTTATCATAAGACCATTGCAGGAATTGAGCTGATTGATGATTTTGTAACCAAGCATTATCAGAGCAGGTGCTTGACATTTTACAATTACTTTACAGTTAGAAATGGTTACAGAATCCATGAAATTGGACATTGCATTCCAATCCTTGCTGTTGTAAGGAATTATGCATTTTCAGAAATACTTATTGATTGAACACATTTATGTAATTCAAGGCATATAAATGCTGTAAATACATTTCTATGAGTGAGACTTTTTTCTGAAATATAGTGAAGTCTGCAATGGACATATGGAACTTTATGGATTTAAGTTTGCTTGCTGAGCTGCACGGTTCATTTTCAGATGTTTCGTCACCATACTAGGTAACATCATCAGTTGGTTGCTCCAACCAGAACTGTATCAACAAACACATCGACTTGAATTCCATTTACCACCCTCCAAGAGAAAGAACAGGAAATGACATCACCACTAGAAATGACATCACCAGAGGAAATGACATTGCCAACCAAGGAACCCTAAGTACATAAATAGAAAGTGGGTCATGACCCAAGTGCTTCACCAGAGGCTCACTGATGATATTACCTAGTATGGTGACAAAACGTCTGAAAACCAACCTTCCAGCTCAGTGAGCAAAATTACATCCAGAACCTCAAACTGAGCTAAAAATCTTCTCAAAACTCGCCAATATGTAACTTTATTTTATCTTTGTGTAACTCCTGAGTTCTGGTCATGGTGGATACTGGGTGAAATGATATGGTAGGTGTAACGGCAAAGAGTAGGAGTGGGATAATGGTTAATAAAGGGGCTATAGTGATGGGTACATGGATGTTGGCATGAATGTTATGAGGACTTTTGGGGTGGGTAGAGGACATGAGGTAGCAAGGGTGGGATGTGAAATGTGGTGGGGGTTGAGAGTTGGAGGAATGTTTTGTGTCTCATTCTTTTCTTTTGAATCTTGGACAGTACCAGAACTTCAAGTTAGAACTTTCAACCAATCTGCCTCCAACTCCTTGCATCCTCCTCCCTGCTTCTGGGGTTACCCAGCCCTACTTCTAATATAGTCCCAACAACCCCCTCCCCTCAAACCAAACCAAATGTCTGCTTTCTTGGCAGCATTTTAAAAGTTGGACTTCAGGGGCTAGGAGTTTTGACGACTATATGCACCAGACTTATGGATGAAAAACCAGGTCTAAATCACGATCAGGATACTCTGCCTCACAATGTTAAACATTCCATATTATTCTACAAAGAGCAGGAAAGTTTTTCCTGGTGTCTTAGCTAACACTTATCTCATAACCAACTCCCAAGCAGACTATCTGAACATTTATCTCATTCTGTTTGTTGGTGCTTGTGTGTACATTGTACACTTCATCACAATCAGAAAGTGCTCCATTAGACATAAACCACTTTGGGGGACACAGATATTGTGAACATGCAAAAACGCAATCCAACAATTTTGTTTGAATATCACCTGTGTATTTGGAAATTAAGGTAAGCATTCTTCCTGATGCCGTGCTTTTGTAGAACTGTAAACCAATACTGATCAAGAAAAAAGAGATACCTATCTCTTTGCTCTATCTCTTTGCTTATGATAATTCACCAATCTACAGCAATTCAGCCACAAAAAAAAGCAGACATCAACATTGCTACCACAACCAGCTACAAAATTATAAGTAAAACCACTGGTACCATGTGGTGATATGGTCAAAGCAAAAGGGATTGTAAGTGACTGACTGGTTCTTTCAAATATTAGACCAGGTAAAATTGGGGTCTGACTAGCTTTTTATGTTTCTATGATCTCTTAGTTATTACAATCATTTGTGTCTAAATGAACCTTAAAGACAAATAAATCAAATTCTTTAGATCTAGTTACTCAACTGCAATTTAGAAATAAGGGCCTGTTTTCACACTGTAGAGATTCTATGATTCTATATCAAATACTCATTCAGGAACATTCATACATAAACAATGTGATAGGTCCCAATGGAATTATTTATTGTTCTGAGTCTGAAACAACAATATTGCGCAGTTCTAGGTTTGGTCTTTTTGGCCACATCTTTTGGAAAAGGTTCTAAACTGTATCAAAATTTAATAATTTGATCAAAATATTTTACTACATTTGCAAATACATCATTCCCAAACCTAACTTGGTCTATTCCCGGAACACTTCTATGATTAGAATTCCACATTGGTATTAAAAAGTCATAATTGAGACGCAAGTCAGACTCACCCCAATTGCATTCGTTTGTCAAGCAGAATGATGAGTAGGCATTTGTTTTGTTTATTCATGTAGTTTTGATTATTCCAACTGCCCTCAGACCTCTTTAGAGTCTCAGCCTTGTAGAACATTAGATTGGCAGGTAAATGTCTTCTTTCCGAGATTGTGTACTTAGTCAGCAACTCTGGACCTTCCATTGTACTTCTTCCAAATGGACTCCATCATCAATCCAAATGCAATTCTCACCTTTTTATTTGTTCCATATAACTCCCTGGATTGAGAAGAACTTCAGCTTTGTGCAGAATCTGGTTCTGTTCCCAGATACTACCATCCAATTTAATAGTTTCCCACATACTTTTCGTCAACTTGTTGGTTCCTGGTTCCATTTATGACCTTGAGCTTTATCTGGAGTTTCCCATTTTATTTTGGATCCTATTGCCATGTTCTTATCCACTTAGGTGGGGAATACTCCCCCGTCTAATAATGTGTATATAGATTCCAAACAATCATGTTCCCTGCCCCTCCATATTATGCTTCTTTCTATGAAATATCCTGTCCGATTTCGATATAACATCATGCAAAGATGAAAAATAACCTCAGCAGGAAAACAATAAATGTAGTGCCTATAACTAGTTTCAATACAATGCATCGTATATTTTACTGTTAGTAGACAGAGGTCAAAGTAGTTAGAACTAACCATAATGAGAGAGCTAATATACAAATAAAATTGGCTTCAAACAGCCAAATAATCTTTTCCGATCCCTGACTTTTCTTGTAACTTGTAATAATGCTCTCAAAAAGATCCTGTAATTAAAGGCAGAATGTCTGAAGGCTTGGAGAACTTTGAGCTAACTAGAGAGGATGAACAATGATTTGTTAATGGTAGGTCATGTCTAAATATCTTAAAATTTAATGTTTTGATCAAGTAACTAAAATAGTAAAAGAGGAGTATTTATGAAAAGTAGTTACACTTCCTGTTGCAAGATTCTGATTGATTATTGAGTTGGCTTAGAACTGGGTGACAGCACTTGGCAAAATGTAACCATGAACAGATATGGGTCTGTCTGAAAACCAATCACCTGTGGTGTATCCTGCAGTGATCAGTGTTAGGACTTTGGCTGTTTAGTATTTTTATTAATGATTTGGATGTAGATATTTAGGACAAAATCTGCAAATTTGTTTTCATTGATCTGTATGTATGTTAGGACGACAGGCAATGTTTGGCCCCTACAGGTGAAATCAAATGCATTAAAACTTGAAACCCATAATAATTGTCAAATATTTAATTTGAAAAAGTGCCGTGTTATGCATGTGAAGAACATGAATATACAACATTCACAAATGGTTTGGAGAGAAGCATGTTGGACAGATAAAAAAGGAGTACTGGACTTTCTAATGCAAAAATATCAAAAGGTCTATGTGTGAAGCCATGAAATAATAACGAGAATAAATAGAAAGGTAATATACATTCATAAGACAACTTATTATAATACATTTAATTTATTCTTGCCTAAGACTTTAAACAGGCCTCAATTGATGCCCAGGAGAAAGTGAGGACTGCAGGTCCTGGAGATCAGAGTAGGGAGGGTCTTGCTGGAAAAGCGCAGCAGGTCAGGAGAATCCGAGCAGCAGGAGAATTGACATTTCGGGCATAAGCATGATTCCTGATGAAGGGCTTATGCTTGAAACATCGATTCTGCTGCTCCTGGGATGCAGCCTGACCTGCTGTGCTTTTCTAGAAAGACACTCTCAATTGATGCCCAGTATGGTTTCTTCACAGAATAGATAATACTGAGGCTTTGGAAAGAGATCAGAGGCAGGCCATGAGCTTAATTCACAGCATGAAGCATTTGATTATCAGAATAGGCTGGAATTGCAACTACATACTTTAAGGGGGTATATTGTGAGATAGGAGATGAGTTACTCAATACAGAGTTCCCTTCTCTTTTAACCACGGTATTTGTATGGCTTGTCCACTTAAGTTTTTGGTTAATGGTCCATATCAAAGAGGCTAAAGGAATCAAAGAGTATGGGGAGAAAGTAGATTTGAATACTGATTTGGATGATCATATTGTATGACAGAGCAGAGTCAAAGGCCTGAATTTCCTGCTCCTGCTCCCATTTTCTATGTTTCTGTTTTACAGTCCAGGATTATTGATGATAATGCCTTTGAATGTCAAAGGAAGATGATTAAATCCTTTCTTGATGACAATGGTCATTACTTGCGACTTATCACCCCAAACTGAAATGACTTTCAGGTTTCTGCGTGTGGACATGGAATTCCTGAGTACCTGAAAAATAAGAAATAGTGCTGAACATTGTGCAAGCATCAGCAAATATCCCCTTTCTGACCTTTTGATGGCGGTTTGATCAAGGAACTGAAGATGGTTGGGACTAGAACTCTATCTGTGGACATGAAGTGATATCCTGGGAATAAGATGATTGGTTTACATGAATGGCAACCATCTTCTTTGTACTATTTCCAATAACTGGAGAACATTCCCCAACCCCACCAATAGCCATTGATTTAAACTAGGGTTTCTTAATGTCACAACAGGTCAAATGCTGCCTTGATACTAAAGGAAGTCACTGATACCTTATTTTTTGATAGAAATTTGCAGAATATATAAAAATACATTATTCCGCTGGTCATGAGTCTAGGGGGGACATAACCTTAAAACCAGAGACAGGTCATTCAGAAGAGAAGTTGGGAGCCATTTCTTCACGTAAAACACAAATGTGTGGGGTTGTTAACAGGATTAATAACGTGAAATCGGAGATTGAAAACAAGGCACTTGCATGGTTTAATATACAGATTAACCACGATCTGATTTAATGGCAGAACAAGTTTTGAGGCTGAATGCCTCCGTCTCTTCATGTTCCTAAAATACATCACAACTGTCACAAGCATTTACAAGACAATTATATTTTAAAATGTTTCCTATAAGTTAGAGGGAAATTAGAATATCCAGATTAGGAGAAACGTTGATCATACTAACACTGCACAGAGATTGGTCTATGGAATCCGGTTAACATCTTTGGACCAAGGGGGACAGGACTGAGTTGAGAGGAACTTGAGCAGTTCATCAACTACACCAACACCTTCCATCTTGGTTTGGAGATGCCGGTGTTGGACTGGGGTGTACAAAGTTAAAAATCACACAACATCAGGTTATAGTCCAACAGGTTTAATTGGAAGCACTAGCTTTCAGCTTCCACCTGATGAAGGAGCAACGCTCCGAAAGCTAGTGCTTCCAATTAAACCTGTTGGACTATAACCTGGTGTGTGATTTTTAACCTTCCACCTTGACTTCAAATTCACCTGGACCAACTCCAACACCTCCCTAACCTTCATGGACCTCTCCATCACCAGCAATTGACTCAACACTGACATCTACTTCAAACCCACTGACTCCCACAGCCACCTTGACTACACTCCCTCTTGGAAAAAAGTGATTATTTCAAGGACCATAATTTCCCTTCCCCCATGATCACATCTCCTCCATTTCTCACGCCTCTGTTCTCGAACCCCATCCCCCCAACCACAACAAGGATAGAACCCCCCTCACCCTCCCCACACCCCAGTTCTCACAGTCAACCCCACTAATTTCCAAATGCAGCACATCGCCCTCTACCTACAGTCAGACCTCAATACCAAAATATAGTTCCCTCCCCACCCAATCTTCATTCCGTAGGGACTGTTCCCTCCACAACTCCCTCATTCGGTCCGCACCGCCCACCAACTACTCTCCACACCTGGCACCTTCTCCTGCAACCACAAGAGCTGCAAAACCTGCACCAATTCCTGCCCCCTCACCTCTGTCAAAGCCCAAAGAATCATTCCAAATCCGGCAGAGATTTATTTGCATATCCTCAAACCTCATTTACTGCATCCATTGCTCTCGATGTGGTCCCTTCTACATCGGACAGACCAAGCACAAACTTACAGAATGGTTCAGGGAACATCTCTAGTCTGTACGCATCAACCAACCCCACCTTCCTGTGGCCATCTATTCCAACTCCCCCTCCCATTTCCCTGATGACCTATCCATTCTGGGCCTCCTCCACCATTTAAACAAGGCCACGTGCAAACTGAAGGAAGGATACCTCATCTTCCGCCTCAGGAGCTTACAATCAGATGGCTTCAACATTGAATTCACGAGTTTCCAAATCTCTCCATCCTCCCATCCTACATCCAACACTCTGACTAAGCACTGCCCTCTTGACCTGACTTACCTGTCCATCTCCCTTCCCACCCATCCATTCTACCCTTCCCACCGACCTATCACAATCACCTCCAACCTGCATCCATCTATCACCATCCCACCTGCCTTTGTCCCAGCCCCATACCCACCCCATCCCCAATTTATTTCTCAGCCCACTTCTCCCTCACCAGTCCTGATGAAGGATTCTGCCTAAAAGGTTGACTCTCCTGCTCCTCAGATGCTGCCTGACCTACCTGTGCTTTTTCCAGTGCCACATTTTATCTATCATGGAATCTGATGATCGTGGAAAAAGAAATTAAATGTAAAATCTTTTGAAAAGCAAGTGACAGTTTTCATACCTAGGCCAATTGCATTAGTCTTGTGGGGCTTGGAATTTGGAACTTCCATCTTTCGTTCTTCCTATCTGTGAGTGCATGGTATAAAATTTTTAAAAAACCTTTCACATAGTGTATTTTGGTTGTCTTAGATAATTTGAAAGCTTTTTTTTAGTTCAGTATATTGTCATTAAATAATGTTAACAGTTTTGACTTTAGCTTGTTTGTTAGAGTAAAATATGTAATTTTGTTCAGTGCTCAATTCCATTGGTTGCTGGAAAATACATCTGTTTGAAAATATTTATTTTATTGTGATATATTTCCATATGCATCATACTCACAGAACTTTACTACACTTATAAATATTGCACTTGAACAATGTGCCGGGGATTACTTGCCATTTTTTGATAAACATGATCATCCTAAGGGTCAGTTAGTAAGTCAGCAAGCAATATTAATTACTTCAATATGTAGGGTAAAGTTCCCCCTTTATTTGAGTCCAGGAGGAGCGAATTGATGTGATTTCTGAGGAGGAGGCATGGACTGTTTAAAATATTTTAATGAGCAATGAAAGAGTCATGTTAATACCACTATGTGCACATTGTGCTCGCTTTAACTATAGCTCGAGCAGTCCGTTCATTTCTAGAGAAGTTATGAAGAGCAAAGAATAATATGATTCACATTCAAAGTATTTAGTTATATTTAGACCATAAGACATAGGAGTGGAAGTAAGGCCATTCGGCCCATCGAGTTCACTCCGCCATTCAATCATGGCTGATGCGCATTTCAGCTCCACTTACCAGCGTTCTCCCCGTAGCCCTTAATTCCTCTAGATAACAAGAATCTATCAATCTCGGCCTTGAAGACATTTAGCGTCCCGGCTTCCACTGCACTCCGTGGCAATGAATTCCACAGGCCCACCACTCTCTGGCTGAAGAAATGTCTCCGCATTTCTGTTCTGAAATGACCCCCTCTAATTCTAAGGCTGTGTCCACGGGTCCTAGTCTCCTCGTCTAACGGAAACAATTTCCTAGCATCCACCTTTTCCAAGCCATGTATTATTTTGTACGTCTCTATTAAGTCTCCCCTTAATCTTCTAAACTCCAACGAATACAATCCCAGTATCCTCAGCCGTTCCTCATATGCTAGACCTGTCATTCCAGGGATCATCCGTGTGAATCTCCGCTGGACACGTTCCAGTGCCAGTATGTCCTTCCTGAGGTGTGGAGACCAAAGCTGGACACAGTACTCCAAATGGGGCCTAACCAGAGCTTTATAAAGTCTTAGTAGTAAATCTCTGCTTTTATATTCCAACCCTCTTGAGATAAGAGACAACATTGCATTCGCTTTCTTAATCACAGACTCAACCTGCATGTTTACCTTTAGAGAATCCTCGACTAGCACTCCCAGATCCCTTTGTGCTTTGGCTTTATTAATTTTCTCACCATTTAGAAAGTAGTCCATGCTTTTATTCTTTTTGCCAAAGTGCAAGACCTCGCACTTGCTCACGTTAAATTCCATCAGCCATTTCCTGGACCACTCTCCCAACCTGTCTAGATCCTTCTGTAGCCTCCCCACTTCCTCAGTACTACCTGCCTGTCCACCTAACTTCGTATCATCGGCAAACTTCGCTAGAATGCCCCCGGTTCCCTCATCCAAATCATTAATATATAATGCGAACAGCTGTGGCCCCAACACTGAACCCTGCGGGACACCGCTCGTCACCGGCTGCCATTCTGAAAAAGAACCTTTTATCCCAACTCTCTGCCTTCTGTTAGACAGCCAATCCTCAATCCATCCCAGCAGCTCACCTCGAACACCATGGGCCCTCACCTTGCTCAGCAGCCTCCCGTGTGGCACCTTATCAAAGGCCTTTTGAAAGTCTAGATAGACCACATCCACTGGGTAAATTTGTATTTAGTTTAAACTATGACCAAAAAGCTTGCTAATACATAAGGCAAGAATAATCTATGATCAACCTCCAGCCTCAGTTACATTAGTTACTGTCTCCCAAACTGACTGCATAAATACCTGAGAAACTCACAGACAGGAAAAGGATAGTTAGTTGATTTAACCTGTCCACATGATGATGGCTGAATACCATGATAAATATTAATTCCTGCCCTACCCTCACATGCCTCTAATCGATTAGAAGAAGCAAAGAAAGGAGAAAATATACTGGAAAATTCCACTTTCCATGTACTATTTTGTGACTCATTATAAAACATAAATACAGTTTTGCAAAATGCTTGTCAAAACTCAGTTCTTGTTCCCTCACTTGCTGCTGCATCCAAGCTGCAGGTGCTTCTGTACAGGTGCAGATGGTGACCATTTTTTAATGGTAGCATCAGTAACGCACACTCTGGAAAATTTTCCCCTTCTTACCACCTTACTGGAAGGATTTACTACTGATAGCGTAACCTGTTTGACACATTATGATCACACCTTCTTGCATCTGAATCCAGAGATGTGATGTGCGACCCCCTCGACACACTCTCTGGAAATTGAAACCAGTGCAGGAGCTTCCATTGATAAAATGTTTGCCATCGAGGTACTGGCCACCAAAGCTATGATTTCTGACCCAGTCAAGAACCAATCCAGCTCCATCTTGAAGCTTGTAGAGTCAAAGGGTACCACATCCGCTGATATTCCAGCGTCTCACTCCTTTCTAATGGTTAAAAATCACACAACACCAGGTTATAGTCCAACAGGTTTAATTGGAAGCACACTAGCTTTCGGAGCAACGCTCCTTCATTAGGTGATTCATCAGGAGCGTCGCTCCAAAGCTTGTGTGCTTCCAATTAAACCTGTTAGACTATAACCTGGTGTTGTGTGATTTTTAACTTTGTACACTCCAGTCTAACACCGGCATCTCCAAATCATGCCTTTCTAATGGTAGTATCCTTGGATGAGGACAGAGGGAGAAGACAATGAGGGTTTCCATTCTTGATGGTTATTTAGTAGCTCTTCTTGGAAAGTGTTGTTACAACACGGGGTAAACCCTCCTGCTTAATTTAAACCAGCAACACAGAAAACATTTATCCCATGCAGTAATCTGTGAAACTTTGAGAGGTCAAGAACTATTTAAAGTAAAATTAACAACTTTATTTCTTAAAATATAACAGAGAATAATTAACTAACAATTATTTACAGCTCTGTCCTCTAATATTATCTTTTACCTTCCCTTCTATAATACTAGTTCGATAAAACCCCACTAAGATTTACCAAAAATTCAAGTTTTCAAAACCAGCCAGCTGTCAGATCTTCTATTTGGATCTTCCTGTGTCTTCTTTTTTCCTTGTTAGGGATTATGCTTCACAGGTCACGGATCGATGAAGGTACCTTTAAGAGAGCTATTTTTCAGGAGTCTTTACGTGCTGGTAGCATGTCAGTTCTCCTCCCAACTGTTCAATTTTCCCTGGCTTTATATCCCCAAAGCATTGGATTATGTCATTTGGCTTTTGAGATTGTCAATATACTAAATTCAAACTGGATTGGAGTTTGGTATTTGTTGGGGTATAATTTAAATTGATTGGTACAAATCTGTTTTTGTCTCCACGCAACGCAACTAATCTAGCTTTTGACCAAATGTTACATTGTTACCTTTTTGAGAACACTTGGTGCTGTCAGGTAATTTTGCTCGCTTTTACTTACTTAAAGGTACTGTACACCCATATCTTCATAACACCTCTCCCCCTTAAGAAAAAAATGAACCATCATAATGAAAAGATGGCTTCATTTCTTTCCTCTAATCTTTAAACACATTACCCTAACATACAGATAATTTTAATATAAGTTTACCTTAAGTTCTTAACATACACCTGTACAGATATATAACATTAAATAACTACAAGTCTCATCTGAACTTTATTAGTTAAATCCGTGATAATGCATCTGCAATTACATTCTTACAACGCGCAACATATACGATTTTTAAATTAAAAGTCTGCAACATCAGACTCCAACCAAATAGTCTCATATTCTTGCCCTTAAAGTGTTTGAAGAATGTAAACAGATTGTGATCCGTGTACACAACTGTCTCTGACACACTGTTCGTGACATACTTGTTAAAAATGTTATGTACCAAACTCAATCGTTCTTTCTTGATCATGGAGTATTTCCTCTGGTGGATTTGATCTTCTTCAAAAAGTAGCCAACTGGCAGTTCAACCCCATCCTCGGATTCCTGTAGCTCCATAGCTCCAACTCCTATGTCACTAGCATCAATGGCGACTTTAAAATGTTTGGAAAGGTTTGGCATAGCTAAAACTAGTTTGGTGGTTAATATTGATTTCAAATGGTCAAATGCCTCCTGGAATTGTTATGTTTACCAAAATGTTGTGTTCTTCTTCAGCAAATCGGTTAATGGTGCCACTACACTGCTGAACTTTGGAATAAACTTCCAACAGAATCCGCTGAGTACGAAAAATCAAAGCACCTCTTTCTTCGAGGTTGGTCGTGGAAACTCCTCGATGGCCTTCGTCTTTGCGGTTTGTGGCGTCAACCTTCCATAACCAATGATCTGTCCCAAGAACGTCACCTCTGTTTTTGTGAATTCATTTTTATTTAAGTTTATCATCAGTTTTGCATCTCGTAGTCATTCAAAGAGCTCTACCAACTGTACCATGTGATCTTTCTAGTACTTACTAAAGATCACTACATCATCCAAATATACTGCACAGTTTGTTAACCCAGCCAAACTCTGTTCATGAGTCTTTAGATTGAAGAACGCACCTGCCACATTCCAAAGGGCATCACTTATACTGATATAGCCCATTTGGTGTTACAAATGCAGAAAATTCTTTCACCACCTCTGATAAAGGTACCTGCCAATAACTACACAGTAAGTCCAACTTGGTGACGTATCTGGCTTGTCCGACTTTCTTGATACAGTCCTCCAATCTAGGAATTGGAAGGAATCTGATTTTGTAATGGCATTGACCTTCTGACAATTCACGCAGAATTGTTGAGTCCCGTCTGGTTTGGGATCTAAGACAATCGGCGAACTCCACTCACTCTGGCTTGGTTCGATGATGTCCTCATCGAGCATGGCCACCACCTCCATCTGGACCTGTGTGACTTTGAAAGAATTAAGCCGATAGGAGTGTTGTCTTATCAGAGCAGTATTCCCTACGTCTACTTCATGTACAATAGCATCTGATGCTTATATATGTCCTTATAATGCAGTAACAAATCTTTCAACTGCATTCTATGCTCCTAAGACAGACAGCTTACTAACCTATCCCACTCCTCAAGGACTTCTTCATTTCTTTAATCTATTTTGAGGCACATCAAAAACCACATCATCTGGATTTGAGTCCTCACTCTGTGGGGCAGTAACTAACACTGTTTCTCCAATTCTTTCTCTCCAGTATAATACAGTTTCAACATGTTCACGTGACATACCTGATACCTTTTTTTTCTATCTGACATCTTTACTAAATAGTTCACCTGACTCAACTTTTTCTCAGTTTGATAGGGACCACTAAACCTGGCTTTGAAGGGACTTCCTGTCACTGGTAACAATACTAACACGTCATCCCCTCAGGAAAACATCCGAGTCTCAGAGCTTTTATCTGCCACCTATTTCATTCTACACTGTTCCCTCTTTAGATGCTGTTTAGCTAACTCACCTCCTCTATTTAATCTCTCCCTAACCTCCATTACATAATCTAAGTGTGAGATCTCTGACTTTGGTCCTATCAATTTTTCTTTAATTAATTTCAAAGCGCCTCTCAATTCATGACCAAATATTAACTTGAAGGGAGTGAACTGATTAGGTTCATTTTGGACATCTCTAATGGCAAATAATATGAATGGGATCCCTTTATCCCAATCATTTGGGTAATCCTGACAATATACTCTCAACATGGTCTTCAAGGTCTGATGCCACCCCTCTAAAGCTCCCTGGGATTCAGCATGATACGCACTGATTTAAAGTGTTGTATACCTAAGCTGTCCATAACCTCCTTAAACTGCCTAGCAGTAAAATGTGACCCTTGGTCTGACTGAATCTCTCTGGGTAGCCCATACTTTGTAAAGAAAGCTACTAACTCCTCCACCACCTTTTCTGCCTTGATACTCCGTAATGGAATTGCTTCCGGAAATCTGGTAGACACATCCATTGTGGTTAACAAGTACTAGTTCCCACTTTTAGTTCTCGGGAGGGAACCTACACAATCAATTATAACCCGCGTGAAAGGTTCTTCAAATGCGGGAATTGGCAACAAAGGTGCTGGTTTTATTACCGCTTATGGCTTCCCTTCCATTTGGCATGTACGACATATATGGCAAATGTTAACCACACCCTTGTGCATTCCAGGCCAATAAAAATGTTTTTGGCCCTTAGCCTGAGTCTTTCATACCCCTCGGTGACCTCCTACAGGTAGTTCATGCGCTACCTGTAACACTTCCTGTCTTGATGCGACTGGCAACACAATCTGGTGCACTTCGGCCCATTTCTCCTCTGCACTAACCTGCCATGGTCTCCATTTCGGTCTTAGGATTCTATCTTTTAGCTAATAACCCTCTGGAATATTCTCTGCCTCCTTTTTAGTGTACACGTCTACGTATTTTTTTTATCATCTTGTCTTGCTGTTGCAAGTCCCTTAGCCTTTCTGGACCAAACACTTCCGTCTGATCCTCTGCCGATTCAGGTTTTTCCTGCACCATTACATCAAACAGGGTACCCTCTTACTGAACCTCAACTCCTTCATCTTTCTCTTTACTTTTCACTTCGTGCTGTGACTTCTGATAGTGGGATCTGGTTACCATACAGTCTGAGAAAATACCAGGATATTTCTGTTTTAACTCCTCAGTTTCTTGATCTTCCTTGGGCTTCTCCACAACAAGGGGTGTCACTCCCACCTTGGATCCTGCCAAATCATTCCCAAGAATAAACTGAATTCCTAGAAATGACACTCTGTCAATCACTCCCACTGTAACTTCCCCAGTCTTAAGTTGGCACTCCAACCAGATTTTACATACAGGAAGACTAAGTTTCTGTCCATCTATCCCAAAAGTTACCACACTCTTGGGTAACATATCAGAAAGAGTGCATATTCACTCGTCCCTTACTATCAGCGACTGGTTAGATCCTGTATCTCTCAAAATTATAACTTCTTGTCCTTCTTCCCCCCGTTCTTTCTGAGTAAACTTTACCCATAGAGGTGAATTTTTTGTAGAGATTGGGTGCTAACTCCATACCCAGCCCTGTCTAGGCTGTGCACTCTCCTGCAGCTCCTTGGCACTTCTTGGGGTCTCCTCTTCTACCTTCACTAATGACACTGGCTTGGCTTCTTTTACCACATCTTTTCCCATAGCGCCATTCTTTAACGAACAGCACTGTGTCTTTACATGTCCCACCTACTGGCAGTGAAAACACCTTTTCCCAGTGCCCTTCTGAAACCACCAGCTCTGTAATTTTCTGTGTCCCACCCCATTACAGTGAAAGCACCTGAGGCCTTTCACCTCCTGTCCACCCTCTTGGGCTTCTTTAACCTGTGATAAATTCTTACCAGTGTTCTCTGGTTTCATAGTGTCGGATCTCCCTTTCTCCCAACTTCTATCCCTCACAGGATGGATCTCTGGCTGGAAGCTTGTCTTCAGCACCAACATGTACTCATCTGTTAATTCTGCTGCCCTTCTCACTTCCTGAACTTTCTGTTCCTCCACATGAATTCTTACCATCTCTGTAAGTGAGTTTTTAAACTCCTCCAGCAGAATAATCTCTCATAGAGCCTCAAAGGTCCTACTTTCAAAGCATGCACCCATCAATCAAAATGACTACGTTTAATTCTTTCGAACACAACATAAGTCTGACCTGGTTCCTTCTTTGTCCATATTCTTCTGGTACCAATTCATAAGCACTTAAAGTAGCCTGTTTAACCTCTTCATAACCTCTTGACCTCTCATCTAACAAGGCGGCAAATACCTCACTAGCTCTGTCTAACTGTTTAGTCTGAACTAGCATTACCCATAAATCCTCAGACTACTCCATCTGCCTAGCCAATTTTTCGAATGAAATAAAGAAGGCTTCAACATCTTTCTCATCAAAATGTGGTAAAGCTTTGACATATTTGTATATAACACTACCTTCTCTTTTAATCTCCATCCTGTTAACGACTTTGCTGACTAAATCACAAATTCTCAAGTTCAAGTTCTCTCTCTTTTTGTCTCTCCCTTTCCTCTCTCTCTCTTTGCTCAGCTAAGAACCTTCTTCTCTTCTCTCTCTCTCTTTTACCTCTCTCTTCTCTTTTTCTCTCCTTCTCTCTTTCTTCTCTCTCATTTTATCTTATAACTCCATTTTCCTCAATTGTAATTGAGGTTTTTCTACCTCTACTGCACTTGTCTGTTTCTCTGACACACCTAAGTGTTTGAGTAATTCCCTTACAATTTTAGCTTTACTTTTGTCCTTGGTTAAACTCAAATCTAACTTGGTTTGATTCTAAAAGTATGGCCTTTTTCTTTACTTCTAAACTTCCTTGGCAAATTTGAGAACCATCTTTAAATCGCAGAACCTCTTTAGCAATTTTAAGAGCCAGCTCTCTTAATTTAATCAAGCACAAGTCACCAAAATCAAACAATTGTCTCACCTATGTTTTATTTAAAGATCTAGGACACTAACCTGCAAGTGTTTAAATCTGCTGAGAGTTTTCGTACCCCAAATCTATTCAAATCTGCCAAAACCAGTTCAAATCCTGACAACAAGGCCCCAAACTATTGTTACGACATGGGGTAAACCTTCCTGCTTAAGCTAAAATTAGCAACATAGAAAAGATTTATCCCGTTCAGTAATCTGTGAAAATTCAAGAGGCCAAGAACTATTTAAAGTAAAAATTAACAACTTTATTTCTTAAAATATAACAGACAATAATTAACTAACAACTATTTATAAATCCTTCCTCTAACCTATCATTTACTTTCCCTTCTCTAATTCTCGTCCGATAAAACCCTGCTGATTAGGATTTCCCAAAACTTCAAGCTTTCAAAACCAGCCAGCTGACAAATCTGCTATTTGGATCTTCCAGTGTGTTTTTTTTTCTTCTTAGGGATTATGCTTCACTGGTCACGCATCTATAAAGGTACCTTTAAGAGAGCTATCTGTCAGGGAGTCCCTACATGCTGGTGGCGTGGCAGTTCTTTTCCCAACTGTTCAATTTTCCCTGCTGTTATACCCCCAAAGCATCTGATTGTGTAATTTGGCTTTTAAGATTGTCAATATACTCGATTCAAACTGGATTAGAGTTCAGAATTGTTTGGGGGTAAAATTTAAACTGATTGGCCTAATTAGAATCTGTTTTTGTCTCCACGCAACCCAGCTAATCTAGCTTTCGACCTCATGTTACATTGTTACCTTATTGAGAACACTTGGTGCTGTCAGGTAGAATTGCTAGTTTTTAGCTCTCTGCAATGTACAGTACACCTACATCTTCTAACAGTGTGCATGTTAGATTAAGAATTCAGAGCTCAGTTCAACATTCTATTGTCACTGGAGGAAAGATAAGTGAGAAAATTGCAAAGTATCTGCCTTAATAGTCTGAGTACAAAGAATTCCCCCAACGTCTGCCTCTCGCTATCCCTGTACCTTTTCCCAGCTCAACAAATCTTTGATCTCGCTGCTTTCCTTCACCAGAGATGGCTGCGTCCACAGATGCCTAGATTGAGAGTTCTAGATTTCCCTTCTCATCTGTCTCTGGCCTCCTTTGAAAAGTTCTTCAACACCTCTCTTTTTGACTCAGCTTTTGTCAGTTGTTGTGAAGTCTCCTTATGTGGCATGGTTTCAGATTTTGTCTGAATTCCCCTGTGAAGCACCTTGAGATACATAACTATGTCGAAGGTGGGTTTTTCCCCCCCCATTATTTCAAAACTGGTTAAGCAAAGTGCATTGATGATCCCACCCAGAAGAGGAGACACATTAATCGTTAGAGGATGCAATCATTAACTCAACATCTTTCAATCAGATTCACACGCCAGTGTGTTTGCAGTGTGGTGTGGTAGGTTAACTCCCTCCCCACTGATCACAACAGTAAAATTCCTTCGATATATGTTTCCTCGGTGACTTTACTATTTAAATAAGGAAGTTTTTGTTTGCCCGAGTTGAAATACTCGCAGTTTCCTTCCTCCTTTCGTGAAAATGCGTCATCTTGCTTAGGGTACAAATTCATTGGGTGCTTGTAGTCAATTCCTCTCTAAAATGACCCTACTTTGTGATTGGTATGATTTGCTGGATGGAGCCTGAAAGAGGTGAGTCCAAAGCAGTCTATTTTTAAATTCCTGTCCTTAACATATTGAGATGGGGGGAATACACTGCTCAAGTCCCAGCAGTTAACCCGACAGGCAGAAGACACAGCACCGACCGAGAATTAACAGCAGCGGAGTCACAAGCACGCTCAACCTCGGCTCAATTATTTATCCGACATGCCAGTCATTCGTGGCAGTGAATCTGGAAAGGGAGGGGCGGGGGGGGGAGGGGAGGGGGGAGGTTTGAAACTGAAACCTTACGTCTACCCCCACCCCGCCGTAAAATCTTTAAAAAGGCTGACGCCCTGCATAAAGAGACCAATGTCTGCTTAAAGGGTTCCCTGCGGGCACCGTGGTCACGTCAGTGCCAGGCGTGAGGGATTCCCGACATAAATGCAGCGAGTTCTCCTCCCTAGCCTGGAAAATGTGAGAACCAGCGCCCATCTGTTCACCGATCCCAGTGGTGATTCAGTGATCCAGTCGCCTGCAGTCTTTGCAGCGAACGTCAATACATTTTGTAACAACGAAACCATTGTGAGCAAACCGTCCTCTTCATCCTGTCCTATGGCACTGGAAATGAAGCAACCTAATTAACCCTTTGAGCTCTAGTGCACATTTAATTTATTCACAAAGTGCTGATCGCTGCAGACATAGCCAGACGAGTTGTCTTTGGGAAGGGAGTTTGAAGTGTAGCCAGTGTTCCTGTTCCTGGTTGCTATTCGGTGACCCCTGCTGGACAGTGGGTGTATCTGATCATCGACTCAGGCTGGGACCAGGATCATCTGCCATGCAACTGTGGTCAAATAACCCGCTGACAACAACTTTCCAGTCTAAACCTAAAGAATATCCATTTGGGTGAATTACAGGAAGGCTACTGCTGTTACGGGAAGCAGGAGAAAACTAGCAAAAAACAAATGCAAGCTGCGGAATAGCTTAGAACAAAAATATGACAACATTATGTACCTTTATGCCAGAAAATGGGCGGCACGGTGGCACAGTGGTTAGCACTTGAGGCAGCTGCAGAGACCAGGGTTCAATTCCCGCCTCAGGCGACTGACTGTGTGGAGTTTGCACATTCTCCCCATGTCTGCGTGGGTTTCTTCCCACAGTCCAAAGATGTGCAGGTCAGGTGAATTGGCCATGCTAAATTGCCCGTAGTGTTAGGTAAGGGGTAAATGTCGGGGTATGGGTGGGTTGCGCTTCGGCGGGGCGGTGTGGACTTGTTGGGCCGAAGGGCCTGTTTCCACACTGTAAGTAATCTAATCTAAAAAAAAATCTGAGATTTAGGTTTTACGTTGTTGTTCACAAAGCATTTCCTAAAAGTTAAACCAGAAGACCCTTCTACAAAAGAGACTGGAGCACATTAACATATAAACATAATAAGCAGAAAATTAGGACATTTGGCACCTCAAGCCTGCATGGACATTCAACAAGATCTGTTTGTGTAATGAATTCCACATTGTCCCACCTAATCCCAATAATATTTGATACCCCTGCTCAGCAAAAATTCTATCAATGCCTTTAGAACAGTAATCCTACTTTCACTGCCTTCTGAGGCAAAGAGTCCCAAAATTTCATAACACTGAAAAAAAATTCATCTTAGGAGTGACTCCTACTTTTTAAAAGAATCCTCTAGTTTCTGGACTCATCCTGAAAAGGAAACATCCTTTACATCTCCACCCTGTAAAGACCTTTCAGGATCTTGTATACTGAATTCAGATCATCCCTCAATCTTCTAAACTCCAGTGCAAACAAGCTCAGCATGACCAACCTTTCCTCATAAGACAACCTAATCATTCCCCCTTCTGAATTGCCCCCAACATATTTATATCTTTTCTAAAATTAGAAGACCACAACTGTACATGACTTGCAGGTGCCGGTGTTGGACTGGGGTGTACAAAGTTCAAAATCACACTGCACCAGGTTATAGTCCAACAGGTTTAATTGGAAGCACTAGCTTTCGGAGCGCTGCTCCTTCATTAGGTAGTTGTGTGATTTAAAACTGTACATAGTATTTGAGATACGGTCACACCAGTCTCCCTTATAACATAAGCAGAACTTCATTCCTTTTATATTCAATTCATCTCATAAAAAATGATAGCTTCCATTGATAAAGTGTTCATCATCAAGGCACTGGCCACTGAAAGCTGTGATTTCTGACCCAGTGAAGAACCAATCCAGTTCTGTCTTGAAGCTGTATAGAGTCAATGGGCACCACATCCACTGGTATTCCAGCATCTCACTCCTTCTGACGATTGCATGCTTGGATGAGGACAGAGGGAAAAAACGATGAGGGTTTCCATTCCTGTACCTGCATATTAATTTATTTCTGACTCATACATTCAACCATCCAGGTCCCTCTATAGCACAAAATTCTACACTGGTTGTCTATTCAAATAACGGCCATTTTAATTCTTCCAGCCAAAGTTAATAACTTCACATTTTCCCAAATTACACTCCACCTTCCAGATTTTGCCCATTCCTCCAACCTATCTATCCATTTGCGATCTCTTTATGTTTTTATCACAAGTTTTTCCATCTGGTTTTTGTGTTATCTTTGGTTTTCATTTAGCTTTGGTTTCATTCCCCTCACCTAAGTATGGTTATAAATTGTAAAAGGTTACGACCCCAGCACAGAGCCATGGGGGATTCCATCTTCCACATTCTACAAATCAACCAGAGACCCCATTTATGTATATTGTCTGTTTTTTGACAGTCAGCTGTAACCTTTTTATTGATTGATTCCAATGCCCCATGTCTGATGTCAAGTTAACTGGCCTAATCTTTCCTGTTTTCCCCACTACTGGGGTCAACAGGGCCCTTAGCTGTATTCAATCCATCTCCTGCACTTCTGCCCTCAACCTTTCCCTTCCCTCCCCTCACTCCCTCAGTGATAGTGTTTCCCATGGTCCTCACTTACCACCCCACCAGCAGCCACATCCAAAAGATTATAAATTGCCATTTCTGTTACCTCTAATGGGATGCCATGACCAGTTGTTCCCCTTCCCTCCCCTTCCTTGTCAGCCTTCCGCAGGGATCATTACCTCCTGGTACACTCCTCCCCCATTCCCAATATCTCCTCTCATATGCACAGCAAGTTCCCATGCAATAGCACCTGCCCATTCACCTCCTCGCCATCTAAGACCCCGGACACATCTTCCAAATGAAGCGGCACTTTACTTGTGCTTCATAGTCTAATGCATTCGCTGTTCACAGTGTGATCTCCTCTACATCGGGGAGAAAAAAAACGCAGACTGGGTTACTACCTCGCAGAACACCTACGTTCTGTCTGCAAAAAATAAGTTGCCTGCCATTTCAACACACCACCATGTTCCCACACCAATATTTCTGCTGCAGTGTTCTAGTGAGTCTCAGTGCAAACTCAAAGAACACAACCTCATTTTCAGCTTGGGGACCATGCAACCTCTAAGATTCAACAGCAAGGTCAATAATTTTACAACCTGACTTTATCCCTTCTCTATAAAAACCAAAAGAACTGCGGATGCTGTAAATCCGAAACAAAAACAGAAGTTGCTGGGAAAGCTCAGCAGGTCTGGCAGCATCTGTGAAGAGAAATCAGGGTTAATGTTTCAGGTCCAGTGACCCTTCCTCAGAACTTTATCCCTTCTATGTTTTTGTTAGCCATCCCCACACCTGGTCCTATTATGACATGGGTTGCTTTTAGCACAGTCACCCATTCTCATCTACTCCTAGACCTGTTAACACATTATATGAGTTGCTTTCATTACAGTTTACCTATTTTCCTCTACTGTTAGCTCTTGTAATCATTAGTTCAGCTTTTCTTCTGTCCTGGCTTGCTATCGAAAAACTCCTTGTTCACCCATCCCTTTTGTATATCTCTCCCTCCTTGGGCTACATCTCCACCTATCCATTCACCTCTCGCCTTCACCACCCCAACCCAACTTCGTCTTCAGTATAAATATCACTTTTCCTCTCTGCTAACAGTTCTGATGAAGAGTCACCAGCCTCAAAACGGTAACTCTGCTTTCTTCTCAGAGGCGCTGCCAGCAGTTTCTGTTTTTGTTTCTGATCTCTAGCATCTTTCCTGTTTCTTTCCTGTTTTCTGTCTCCCTTCCTTCTTGAATTCATTGTTTAGGTTTGCTACTTAGCAATCTGATTGGACCTTTCCTGAATCTAGGGAGCTTTGACAAATTAACACCAATGCATCTATTACCTCATCAGTTACTTCTTAACGTCCTAGGAAGAATCCAACTATAAACTTCACAGCCTGCAGCTGGTTAGGTGGACTAGCCATGTTAAATTGCCTACGGTATCCAGGGATGTGCAGGCTAGATGAACTGGCCATGGGAAGTGCAGGTTTACAGGGATAGAGTCGGGGATAAGTCTAGTTGGGATGCTGTTTGATGAATCGGTGTGGACTCGATGGACCAAAGGGTCTGCTTCCACACTACAGAGATTCTGTGACATTTATTCCATATGTAGGTTAAAGTCACCCATTGATTATTATCCTCTTACAAGGAACCAATATTTATTTGATTTTGGTTAGGAGCCTTGTAGACCTCTCTCACTAGTGCCTTATTTCCCATACTATTCCTTATCTTCATGCAATGTGATTATACAACCTGATCTGAACCAAGGTCATCTCTAAAAGTTACATCCCTGATTAATAGTGCTTCCCTCCCATGTTTACCTAGTCTCCTATTCTTGAATATCATATATCATTCAATATTCAAGGCCCTATACTTCTTATCCTGTAGAAACTTGGACTGTAATGATTAAAGATCATAGTCTAGGCTGCCTTATCAGTGCAGTATTGAAGGAATGTTTCCTCATGGGAATGCAATGGTGCCAATACACTTTTATGTAGGAAAAAGAGGATTCCACTGGACTGGGAATTTCTTTAGTGTTCACCCCCTTTGTTGTCATAACCCTGTTTACTTCTGTAACCAGTGTTACTGGCAAAGTCATGGCATGGAGCAGGAATAGCTCTGAGGAAAACCCTGACCAAGGGTATCCTTGCCAATACTTATCTTTCAATATGAGCTCATTGATATTTCTGAGCAGTCATTCTGTGCAAATTGGCTGTAATCTTTTCCTTACATTGCAACATTAGTTCTGAAGAATTGGAATGTACAGAGTTTGTTCGAAATATTGAATAAATGAAAATTCTTCTTTCTGTTTGAGGAAGCATTACTTTGGCTTATATTTAATCGGGTTCATTTCAAATTTACATTAATTTTATTTTGTCATAAACATCATATCCATTTGCCAAAACATTGTCACTTTAGCAGAATTTGTGACCTGTAGGTTGGTATGTAGAGAATGTGATTTACTGCAGGCTTTCTCCTGCTGGTCCTCCACATTTCAATGGAAGACCGCCTCAGGAGACTGTCTGTGTGGAGTTTGCACATTCTCCCCGTGTCTGCGTGGATTTCCTCCAGGTGCTCTGGTTTCCTCCCACAGTCCAAAGATGTGCACATTAGGTGGATTGGCCATGCTAAATTGCCCATAGTCAGGGGTAAATATAGGGTAAGGGAATGGGTCTGGGTGGGTTACTCTTCCAGGGGTTGGTATGGACTTGTTGGGCCGAAGGGCCTGTTTCCATACTATAGGGAATCTAATCTAATCTAAATCAGAGAAATTCTAGAAACATCATGGATTTCTGTGTTTCTACAGCTCTTCTACCAAGGTCTCAGCATCTGAGGAGAAAATCGACCCTAGACTATTTGTATTTTTGAAAAAGCCCATATTGGAAAAACCAAGCATTTGGCATTTTAGTAAAAGTAAAGCGCGTTGAATCAAATTCTAATTGGAATTTATCATTTTGCCTAAATGGAAAACTGAGGGTTAACTTTGCAAAACTGTTATTGTAATTGTATCTCAACCCACATTTCTTATGGACGTGATTGTCCATTGACAGTTCTGGAGAGCAACACATCCCTCGGTTCATGCATAATTTCATTATCCTTTTTAATATGCACTTACAGGTAGTTCTAGCATAAAGCGTTTTCCGTTAGTGTGATTTGGCTATTACATCACTGAAGAATTCGAGGATGGTATTTTCGAGAATGCTTACCTCTGTTAGCAATGGCACGATTCCAGCGGGGATCGTTTTGCATGCTTCATATTGCACATGCTGTGATGTCAGCTGCCATCAGGGCATATAAGAGGCACAGTGCTATACATTGAGTAGCTTCATCTCAAAAATTAAACTAATGAATGTTCATTGCCCTCCCTCTGAGACAAGAATATTCTTGTATAATTCCTGCAGGACTGCATTGCTCTTATATGTACTGTTTGCCTTTCTAATTTGCTGTTGTACCTGCATATCACACAATCTAAACCAACCCACAAGAAACAGTCAGAAGACAATCATCCACAGTCATCCACTTCTGCAACTACAAATGTGCTTGAAGGTGGTTATGATGATGACCCTCTGTCCCTGCATTAGCAATACTTTTACAATATAATGTGTTAAATTTACTTTTGTTTCATTAATAAATATGATTTAAGCCTTCATTTAGGCTGTGTTATGCTTTGTGTTAGACATTTGGGTGATGTTTGAGTGAATGTGAGAGACATTTTTTGCTGGTCTGCCCCAACCTCACTTTTCCCATAGGCCCCATTATTTCTATTAAGCAATTTTCTATTAAGCGAGGTTTTGCTGGAATGCAACTACGGTGTTATAGAAGGACTACATGTATTTTTCTTCATTTTTGCCCTACCATTAGGAAAACAATGACTCCTGCTGTTGTGCAATTCCCCTTTCTCTGACAGCCAACCATTGATTACTTTTTCCAAATGACAACTCTCCATCTTCAACCAAGAGACGAGTGAGCAATGCAAACCGTATGTTATACCACAGTGAGACATCATAACCAAATCCATTACTGTCCTCCTTTGGTGTTCTGACACATGTATAATCTTCACAGGGGTAAAAATCAACCTGGAGAAAGTGAGGACTGCAGATGCTGGAGATCAGAGTCGAGAGTGTGGTGCTGGAAAAGCACAGCTGGTCAGGCAGCATCCGAGGAGCAGGGGAATCGACGTTTCAGGCATAAGCCCTTCACCAGGAATGAGGCTTGTGGGTCAGGCTGGATAGTGATCAAAAAAGGCGATATTGACAGACCTTTGTCATTTCTCCTTTAAGTGCTCTTCTTAATTGCAATGCTACTTTAGCAGGGATCAGTTCACTCAACAGAAATGAGGAATTAAGTTTAGCAATGGGGAAAATTATCTATCAGCGTTCCTGATCAATAGCAACTGATCAAATGACTATTTCCAAAGAACTGCATGCGTTTATATCATGTAAGGATACACATTGGCCAAGCAGAAAGCAAGAAAACAGTAAAAACTTATAGATATTCAGAGACTGTCTGCCTTACCTCTTGAAACCTCTTCACAGTTGTTATTCATGAATAAATAACACAGAGAATGATTAGGAAGGGTGTTTAAGTCAATAATTGAGTCAATATGATATATTAGGCTTGATGGCACAATAAGTCTTTCCCTTTCCATCATTTTCCTGTATTCATGTTCACATCTTTATTTTTTCCAGCCAATAAGAAAATTGCACTTTTGCACAGGGATAAAGTTAGCTGTCACAGAGCCTCCCATTGAACCCATGAGATTTCACCTCCACAGAATGGAAAACTAGATCTTATGGCATCAATTAATTGTGTTTAATTATAAACCAGCTGCTTACTTCTGCAGTCTACTCAGTTACATTTAAGAAACAAGGTAATGAAGGAATACAGTATTATATGAAGAAACAGATGTTCAGGGATGTATTGTTAAGGTGTGTGGTCCCTTTTTAGCTGATAACCAGCTTGGGACCATGTTCTCAATAGTAAGATGTCCCCTGCCATCTGCTAAATATGTGAACTTAAAAATGTGAAGAGATTAACACCAAAACACTAGAAAATATGACATTATTTAAATATATACAATAACATGTAATATCATTAACAAAGTACATTCTTATGCAGTGAGGTTTATGCTCGGCCATCCAGTTTATCTCAATGAGACGATCTAGATTGTGAAGGAAGGGACAGATCTGGTACTTATTCTGTGACATCTAAAGTAAGATACAGTTTCAGATTGAGGGGCAGAGCATTTAACACTAACATGCAGCAGTTCAAGAAGGCAGCTCACCACCTTCTCAAGGGCAACTAGGGACGGGCAATAAAGGTCGGCCCAGCCACCAAAGTCCACATCCCATGAGTGAATAAAAAAAATTATTGTAACCTTATTTTATCATCAATTCCCACTATACTGTTTAACCTTAATAACTAATTATCTAGACTGAACATGCATGTTGTCAATGCCACATAATCTCAAAGGAACATAACATTCTCACAGAGAGAAGAATGAGCAAGTTGAAACCTGCCTCTGGTTGTGACAGCCCTCTGAGAAGCATTCTTACTGTCTACACTTCATAGCTAAGAAACATAAACCTGCTTCCTCCTTCACTATGCTACTAAAGAAAGCTTGCGGGTAACTTTTACCTTTATTGGCAACAAATGGAGACTTATTTAACTTTTTCATACATCTGAAATTTCCTTTTCAGATCAAAATCTGTCAGGGTTAAAATTCACCTTGCCCAGTGATAGGTAGAAGGTTAAAAGGTAAAACTATTCATGTTATGTTGATTCTTGTCAAGGTGGTTCTGGTGGATAGCTCTTAAATCAGGGTAGTCTGTCTCTGCTACTTTGGATTTTGTTGCAGTGAGGAAGCTCAAACTCTGCAGACTGCACTCCTGACATGTTAAGGATCAACAACACACCTCCATGACCTGCTAGCCAAATGGAGCCATCCACTAGGGCCACTTTGACCCGAACTCCATTTTGTTTTGCTCATGTGTAATGTCCATAGTTCTTTCTCAGACTAGACACAGTCCCCACAGTAGCTGCTGGTCCTGCTGACAACCCCCCTAACAGGTTCAGTGATGAAGTCTGTAATGTTTTACTCCCCAGGCTAACCACAAAACATCTGAAAGATATTGCATCATAGAGAAGACAGACAGAAGATATACAATCAGATAGTTCAGAATCATAGTAATACTCAAGAACAATCAAGCATCCACCTATGCTATTTGAACTTTAAAAGCACACCTCTTCTCAAGATCAACAAAAAATTTAAAAAAGAATCTTCTTGCCAGTCAAAGTGTGATAGCTCTGTCACTAACCCAGTTTGACCAAACAGGTTTCATGATGGAATCATTTCAGGCATCGACTGAACACTGTCCATCATTGCAATTGCCATCCTCTTGCCCTCACTAGATTTAGGGAAAACATTTATTTAAATGGAGTGGCACTTTCACTCTGTTTGTGAGAATGAAGCTGGATAAAAAAGTCTTAAATCTCAAAACCTCACACAATGTTTCATCTATTGTTTGGTCTACATCCTTACATGAAAACTGACAGGGTCAGAAAGAAAACATTGTAAAAATATCAAAAACATGACTGGCCTGGAAGAAAGAATGCAAAGTGCTCTTTTCTTTTTACCTCACTCAGCATAAAACATCAGGTGCATAAGTGGATTCAGAGCCTGATATGAAAATGACAATAATCGCACTTGGCCAACATCCTCACAAATGTGAGCCTTTTTCTATTCAAAGATTATTTCAAAAACTTCACTCCAACTGTGTGTGCCCAGGTATTTTTCTCAAAGAACCAGCCAGCAACATTCCTCAAACTTCAAGATGCATTTATTTTTAACTCTGAAGGTAACCAGAAATAAATGTGTCTTGTGTAATGACTCACCTCAATACTGAAGGAACTGATAGAAGATCCTTTACAAAAATGCATGGGCTGAGAACTATGGAAGCAAATAACGGTAAAGAGAAGGGCAGGGAAGGCAACTGGAAGCAATCAGAACAAGTGAAATATGACAAGGTCAAGCAAAGTTTAGACAATAAACATATTCAACTCAGTCAAAGCTGCATTCTAAACCCTCTCCCCTGTCATTAGTTGCCACCTTCACACAAAAAAATCAAAAGCTGAAGACTAAAAAGTAAAATAAAATTGCTTGTTCTTAAGTACAGAAATGCAGGGAACATCTCCTGCACTTGAATGTACAGTCTCTAGTATACCCAGTATTAAACTATAGCTCTCAGTATTATCAAACTGATATATCTGGGACCTTTCAGGCAGTTGTCAAGAAAGTGGCATCAAAGATTAAGCACCACAGCACCAGTAGAAAGTCTTGGGTAAGTCCTAGAAAGGCACGTTATCAGGTTCCATGTTCTGGTTGTGCACTACCATAACCATGGCTGGTTATCCTCAACAATCCAAAACATAACCAATTTTTTGACATTATAATTCGATTACACACAAGGATAGACAAGGATATGTAATGACCTTGCACTTTGATGATTATTTTGTTGTAGGACTGATTACAAATATTGACTTGTGTTTGCAAAGTGTTATTTCCTGATGCGTTAACATCACTAGCAAGGCCAATATGTGATGCCGGACCCTAGTTATACTTGAGAAGGTGGTGGGGAGTAGTTTCCCCAAACTGAGGCAGAACATTTAGTGTCGGTCCATCCATTATGCTATTAGGGACAGGATCTTTACCTGACAATACAGTTCACTCTTTACTGCCCTCTCAAGTGACCTAGCAGGCTCTAATGACTATTGTTACTGACCACTACAAAGTCTGATAAAAAGAATGCAATCAGATAGACAATCCAGAATTGAAAAAAGTTACTGGAAACAACAATGGGACACATAGCCCTGTCAATCCTTCAAGGCTTCCCTTCCCACCTCCGCTTACTAAGATCTGGGGGCTTATGCCAAAATTGGGAGTGCTGTTTCACAGACTAGACAAACAGCCTGACATACTTATTCTCATGGAATCATAGCTTACAGACAATGCCTCATCATAACTATTGTTGGGTATGTCTTGTACCATCAAAAGGACAGACCCATCAGTGTTGGTGGTGTAAATTGGTAATACAATTGAGAGCATGTTGCTCTGGGATTCCTTGACATTGACTTTGGTCCTCATGAAGCCTAATTGCATCAGGTCAAACATGGGTAAGGAACCACCTGCTGATTACCACCTACCACCCCCTCTCAGTTGTTAAATCATCTGAACACTATCTGCATGCCAAGCAGCATAAGCAATATTTGATAGACAAGACCAAGTGATTCTTCAAACAATAGACCAGATCCAAGCTCTGCACTCCTATCATTATTCAGTCACAAATGATGGTGAATATTCAAACAACCCAACTGCAGTAGGAAGCTTCACATCCTCTGTGACCGGGGAGGGTGGTAGGTGCATCAGTACAAAAATGCTTGTCATATTAAGAGTCTTCAGTTCTGATGAAGAGCCATACTGAACTTGAAACTTGAACACTGTTTCTGTCTCCACTGATGCTGCCAGACCTATTGGGTTTTTTCCAGCACTTTCTGCATTTATTTCAGAGTTTCAGAATTCACTCTATTTTGCTTTTATAGCAGTGTAGGTGCGCTAACAAAGTTCAAGAAGGCAGTTCATCACCACCACTTTCTGACATGAACTTTAATGATTTTTCAAAAATTGAAGGATTGACAATCGTGTTCCAAATGAGAGTGTATTGTGAGTTGCGGGGAATATGCAGCTGGTGATCTTCCCACGGGTTGGAAATATATTTCATTGTATAAGAATAGCAATTGTACAATCTTTTCAAATGTAAATGAGCTTGTCGCCAACATCAACCATGTTACCATGGTTAAAACCTATCAGATACAGCAGATAATGGGACATCCATGAGAAGGGACCAGTCAACTCAGGACTGAGGGTGTTGTACACATATGCACATATTACACAAAACAAGCTAAATGAGACTGTAGTGCAAATTGAAATTGGCAGGTATGATGTGAGCATCACAGAGACACGGCTGCTAGGGGATCAAGGCTGGGAATTCATTTCCCCTTCCCCCCATCTTATCTCAGTCCCAACCCCCGGTTTCAGCACTGTCTTCTTGACCTGCAATCTTCTTCCTGACCTCTCTGCCCCCACCCCCTCACTGGCCTATCACCCTCACCCTCACCTTCTTACACCTATCGTATTCCCAGCGCCTCTCCCCCAAATTCCCTCCCCCCTACCTTTTATCTCAGCCCGCTTGGCAGACCAGCCTTATTCCTGAAGAAGGGCTTATGCCCGAAATGTCGATTCTCCTGTTCCTCGGATGCTGCCTGGCCTGCTGTGTTTTTCCAGCACCACATTTTTCAACTCTGGTCTCCAGCATTTGCAGTTCTCACTTTCTCCTGGGAATTAAATATCCAAGGATATGCATTCTATCAAAAGGGCCCTGAGTTGGGGGAAACCAGAATGAGAGGGCAGAGGTTTAGGTTTTAGCATCCAAGGAGCAGGAAAATCAGGTAGGATGAAAGGCTCCTGCCCGAAACACTGATTTTCCTGCTCTTCCGATGCTGCCTGACCTGCTGTGCTTTTCCAGCACCACTCTGATCCTGGCAGCATCTCAGCCCATGTTCTGCCTGAGTCTTGCATAGCCTTAGCTAAAACATGTTTTGAGCGTTCTATTCATTCTCTCTACCATCCTGAGCTCTAGGGGTGATAGGGGATGTGGAACTTTTGTCTAATGCCGAACAATTGGCACACATCTTCATGACTTTTCCTGTATAATGTGTCCCTTGGTTGGAGTCAACCTGGAGGGGCACCCCGCACCTCTGGATTACCTCCTCCGCTAATATTCTGGCCACAGTGGTTGCAGTGCAGCTTTTGGTCAGGAATGCTTCTACCCAGCAGGTGAATTGATCTATGATGACCAAGCAGTACTTTTTCCCACGGGAAGGTGATGGTGGCCTTGTAAGATCCATCTGAAGGTGTTCCCAGGGTCTCCTAGGTCTGGGCTGATGCCCCATCTTAATTTGTATGGGTCTCCCTGGGTTATGTTGTGCACAAATCATGCACCTGCGGCAGTACTTGGCCACATCTCTTCCCATTCCCTTCCACCACCATTCTCTCCCTAGGCTTGCTATCATGGCCTCTCTACCTGTATGGGAGAGCCCGTGGTGTAACTCAAGCAATGTGTTCTGTATTCACACTGGTGCTACCACCTTGTCTGCTCGCTTCCAGACACCATCCTTCCCTTTGAGTGCCCCCTGCAGTTTCCATTGTTCTTCCTCTTCCTGCGGGGTGTCCTCCTGCAGCTGCTGAATTTGAATAGCGTCTTTCACTACATCAGTAGTGGCTATTGCAGTCTCGTTAATGACTTCTTGTTCTAGGGCTTTCTGTGTTGCTTGGTCTGCTGCCTAGTTTCCTTTGAATTTTAGCTAGTTTGGGCTCTCTTTTGCTGGCTCTTTTTGATGGGCCTTTATTTTTGCAGCCTCTTTTGGCTGTTCACTGGCACAAAATAGTGCCTGAAGTTTTAATTGGTGTCTGATAGGGGTTCCCCCTGCAGTGGTGAACCCTCTTCAACCCCATGCCACCATGTAGTCATGGACTACAACAAAGGCATATTGACTGTGTGTATATATATTCACGGTTTTTCCTTTTTGCTAGTTCCAGTGCTTTGGTGAGTGCTACCAGTTCTGCTACCTGTGCAGACTGACTTCCATCAATCCTTCCGGACATAACTGTTTCTAAGTTATCATTTACCACAGCCCGTCCTGTTGGGGGCGATCCTGCTATGTATTTTCGTGACCCGTCCACGAAGAGAGTCTCCTCTGCTGTGTCTAGGGGGGGTATCTTTTACTCACCCCCCCCATCTTCATCCCCATCTATATCGCCACTGATGTGCAGTTCCCCTGTGCGTAGAATTCCCTCAGCTGGGTTTTCTCCCGTATCCCTGAAAATTACCATGGACCAACTTGGGGTAAAAGAACTGCCTCCCACTTTGCCCTTCTCATATTGGAAATGGCCCTCAGTTTCCCTGTGTTTAGCATCTCTACTAGGGTGTGTTTAGTGTGGAGGATGATATTCCCTGTCATTACTATGGGCTTGCTAACCCTAATGGCCCAAGCAGTACAGTCTAAGGCTGCTATGCACCTGGGGAACCCGGTGCCTACTGGCCCTTCTGTAGTTGAGTAGTATCCTACGGGCATTCTCCTGTTATCGTGGTCTTGGGTGACCACTGCAGAGTAAAATCCTCCCTCATTATTACAGTGGGTGTGAAAATCCTTGCTGGGATATGGCAACCCTAGCCTGGGGCCTGATATGAGTCAAGTTTTAAGCTGACTGTATGCCTCCTCCTGTATGCCCCCAGGTTACATGTTCCAAGGCGGGCTTGGCTTCTTTAATTAATTTCTGGATCAGTTCAGCCAATTTTGCGAACTCAAGTATAAAGCTCCGACTGTAGTTGAATAGCCCCTTTCTGACCCCACTGACAGCAGCAGGTTGTGACATCAGTTGGATTGCCTCCTTGCGATCGTTGGGCATTTTATTGAGTCCCTGGAATATAAGGTGTCCCAGGTATAAGACTTGTGTTTTACCAATCTGTGCCTTTGTGGGGCTGACCTGTAACCCTGCGGTTGCCAATTCCTGCAATACTTGACATAAAGCTTCTTGGTATCCTGACTCTGAAGCAATTAGGATATCATCTACATATTGGAGGGCAGTGCTACCCTCTGGTAAATCTACTGTCTTTAGAATGTCACTCATCAGCCTCTGAAAAATAGTGGGGCTGTTGTGGAACCCTTGTGGCAGGCAAGTTCACGTGTACTGCCTGTCCCTTATTGGAAAAGCAAATTTGTTTTGGGACTCAGGGTGTACCGGAATAGACCAGAAGCTGTTGGCTATGTCTAAAACAGTAAATGTCTCGTGTTCGGGGGCCAACCTGTTTAAAATGGTGGAGGGTTCTGCTACAAAGGGGTGCAATTTGGGGATGACCTTATTTAGTCCTGTATAATCAATGGTGAGCCTGTAGCTCCCATCAGTCTTTATTACTGGCCATGTTGGGGAATTAGTTGTAGTTGTGGTTGTTTTCAGGATTTCCTTTCACTATCTCCACAAGTGCTTGTTCTGCTTCGGGTTTTATTCGGTATTGCCGGTGGGGCTTATGCTCATGTCCGGGAACCCTTATCAGGTCTGTGTTACCTCGACCTGTATCTAACTTTGTTTCTGCCCAGGCTCCGGGGACAGAGGTGCAGATGGCTCCGATTCCCTCCTTTTTGAGGTTCTAGTCCCTACTGGTGACTGTAGCCACTTTAATGGTTTCATGGTGATTTGTGAGTTTCCTGAACTCAGTCTTCCGACTGTCCTGAGGGCCAAATCAATTTCCCTTTTGCACAATCGATTAGAACATTATATTTCTCATGAGATCATTGCCCATTATGATACTTTTGTTTAGGTAAGCTGGTGTTTTATCCCCTCCTACCCCAGTTAAGTGAATCATTTTGTTGGTGTGGAATAAGGGTAGGTTTGTGATGGATACAGCGGCTCCTGTGTCCATTAGCATCTCGCATTTCCTCCCTCCTGTTACTGCGGGCATGTAAATTCTCCCCTCTCCCTTACCCTGACAAATGGGGCAGCTGGTTGTCAGCTTTGCTGACCTCGGGATTCCCGCGGTTCCACAATGTTCTGGGTGGTGTTTGGGGATGCCCCATGCTTTTCCCAGCACACTGCTTCTATGTGTCCTATTCTGTTGCAGTGGCTGCAGTATTTTACATTGTTCCCTGCTCTATTCCCTGCTCATGGGGTGCTACCATCTCTAGCAAAGTGCTCCTGTTGGCCACAGTGGGGGCAGGATCATTTTATTCTATTCTCACCTCCATTCCGGTAGGCTGCTTTGTCAGGTCTTGCCTTTGCTGCAGGAGCTTCTGCCTCCTGCACCCTGCTAGCCCACTCAACTAGGTCATCATAATCCTGGGACATTATTGCTCCCATTTTCAGGATGGCTTGATGGGCACTTGAGAGCCCATCTCTAAAAGCTTGGATGAATGCCCAGTCCCTCCGATCTGGGTTTGCTTGCCCTGAGGATTCCTGATAGATCCTAAATAATTGTTCCCATATTCAGAGGTTCCTTCCCCTTTAAATTGCTTAATGGTTGTGATCTCACTCCAGTTTGTGGGAGCATTTCCTAGCACCCTCTGGATTTCTTCTTTAAAGTCGGCGAAGGGGGCCTCCTGGGCATCTATCTCAGCTGTAAGGGCGATGGCACGTGTCCACCATCCTCCTCTAAAGTCTCGGGCTGCTGTGAGGTCCACCAGTTACCTGTCTCCACTTGTCCACTGGGCAGGCTGCCCGGACCAGCTGGTGTATGTCCCTCAGGTGTAGGTGGTGCCCTACCCATACACTATCCAGCTCTTCCCAGAACCTGGTGTTTGTGCTCCGTGGTTATAATTTGCCCAGGGAGGCCATAACCTGCTGCCTCTCTCCTGGGATTAAGGGTTTATAATTCACTTTCGGTTGTGATTCTGCCTCCTCTGGTAACGTGCGTGAAGTTATACTCCTGCATGGTTTGTCCAACAGAGGGAGCAGTTGGCTCCTGCTGGACAGTTTCGTGGGGGGGGGGGAGACAGTCCTTTTCTCTCTCCTCTTAGATTTTTTCTAAGGTGAATTCTAAATTTTTTATTCTGCCCTCCAGTTCTCTAACTTGCTCCTAGTCCTTTCTCCACCTACTCGTGGAGGCACTCACTTGTTTAGTTAGGCCTGCTAACTGGTGTGCAAACATTACCCCTATCTTTTTAGTTTTATTCTGTTTCTGTTTATCTATCCACATTCTCTGTTGGGATGGATCCCAATCACTCTTCTTCATTTGTTCTGTCCACCCTTCTCTGTCAGCCTTGTATTTCTCAATAAGGGAACCTGAAGTATTCCCCTTAGAATTTTGACCTGTCATTCAGCAGATTGTGTACCCCTGGATACCACCAACAGTAAAGTGTTCCTAACCAGTGGGGATTTCTCTACCCCTGGCCAATAGTACTGTCCCAGCACCGTCCGTACGGCCATAGCATCCTCCTAGCAAGGTGTACTTTCTACCGGTGGGACTTGTCTACCCTCCCAGCCACAACTACTAGTCGGTACCTACTGTTCGGCTGGGAATGTCAGTTCAGTAGGGTATTATCTCTACCAGTGGGACTCTTTACTCTCCCGGCCTCCTCTACTGACCCAACACCTCCCGATAGGCCCAGAAACCTACCTCTAGCCCTGTGTGCTCTTTAATGGTGGGACTCTTTACTCTCCCGGTTACCGCCTCTATTCAAGCTCTGTCGTTCTACTACAGACTGACAGGGTATCACAGTTACTCACACTGTCCACACTCCACACCTTGGTTACATGTGCTCCACTGAGGTTTGGTTCTTGGCCAGAATGATCTTCCTTATCACCTTGGAAATTACAAGTACAGACAGCATTCAACTTTTAACTTAAACTCTAACTGGACTCTGCATTGTTCGCCCCTAGAGTCCAATATTACTTGATTTTTCCACTGGTGCTTCACAGCTCCTAGTGCCCTTGTTGCCTCAATTCCCACTTCAAATCCCAACCTTTGTGTGGTGGTGGGGTGCTGGGGGGGGGGGGGGGGGGGGGGGGGGTTGAGTGTGGGGAGTGGTTGGCAGGGAGCTATCCCTCTTAACAACCAGTTTATGGCACAGCTTTTGCGACAGGCATGACCTGTCCTCTGGCTGTTTCAGCACAAGCAACAGATTCTTACAACAGTTAATACAGTTAAACATTTATTCTCCACAGACATGCACTTAAAAAATTTTAACTCAGTTCTGTAGCAAATTAGACATTACATCGGTATACCTTTTAAACTGTGTCTTTGGCCCGGTCTGACTCTTCCTGTTTGCAGGTATAAATTGGTTCTTACCCTGGTCCCCCGATCATCGCCTTCATCCAGGGCGCCAGTAATAAGAACCCTGCTCGCAGCACCAATTGTTGTGGGGAAAATCACCAGCCTCAGAGTCAGAGTTAGGGTTCAATGACAGAATTTATTGCACAAGGAAATACCGGAGCTTCGGGGAGATAATTTTTTTTTAAATTTCAAAAATGTACTTTATTCATAAAATTATTTTGATATCTATACAATTGGTGATGCCATACATCCATATACATTCCATTTCTTTACATCCAGAGATCAGAATTTATCATTCTTTGATACAGGTCTGTACGTTTACCATCCATATATTTAGCTGAGGTGTCAGCGGAGCCCACTTACTGCATGGGCCCCCTGTTCTTCGTTGGCAGGCAGATGTTACACGGTGGTCTTTCCCCACCACGCCTTGGCGGCAGCTGCCCCAAACTTCAGCGCATCCCTCAACACGTAGTCCTGGACCTTGGAATGTGCCTGTCCGCAACACTCAGTCGGGGTCAGCTCCTTCAGTTGGAAGATCAACAGGTTTCGGTCAGACCAACGAGGTTCTTTCACCGAGTTGATGATCCTCCAGGCACAGTTGATGTTCATCTCGGTGTGTGTCCCAGGGAACAGACCGTAGAGCACGGAGTCCCACATCACGGAGCTGCTCAGGACAAACCTTGACAAACACCACTGCATTCATCTCCAGCCTTCCTTTGCATAGCCACATTCCAGAAGGAGGTGTGTGACAGTCTCATCCCCTCTGCAGCCGCTTCGAGGGCAGCGTGTGGTGTGGCTGAGAGTCCAGGCGTGCATAAAGGATCTCACAGGCAGAGCCCTTCTCACCACCAGCCAAGCCATGTCTTGGTGCTTGTTGGAAAGTTCTGACGATGAGGCATTCTGCCAAATGACTTTGACAGTCTGCTCAGGGAACCGCTTGACAGGATCTACCCTCTCCTTTTCCCGAAGGGTCTCAAGGACACTACGTGCTGACCACTTCCTGATGGACTTGTGGTCAAAGGTGTTTTTCTTCATAAATTTCTCCACGAAGGACAGGTGATACAGAACGGACCAACTACTTGGAGCGTTCTGCAGCAGCGAGGCCAGGCCCATCCTTTGCAACACCAGGGACAGGTAGAACCTCAGTACGTAGTGACACTTGGTGTTTGCGTACCGGGGATCCACACACAGCTTGATGCAACCACACACAAAGGTGGCCATCAGGGTGAGGGTGAGGGTGAGGGTTGCCCAGATCTTTATGCATCGAGTCCCTTCGGACCCGGTCCATCTTTGATCTCCATATAAAATGGAAGATGGCCTGGATGACTGCAATGGCACAGGTTCTGGGAATAGGCTAGATTTGTGCCACGTATAACAGCAATGACAGTGCCTCACAACTGGTGACCAGGTTTTTACCCGCGATGGAGAGCGACCGTAGCTTCCATCTGCCCAGTTTCTGCCTCACTTTCCTGATATGCTTCCCCCAAGACTTGGCGCACACCCCAGCCCCCCTGAACCAAATACCCAGCACCTTCAGGTGGTTGGTCCTGACGGTGAAGGGGATTGAGTATTGGTCGGCCCAGTTCCTGAAGAGCATGGCCTTGCACTTGCCTTGGTTGACCTTGGCCCCCGAGGCCCGTTCGAACTGGTCACGTATGCACACGAGTCTGCCCACGGTCAGCAGATCCGAGCAGAAAATGGCGACGTCATCCATTTTCAGGGAGGCCTTAACCTGCAGGCCCCCGCTGCCAGGAATAGTCACCCCTCTCAGGCTCGCATCCTTCCTGATGGACTCGGCAAATGGCTCTATGCAGCACATAAACAAGGTAGGAGAGAGAGGGCAGCCCTGCCTGACTCCAGATCTGACTGTGAAGCTATCTGATTCCCACCCATTGATTGAGACTGCACTGACAATGTTGGTGGAGAGCAGTCTGATCCAATTGAAGATTCCCTCCCCAAAGCCCATTTTGGAGACAACATCTCTCATATACCTGTGTGATATCCTGTCAAAGGCTTTCTCCTGGTCCAGGCTGATCAGGCAGGTATCCAACCCTCTGTCCTGCACGTAGGCGATCGTATCCCTGAGGAGTGCGAGACTCTCAGTGATCTTCCTGCCCGGTACAGCACAGGTTTGGTTCGGGTGGATCACCAACCCCAGAGCAGACCTGACCCGGTTGGCGATTACCTTTGATAGAATTTTGTAATCCACATTCAACAGTGACATTGGTCTCCAAGTTTTGAGTTCCTCCCTCTCCTCCTTCCGCTTGTAGATGAGGGTGATGATGCCTTTCCTCATGGATTCACTCACAGTACCTGCCCGAAGCATACTGACACACACCTCCGGCAGGTCCTGGCCAATCAAGTCCCACAGAGCAGAATAGAGCTCGACCGGTAAGCCGTCACTTCTGGGAGTTTTATTCTTTTCAAAGGACTCGAGGGCCTTGGTCCAGCCTCTCCCGTGTTCTGTTGTCTAAGACCTCCGTGATAGAGGACAGGAACGACAGGGAGGCCTCGTTGTTGGTCGGCTTCGCGTCATACAGACTAGAATAGAAGGATTTACTGATCCTCATGACGTCAGCCCGAGATGACGTTACCAAGCCATCTTCTTCCTTCAGGCTGCTGAGCACGGAGCTCTCTTTGTGCACCTTCTGGAAGAAGAAACGTGAGCACGTCTCGTCCTGCTCCACGGAGCGGACCCTGGACTGGAAGATTATCCTGGAGGCCTCCGAGGCAAAGAGCGAGGCTTGCTGGCCCTTCACCTCCTTGAGGTCCTCCGTGACATCGACCCCCATCGTCTGCAGCAGGAGCAGGTTCTGCATACTTTCCTGGAGTTGGGACAGTTTTCCCCGCCTCTCTCTCGCCTCCGGAACACCTTTGAGGATGAAGAACCTCTTGATGTTCCCTTTTCCTGTTTCCCATCAGTCCCCTGGGGGCTTCACAGTTCTCCAACCTGCGTAATCCCTCTTGAGCTCCTCAATGTTTCCTGGAGTCAACAGCTTGGTGTTCTGCTTCCACGTTCCCTTGCCAGCCCGCTGCTCATCCTGTAGGTGACAGTCAGCCAGCAGAAGGCAGTGGTCAGAGAAGAACACCGGCTTGAAGTTGGTGGATCTGACCGAGAGCGTTCGGGACACAAACAGGTAATCTATCCTTGAGTGGATAGACCCATCTGCCCGTGACCAGGTGTATCTACACTGCGCTCCATTTGTAGGGGTGCTGAAGACATCACGCAGCTTGGCATCTTTTACCGTGTCCATCAGGGTTCTGGACGTGGCGTCCAGTTTACTGTCCTCCCCCGCTGGATTGTCCATCTGCATCAATGATGCAGTTGAAGTCTCCGGCCAGAATGACCGGCCTGGACGTAGCCAGCAACAGTGGAAGCTGCTGCAGGGACAGCCAACCGTTCACTCTTACCCACTGGGGCATACAAAATTAATCAGTCTCAGGGGAGCATTCCTGTACATGATGTTGGTGACGAGGAGGTGCCCGCCCACCACCTCCTTAACCTTGGAGATGGTGAAGTTGCCTCCTTGCAACAGGATACCCCAGGCCGGAGGCGCGGCTATCATTGCCCCCTGACCAAACTGAAGGCCCATGGCCCCACAAGCTCGACCATCTCCTGTAGCTGATGAGGTGCGGTATCCCACACTCCTGCAGAAACAGGACGTCGGCTTTAACGTTGGCCAGGAAGGCCATCGTAGAAACACATCGTGTAGCCAATTTGATGCTATGCACATTGATGCTGGCAACTCTTATCCCCATTTTAACAGTTTACGAGGTTACAAGTGTCCATTTGCTGCTGGTCTTGCCTCTCTGGGGTAGCTGTGTGCATCCCCGTGGTGACGGCAAACTGCTGGACCCTCCCAGGGCTGAGGTAGCTGTCTGACTCTACGCTGAGGCCATTTCCCCGATCTGGTGTCTTCGGGTCGGGCCCAGGGTCCCCACAGTCCAGTTCTCCATCTAACAGTGGGGCTGTCATGGGATCTATGCTCCCGGTTACCTGGAGCTGTGGGTCAGTGGGTACCTCTTGGTTCTCACCGGGTGGGGGAAGGCCTTTACCCATCCCCTCAGAGGGATCGTCTTTTCCTGCTTGGGAGGTGCTGCCCTCCTTTTTCCCCACAGCGCTCTGTCCCTTCCTCTGGTGACGACCCTCCTTGCGCCCATCCTCACCGTCGGAAGAGCTGTCTGTATCCTCGTCATGTAGGTGTCGCTTCCCCTTCGCTGGGTGGCTTTGGGGGCCTGGTGAGGTTTCCTCTTCCTGCTTTTGACAGTAATCCAATCTTCTGCCTCCTTTGTTCCCTCCTTTTCCATTTCCTCCGTCTGTCTTGAAGGAGCTTGGATCGGCTGCTGCACCTCGCTGCTGTCTACCGTCTGCTCCGCTACAGCCTGCCCTTCCTTCTGGGTGCCCCCAACACCATTCCCGTGCTGTTTTGTGGTACCTTGCTGGTCTTAGGCGGTCCACAGCTCGTGTTGCCACCTCTGGCCATCTGTGCATAGATGGCGGCCCCTCATCTTGGGCAGGCCTTGTACATGTGACTCGCCTCTCCGCACAGATTACAGTTCTTGGTCTCCTTACATTCCTTGGTCGGGTGGCCTTCCTGCTTGCAGTTTCGGCAGATGGTCACCTTACAATCCGCCACTATGTGGCCTGACCTCCCGCAGGTTCGGCACACTTTCGGCTGCCCTGCGTACGTCAGGTAACCTCTGCTTCCTCCAATGGCAAAGCTGGAGGGTGGGTGGAGGATGTTCCCACTGGCATCGACCCTCAGGGTTACCGTGACCTGTCGTTTGCTGGTCCAGATCCCGAAAGGATCGACCACATCGGTACTCTCTCCCTCAACCTGAACATATCTTCTTAAGAAGGTCAGGACATCCGCTGCTGGGACGTGAGGGTTGTACATCTGGATTATTACAACCCGACTCCTCTGCACAGGAGGCACACACAACAGGACCACCAACAAGATGGAGAACAGAAGTTCCCCTTCCTTCTCCTGAAGACCTTCAGGAGTTGCTCACAACCCTTCAAGCTCTTGAAGGTCATGTCAAAATAGCCTGCCGCAGGGAAGTCCTACAAGCAGTACACTTCTGCTTTTTTTTATTTCAAAATATACTTTATTCATGTAAATAAATCTTTGGTACTTGTACAATTTTCCATGTCGTTCATAGTTATATACATTGCATGTCTTAATATTACAAAGAACAAATTGAATTAATCGAATTCACAGTTATCCTATTAACAGTTACCTTTATTAATATCCAGTCTCTTGGTATTTGGCTGTGGCTTCAGCGGAACCCACCTACTGAGTGGGTGCCCTGTTATATGAAAGCAAATGAAACTTCTTTAACCCCCAGTTTATGGGGTTACCATTGTCCATTTGACTGTCCTGTCTCTGGGGTGGCTGTCTACATCCCCAAGGTAAGCACGAACTGCTGGACCTTCGTTGGGCTGAGGTAGCTATCCAGCTCCTCACTTGGGTCATTTACCCGCTCTGGTGTCATTGAGCCAAGGCAAGGGTCCTCCCTGTCCAGTTCTGTGTCTGACAATGGGACTGTCAGAGGATCACAGCTCTCGGTTGCCTGTAGTTGTGGGGCAGTGGGTACCCCCTGGTTCTCACTGGGCGGAGGGTGGACTTCGGGGGGTCCGTTGTTTCCTGGTTGGGAGGAAATGCCCTCCTCTTTTCCGACGGCGCTCTGTCTCTTCTTCTGGTGGTGATGGCCTTCTGTGCGTCCATCTTCCCCCTCCAAAGAGCTGGCCGTTCCTCCTTCGTGCAGCTGTCTTTTCCCCCTTTGCTGGGAGGCTTTGGGGGCCTGGCAAGATTTCCTCTTCCTGTTTTTAACAGGTATCCACTCCTCTGCCTGCTTGATTACCTCCTCCTCCATTTCTTCCATCTGCCCGTCTAGAGCTAGGATCAGCTGCTGTGTCTCTCCGCTGGCTGCCGCCTCCTCCACTCCAGCCTGTTCTTCTTTCTGGGTGCCACCAGACTCCGTTTCCCTGCTGTCCGGGTGGACCTTACTGGTCTTTGGGGGTCCACGGCTCACATTGCCACCTCCAGCCATCTGTGTGTAAGTGGGGCAGGTCTTATACACGTCTTGGGCAGGTCTTATACATGTGGCCCGCCTCTCCGCACAGGTTGCAGCTCTTTTCTTCCTGACAGTCCTTAGTCAAGTGACCCTCCTGTTTGCAGTTCCTGCAGATGGTCACTTTGCAATCCACTGCCACGTGTCCCGATTTTCCGCAGGTTCGGCACACTTTCGGCTGCCCTGCATATGTCAGGTAGGCTCTGCTCCCTCCAATTGCGAAGCTCGAGGGTGGGTAGAGGATGTTCCCAGTATCATCGGCCCTCAGAGTTACCCTGACCTGCCGCTTACTGGTCCAGATCCCAAAGGGGTCGATCACATCAGTGGCTTCTCCCTCAACCTGGACGTACCTTCCCAGGAAGGTCAGGACATCAGCCGCTGGAACATAGGGGTTGTACATATGGATTGTAACAACCCGATTCCTCTGTGCAGGAAGCACACACAATGGGGTCGCCGACAAGATGGAAAACAGTGGCTCCCCTTCCTTCTCCTTGAAGACCTTCAGGAGCTGTTCGCACTGCTTCACGCTTCTGAAGGTCACATCGAAGTAGCCTGCCCCAGGGAAATCCTGCAGGCAGTATACGTCCGCAGCAGCAAACCCACAGCATCCCAACAGTACCTTCTTAATAAACAAGGTGCGATCGAGTGGTGTACGATCCTCAATCTTCTTCACAGTCACCCTGACTGTGTTCCAAATGCCCTGGCCAGGGCTGCGGGCAGCTGTTGAGGCAATAGCTCTGAGGTTGGCTGGTCCCTGAATTGGCGTTAGGCTGAAGCCAGCATGAACAAGCAGTACACTTCTTTTTTTTTTATTTCAAAAATATACTTTATTCATAAAATGATTTGATGGTCTGTATATTTGGTCATGCCATACATATGTCAACATTTACATACGCAGATCAGAATTTATCATTGCTTTTTACAGGTCTGTGCATTTCTCAATCTTATACATATATTTGGCTGAGGCATCAGCAGAGCCCAAAAAACGTCCGCATGTGCCCCCTGTTCTTCTTTAGGCAGGCCGATCTTACACGGTGGTCTTTCCCCACCGCGCCTTGGCGGCAGCTGCCCCAGGCTTCAGCGCGTCCCTCAACACGTAGTCTTGGACCTTGGAATGTGCCAGTCTGCAACACTCAGTCAGGGTCAACTCCTTCAGCTGGAAGATCAACAGGTTTCGGACCGCCCAGAGAGCATCCTTCACCAAGTTGATGATCCTCCAGGCGCAGTTAATGTTCGTCTCGGTGTGAGTCCCGGGGAACAGGACGTAGAACACAGAGTCCCGCATCACGGCGCTGCTCAGGACGAACCTCGATAAGCACCACTGCATTCCTCTCCAGACTTCCTCTGCATAGGCACATTCCAGAAGGAGGTGTGTGACAGTCTCGTCCCCACCGCAGCCACTTCGAGAGCAGCGTGCGGTGCGGCAGAGAGTCCGGGCGTGCATAAAGGATCTCACAGGCAGAGCCCTTCTCACCACCAGCCAAGCCACGTCTTGGTGCTTGTTGGAAAGTTCTGGCGATGAGGCATTCTGCCAAATGGCTTTGACAGTCTGCTCAGGGAACCGCTCGATAGGATCCGCCCTCTCCTTTTCCCGAAAGGTCTCAAGGACACTACGTGCTGACCACTTCCTGATGGACTTGTGGTCAAAGGTGTTTTTCCTCATAAATTTCTCCACGAAGGACAGTTGATACGGAACGGTCCAACTACTCGGAGCGTTCTGCGGCAGCGAGGCCAGGCCCATCCTTCGCAACACCGGGAACAGGTAGAACCTCAGTACGTAGTGACACTTGGTGTTTGCGTACCGGGGATCCACGCACAGCTTGATGCAGCCACACACAAAGGTGGCCATCAGGGTGAGGGTGGCATTGGGCGTGTTTTTTCCCCCATTGCACCGGTCTTTGTACATAGAGTCTCTTCGGACCCGGTCCATCTTTGATCTCCAAATGAATTGGAAGATGGCCCGGGTGACTGCGGCGGCACAGGTCCTGGGGATAGGCCAGACCTGTGCCACATATAGCAATACTGAGAGGACCTCACACCTGATGACCAGGTTTTTTTCCCGCGATGGAGAGCGACCGTTGCCACCATCTGCCTAGTTTCTGTCTCATCTTCCTGATCCGCTCCTCCCAGGTCTTGGTGCACGCCCCAGCCCCCCCGAACCAAATACCCAGCACCTTCAGGTGGTCAGTCCTGACGGTGAAGGGGATAGAGGATTGGTCGGCCCAGTTCCCGAAGAGCATGGCCTCGCTCTTGCTCGGTTTACCTTGGCCCCCGAGGCCCGTTCGAACTGGTCGCAGATGCACACGAGTCTGTGCACGGACAGCGGATCCGAGCAGAAAACAGCGACGTCATCCATGTACAGGGAGGCCTTAACCTGTAGGCCCCCGCTGCCAGGAATAGTCACCCCTCTCAGGCTCGCATCCTTCCTGATGGATTCGGCAAATGGCTCTATGCAACACACAAACAAGGCGGGTGAGAGGGGGCATCCCTGCCTGACTCCAGATCTTACAGGGAAGCTATCTGATTCCCACCCATTGATTGAGACTGCACTGACAATGTTGGTGTAGAGCAGTCTGATCCAATTTCCGATTCCCTCCCCAAAGCCCATTTTGGAGAGGACATCCCTCATATATGTATGCGATATCCTGTCAAAGGCTTTCTCCTGGTCCAGGCTGATGAGGCAGGTGTCCACCCCCCTGTCCTGCACGTAGGCGATCGTATCCCTGAGGAGTGCGAGACTCTCAGAGATCTTCCTGCCCGGTACAGCACAGGTTTGGTCCGGGTGGATCACCGATCCCAGAGCAGACCTGACCCGGTTGGCGATGACCTTTGACAAGATTTTGTAGTCTGCATTTAACAGTGAGATCGGTCTCCAATTTCTAATTTCCTCCCTCTCCCCCTTCCGCTTGTAGACGAGGGTGATGATGCCTTTCCTCATGGATTCACTCATGGTACCTGCCCGAAGCATACTGACATACACCTCCAGCAGGTCCTGGCCGATCAAGTCCCAAAGAGCGGAATAAACCTCGACCGGTAAGCCGTCGCTTCCGGGAGTTTTATTCTTTTCGAAGGACTCGAGGGCCTTGGTCAGTTCATCCAGAGATAGCGGCTGGTCCAGCCTCTCTCGTGTTCCGTCATCTAGGACCTCCGTGATAGAGGACAGGAACGACTGGGAGGCCGCGCTGTCGGTTGGCTTCGAGTCATACAGGCTGGCGTAGAAGGATTTGCTGATCCTCATGACGTCAGCCTGAGATGACGTTACCGAGCCATCTTCTTTCTTCAGGCTGCTGAGCACGGAGCTCTCTTTGTGCACCTTCTGGAAGAAGAAACGTGAACACGTCTCGTCCTGCTCCACCGAGCGGACCCTGGACCGGAAGATTATCCTGGAGGCCTCCGAGGCAAAGAGCGAGGCTTGCTGGCCCTTCACCTCCTTGAGGTCCTCCGTGACATCGACCCCCATCGTCTGCAGCAGGAGCAGGTTCTGCATACTTTCCTGGAGCTGGGACAGTTTTCCCCGCCTCTCTCTCGCCTCCTGGACACCTTTGAGGATAAAGAACCTCTTGATGTTCCCTTTTACCGTTTCCCACCAGTCCGCTGGAGACTCAAAGAGGGGCTTCACGGTTCTCCAACCTGCGTAATCCCTCTTGAGCTCTTCGATGTTTCCTGGGGTCAACAGCTTAGTGTTCAGTTTCCACGTTCCCTTGCCCGCCCGCTGTTCGTCCTGTAGGTGACAGTCGGCCAGCAGGAGGCAGTGGTCAGAGAAGAACACCGGCTTGACGTCGGTGGATCTGACCGAGAGCGTTCGGGACACAAACAGGTAATCTATCCTTGAGCGGATAGACCCGTCTGCCCGTGACCAGGTGTATCTACGCTGCGCTCCATCTGCAGGGGTGCTGAAGACGTCGTGCAGCTTGGCATCTTTGACCGTTTCCATCAGGGCCCTGGACGTAGCGTCCGGTATACTGTCCCCCCCGCCGGATCGTCCATCTGCATCAATGATGCAGTTGAAGTCTCCGGCCAGAATGACCGGCCTGGACGTAGCCAGCAGCAGTGGAAGCTGTTGCAGGACGGCCAACCGTTCACTCTTACCCACTGGGGCGTACACGTTGATTAGTCTCACGGGAGCGTTTCTGTATTTAACATCCGCGACGAGGAGGCGCCCGCCCACCACCTCCTTAACCTCGGAGATGGTGAAGTTGCCTCCCCGCAACAGGATACCCAGGCCGGAGGCGCGGCTATCGTTGCCCCCCGACCACACTGACGGCCCGTGGGCCCACAAGCTCGACCATCTCCTGTAACTGCTGAGGTGCGGTATCCCACACTCCTGCAGAAACAGGATATCGGCTTTGACGTTGGCCAGGAAGGCCAGCGTTGAAACACATCGCGTAGCCGCTTTAATGCTACGCACATTTATGCTGGCAATTTTAAACCCCATTTTAACAGTTTACGGGGTTCCCAGTGTCCATTTGCTTCTGGTCTTGCTCCAGTGGGGTAGCTGCGTGCATCCCCGTGGTGACAGCAAACTGCTGGACCTTCCCAGGGCTGAGGTAGTTGTCCAGCTCCACGCTGGAGTCATTTCCCCGCTCTGGTGTCATCGTGTCAGACCCAGGGTCCGCATCGCCCCGTTCTCCATCTGACAGCAGGGCTGTCACTGGGACGCTGCTCCCAGTTCCCTGGAGCTGTGGGCCGGTGGGTACCCCTTGGTTCTCACCGGGTAGGGGGAGGCCTTCACCCACCCCCTCAGAGGGATCGTCTTTTCTTTCTTGGGTGGTGCTGCCCTCCTTTCTCCCCACGGCGGTCTGCCTCTTCCTCCGGAGGCGACCCTTCTTGCGCCCGTCCTCACCCTCGGAGGAGCTGCCTGTATCCTCCTCTTGGAGGTGTCTCTTCCCCCTTCGCTTGGTGGCTTTGGGGCCCTCGAGAGGTTTCCTTTTCCTGTTTTTAACGATAATCCACTGCTCTGCCTCCTTTGATCCCTCCTCTTCCATTTCCTCCGTCTGTCTTGCAGGAGCTTGGGTCGGCTGCTGCATCTCCCCGCTGTCTGCCACCTGCTCCCCTACAACTTTCCCTTCCTTCTGGGTGCCTCCAGGCACCGTTCCTTTGCTGATTCGCGGTACCTCGTTGGACTTTGTCGGTCCGCGGCTCGTGTTGCCACCTCCGGCCATCTGTGCGTAGGTGGCGGCTCCTCGTCTTGGGCAGGCCTTGTACATGTGGCCCGCCTCTCCGCACAGGTTGCAGCTCTTTTCCTCCCGACAGTCCTTAGTCAAGTGACCCTCCTGTTTGCAGTTCCTGCAGATGGTCTATTTGCAATCCACCGCCACGTGTCCCGACTTCCCGCAGGTTCGGCACACTTTCGGCTGCCCTGCATATGTCAGGTAGGCTCTGCTCCCTCCGATTGCGAAGCTCGAGGGTGGGTGGAGGATGTTCCCACTATCATCGGCCCTCAGAGTTACCCTGACCTGCCGCTTACTGGTCCAGATCCCAAAGGGGTCGATCACATCAGTGGCTTCTCCCTCAACTTGGATGTACCTTCCCAGGAAGGTCAGGACATCAGCCGCTGGAACGTAGGGGTTGTACATATGGATTGTAACAACCCGATTCCTCTGTGCAGGAAGCACACACAATGGGGTCGCCGACAAGATGGAAAACAGCGGCTCCCCTTCCTTCTCCTTGAAGACCTTCAGGAGCTGTTCGCACTGCTTCACGCTTCTGAAGGTCACATCGAATTGGCCTGCCCCAGGGAAATCCTGCAGGCAGTACACGTCTTTTTTTTTATTTCAAAATATACTTTATTCATGTAAATAAATCTTTGTTACTTGTACAATTTTCCATGTCATTCATAGTTATATACATTGCATTTCTTAACATTACAAAGGACAAATTGAATTAATCAAATTCACAGTTATCCTATTAACAGTTACATTTATTAACTATCCAGTCTCTTGGTATTTGGCTGTGGCTTCAGCGGAACCCACCTACTGAGTGGGTGCCCTGCAAATGAAACTTCTTTAACCCCCAGCTTATGGGGTTACCAATGTCCATATGACTGTCCTGTCTCTGGGGTGGCTGTCTACATCCCCAAGGTAAGCACGAACTGCTGGACCTTCGCTGGGCTGAGGTAGCTATCCAGCTCCTCACTTGGGTCATTTACCCGCTCTGGTGTCATTGAGCCAGGGCAAGGGTCCTCACTATCCAGTTCTGTGTCTGACAGTGGGACTGTCAGAGGATCGCAGCTCTCGGTTGCCTGTAGTTGTGGGGCAGTGGGTACCCCCTGGTTCTCACTGGGCGGAGGGTGGACTTCGGGGGGTCCGTTGTTTCCTGGTTGGGAGGAAATGCCCTCCTCTTTTCCGACGGCGCTCTGTCTCTTCTTCTGGTGGTGATGGCCTTCTGTGCGTCCATCTTCCCCCTCCAAAGAGCTGGCCGTTCCTCCTTCGTGCAGCTGTCTTTTCCCCCTTTGCTGGGAGGCTTTGGGGGCCTGGCAAGATTTCCTCTTCCTGTTTTTAACAGGTATCCACTCCTCCGCCTGCTTGATTACCTCCTCCTCCTCCATTTCTTCCATCTGCCCGGCTAGAGCTAGGATCAGCTGCTGTGTCTCTCCGCTGGCTGCCGCCTCCTCCACTCCAGCCTGTTCTTCTTTCTGGGTGCTACCACACTCCGTTTCCTTGCTCTCCGGGTGGACCTTACTGGTCTTTGGGGGTCCACGGCTCACATTGCCACCTCCAGCCATCTGTGCGTAAGTGGGGCCCCCCCGTCTTGGGCAGGTCTTATACATGTGGCCCGCCTCTCCACACAGGTTGCAGCTCTTGTCTTCCTGACAGTCCTTCGTCAAGTGACCCTCCTGTTTGCAGTTCCTGCAGATGGTCACTTTGCAATCCGCCGCCACGTGTCCCGACTTCCCGCAGGTTCGGCTGCCCTGCATATGTCAGGTAGCCTCTGCTCCCTCCGATTGCGAAGCTCGAGGGTGGGTGGAGGATGTTCCCACTATCATCGGCCCTCAGAGTTACCCTGACCTGCCGCTTACTGGTCCAGATCCCAAAGGGGTCGATCACATCAGTGGCTTCTCCCTCAACTTGGACGTACCTTCCCAGGAAGGTCAGGACATCAGCCGCTGGAACGTAGGGGTTGTACATATGGATTGTGACAACCCGATTCCTCTGTGCAGGAAGCACACACAATGGGGTCACCGACAAGATGGAAAACAGCGGCTCCCCTTCCTTCTCCTTGAAGACCTTCAGGAGATGTTCGCACTGCTTCACGCTTCTGAAGGTCACATCAAAGTAGCCAGCCCCAGGGAAATCCTGCAGGCAGTACACGTCCGCTGCAGCAAACCCACAGCATCCCAACAGTACCTTCTTAATAAACAAGGTGCGGTCGAGTGGTGTACGATCCTCAATCTTCTTCACAGTCACCCTGACTGTGTTCCGAACACCCTGCCCAGGGCTGCGGGGAGCTGTTGAGGCCATAGCTCTGAGGTTGGCTGGTCCCTGAATTGGTGTTAGGCCGAAGCCAGTATGAAGATCCACCAAGAGCAGGTCAGCACAACCAAACGATCCTCCAACGTCCAATCACGATCCAGCGATGATCTCCTCACTAGCTCTGATGACTCGCAAGCTGTTCTGGGAGATACCATGATCACCAAGGTGGTTCTCCCAGGACGGGGTTAGGATCTAGTATCTGTTCTTATCAGAACAGCTTGCGAGTCATCAGAGCTGCAGGCAGTACACGTCTGCGGCTGCAAGGCCACAACACTCCAGCAGAACTTTCTTCACAAACACCGTCCGATCCACTGGTGTGTGCTCCTCCTCCACCTTCTTCACAGTCCCCTGACTGTTTCCGAATGCCCTGGCCCGGGCGGCGAGTGGCTGCTGAGGCCATAGCTCAGAGGTTGGCTGGTCCCTGAATTGGCGTTAGGCCGAAGCCAGCATGAAGATCCACCAAGAGCAGGTCAGCACAACCAAACGATCCTCCAACGTCCAATCACGATCCAGCGATGGTCTCCAGCAGCTCCGACGACTCGCAACACGACCCCCGCAGTACTTCCCCCGCCAGCACGCTTCTGCTGCGTCGAACCTCCAACAACTCGAGCAGAATCTCTTCCTCTGGTCCTCAGGAACGACCATATTCCGAGCCAAAAGGCTGAGAAGCGATAGCCCTTGGTTCTCTTTTTTTTTATTTCAAAAATATACTTTATTCATAAAAAGATTTGATGGTCTGTACATTTGATCATGCCATACATATGTCCACATTTCCAAACACAGATTCGAATTTATCAATGTCATTTACAATCCTGTGCATTTTTCAATCTTGTACATATATTTGGCTGAGGCATCAGCAGAGCCCAAAAAAACGTCCGCATGGGCCACCTGTTCTTCTTTAGGCAGGCCGATCTTACACGGTGGTCTTTCCCCACCGCGCCTTGGCGGTAGCTGCCCCAAGCTTCAGCGCGTCCCTCAACACGTAGTCTTGGACCTTGGAATGTGCCAGTCTGCAACACTCGGTCGGGGTCAACTCCTTCAGCTGGAAGATCAACAGGTTTCGGACCGCCCAGAGAGTGTCCTTCACCGAGTTGATGATCCTCCAGGCGCAGTTAATGTTCGTCTCGGTGTGAGTCCCGGGGAACAGGCCGTAGAGCACGGAGTCCCGCGTCACGGCGCTGCTCGGGACGAACCTCGACAAGCACCACTGCATTCCTCTCCAGACTTCCTCTGCATAGGCACATTCCAGAAGGAGGTGTGTGACAGTCTCGTCCCCCCCGCAGCCACTTCGAGGGCAGCGTGCGGTGCGGCAGAGAGTCCGGGCGTGCATAAAGGATCTCACAGGCAGAGCCCTTCTCACCACCAGCCAAGCCACGTCTTGGTGCTTGTTGGAAAGTTCTGGCGATGAGGCATTCTGCCAAATGGCTTTGACAGTCTGCTCAGGGAACCGCTCGACAGGATCCGCCCTCTCCTTTTCCCGAAGGGTCTCAAGGACGCTACGTGCTGACCACTTCCTGATGGACTTGTGGTCAAAGGTGTTTTTCCTCATAAATTTCTCCACGAAGGACAGGTGATACGGAACGGTCCAACTACTCGGAGCGTTCCGCGGCAGCGAGGCCAGGCCCATCCTTCGCAACACCGGGGACAGGTAGAACCTCAGTACGTAGTGACACTTGGTGTTTGCGTACCGGGGATCCACGCACAGCTTGATGCAGCCACACACAAAGGTGGCCATCAGGGTGAGGGTGGCATTGGGCGTGTTTTTTCCCCCATTGCACCGGTCTTTGTACATTGAGTCTCTTCGGACCCGGTCCATCTTTGATCTCCAAATGAATTGGAAGATGGCCCGGGTGACTGCGGCGGCACAGGTCCTGGGGATAGGCCAGACCTGTGCCACATATAGCAATACTGAGAGGACCTCACACCTGATGACCAGGTTTTTTCCCGCGATGGAGAGCGACCGTTGCCCCCATCTGCCTAGTTTCTGTCTCATCTTCCTGATCCGCTCCTCCCAGGTCTTGGCGCACGCCCCAGCCCCCCCGAACCAAATACCCAGCACCTTCAGGTGGTCAGTCCTGACGGTGAAGGGGATAGAGGATTGGTTGGCCCAGTTCCCGAAGAGCATGGCCTCGCTCTTGCCTCGGTTTACCTTGGCCCCCGAGGCCCGTTCGAACTGGTCGCAGATGCACACGAGTCTGTGCACGGACAGCGGATCCGAGCAGAAAACAGCGACGTCATCCATGTACAGGGAGGCCTTAACCTGCAGGCCCCCGCTGCCAGGAATAGTCACCCCTCTCAGGCTCGCATCCTTCCTGATGGATTCGGCAAATGGCTCTATGCAACACACAAACAAGGCGGGTGAGAGGGGGCATCCCTGCCTGACTCCAGATCTTACAGGGAAGCTATCTGATTCCCACCCATTGATTGAGACTGCACTGACAATGTTGGTGTAGAGCAGTCTGATCCAATTTCCGATTCCCTCCCCAAAGCCCATTTTGGAGAGGACATCCCTCATATATGTATGCGATATCCTGTCAAAGGCTTTCTCCTGGTCCAGGCTGATGAGGCAGGTGTCCACCCCCCTGTCCTGCACGTAGGCAATCGTATCCCTGAGGAGTGCGAGACTCTCAGAGATCTTCCTGCCCGGTACAGCACAGGTTTGGTCCGGGTGGATCACCGATCCCAGAGCAGACCTGACCCGGTTGGCGATGACCTTTGACAAGATTTTGTAGTCTGCATTTAACAGTGAGATCGGTCTCCAATTTCTAATTTCCTCCCTCTCCCCCTTCCGCTTGTAGACGAGGGTGATGATGCCTTTCCTCATGGATTCACTCATGGTACCTGCCCGAAGCATACTGACATACACCTCCAGCAGGTCCTGGCCGATCAAGTCCCAAAGAGCGGAATAAACCTCGACCGGTAAGCCGTCGCTTCCGGGAGTTTTATTCTTTTCGAAGGACTCGAGGGCCTTGGTCAGTTCATCCAGAGATAGCGGCTGGTCCAGCCTCTCTCGTGTTCCGTCATCTAGGACCTCCGTGATAGAGGACAGGAACGACTGGGAGGCCGCGCTGTCGGTTGGCTTTGAGTCATACAGGCTGGCGTAGAAGGATTTGCTGATCCTCATGACGTCAGCCTGAGATGACATTACCGAGCCATCTTCTTTCTTCAGGCTGCTGAGCACGGAGCTCTCTTTGTGCACCTTCTCGGTAGCCCTTGATTCTCTTTTTTTTTTTATTTCAAAAATATACTTTATTCATAAATGATTTGATGGTCTGTACATTGGATCATGCCATACATATGTCCATATTTACAAACACAGATTCGACTTTATTCTTGTCCTTTACAATCCTGTGCATTTTTTCAATCTTGTATATATACATATATTTGGCTGAGGCATCAGCAGAGCCCAAAAAAACGTCTGTATGGGCCCCCTGTTCTTCTTTCGGCAGGCCGATCTTACACGGTGGTCTTTCCCCACCGCGCCTTGGCGGCAGCTGCCCCAAGCTTCAGCGCGTCCCTCAACACGTAGTCTTGGACCTTGGAATGTGCCAGTCTGCAACACTCGGTCGGGGTCAACTCCTTCAGCTGGAAGATCAACAGGTTTCGGACCGCCCAGAGAGCGTCCTTCACCGAGTTGATGATCCTCCAGGCGCAGTTAATGTTCGTCTCGGTGTGAGTCCCGGGGAACAGGCCGTAGAGCACGGAGTCCCGCGTCACGGCGCTGCTCGGGACGAACCTCGACAAGCACCACTGCATTCCTCTCCAGACTTCCTCTGCATAGGCACATTCCAGAAGGAGGTGTGTGACAGTCTCGTCCCCCCCGCAGCCACTTCGAGGGCAGCGTGCGGTGCGGCAGAGAGTCCGGGCGTGCATAAAGGATCTCACAGGCAGAGCCCTTCTCACCACCAGCCAAGCCACGTCTTGGTGCTTGTTGGAAAGTTCTGGCGATGAGGCATTCTGCCAAATGGCTTTGACAGTCTGCTCAGGGAACCGCTCGACAGGATCCGCCCTCTCCTTTTCCCGAAGGGTCTCAAGGACGCTACGTGCTGACCACTTCCTGATGGACTTGTGGTCAAAGGTGTTTTTCCTCATAAATTTCTCCACGAAGGACAGGTGATACGGAACGGTCCAACTACTCGGAGCGTTCCGCGGCAGCGAGGCCAGGCCCATCCTTCGCAACACCGGGGACAGGTAGAACCTCAGTACGTAGTGACACTTGGTGTTTGCGTACCGGGGATCCACGCACAGCTTGATGCAGCCACACACAAAGGTGGCCATCAGGGTGAGGGTGGCATTGGGCGTGTTTTTTCCCCCATTGCACCGGTCTTTGTACATTGAGTCTCTTCGGACCCGGTCCATCTTTGATCTCCAAATGAATTGGAAGATGGCCCGGGTGACTGCGGCGGCACAGGTCCTGGGGATAGGCCAGACCTGTGCCACATATAGCAATACTGAGAGGACCTCACACCTGATGACCAGGTTTTTTCCCGCGATGGAGAGCGACCGTTGCCCCCATCTGCCTAGTTTCTGTCTCATCTTTCTGATCCGCTCCTCCCAGGTCTTGGCGCACGCCCCAGCCCCCCCGAACCAAATACCCAGCACCTTCAGGTGGTCAGTCCTGACGGTGAAGGGGATAGAGGATTGGTTGGCCCAGTTCCCGAAGAGCATGGCCTCGCTCTTGCCTCGGTTTACCTTGGCCCCCGAGGCCCGTTCGAACTGGTCGCAGATGCACACGAGTCTGTGCACGGACAGCGGATCCGAGCAGAAAACAGCGACGTCATCCATGTACAGGGAGGCCTTAACCTGCAGGCCCCCGCTGCCAGGAATAGTCACCCCTCTCAGGCTCGCATCCTTCCTGATGGATTCGGCAAATGGCTCTATGCAACACACAAACAAGGCAGGTGAGAGGGGGCATCCCTGCCTGACTCCAGATCTTACAGGGAAGCTATCTGATTCCCACCCATTGATTGAGACTGCACTGACAATGTTGGTGTAGAGCAGTCTGATCCAATTTCCGATTCCCTCCCCAAAGCCCATTTTGGAGAGGACATCCCTCATATATGTATGCGATATCCTGTCAAAGGCTTTCTCCTGGTCCAGGCTGATGAGGCAGGTGTCCACCCCCCTGTCCTGCACGTAGGCGATCGTATCCCTGAGGAGTGCGAGACTCTCAGAGATCTTCCTGCCCGGTACAGCACAGGTTTGGTCCGGGTGGATCACCGATCCCAGAGCAGACCTGACCCGGTTGGCGATGACCTTTGACAGGATTTTGTAGTCTGCATTTAACAGTGAGATCGGTCTCCAATTTCTAATTTCCTCCCTCTCCCCCTTCCGCTTGTAGACGAGGGTGATGATGCCTTTCCTCATGGATTCACTCATGGTACCTGCCCGGAGCATACTGACATACACCTCCAGCAGGTCCTGGCCGATCAAGTCCCAAAGAGCGGAATAAACCTCGACCGGTAAGCCGTCGCTTCCGGGAGTTTTATTCTTTTCGAAGGACTCGAGGGCCTTGGTCAGTTCATCCAGAGATAGCGGCTGGTCCAGCCTCTCTCGTGTTCCGTCATCTAGGACCTCCGTGATAGAGGACAGGAACGACTGGGAGGCCGCGCTGTCGGTCGGCTTCGAGTCATACAGGCTGGCGTAGAAGGATTTGCTGATCCTCATGACGTCAGCCTGAGATGACGTTACCGAGCCATCTTCTTTCTTCAGGCTGCTGAGCACGGAGCTCTCTTTGTGCACCTTCTGGAAGAAGAAACGTGAGCACGTCTCGTCCTGCTCCACCGAGCGGACCCTGGACCGGAAGATTATCCTGGAGGCCTCCGAGGCAAAGAGCGAGGCTTGCTGGCCCTTCACCTCCTTGAGGTCCTCCGTGACATCCACCCCCATCGTCTGCAGCAGGAGCAGGTTCTGCATACTTTCCTGGAGCTGGGACAGTTTTCCCCGCCTCTCTCTCGCCTCCTGGACACCTTTGAGGATAAAGAACCTCTTGATGTTCCCTTTTACCGTTTCCCACCAGTCCGCTGGAGACTCAAAGAGGGGCTTCACGGTTCTCCAACCTGCGTAATCCCTCTTGAGCTCTTCGATGTTTCCTGGGGTCAACAGCTTAGTGTTCAGTTTCCACGTTCCCTTGCCCGCCCGCTGTTCGTCCTGTAGGTGACAGTCGGCCAGCAGGAGGCAGTGGTCAGAGAAGAACACCGGCTTGACGTCGGTGGATCTGACCGAGAGCGTTCGGGACACAAACAGGTAATCTATCCTTGAGCGGATAGACCCGTCTGCCCGTGACCAGGTGTATCTACGCTGCGCTCCGTCTGCAGGGGCGCTGAAGACGTCGTGTAGCTTGGCGTCTTTGACCGTTTCCATCAGGGCGCTGGACGTAGCGTCCGGTTTACTGTCCCCCCCGACGGATCGTCCATCAGCATCAATGATGCAGTTGAAGTCTCCGGCCAGAATGACCGGCCTGGACGTAGCCAGCAGCAGTGGAAGCTGTTGCAGGACGGCCAACCGTTCACTCTTACCCACTGGGGCGTACACGTTGATTAGTCTCACGGGAGCGTTTCTGTATTTAACATCCGCGACGAGGAGGCGCCCGCCCACCACCTCCTTAACCTCGGAGATGGTGAAGTTGCCTCCCCGCAACAGGATACCCAGGCCGGAGGCGCGGCTATCGTTGCCCCCCGACCACACTGACGGCCCGTGGGCCCACAAGCTCGACCATCTCCTGTAACTGCTGAGGTGCGGTATCCCACACTCCTGCAGAAACAGGATATCGGCTTTGACGTTGGCCAGGAAGGCCAGCGTTGAAACACATCGCGTAGCCGCTTTAATGCTACGTACATTTACGCTGGCAATTTTAAACCCCATTTTAACAGTTTGCGGGGTTACCAGTGTCCATTTTCTTCTGGTCTTGCTCCAGTGGGGTAGCTGCGTGCATCCCCGTGGTGACAGCAAACTGCTGGACCTTCCCAGGGCTGAGGTAGTTGTCCGGCTCCACGCTGGAGTCATTTCCCCGCTCTGGTGTCATCGTGTCGGACCCAGGGTCCTCATCGCCCCGTTCTCCATCTGACAGCAGGGCTGTCACTGGGACGCTGCTCCCAGTTCCCTGGAGCTGTGGGCCGGTGGGTACCCCTTGGTTCTCACCGGGTAGGGGGAGGCCTTCACCCATCCCCTCAGAGGGATCGTCTTTTCCTTCTTGGGCGGTGTTGCCCTCCTTTCTCCCCACGGCGCTCTGCCTCTTCCTCCGGAGGCGACCCTTCTTGCGCCCGTCCTCACCCTCGGAGGAGCTGCCTGTATCCTCCTCTTGGAGGTGTCTCTTCCCCCTTCGCTTGGTGGCTTTGGGGCCCTCGAGAGGTTTCCTTTTCCTGTTTTTAACGATAATCCACTGCTCTGCCTCCTTTGATCCCTCCTCTTCCATTTCCTCCGTCTGTCTTGCAGGAGCTTGGGTCGGCTGCTGCATCTCCCCGCTGTCTGCTGCCTGCTCCTCTACAACTTTCCCTTCCTTCTGGGTGCCTCCAGGTACCGTTCCTTTGCTGATTCGCGGTACCTCGTTAGACTTTGTCGGTCCGCGGCTCGTGTTGCCACCTCCGGCCATCTGTGCGTAGGTGGCGGCTCCTCGTCTTGGGCAGGCCTTGTACATGTGGCCCGCCTCCCCGCACAGGTTGCAGCTCTTTTCCTCCCGACAGTCCTTTGTCAAGTGACCCTCCTGTTTGCAGTTCCTGCAGATGGTCACTTTGCAATCCACCGCCACGTGTCCCGACTTCCCGCAGGTTCGGCACACTTTGGGCTGCCCTGCATATGTCAGGTAGCCTCTGCTCCCTCCGATTGCGAAGCTCGAGGGTGGGTGGAGGATGTTCCCACTGTCATCGGCCCTCAGAGTTACCTTGACCTGCCTCTTACTGGTCCAGATCCCAAAGGGGTCGATCACATCAGTGGCTTCTCCCTCGACTTGGACGTACCTTCCCAGGAAGGTCAGGACATCAGCCGCTGGAACGTAGGGGTTGTACATATGGATTGTAACAACCCGATTCCTCTGTGCAGGAAGCACACACAATGGGGTCGCCGACAAGATGGAGAACAGCGGCTCCTCTTCCTTCTCCTTGAAGACCTTCAGAAGCTGTTCGCACTGCTTCATGCTTCTGAAGGTCACATCGAAGTAGCCTGCCCCAGGGAAATCCTGCAGGCAGTACACGTCTGCGGCTGCAAGGCCACAACACTCCAGCAGAACTTTCTTCACAAACACCGTCCGATCCACCGGTGTGTGCTCCTCCACCTTCTTCACAGTCACCCTGACTGTGTTCTGAATGCCCTGGCCCGGGCGGCGAGTGGCTGCTGAGGCCATAGCTCAGAGGTTGGCTGGTCCCTGAATTGGCGTTAGGCCGAAGCCAGCATGAAGATCCACCAAGAGCAGGTCAGCACAACCAAACGATCCTCCAACGTCCAATCACGATCCAGCGATGGTCTCCAGCAGCTCCAACGACTCACAACACGATCCCCGCGGATTCTCCACTGCTAGTACAAGTCCGCTGCGTCGAACCTGCAGCACTCAAGCAGAATCTCTTCCTCTGGTCCTCAGAAACTACACATATTCCGAGCCAAAAGGCTGGAGGCAGGAGACAGGAAATTACAAGCTAGTCTGACCTCTACCATTGGTAAGATTTTAGAGTCCATTATTAAAGATGAATACTTGGAAGTACATGGTTGAATAAGGCTGAGTCAGCACAGCTCTGTCAATAGGAGGTCATGCCTAACAAATCTGTTAAAATTCTTTGAGGTGATAACAAGCAAGTTAGACAAAGGAGATCCACTGGACATGATCTATTTGGATTTCCAGAAGGCCTTTGATAAGATGCCACATTTGATACTGCAAAATAACATAAGACCCAATAACATTACACCAATAACATGGTGTTAGGGGCCAGGTTTTGACCTGGACAGAGGATTGGCAGACTGGCAGAAAGCAGACAGTGGGGTTAAAAGGGTCTTTCTCTAGATGGTAGGGGGTAAGCACTGGAGTTCCACAGGTATCAGTGTTCGGCCCACAACTGTTCATGCTATACACTAATGATCTGAATGAAGGAACTGAGAGCGTTGTTGGTGAGTTTGTAGATGATGCAAAGAGGGAGGGTGGAGGTTGAAGAGAGTCTTGAATATGATAAGCAAGTGTGAAAAGAAGTGGGAGTTAGAATACAATGTGGGAAAGTGTCAGGTTGTGCACTTTGGTTGGAAGAATAGAGGTATAGGAGAAAGTGAGGACTGCAGATGCTGGAGATCAGAGCTGAAAAATGTGTTGCTGGAAAAGCGCAGCAGGTCAGGCAGCATCAAATGAGCAGGAGAATCGACGTTTCGGGCATAAGCCCTGAAGAAGGGCTTATGCCCAAAACGTCGATTCTCCTGCTCCTTTGATGCTGCCTGACCTGCTGTGCTTTTCCAGCAACACATTTTTCAGAATAGAGGTATAGACTATTTTCTAAATGGGGAAAGGCTTCAGAAATCTGAAACGCAAAGAAACTTGGGAATCCTGGTTCAGGATTCTCCTAAGATTAACATGCAATTTTATTTGCCAGCTAGGAAGGCATATGCAATGTTAGCATTCATTTCAAGAGGACTAGAATACAAGGGCATAGATGTACTGTTTTAGAATCCCTACAGTGTGGAAACAGGCCATTTGGCCCAACACTTCCACAGCAACCCTCCAAAGAGTATCCCATCCAGACCCATTCCCCTACCCTATTATTTTACATTTCACCCTAACTAATGCATCTAACCTACACATCCCTGAACACGATGAACAATTTAGCGTGGCCAATTCGCCTAACCTGCACATCTTTCGAAAGTGGGAGGAAACCGAGTACCCGGAGGAAACCCATGCAGACTCGGGGAGAATATGCAAACTACACACAGACAGTCAGCCTAGTGTGAAGTCAAACTCGTGGCCCTGGCGCTGTGTGGCAGCAGTGCTAACCACTGAGCTGCGAAGTCATCCAATTTTTAAAAAATCTTTGGGTTGCATAAAGCTTTGATCAGACTGTATTTGAAATATTGTGAGCACTTTTGTGTCCAAATATCTAAGAAAAGATATACTGGCATTGGAAGGAGGACGTTTACAAGAATGAACTCAAAGATGAAGGGCTTTTTATATGAGAAGTGGTTGAGGACTCTAGGTCAGTACTCGATGGAGTTTATAAGGATGACGGGGTATCTGATTGAAACTTAAAGAATACTGAGAGGTCTAGAAGATGTTTCCACCGGTAGAAGAGCCTAGGACCAATGGACATAACTCAGAGTGAAGGGATAATCCTTTCGAAGTGAGATGAAGAGAAATTTCTTCAGCCAGAGGGTGGTGAATCTATGAAATGCATTGCCGCAGAAGGTTGTGGAGGCCAAGTCATTGAGCGTATTTAAGACAAGCATCGATAGGTCTTGGAATAGCAAGTGAATCAAGGGTTACAGGGAGCAGGTGGGAGAGTGGGATTTAGGAACATATTTGGCATGATTGAATGTTGGATCAGACACCATGGCGTGAAGGGTCCTACATTTTATGCTGCATATTCACTGTTCTAGTTTCAGTATGGCACAAATTGTTATTGGATCATTGTATTCATTCATACAACAGTTAATGTTGCATTTAGACAAGAGGTCTCGTAACTATCCATTACAACTTCATCGAAAGGTTCACAAAAATCCCACAAGTAACAGTGTACGCAGTCTCTCTCTGGAGTTTTTGCAGATTTTCACCACTAAATCTGTAGTGAAAGATCAGGGGAAGCCGAAATTCTGACAGGAGTTTAGATTATCGGGGACATTCCAGTGTGGACTTACCCCACCTTCCTCTGACAGGATGCATGTGTACTTTCCAGCAGAAGTCACTAGATGGCAATAAGGAGAATACAAAAAACTAATTTGATTTTCCTCACCCTGACTTTGAAGATGGGATGGCCAAATGAACTAATTTAGCACAAATTAAGGATCAAACATGTACTCTCTAAGACATTTGAACAGTGTACCAGAGAGACACTTTAATAATTTCTGTGCAACTCCTATTCCTATTCCATGAAAACTCAGGAAAATACTAAATTATTAAAAATTATCATTCTCAACTTCCCTTTCCCTCTATCTCTCCTCTCTCTCTCTCTCACTCCCCCCCCCCCCCCCTCTCTATATCTGTTTTCACACAGGATGGATTTGATCTACCCCATACCTCAGACCTGGGGTGAGGTGGTATGTGTGAAATGGCAGCAGGAACGCCACATGCCTTAAAGTGAGAGAGACAAGTTAATTCAGGGATGAAGTTTGGTAAGAGAACCATGGAAATGGCCCTATATGGGTTCATGGTGTGGTTGAAGTGAGATCAGGTACCATGACTTACAAAGTTTGGATAGGTGATACACTCCTGAATAAACATGTGGATCACCTGAAAGCTGTTACCTTGCAAACAGTGCAGGAGCAAAACATACCTGGCCCCTCAGAACAGCCAGAGGGCCAGTTGGAAATCATAGGTTCTCCCCCTCCATCTAGTGAAACCTCAGAATCTGAGATGGACTCAGCCTCGATACCGTTACCACCCTATCTTTCAGAATGTCATCACGACCTTTTTCCCAATAAATCACCTGTTTCTTCAGTCTAGTATTCTGTCCTCAGCTCAATTTCAGTGTTGGTTATGACATTTATAAAGAAAAACTCCTGAGTCTTTGCTCTAAAACTGATCCTTTACAGTTTTCAGACCGGGCTGTCCTGTCTGATTACCTACGTGCACACAAAGTAATATTTTGGAGCTAACCTTATCAGTCAAATGGGTGCCTTATATTCACTCTATGAAGTTCTAATCTTAGAAATCTCAAATTTCAATTGTCAGTTTTTAAAGTAAAGGTACATTGCTAAAAATAACAACATATGGAAGATCTTTTCCAAGCTTGGTAATAAACAGTGTGTGCCTAATGTATTTATTTTGTTTTCCTTTCAAGACACTGTCTGAATTTTCTGTTTCTACACTTTACACCAAGATTACTGAATTAATATTGGTGAAAGATTTTCTGAGCTTCTGTAATATTAATCATTAAATCATGATTCTATCTTTGTCCCCTTTTCTTATAACAGATACCCATGTACACAGCTGACACCTAAATGGATATGATAGACTGGAACTGTCTTTCTGAGATGCTGTGAAAATGTGCCAACAGAACCATTTGACAACTTTTATCTTGCAGTTGGACGATCTGCATCTGTTGGGTATCTGAAAAGTGCTTTCAACGAGTTATTACATGGGTGAGGTGGGTTCTGAATGAGGCATTTTGAGTGGATGGTGTTGGTGGGAGGAGGTCAGGTCAGCAACTTAAATTCTACGTTTAAATTTTCACTTATGCTTTTGTTCTGTTATGATATTGCACCACACATTTAGCTGATAAAGTCAGAGAGCTCTCGACTGGCTGGAATGCTTTAATTCAATTATTTCACTGGTCACATCTAGCTCCTTTACTTGTTTCACTATGCCTGAGTAAACATCAGACCTGTAACCCTGGTAAAAGTTCATTTTAGTCAAGGTCACTTACAATGACAGGGAATGGAGGGTTGCCACCTGTGGAGTACGACGAGTCGTTTATTGGTTTTACCTCTGAAACTGAAGTTACAAGAGAAAATACTGTAATTAAAACTACAAACTCCATTTTTTATGATTCCAACAATAATACAACTTCAAACTAACAATAAGTGTCCTGCATTCAGTTGAAACATGAATAAGATTGTGCAAAGTACCTGATAATGTTGAGTGTACAAAAGCAAAAGTGATTGTGTTTTTAACCTTTAATTTGGCATGTGGCAACCTAGAAAATTTAATGAAAGCTGAACAATTGCATCAAAAAAGATGATAGTACTACCCAAAAAACAAAATATGTCTCAAAGAAGCGCTGAATATAGGTCTCCCACCAAGTTACGTTTTAAAAAACTTAGATGAGTACATGAAAAGGAAGGTTTGGAGGGAAATGGGCCAGGAGCAGGCAGGTGGGACTAGGTTAATTTGGGATTATGTTTGGCATGGACTGGTAGGACAATAGGGTCTGTTTCCATGCTGTATGATTCTATAAAGGATATGAATGAATATGGGTTTCTGAGAACTTAACCAAAGGTGTACCTAATATTCTATCACTTCTATTGCAAGAACATTAAACACACAAACTTGCACTAGATTTAGAAATTACTCCAGGATAATAAGCACTGAAATGTAATATTTTCTTATCAGTTCCGGTGGCAAATGGTGGAATGGTTACAGGTATTTACAAAATGAAAGCAATTGTGAGGACACTTGTGCTCTACAAAGTCCAATTTTCTTTCATTGCAGATCTGCTGTAATACATTATGTTAATTGATGAAGTTAAAAATCACACAACACCAGGTTATAGTCCAACAGGTTTAATTGGAAGCACACTAGCTTTCGGAGGGACGCTTCTTCATCAGGTGATTGTGGAGGGCTCGATCGTAACACAGAATTTATAGCAAAACTTTGCAGTGTGATGTAACTGAAATTATACATTGAAAAATTGATTGTCTGTTAAGCCTTTCATCTGTTAGAATACAGTGATAGTTTCACTTCTTTCATGTGTAAATCACAAAACCCATTTTTTAAAAGTTGCATCCTCGCGTTAGCTATTAACAATGGTGATAGCTAGACAATATGTTGAAGGTGTAAGCCCCCTGTGTTCTCTGTCTATGACCTGATGTTTAGATTGATTCTCATCTATAAAGTGAGATAACAGAGTTTTACATAAATTCATGCAGTTTTTGAGCTCAGAGTTCTACATGAATGTATGCAGTTTTTGAGCAAAGTACAATGTAACTCTGCAAGTACAAATTCACCCCACAAAATACATGTGTGCATGTGGGTCTTTGTCTGTCTGTGTGTGTGTGTGTCTGTCTGGGGTGGGGGTTGTGAGTGTGAGAAAATATGTGTGTGTGTGTGTGTGTGTGTGTGTTTGTAGTGAGTGCAGAGTCTCTTAAGTCTGTGAGGGGGTGCATGTGTGGGAGTGTGTGTGTCTATAAGGGTGTGTGTGGGTGTCTGTGTGTGCGTCTGTGTGTACCTGTGTCCGTGTGTAAGTGAGAGTGTGTGATGAAGTTTACAACATTCACTTACAACAGTATCAAACGGTTAATAAACAATTGCAAAACAAAACTGGTTCACCATTGCCTCTCACCTTTGAACCAATGGCAGCCTGAAGTTAGGTGCTCAGGTTATTTGAGAAAGAAGTATGTTAACTTTTAAATAATTAACTTTTATTTTTAAGTAACTTCAAGGGTGATTCAATATCATTGAAAGAAAAGCTTAGAATGGAGGATTGATTAGATGTTGTTTGTAAACATTAGCCTCTCTTTCCTTTGCATGGCAATCAGCCAGCTGCATGGCTAATGATGCCAACATGAGAGAAACCCTGCATTCACAAAATGTCATACATTGTGCTTCGAACACAGTTGTGCAGCATTTCTGTGCTGAGAAGTATGGTACTAACTTTTGAAATATTTGCATTGAGATGACAAGACAATGTTGAATGTTAGACTGTGCAGGTTTATGGAATGCCTGTATTAATCACAAACAACTAAACATGTTCAGTTGTCTGGCCAGATGTTGTTCCCAGAAAGCCTGCTGGCCACATTTGGAAGCATGGTCTCTCTCTTCTTCCATGGAACAACATAAGTCACATCATTAATGCCATGACATTGAACCTTGCTATCCTGTCTCATTCTTTTTTTGTGTGTTCTCTTGCAACCAATCTTAATTCAGGGGGAGCAGTGCAGCTTCCCTTTAAGAGGGACAGGCTACCTTTAAGAGTGGGCGGTTAGCCACAACATATGCTAACCTGCATACAACTAGGCCCTCAGCCAGTTAGCACTATGTCATGCTTGGCTAAATGTTGCAATTGTATAAATGAGGGATTTAACACAAATTTGCATCTTGCCTGCCTCAGTTGGACTGAGTGTGAGCAGGTTGCAAATCATGATCTCAGTGCTTGAAAATGGCAGGTGAGTTTTTAGCCTTGCGTCTAAAACCAAACAAATTACTACTGGTGATAATCACAGACAAATGCTGAATATTTTCAGAAGACACTTGCTACTTGAATAGAATTATTAGCCCTTCTAAATTAAGTGGGTAATAACTTTATATTCAAAGTATTGTACAAGAGGATTGCCAGCACTAATTTTTAATCTATATTGCTTGTTGACTCTGTTAATATGGTTTATGTTCTATTTCATTGTACATTTATTGCACAAGTATAAGCAGCTTACAAAGTTATGCATTCTAATTAAACACCACAGAGACAAAGAGGAAATATGACAACTCGTGTTACAAAAGAATATTGCAGTAAAGTTCTAAACCTGGGACTCTATATGACTTTTACATTAAACAAAGTTTACATTAACAAAATTAACAATATATGAATCTGGCTCCCTCCAAACCAAGCTAGTGACAAACAAGTGACATTAATGGCCAAATAAAACCAGTTCATACACACACCATGGAACAGCCTCCTTGTCTCAAAAACTGCCTGCAACAGGTCTTGGAGCAACAAATATTCATAAGGGGCAGAGATTGAATATTGCCCTGGAAATTAATCAACAAGTTTATATTTTACATCTAAACTTCTTTGAAAACAAACACAATGCATTCACAAATACAGCTCGATTCAAAATAATGCTTTGCTATTTCCAACACGATCGAATATCTTTGGTTCTGAAAGGAGCTCATGTGCTCCTTTCCCCTTACATAAAAATTGATGCGGATAGAGATGTACAGCATGGAAAGAGACCCTTCGGTCCAACCCTTCCATGCCGACCAGATATCCCAACCCAGTCTAGTCCCACTTGCCAGCACCCGGCCCATATCCCTCCAAACCCTTCCTATTCATATACCTATCCAAGTGCATCTTAAATGTTGCAATTGTACCAGCCTCCACCACATCCTCTGGCAGCTCATTCCATACACGTAACACCCTCTGCGTGAAAAAGTTGCCCCTTAGGTCTCTTTTATATCTTTCCCCTCTCACCCTAAACCTATGCCCTCTAGTTCTGGACTCCCCGATCCCAGGGAAATGACTTTGTCTATTTATCCTATCCATGCCCCTCATAATTTTGTAAACCTCTATAAGGTGACCCCTCAGCCTTCGACGCTCCAGGGAAAACAGTCCCAGCCTGTTCAGCCTCTCCCTGTAGCTCAGATCCTCCAACCCTGGCAACATACTTGTAAATTTTTTCTGAACCCTTTCAAGTTTCACAACATCTTTCCGATAGGAAGGAGACCAGAATTACATGCAATATTCCGACAGTGGCCTGCCTAATGTCCTGTACAGTCGCAACAAACGCCTTCTTCACCATCCTATCTACCTGCGACTCCACTTTCAAGGAGCTATGAACCTGCAATCCAAGGTCTCTTTGTTCAGCAACACTCCCGAGGACCTTACCTTTAAGTGTATAAGTCCTGCTAAGATTTGCTTTCCCAAAATGCAGCATCCCACACTTATCTGAATTAAACTCCATCTGCCACTTCTTGGCCCATTGGCCCATCTGGTCTAGATCCTGTTGTAATCTGAGGAAACCCTCTTCGCTGTCCACTACACCTCCAATTTTGGTGCCATCTGCAAACTTACTAACTGTACGTCTTATGCTCACATCCAAATCATTTATGTAAATGACAAAATGTAGAGGGCCCAGCACTGGTCACTCCACTGGAGACAGGCCTCTAGTCTGAAAAGCAACCCTCCACCACCACCCTCAGTCTTCTACCTTTGATCCAGTTCTGTATCCAAATGGCTAGTTCTCCCTGTCTTCCATGAAATCTAACCTTGCTAATCAGTCTCCCATGGGGAACCTTGTCGAACACCTTACTGAAGTCCATATGGATCACATCTACTGCTCTGCTCTCATCAATTTTCTTTGTTACTTCTTCAAAAAACTCAATCATGTTTGTGAGACATGATTTCCCATGCACAAAGCCATGTTGACTATCCCTAATCAGTCCTTGCCTTTCCAAATACATGTACACCCTGTCCCTCAGGATTCCCTCCAACAACTTGCCCACCACCGAGGTCAGGCTCACCAGTCTATAGTTCCCTGGCTTGTCTTTACCGCCCTTCTTAAACAGTGGCACCACGTTAGCCAACCTCCAGTTTTCCGACATCTCACCTGTGACTATCGATGATACAAATATTTCAGCAAGAGGCCCAGCAATCACTTCTCTAACTTCCCACAGAGTTCTTGAGTACATCTGATCAGGTTCTGGGGATTTATCCACTTTTAACCGTTTCAAGACTTCCTCAGCACTTCCTCCTCTGTAATCTGGACATTTTGCAAGATGTCACCATCTATTTCCCAACAGTCTATATCTTCCATATCCTTTTTCCACAGTAAATACTAATGCAAAATATTCATTTAGTATCTCCCCCATTTTATGTGGCTCCACACAAAGGCCGCCTTGCTGATCTTTGAGGGGCCCTATTCTCTCCCTAGTTACCCTTTTGTCCTTAACATATTTGTAAAAACCCTTTGGATTCTCCTTAATTCTATTTGCCAAAGCTATCTCGTGTCCCCGTTTTGCCCTCCTGATTTCCCTTTTAAGTATACTCCTATTTCCTTTCTAAAGATTCACTCGATCTATCCTGTCTATACCTGACATATGCTTCCTTCTTTTTCTTAACCAAACCCTCAATTTCTTTAGTTATCCAGCATTCCCTTTCACCCTGACAGGAATATACTTTCTCTGGATTCTTGTTATCTCATTTTTGAAGGCTTCCCATTTTCCAGTGTCCCTTTACCTGTGAACATCACCTCCAATCAGATTTCAAAAGATTTCGCTGAATACCGTCAAAATTGGCCTTTCTCCAATTTAGAACTTCAACTTTTAGATCTGGTCTATCCTTTTCCATCACTATTTTAAAACGAATAGAATTATGGTCGCTGGCCTCAAAGTGCTCCACCACTGACACCTCAGTCACCTGCTCTGCCTTATTTCCCAAGAGTAGGTCAAGTTTTGCACCTTCTCTAGTAGGTACATCCACATACTGAATCAGAAAATTGTCTTGTACACACTTAAGAAATTCCTCTCCAGCTAAACCTTTAACACTATGGCAGTCCCAATCGATGTTTCGAAAGTTAAAATCCCCTACCATAACTACCCTATTATTCTTACAGATAGCTGAGAGCTCCTTACAAGTTTGTTTCTCAATTTCCCTCTGACTATTAGGGGGTCTATAATACAATCCCAATGAGGTGATCATCCCTTTCATATTTCTCAGTTCCACCCAAATAACTTCCCTGGATGTATTTCTGGGAATATCCTCCCTCAGCACAGCTGTAATGCTATCCCTTATCAAAAATGCCAGTCCCCCTCCTCTCTTGCCTCCCTTTCTATCCTTCCTGTAGCATTTGTATCCTGGAACATTAAGCTGCCAGTCCTGCCCATCCCTGAGCCATGTTTCCATAGTTGCTATGATATCCCAGTCCCATGTTCCTAACCATGCCCTGAGTTCATCTACCTTCCCTGTTAGGCCCCTTGCATTGAAATAAATGCAGTTTAATTTATTAGTCCTACCTTGTCCCTGCCTGCCCTCACTGTTTGAGTCACTTCTGTTCTCAGCTGTACCTGTCTCAGATCGATCTCTTTCCTCACTATCTCCCTGGATCCCAGCACCATCCCCCCCCCCCCCCCCCCCCCCCCACCCCTCCCCCCCACCTTAATAGTTTAAATCCTCCCAAGCAGTTCTAGCAAATTTCCCTGCCAGTATATTAGTCCCCTTCCAATTTAGGTGCAATCCGTCCTTTTTGTACAGGTCACTTCTACCCCAAAAGAGATTCCAATGTTCCAAAAATGTGAATCCTTCTCCCATACGCTAGCTCCTCAGCCATGCTTTCATCTGCTCTGTCCTCCTATTCTTGCTCTCACTAGCTTGTAGCACTGGGAGTAATCCAGATATTACTACCCTTGAGGACCTCCTTTTTAAATTTCTGCCTAGCTCTCTGTAATCTCCCTTCAGAGTCTCAACCTTTTCCCTTCCTCTATCATTGGTTCCAATGTGGACAATGACCTCTTGCTGGCCCCTCTCACCCGTGAGAACATTCTGCACCCTCTCTGAGACATCATTGATCCTGACACCAGGGAAACAACACCCCATTCTGCTTTTTCTCTGCTGGCCACAGAAACGTCTGTCTGTACCTCGGACTGCAGAATCCCCTAACACAATTGATCTCTTAGAAGCCGGCATATCCTTCGTTGCATTAGAGCCAGTCTCAATACCAGAAACTTGGCTGTTCGTGCTACATTCCCCTGAGAATCCATCACCCCGTACATTTTCCAAAACAGCATACCTGTTTGAAATGGGTATATCCACAAAAGACTCCTGCACTAGCTGCCTACCTCTCTTACCCTTCCTGGAGTTAACCCATCTATGTGACTGTATCTGAGATTTTCCCCCCTTTCTATAACTGCCATCCATCACATACTGTAGCTGTTGCAAATTCCTCATCGCTTCTATCTGTCTCTCCAACCGATCCACTCGATCTGATAAGATTCGCATCCAACAGCAATTATGGCCGATATAATCCGCAGTAACCCTTAAACTCTCTTTAAACTCTCACATCTGACAAGAAATACATATCACTGCAAAGGCCATTTTTGCTCCTTCACAATCTACAGACCCAGAAAATAACACCATCTTATTCCTCTACAAACACTGACCCAGGTTAAATTAATAGCTATGGCTTATATGTTAAGTTTAGTCAAGAGACTTATCTCCAAAAACATAAAATCAAGAAAGAATCCACTGTACTCACTAATACAGCCTTTCTCTTGGACAGACTTAAAACAACATGGAGTGCTGTAGATTTGATTTTGACAATGAAACAGAACTTTATTACACAAATGAAACAAAAATAGATCAACCAAACTATTCACATATAGTACAAGCTTAAAGATTTTGAAACACATGGTATCCCATTAATCTAAACAACACTCCTTTACAAACTACTCATGAGAAAAAACATCCATTCCCCATTATATCTATCGTTGTAGAGATCTACAGCATGGAAACAGAGTCTTTGGTCCAACTCATTCATGCCGACCAGATATCTGAAATTAATCTAATCCCATTTGCCAGCATTTCCTATAAATTCTTTCTCTTCACATACCCATCCAGATGCATATTAAATGTTGTAATTGTACCAGCCTCCACCAACCCCTCTGGCAGCTCATTCCATGCACTCACCACCCTTTGAGTGAAAGATTTGCCCCTTAGGTCCCTTTTAAATCTTTGTTCTCTATCCTTAAACTTATGCCCTCTAGTTTTGGACTCCCTCACCCCAGAAAAAAGTCCTTGTCTATTTACCCTATCTATACCCCTCGTGATTTATAAACCTTTATAAGGTCACCGCTCAGCCTCCAACACTCAAGGGAAAATAGCCCCAGCCTATTGGGCCTCTCCTTACACCTCGAACCCTCCAACCCTGGCAACAACTGTGTAAATCTTCACTGAACCCAAGTTTTTTCAACATCCTTCTTATAGAAAGGAAACCAAATTGATGGCAAAATAACCTTTTTAAAGTGACAGCATCATCACGCAGCAAACTATCTCTTTCACCCTTTATCTGGAAACACATGCTGATAGAGCTGGCAAATACCATAAAGTACCAGAGTGTTCATCTAGAAAAAAAGTGTCCAAGTGTCAAAGTATTCTTTGGTTTGAAATGCTAAGCTTAGCATGCCAATAATCAATATGCATGATATTTTCTTCCTTGCTGTCCCGCCAGCAGTTCCTGATCCTGTGGTAAAGGTTAATAGATACTGGCACTTGAACCAAGTGATTATTCATGTGTAAAAACAGAAAATTTGTTGTAAGTTATCACAAGTAAATCTTGTTTTCTCTTGCAATCTTTACACACATGCACTTTCAAACAGGAGTCAGAGGAATGTAATCGGGAGCGGAAACTTGGCTGACTTTTTTTTGTTCATGCAGAAATCTTAAAGGCCAATTTCAGTGCTCTTCCACAGCTACAGTAATGAACAATGAATTGTATAGCGATCAGATGTGAGCTCTTCAAGTTCTGTGTGGTCTGGTACCATGCTGCAAAGTGCATTAATCTACTGAACCATGAAGAGACACACAAAATAATCCCATTAACAGAACTGTTGTGGCATGAAGAAAGAATTCCAGTCAATGCTATTTTCGATTATGTCATAACATGAAAACGATGCATAAGACCATAAGATATGGGAGCAGAATTAAGCAATTTAGCCATGGTTGATAAGTTTCTCAACTCCATTCTACTGCCTTCTCCACATAATCTTGATCCCCTTACTAATCAAGAACCTATATCTGACTTAAATACATTCAATGACTTCCGCAGTTTGCCTTGGCAGTGAGTTCCACAGTTTGTCTTGGCAGTGAGTTCCACAGATTCAACGCACTCTGGCTGAAGAAATTCCTCATCTCAGTTCTCACGGATCGTCTTTTCACTCCGAGGCTAAGTTCTCAGATCCTATGGCCTGGGAGTGCTGGTGTTGGACTGGGGTGGACAAAGTTACAAATCACACAACACCAGGTTATAGTCCAACAGGTTTACTTGGAAGCACTGGCTTTCGGAGCACTGCTCCTTCATCAGGTGGTTTTGGAGAATCATAGTCTCCTGTACTCGTGGAAACATCATCTTCACATACACTCTGCCAAGGCTTCTGGGTATTCTGCGAGCTTCAATGAGATCATCTTCATCTTTCTAAGGTCCACTGAGTATAGACCCAAAGTCCTCAACTGCTCCTCATGTGACAAGACCTTTATCACAGGATCATCCTTGTAAACTTCCGCTGGACCGACTTCAAGACTGGAACATCCTTCCTTAAATATAGGGTCCAAAACTGCTCATGATATTCCAAACATGGTTTTGCTAGAACCTTATACAGCTTTAGCAGTACATCCCTGCTTGTATATCCCTCTCAAAAAGAATGCTAACATTGTATTTGCCTATCAACTAAATCTGCGTGCTAACCTTAAGAGAATCCTGAACTCTCAAGTGCTTTCGATTTCTGAAGCCCTTCCCCATTTAGAAAATAGTCTACAACTCTATTCTTCCTACCAAAGTGCATAACCTGACACTTTCCTACATTGTATTCCATCTGCCACTGTCTTGCCCTTGTCTTTCGGCAGTTTTCTGGTTCCTCAACAATAGCTGTTCTTCCACCCATCTTTGTGTTCATTTGTAAATTTAGCAACAATGCCCTCAGTTCCTTTTTTCAGACAATTAATGTATAACGTGAATAGTTGTGTTCCCAACACTAACCCCTGTGGAATTCCACTGGTCTCTGGATGCAATCCTGAAAAGGAGCTTTTTGTCCCCACAGTGTGCCTTCTGCCAGTCAGCCAATTGTCTATCCATTCCAGCATCCTGTCACAAACACCACAGGCTCTTATCATGTTTAGCAGCCTCCTGTGCACTACCTTGTCAAAGACCTTCCAGAAATCCAATCAGATCACGTACATTGGCTCTCCTTTGACTAACTTGCTCATTACCTCCTCAAAGAATCCTAACAGATTTGCCAGCTATGACCTCCCTTTAATGAAGCTATGCAAACTCAGCCCATTTTTACCATGTACTTCCAGGTATTCGACAATCTCATCTTTAATAATGAACATTAAAATCTTACGAAGGACTGAGCCTATATTTCCTGACTTCTGTTTCCCTGTAAACGTTTGCCATTTTCCACTCCTCTGAGACCTTCCCTGACTCCAGTAAATTCTGAAAAATCACTACCAATGCTTCCTCAAATTCATCATCTACCTCCTACAAAACCTTGGGGTGTAGTCTATTGAGTCCTAGTGATTTTTCCACTTTCCAGCTTCCCCAACAGCTGCTCCTTAGTGATGGTTAGTATACTCAGCTCTGCCCCTCAGCTGCGTCTTGAAATAGTGGTTTGCTGCAGTTATCTTCCACAATGAAAACTAATGCAAATTATCTACTCAGTTCCTCCACCATTTCTTTGTTCCCCATTGCTACTTCTCCATTCTCATTTTCTGCAGTCCAATGTCTGTTCTTGTCTCTCTCTTACCTTCTATATTTAAAAATAACTCTTGCAATCTTTTTATATTACAAGGTAACGTACCCTCTCATTTCATCTTCTCCCCCACTTATTTTTTTTTTAGGTTGCCCTCTGCTAGTTTTTAAAAGGGAGGAAATCATGATCATGGAAGACACTAGCCATGTCAGCAGAGCTGTTTTGAAAGGTGGCATCTTCTGAACTAAAATGTTGTCGGTGAAGGAACTGGGAGGATGGGATGGAATCCTTATAGGACATGGAGTGGGAAGAGATGTAGTGTAAGTAGCTGTGGGAATCAGTGGCTTTATAGTAGATGACAGTTTATTCCCTGAAATGGAGACAGAGAAGTCAAGGAAAAGAAGGGAAGTGTTGGAAATGAATGATGTGAAAGTTATAAAGGAGGGGAAATTAGAGGCAAAATGAACAAATTTTTCAAGGTTCTGGTGGGAGTGGGAAGTGGCAGCAAAACAATCAGACAGTGGTTTCCCACTGTGGTTGACAGGGCCCTCAATCATATCTGACCTATCACCCATGCTTCCACCCTTGCCCTTTCCCATCACTCACAACAGCGTGATCAGGTCCCACTTGTCCTCTGTTTTCATCCCACCAGCTTTCACTTTCAAAGGATCATTCTCCACCATTTCAGACAATTCTAGCAGAATTCCACCAGCAAACACATCTTCCCCTCTCTCCCAGTGTCTGCATGTCGCAGGGATGGTTTCCTCTGGGACACCCATTCATCAACCACTAACACCACCCTCACTTCCCACAGCACCTTCCCATGTAACCACATCACCTGCCCATTCACATCCACCCTGCTCACCATCCAAGGGCCTAACAGTCTTTCCAGGTGAAACAGCATTTCACCTGTGTATCCTCCAATCTCATGTTTTTGTTGCACCTAATGTGGTCTATTCTGCATTGGAGAAATCAGACGCAGATTGGCTGACTGCTTTGCAGAACACCTCTGGTCTGTGTGCAAGCATGACCCCGGCCTTTCCGTAGTCAGAAATCTTAGCACAGCATCCTGCTTGAATGCCCATGCGTTTGTCCTTGACATGCTGTAGTGTTCCAGTGAGTCAAAGCACAAACTGGAGGAACAACATCTCATCTTCAGACTATGGGGCCACTTTACAATCTTCTGGACTTAATATTGAGCTCAACACCTTTATATTGAGAACCAACTTCTATTCCTTCCCTTTCTTTTACCTTTAACTGTTACATTCTCTGTCACTATTGTAAAGCTATTACTCAGCACTGTAAATTTATAATTTTTAGCAATAACACCTTTATGGCTAATCTTTGTATAAACCACGACTTAAAGAATTTTACAGTTGATTTTCTTTTTCTCAGTAGCAAAATAGTCAAATGATATTTTTAAGAAAGTGAGATAGCAGGAAATATCTGATCGTGCATGAGGCATCAACAATCACAGTTGAATTAAATCTTAATGGGTTAATAAGAGATCCTCATGACCAATTGCAGTGCAATACTATAGGTAGTTCTCTAACACCGGTTTATTAGACACGATTTGTCTGTAACATGGTTTGTGAATTGCTGACTTTTTTTTATAAAGCAAATACCCATTCACTGTTATGCGATTCTCATCCCCGGCTCTAGGTGCTGTGGTGAGCAGAGGACTGGACTCCGCGTTGGTATCATGTGATCAGTTGACTCAGTTCGCTTTCTCGTGAAGAGTTTCGTGAAAAGTATTCTGAAATGTTTGTGCTAGTGGACTTGGAAAAGCATCATGAAAATGTCAACAGTCTGAGGACAAGAAGCTGGGAGTTGAGATAGGAGTGAAATTTCACTGGAATTGACCAACAGGACAGTATTGAGGAGCAGTTTGAAACTTGGCTGTGTTGTTTGTATTAAAAGCTTTTTTCTTTCGCTTTTTGTTTAAAAATGTATGTTTAGATCGTAAAGAATATCTGAATACTCGAAAATCTGTTTCAGTGACAAATCACTATGATAATCAACTGCAAAAAAAATCAGTACAAGGGCTTGGATATGATCAGTCAGCTGTTCAGTGTGGTCAGAGTCAGGAAACTACACATAGTGGGTGAGGGAGACAAAAGTGGGTGGCACACTTACTTTTGGTGCATGTGTGGAGATGTCCTGAGGGGGTGGGTGGACTCTGCACAAGAGATTCAGGATTTGTCAGGGTCAAATGTTAACGAGGATGAGAGTGAGTGGGGAAGATGTTGCAGGAAATGGTGGGTGCAGTAGCAAAGATAGAGTGAGGATGAGGTATCAATGAGAAAATGGTGGAACTTTCACTGGCAGACTGGAAAACTTCATTGATTTTCTTCCAACGTTATGTGCATTCCTTCAGATGGTTGAGTCTGCACTGGATTGGATGGTATCCTTGGTCCAGGTTGGTGTGGTTCCAGTAGAATGGCGTGTTCTGTTGGTCTGGGAGAAAAAGATGTCCTATCTCTGCATCACCCCATTGCCATCAGCAGCATCTTCATGTTGCTCCCCAGAAAGAGAGGCACTAATTTTCCATTGTCTGCCATGTATCTTTTTTTAAAGATGGTACTGCACCACAAATATTGATCAATTCTGGGATGTCCAGGTCATGGTGAGTTGTTTTGGAAATGGCACATGGTATGATGGTATGAGAGGTGCACCAAAGGGTGGGGTAGGTAACAGATCAGGCAGGTTTTGTAAAATAAGGTGATAGACGTTCCCAAGCATCACAATGTGAAACCCTCTGAAAAACTTCATAATTTCTTTTGCTAAGTGTTAGTTTTAAGTTTCAGTCCTTGATCTATCATGGCAGGTTTCAACCTGGGATCTGACTTGTGCAGTGTTACCATTGGATGGGATCAGAAGACTGGCTAGTGGAGCCAGCAGGTATAGATGCCAATCAAGAGTAATCAGTTGAAGATTCTAATGAATTGCACTATACAGTACCATATAATAGGTCAGTTACATCAGATCAAAATTTACTTAGATTGTACTATCGTTTGTGTTAGGCTAGCTACTAATTTTGTTTTGATTTTTATTGGTATTTTTGGTGATTGCCCTGACCCTGTTTTTCCCATAGGCCCCATTATTTCTATTGCACGATTTTCTATAACATGGCGTTGCACAAGAACGCAACCACAGTGTTATAGGAGAACTACCTGTAAATTTTAAGATAAAACTGAATCTCCCAGTTAACAATTTGCAGCACTATGTGCATCATTTCACTTTCATTTTATGATTTAAACAGATTTTCGTCAATGTCTAATTCATGCGTCTTGGAAACCCAATTGTTTTTTCTAGCAAAAACAAGACACCAGGCTCCTGTATTAAATGGACAAAAAAACAGATCTTTTAACGTTCTGGCCTTCCCTTCAACATAAGGTCAGGAATGGGGATCTGCTTGCAGTGTTCAGCCTTTTTTGTTACACTAAAGATAATGTTTCTGCGTGCAGCAAGACTTGAACAACATTCAGTCTTGGTTGATCAGTGACAATTAATGTTTATGCCACACAAAGTGGGACTAGATTGGGTTGGGATATCTGGTCAGCATATACAGGTTGGACCGAAGGGTCTGTTTCCATGCTGTACATCTCTATGACTCTGTGACTCTATAAGTTGCATTTCCAACAAAAGAATCTAACCACTTTCTCTTAACAGTTAAAACCATTCATATTGTTCAATATCCTAATATCCACATACATAAGTTCACCACTGAAATTTATTTGGACCAGTTACATTAGTATTGTGGCAACACCAAGCAGGTCAGAGTTAGGGTATTTTGGAGCTTCAGTGCCTTTCCATCATCTTTGATATGCAGCAAAGGAGTTGCCTGGATGAGTGTGGCTCCAACAACACTCAAAAAGCTCAATACCATCTGAGATAAAGCACTCCACTTGACTGATATTCCAGCAACCATCTTCAATACTCATTTGCTCCATCATTGATACAGCTAAGTACCATCCTCAAGGTACCCAGCAACAACGTGCAAAGACTTCAACAATAGCTTCTAATACCTCAACAACCATTCAGAAAAACAAAAACAGCAGACATACAGGAGTACTACCATATTCCAAGCCATACGCCATTCTAACTTGGAAATTAAATCACCATTCTGTCATATATGGCTGTATTAAATTCCTGAGAGACCTGACTCAACATTACTGCAGGAGTTCCTTTAATACATGGATTACAATGCTGTATAAAGTGGCTCACCACCTTCTCAAGAGTAATTAGAGGTAGCTATTAAATGCTAGGCTTGTGAGAGACACTCTCCTCAGGTGAAATAATAAAAAAACAAGACATTAATGCTTTGTCTCACTGACCTCCAATGTTATGGCTGGATATATGGGAAAATCGAGACTGGGGAGTTGCTACAATCTGTATCATTCCCTTCAAGTAAGTAAAGAATATGTGGAAGCCTGTCTCTTACAAGGTCAAATGGGAACTCTAAGATCAAAATCCAACCTATGGGCCCTCATATTTGCCTAGATATTAGCTGTATTGTAGCAGGGGATAATAAGCCAGCTAAGAAAATTAAACTTTGGAAAGTATATTGTTATTTTGTCAAAATTGCTTTTTAGGAGGCACACTTAGCATGAAATTCACTCCACAAGATCTTGCATCAACTGCCATGATTTTCATAAAAGGAATATGGATAATGGAATGATAACAACAAGGCAGTTTGTTTCACAACAAGGGATTGGGGTGATATTAGAATCTAGAGTTGTTCATTCCCAACCAAAAAAAATCGGGAATTTTTATCAGCCCAGTTGAAAGATTGGACTGTAGAGGTTTTTGCACTAGGATTGGGGGTTGTCAAAATCAGACAGAAAGGAGAAGCAAGATTAATAGCCTCGTCAACAATCCTACTATCTTCAAAGATTTATGTATTTGCATCCCCAGGTTTCTCTGATTCTGTACTCTCTTGAATATAGAACACTATGGTTTACATTAACTGTTGATTATTCTTAATCCAAAATGAATTATGTCGAGAGTTCAGTAAGCATTTTATTTGGACATTCTAACTCTGTCGTGGGAATTAACAGGATTTGGAATGCAAAAGTGAGGGGAACTCCAGTAACGGAGGGCTTTACGTCTATAAAATTGGTCTGTGACTTTGAGAGTTTCAGAACTTCAGAATATTATTGCAATTTACTACCTTGGTATATGATTCAGTGCCTTTTGAAGGGCAGCCACATGATGTTGAAAGCTTGTGGATGAATGGTGAGCCCCTCGGATTGGCGATGGAAAGCATTATAGTTCAGAATTCAATATCCTGTGCCTTTGCTAGCAAGCCATTTTTTTGCATTTGTATTTTAAAAATTGATCTGTGTTTACTTATTACATCTAATATGCAAAAACAAGATGGGATGATAAGCAAAAAGCAGAATACTCACAAATTATAGTAGATAAATATACGTATGATATTTATCTACTGCGTAAGTTATTTATTTAAAATAGTTAAATCAACATAGATAGCAAAGTCTAGAACCTATCTATGGGAAACAAACTATTTTCTGCATTTAATTTCATGACATTAAATATTAACTTCTGAAATACGGGATTTCACATGGTCAAGGACAGTCACAAATTATCCGATGAAAATCGAAGTCATTGCTAGTTGAGATTAATTTCAGGTACATACACTTACAAATGTAGGAATTTAGATCAAGAGGAGGCTATTCTCTCAAACCAGCTCCAACATTCAATATGACCATGGCTGATCGGATTACTCCACATTGTTACCTGCTCCTGATTATCTTTCAACTCCTTGCTTATCAATAATCTATCTGGTATTTGAGGAAGAGATTTAGAAAGATACATAATCGTCTGTGAAAAAAAACTTCATCTATCTTAAATGGATAACTCCTTTTCTTTTAATACAGTGACTCCTAGTTCTAGATTCTCCCATAAGAGAACACATCCTTTACAAGTGCACACTGTCAAGACTCTTCAGGATCTTTTGATGTTTCACCTCTTACTCTTCTCAAGCAGAACTTGTTCAACCATTCCCTAAAGGCAAACTATTCATTCCAGGTCTTACTTCAGAAAAACTTGCCTGAAATGCTTCCATTACTTTTACAAATTTCCTTTGAAAACGTGACCAATACTGTACACGTCCTCCAGATGTGGTCTCACCAATGTCTCATATCACTGCGGCAAAATCTCTTAACTTTTATACTCGATTCCCTTCACCATAAACAATAGCATTATATTAGCTTCCCTAATTATTTGTTGTACATTAATGTTGTGATTCATATACAAGGACACCCAGGTCTCTCTGCATCTCAGAGCTCAGCAATCTTTCACCATTTTAGTACTGCTTTTTAAAAAAAAATTCTGGCATAATAGACAATTTGACATTTTTCCACAATATATTCCATTTTACAGGTCTTTGCCCATTCAGTGAACATTCCTATATTCCTTGTTGCTTCCTTCTGTCCTTTTCATAATGGACTTTCCTATCTATCTTTGTGTCATCAACAAATCTACCAAATATATCTTCTATTCCTTCGTCCAAGTCATTTTATAATAAATTAGAAACATTTAAGGTTGCAGTATTGATTCTTAAAACATATCACTTGTTGCGACTTGTTATTATGAAAACAATTTATGTCCACTCTCTGCTTCCTGTTATTCTTGTGGATATGCTACCTCACCACCCCTCAACACCATGAGCTTTTATTTTCCACAATAACCTTTGATGTGGCATTTTATCAAATGCCTTCTGGAAATCTAAGCATCACACATCCATTGATTCCCCTTAACTCACAGTGCATTTTTCCTCGAAGAACTCCAATAGACTGGTTAAACATGATTTCCCTTTCAAGAAGCCATCTTGACACTGGCTGATTACTTTGGACTTATGTAAGTGCCCTGCTAAAAATAGCTTCTAATGTTTTGCCCATGACAGATGCTAAACTGACTAGCCAGTAGTTTTCCGCTTTCTGTCTCCCTTTCTTTTTGAGTAAAAGAGTTATATTTGCTATTTTACAATCTAATGGGACCTTCTCTAAAGCCACTGTTTTAGGAAATTAGACTGATGCGGCAGCTGTCTCACTTGCCAGTTCTTTAAAGACCCTAGGATGAAATTCATAGAATCCTACTCATCAGACCCCAGGCACTTATCAGCCGACAGCTCCAACAATACACTCAGCACCACTTCTCTGGTGATTGTAATTTTCCTGGGTTTCTCATGCCTTCCATTTCTTGATTTATAGCTGCTTCTGGGGTATTCCTTTTACCTTCTATTGGGAGGTCTAATGCAAAATATGAGTTCAACTCATCTCTGCCATTTCTGTTTTCTGTTATCGAGTTTTCAGAAGAGTTCTTTTCGCTAGGACCAAAAATCACTTTGTTAACACTTCTTTTAAAAAGTATTTATAGAAATCCTTACTATTTGTTTTTATATTTCTGACTAGCTTTCTCTTGCAATCTATTTTTCCCTTTTTTAAAGAAGTCTTCTGTGTTGTTTTCTATTTTATCTAAATCTGGCCCACCACCTATCTTTGCACAATGACACACTTTTTCCATTAATTTGATTAGTGTCTTTAATCTTTCTAGATAACCATGGATGGCAGATCTGTCATTTGGATTTTCTTTTACTTATTGGAATGTATCTATTCTGAAATATCCCCTTAAATGTTTGCCACTGTATCTCTGTTGATCTATCCTTCAAGCTAATTTGCCAATTTACTTCAGCCAGCTCTAGTTTCATGCTCTTGCAATTGCCTTTTTTAAAAAAGGTCTCAGATCCACATCTCTTTCCAACAGACTAAATGTAAACTTAATCCATATGGTCCCTGCAGCTTTAGGTTTCCTCCACTTCAGGGGTCATTAATTCTAGATTCCCTGGTCTAATATGGCCTGCACTCTGATTGACTCCAGAATATAATCTTCAAAGAAAGTGTCACAAAAGCATTCTACAAACTCCTTACCCAGACTACCTTTGCCCATCTGTATTTTCCCAGCAATAGGTAGTTTAAAATCTTCCAACATAATCTTTCTGACAAGCACCCACTGTGTTTTCTTTTATGCATAGTCAGTTAATGAGTAATGTAGGAAACATGGTAGCTAATTTCTGCTCAAGCATGCACCATAACAATGTGATAATAACCCAATAATCTTGTTTGTGATAGTGACTCATGATGAATAATACTGGCAAGGACACCAGGGATTCCACCTGCTCTTCTTTGAAATAACACCAGGGATTGCTTGCATCCATCCATGCACATAGATAGGTCCTGAGTTTAACAACACACCAGAAAGGTTGCATTCTAGTGATGCAGCATTCCCTCAGTACTGCACTGTCAGTGTAGGCACTGATTTTTATGCTCATTGCCTACAATGGAACTTTAATCTGGAAGCTTGTGACTTGGAAGCCAGAGTTATACCAACTGAGCTGATATTAACCACGCAATAAGCAATTTGCACATGGCAAGTTCTTACCAAGAGCCATGTTATATTGACTCGATAATCTGTTTGCATCTGCAAGTCCAAGTACCAATGGTAGAGCTAGGTTTGGCCAATGGGTGAATAGGCTAACTTCGGGATTTATTTGTGCTGGAATTGAACTGAGTTTGGGAGTGGGGCACATAAACTTTTGTAGCATCTGTGGATTAAGAAAGTCAATATTGCAGACTTCTACTAATTAGAATTTTCTTATACATAACTTGACTTAACTCCATTTGTCTCTGTTAGCCCATTTTATGTAGTTCTGTTTCCTTAACTTAAATTGATATCACTGGTTTGCATTCAGTTTCTGAGGTTAATTTTCATAAAGGGATGCCTAGCCTTGGCAAAGCTTGCTTGCTGGCAGTGTGCAGGCACACCGCCTACGATCTTCCGATAAATACTGCTCTTGAGCGAGATTCTCTGCCACCAAGGATTATTCAGAAAATGAATTGTTCCTAGTTCCTCAATAATGCAAAGCTAAGAACCACAGCAATAATCTGTGCTGCTGTTGACTCAGAATTCTCTCTAATTCTGACATCGCTCCCTTAATAAATGCATGCAGTTTTCTTTCATTCAGATCCTTCTCCATTTTCAAATAATAGCTTAAAACTTTAGGAATTTGAGGTATGGAGCAATCCGAAAATCTTCAGATGAATGCACTCTGGAATTTCAGGTACATAAGACAATGACGTTTATCTCTCTGCAACTGGCATGTACTTGAAAATGACATTTGTTTACTCAGTGGTTGAATGAGATGTAGGTAATTCGTAAATTAGTACTTGAAATGATGAACTATTAGTAGAGATATATTGAAATAAGCTGGAGATCTTCTAAAATGTCAATTATTTTCAGAACCTTAATCAGTTTGTATTGTGTGTTTCACTGAAACTTGTTTACATAGAATGTGGATTATAACCAATGATGACAACTGATGCCAAGTTGTTACTAATGAATGTCAACAACCCAGATTTATCACTTTTTGCCAAATACAAACCTTTGCCAATACAAATGAGAGTTGAATAAATATTTCATAGGAAGAGCTGTTCTGACTTGAGATCTGATCTTTACTTTGACTTTCCAAACTTTACGGATCATTCTCCCATTTCTTTTTGTTAGAAGTGGTGAAAATAAGTGGAAAAATGAACATCAGTATTTATTCAAACAGACAATTGGAGTTAGGCATATATTTTGGATATTTCCAAACTGATTGCTGTAGAGACAGTCCTACTAACAACACTAGGAGAAAGTGAGGACTGCAGATGCTGGAAAAGCGCAGCAGGAAAAGATTCCTGAAGAAGGGCTTATGCCCGAAACATCGATTCTCCTGTTCCTTGGATGCTGCCTGACCCGCTGCGCTTTTCCAGCAACACATCTTTCAGCTAACAACACTAGGACTTTGGTAAAAAAGCACGTCATCTGACAGTGAAGGAGGTATGTCATGATGACCCGATCACATGAATAGTAGCTTGTTCTCAGCCTGTGTGATGGCCACACAATCCACTTCACTCTTGGCAAGGCTATTACTGCAATCCATCAAGTGTTCATCAGTCACTGAACAGAGTTTGTCACTATTACATTGCAGTTGTAACACAGGAGACAACTATTAATGGGATTGTTTGATTAGTTCATCCTGTGCTGATCACTGCAAAATCCCAGGTGTCCTTTCTTATTCTAACTTTCTCTCCTTCTCATCTGATAGTTCAGATTCGAACATTTATACTCAACCTCCAATATTTTTTCCAATTCAATGTTTCTCACATGCAACCAGAAACAGTGAATGTGCTACTTGACCTAGCGGCATCCTAGTTATACCTAATCCTGCCTTCAACAGATATCAATGTATGTTTTTTTTTGGCTTAGGCCCCGAATTCCAGAAGCAAGAATTCCAGCTTATTTTACTGCTTCCTGACACAATTTCTTACATTCTACTGCAAACCTATACATTTATAAATGGAGATAGCCTCATTTACGTAGACAATAGAAGCACGGGTCAGCCACTCAGCCTTCAAGCCTACTCCATCATTCAATATGTTCATGGCTGATCATCCGACTAGAACCCTGCTCCACTTTCTCCCCATGTCATTTGATCCCTTCAGTTCTAAGTACTATATCCACATCTTTCTTGAAAGTCTTCAATGTTTTGGCCTCAACAGTTTTCTGTGGCAAAGATTAGATTAGATTACTTACGGTGTGGAAACAGGCCCTTCGGCCCAACAAGTCCACACCGCCCCGCCGAAGCGTAACCCACCCATACCCCTACATCTACATCTACCCCTTACCTAACACTACGGGCAATTTAGCATGGCCAATTCACCTGACCTGCACATCTTTTGGATTGTGGGAGGAAACCGGAGCACTCGGAGGAAACCCACGCAGACACGGGGAGAACGTGCAAACTCCAGACAGTCAGTCGCCTGAGGCGGGAATTGAACCCGGGTCTCTGGCGCTGTGAGGCAGCAGTGCTAACCACTGTGCCACCGTGCCGCCCAAGAATTCCACAGGCTCCCCACTCTCTGGGTGAAGAAATTCCACTTTAGTGATTATTGTCTTGACCAATCCAGTCTCTTGACATGAGATAGCTTTGGCAAATATGATTAAGGAGAATCCAAAAGGTTTTTACAAATATATGAAGGACAAAAGGGTAACTAGGGAGAGAATAGGGCCTCTCAAAGATCAGCAAGGCGGCCTTTATGTGGAGCCACAGAAAATGGGGGGAGATACTAAATGAATATTTTGCATCAGTATTTACTGTGGAAAAGGATAAGGAAGATATAGACTGTAGGGAAATAGATGGTGACATCTTGCAAAATATCCAGATTACAGAGGAGGAAGTGCTGGATGTCTTGAAACGGTCAAAGGTGGATAAATCCCCAGGACCTGATCAGGTGTACCCATGAACTCTGTGGGAAGCTAGAGAAGTGATTGCTGGGCCTCTTGCTGAAATATTTGTATCTTCGATAGTCACAGGTGAGGTGCCGGAAGACTGGAGGTTGGCAAATGTGGTGCCACTGTTTAAGAAGGGTAGTAAAGACAAGCCAGGGAACTATAGACCAGTGAGCCTGACGTCGGTGGTGGGCAAGTTGTTGGAGGGAATCCTGAGGGACACGATGTACATGTATTTGGAAAGGCAAGAACTGATTAGGGATAGTCAACATGGCTTTGTGTGTGGGAAATCATGTCTCACAAACTTGATTGAGTTCTTTGAAGAAGTAACAAAGAAGATTGAGGGCAGAGCAGTAGATGTGATCTATATGGACTTCAGTAAGGCGTTCGACAAGGTTCCCCATGGGAGACTGATTAGCAAGGTTAGATCTCATGGAATACAGGAAGAACTAGCCATTTGGTTACAGAACTGGCTCAAAGGTAAAAGACAGAGGGTGGTGATGGAGGGTTGTTTTTCAGACTGGAGGCCTGTGACCAGTGGAGTGCCACAAGGATCGGTGCTGGGTCCCCTACGTTTTGTCATTTACATAAATGATTTTGATGTGAGCATAGGAGGTACAGTTAGTAAGTTTGCGGATGACACCAAAGTTGTTTGTGTAGTGGACAGCGAAGAGGGTTACCTCAGATTACAACAGGATCTAGACCAAATGGGCCAATGAGCTGAGAAGTGGTAGATGGAGTTTAATTCAGAAATGCGAGGTGCTGCATTTTGGGAAAGCAAATCTTAGCAGGACTTATACTCTTAATGGTAAGGTCCTCAGGAGTGTTACTGAACAAAGAGACCTTGGAGTGCAGGTTCACAGCTCCTTGAAAGTGGAATCACAGGTAGATAGGATAGTGAAGAAGGCGTTTGATATGCTGTCCTTTATTCGTCAGAGTATTGAGTACAGGAGTTGGGAGGTCATGTTGCAGCTGTACAGGACATTGGTTAGGCCACTGTTGGAATATTGCGTCCAATTCTGGTGTCCTTCCTATCGGAAAGGTGTTGTGAAACTTGAAAGGGTTCAGAAAAGATTTACAAGGATGTTGCCAGGGTTGGAGGATCTGAGCTACAGGGAGAGGCTGAACAGGCTGGGGCTGTTTTCCTTGGAGCGTTGGAGGCTGAGGGGTGACCTTATAGAGGTTTGCAAAATTATGAGGGGCATGGATAGGATAAATAGACAAAGTCTTATCCCTGGGGTCGGGGAGTCCAGAACTTGAGGGCATAGGTTTAGGGTGAGAGGAGAAAGATATAAAAGAGACCTAAGTGGCAACGTTTTCATGCAGAGGGTGGTACGTGTATGGAATGGTATAAGAATGTGGTGGAGGCTGGTACAATTGCAACATTTAAGAGACATCTGAATGGGTATATGAATAGGTAGGGTTTGGAGGGATATGGGCCAGGTGCTGGCAGGTGGGACTAGATTGGGTTGGGATATCTGGTCGGCATGGACGGGTTGGACTGATCTGTTTTCATGCTGTACTTCTCTAAGACTCTATGACATAGGTTAGTACCCCCATGCTACAAACCAAACTTTGCATTCCCTCCATAACCAGGACATCCTTCCTCAGATAAGGAGACCAAAACTACACACAACATTCCTGGTGTAGTCTCACCAACGGACTGTACAATTGCAGCAAGACGTTCCTCCCAAAGTCAAATCCTCTCTCTGAGAATGCCAACTAACCATTTCCCTTCTTCACTGCCTGCTCCATGTATATGCTTACTTTCAGCATACAAGATTAGACTGTCATTTTAGATAAGATGGGTTCGATATTACATGCCCGGCCAGGTGTGATTTTGCTGTAGGGCCTTGTAAAACAGATCAGGCAGCTAGCTACCACATTCACACCCATCCCTCAAATTATCCCCATTACATGAAAGGTGAGTGGCTCATGAATTCAGCAGACTCCCCAACCATCATATGTAAACAAATAAGGGTCAGTTGAGTCTTAATACTTCACCAGCTGAACTCAATAATTGGTGTGAGCTGCTGGCAAGGAGGGGCTTTTGTTCATTAAAACAAGCTTTTGAAACAGTGGCAAGGAGACAGCAGTATTTTGGAAGGTCCCTTTGCCTTATGAGCTTACATCCTGAGAAGAGAGTACATTTCCTTCTTTCCTTTCTACCAGTCTGCATTTCAAAGCCCACCTCTCACCTACTGCCTGCAAACCCCCTCCCACTAACCCTCCAAGCTGGCCAAGTTTTCCCCACCAACTAACCCAAGTCTGTGGTCCCATTGGACCTCCTTTGTGGACCTGCCTGCAGTCCTGGCATTGCCCTGTACTGAGCTCTGGAGCTACCAGAGGGCAGGACTTCCTGCCCAGTGAGAGGCAACAGTCTGACTCCCCAGCACGTCAGCTCATCAACAGCATACTATGACTGGGAGATCAGTTTCTTTCTAATCTGTTGGCTTCAACCAAGTTTAGTTCTAGAAGAGCGAGCAGGATGCACCTCTGTAATTTTTTTGCCAATTATTTCAAACACCGATGCAGATGGATGAGCTATTATAGCGAATACTCACTATGAATGTAAACGTAATAGGTGAATGTGGACACAGGAACCTTTTACACCGTTTTCTAATAAAGAATACATTTCAATAATTATAGACAATCAAGATCATAAGCAAGATTATGTTTTAATCATTAATCCATCTCTGATTCAAATACTAAAATGCAAAAAAGATAGAATTTTTAGGTTGTTCCCTCAGAAGTTGTGCAGTTCTTTTCAATCATAAAATGTCCTAAGGCATCACTATCATTGTCACTGCAGCTCTCACCAATACCATTCAAAATAACAATGGTATTTATAAGCAGCTTTTGCATAATACAATGCCCTGAGGTACTTCACTGCAAAATTATAATCCAATATAGAACACCAAGTCATAAATTGACATCAAGCCTAATGTCACTTGAACAAAGTGATGTGCAGAATTATGTAGGAGGAAAGGCACAGAAACAGGCCACTTGTATTTAATTCCACTTGAGTCTCATCTCTTCTTTCCAAGCTGCTAGTAGCTTCACCCCTGTCTGGTGGTTGGGTAATGGAGGGAGGTGGGGGTGTTGTGTGTGCATGTGTACCTGTGTGTATAGATCCAGAGTAGACAGGAGCAGCTATCATTATCCTCCATGGTGGCATACCATATTGAAAGTCATTGCTTCAGTTCACTGATGATGAATGGTAACTTGGGTGAGTGACTGACAGACAGCTGGCACTCTGTGTGACTACATTCTGTTCAGAAACAGTGCCACGAGGAAGGAATGATGTGGAGGTGCCAGTGTTGGACTAGGGTGTACAAAGTTAAAAATCACACAACACCAGATTATAGTCCAACAGGTTTATTTGGAAGCACTAGCTTTCAGAGCGCTGCTCCTTCAGAAAGGGAGAGAACCAGCCAAATAGCCTTTAATTTGTATTTTGATGAACTAATTAGTTTAAAAAGTTTAAGGCTGTATTTACATGTAGACAGATAATGATCTCTTTAGGCAACATATTGGCCTTTAAATCTCACCTTTGTTCCTTCTATTCTGTGATCTCTATACCTGCAGTCTTTCAATTTTTTTTGTATTATATCTAAAGTCATGGAGGGTCAGATGCTAATGCTTCTCCAATCTCTCTCTGAGTCACATGTTCAGGTTGCAAGCAGGCAGGGTTGCACAGCTGCAAACTATTTAACTTGGCACAGGCCCAACATGGCAGTTCTGTTGCAAAGATATGTGGTAATATTTCCATGGCTTTTCTGACAGAGATACTGCTCACTTGAAGGTTATTTGCTACATTCTTGCATTTCTCTACTGCCATTTCCCTGCAACTTGCATTTTTCCTGAACAAGACAGCATGCTTTAGAAGTTTTTTTTGGGAAACTTTAGTTTTAATGCAGATTTAAGAAGCAAATATGACAGGTCAACTGCTACAGACTAAACAACACGGAAGTGACATCATGAGGTTTACTGCAAAGATGAGACTTAAAAGCCAACATATGTGGTCCAGCTTCTCAGAGCATTCATGGACTGATCTTTATTAATGCACCTCAGTCTAGAAAATACACAAGCATGACTGATTATGACAGGTCTGATGATCATTTCTTCTTCTGTTCACCTAAGCTGTAAAAGTCGCTTCCACAGCTCACTGGAATTTCTGTGCTACAGTTGCCATTTGTGGTATAGTGTTTGCATTGTGCATGTGTGTAAACACAGATGTTAGGAATATGTCATGAAATCATGCAGAGCAAATAGAAGGGCTCTTATGGTGCAGTGGTAGTAATGCAACCTCTAAGCTAGGAGACACAGGTTCAGGTCCCACTTGAACAAGAGGTATGTAATAACGTCTCTAAGCCGGTCGTTTAGAAAATAACTGCAGAGCAGACAGATCAGAATGTCAGTCAGTCTGCAATGTTGCTATATTCTACCTCATTGTTCCACGTAACACCCTCTCTCAAGCATGCACAATGAAGAATGCAGTCAGCAGCAGGGAGAGCCACCTTCCTCATTCCCAACCATAGCTATTTGAAGTGACTCGCTACTTTTAGGTTAGTTTCTACTGGTTTTGTCTGGGATTTAGAAATGCAGCAAGTTTCCCAGTGCTGTGTAAAGTTATTAAAGTTGACTGGAAGTGGTTCTGCTCGGGCTACTTTCTCACATTCCTGAGTACAGCAGAGTTAACAAAGTGGGACATTAAGGCAGAGGATTGTGATTCCCAGCAGTAGACCATATTTACCCAAGATCTTCAGGGAACAATTCTTCTACCTCAAACTCAGCAAGAAGTGGTACATGCACAATATCTATTTTATGAAGAAGGTAATGTGTTTGGAAAAATGTACTTGTAATTTGTGGCTTGTGCACTGTAACTTGTCATAGTCATGTGACCTCTGATATCATTTGTTTTCTGTATTGAGGCAACAAACAGATACCATTAAAGACAACACAAGGAACAGAGTGTTCGAAGTGTGAGGTGTTGCATTTTGGAAAGTCAAATTAAGATAGGAGTTTCATGGTGAATAGTAGGTCCTTCCAGAATGTAGTGGAACAGACGGCTCTTGAAGTCCAGGGTCACAGTTCTCTGAAAGTGGAGTCACAGGTAGACAGGGCAGTGGAGAAGGCTTTTAGCACACTGGCCTACATCAGTCAGCGCATTGAATATAGAAGTTGGGCACTTACGCAGGACGTTGGTAAGGCTGCACTTGGAGTATTGTGTTCAGTTTTGGTCACCTTGTTATAGGAATGGTGTTATTAAACTGAAAAAAGAGTGCAGAAGAAATATACAAGGATGTTGCATGGACTCAATAGTCTGGATTATAGGGAGAGGTTGGACAAGCTAGGATATTTTTCTTTAGAGTGTAGGACACTGGGTGGGGGGGGATCTTATAGAGATGTATAAGATCATGAGAGGCATGGATAAGGTGAACGCACTCAGTCTTTTTCCCAGGGTTGGGGAATAGAGGTCTAAAGGGCATCAGTTTAAGGTTAGAGGGGAAAGAATTAAAGGAAACCTGAGGGGCAACTTTTTTTACACAGAGAGTGGTACACATATGGGGTGAGCTGCCAGCAGAAGTTGTTGAGGCTGGTACATTAACAACATTTAAAAGGCATTTGGACAAATACATGGAAAGGATTAGAATACAAATACATGGAAAGGGCCTGTCGTCATGCATAGGACACTATGTTTAAGTAGCTGTAATTGTGTTGATTTTGAGAGCTGAGAAAGAGCCAGGTACTCTAGGAAGTACCAGAAAATGGGAAAATCTTCAGTTTGCAATTTTGCAGTACTGGGTGAGTCAGTATGGCTATGAATTTTGCAGAAGACAAAAAGGAGGCTGGAAGAACACAGTAAACCAGGCAGCATCAGGAGGTGGAGAAGTCAACATTTTGGGTATAACCCTCTTCAGTACCTTCTCCAATGGAGATGGGAGGTGGTGAAAGACAGAATTGGACTTTCTTTCAATCTCAGTGGCAAAATTAACACTTCTCATTAGTACTAGGGCAAGAATGATACAAGCTGTATAGCCTTGTATTTCACTGGAGCAGACCTGCAATGATACCTGGCTGGGCATATGTACTTGATTAAGAAATTTGATTAATTTGATAGGACACATATGTGCTATTAATGAAGTTAATAAACTAGTAAAATAAACTAAAGACCTGCAGACATTGGAAATCAGAAACAAAATCAGATATTGCTAGGGAAAAAATAGCAGGTCTGGCAGTATCTGTGGACAGAAAGCAGAATTAATTTTTCAGGTCCAGTGACCCTTCTTCAAAATTGATGTTGCCAGGAAAAGTTTGGAAAATATGTTGAGGGTGGTGTGGGGGCAGGGGAAAGGAGTAAATCATAAGTGAAGTTGGATCCCAAAGAGAGAGAACAACAATTGGGCAGAAAAAGGAAAGGTAAAGGTCAATTTGAGAGAGTGAACAGCTGTTAGTGGCTGATAATGGGACCCAAATGATAACAAGACCTGCTGTGTGAGGGGTTGGGTAAGGACATGGGAGAAGGGGCTCCACCCTAAAATTATTGAACTTGTTACTGAGTCCAAAAAGCTGCAGGGTTCCCAAGTGGAAAATGAGATGCTGTTCTTCCAGCTTTGCTAGAGCTCTGCAGCAAGTCTGAGACAGAGATGTTGGCCAGGGAACATGGTGGTGTGTTGAAATGGCAGGCTACCAGAAGCCGAGTATCATTCTTGCAGATGGAACGTAAGTCGCCCAGTCTGTCCTTTGTCTCTCCGATGTAGAGAAGACCACATTGTGAGCTTCATAAAGGAATTTTTCACTGAATAATTAGGAATAATGTTAAATGATACAGTATCACAAGAAAGGGGGAGGAACCTAGAAAGAAGGTTGTCACCCAAATTTACAAAGCTGTTTGGGATTGGGGGATCAGAATAATATAAAAACAAGAGCTGTTCATGGAAAATTTCAGAAGTATTAGAATTTTCCAGATAATATTTCTCAAAGCATTTTTCATATGGGGAGAAGGTATCTTACTCAATTTTATATTCTACTCTTAGATATTCATAGATACTCTTGGATATTTGAGTAGTTATAAGTTACAGCAAACTGAATATTATTAGACTTTTGAAATTATATCTTTTGATCTTCTATTTGGTGGAGCAGATAACTTTTTCACATGAAGCATGTTGCTTGTTAATTTCTATTAATAAAGTTTCAAAATTGGTTAATTGTCTCCTTTACGTTTTTCTGCTAAGTTTTTTTAGATTAGATTGTGCAGTGTGGAAACAGGCCCTTCGGCCCAACAAGTCCACACCGACCCTCCAAAGAGCAACCCACTCAGACCTATTCCCTTTCCATTTACCCCTGACTAGTGCACCTAACACTATGGGCAATTTAGCATGGCCAATTCACCTGACCCGCACATCTTTGGACTGTGGGAGGAAACTGGAGCACCCAGAGGAAACCCATGCAGACACTGGGAGAACTTGCCAGAGGCTTGAATTGAACCCGGGTCCCTGGCACTGTGAGGCAGCAGTGCTAACCACTGAGCCAAAGCTGAAGCAAACAATACCGCTATATATTTCTGAAGTGGGGAAGTATATATTCTCAAAAAAGAACTCCCAGATTCTTAAGATATCTATGATATCTATACCACAACAATAACTTACTAGAATTACAACATGCTGTTTGGAAGAAGGTAATGTTGTCAGGCTGTTTCTTCCCAGTGGGATGGTAATGCCAATCCTAAAGACCGATATTAAGTATTTGTGGAACTGATTGACTTGAACTCAATGTATTAGGAAAATACTCATGATCTAGATTAGCTCGAAATAAAAGTTAAAGGCTAAAAATCTAAGACTGGATGCATTTTGAGGACTTTGAAGACAATTTTGAACACTAAGTATGTAAATAGCTGAGTCTAAGTGTGTAAATAAGAATGCTAAATAAACTTAAAAGACTTCAGTCTCCAGCAACAATTTTAAGCAATGTCGAGCACCTTACCTCTTCAAAGGCCACAAGCACAATAATAGACTGGTTTGTAACTGACTTTTATTCATGATAATTCTGATTTACAATCTACTTTTGTGAAATGTGGGTGTGGTGTAGAGCCATCACTGTTTGCTTTTATGGAACGGTTACGAGATACCAACCTGTTTATGCACTGTAACTAACTTTTTAAAATGCAGCAAATTTAAGTTTGCACACCTTTCCTCCCTTCCAATTTTCTGCCTTTTAACCAAAAGATCCAATTTGTGTGGTTCAGTTTCTTAAATTCTAACTGATCTCTCTGGACCTGGTATGGAAGTTCTTTCTTCATGTCAACCCCTAATCCAACTGTGACTAGAGGCAATTGATTCCTCATAAACTCTGTATACATAAAATTTGCAGTAGAGTGTCAAATTTGAGTCTGGGTGCCTTTGTGATAGGATGTATATTCATCTCTGACTTCTTCCACCAAGCTCTCATTGTCAGCCAGACTATTGAGAAACAGAAAAAAGTGAGTGTGTGAGATTCAATCTGCGCACCAACTAGTGGTTAGCTATTGGCAAATGGCGAGAATCAGATTCTTATATAGAATCTCTACAGGGAATATCATATTGCAGAAGAGAGGCCTAAAAGAATTAGGAATGAGAAACAATTTACAATTCATGTTAAACAATATCACTTTTACATAAATTTACATTTTTACTACCAAATATTATGGAAGAGGAGGAGAAAGACACATACCTTATGTTTTACTCAAGAAGAGTTGGTATCTTAAGGAAAGGCTAGCAGAGAAGATGGAAAAGATTAGAAAGTTCTCAATTCTATCTAATGTCAAAGTTTTTTTTTGGGCGACATTGCCTAACATTTAAAACAGAAACAGAGATCACAATATACAGTTAAGCCTGCTCACTGTGAGGCTCAAGCTGTTCACTGCTATCTCACATCAGCCGGTGATCGGATATCACCAGTGTTTCGTCCAAAGTCGAGGTAGCTTGATTCCTTTAAAGGGGAGGTACATTGAGGCTGCTCAAAGTTGAGAGTCATCTGAAGATCGAATCTGTATTGTGATACTTTGAGGAATGGTTGAACATGCAAGAGTAAAAACACCAAATGATTCAGGTCTTGGTGAAAATGTGGAAAGAAGGAGGAATGTCCTGTTTTTGAAGGGTTTAGGAGGTCCTTCAGACAAGATACTCAAAAGTACTGGAGGTATTGGCAGAAGTCATTGCCAGGAGTTCAGTCCCAGGAATACAGATGCAGTGCAGCAAAAAGGTGACTATCACAGACAAGATGTCAAGGTCAGTAAGTTAATCTCCAAATGTTGCATTGTACCAATCACAACTGCTAGCTTAACTTGCTAGACTTCCATTACCCACTAATCAATAATCGATATAAGTCAGTACGTAATCCCTTAATTTATATGTTTTAATTTACCATCACACATTTGGCACTATTGCAAGTTTCATACACTCAGCTTGCAGGTTTTGTGCACCAACAGGATGGCAGTTATAGGAAGGGAGAAAAGCTGCAGATACAGTCAGATAGATGGGTTAAATCCACGTGTAGTGTCTCCCACCCTCCCTCCTCCTCTAACCGAAAAAAAAGGTAAGCTACTTAGTGTTCTTGTTTTGGAGACTAAGTGTAGAGTTATGGCAGCGCAGGCAGTGGAATGTTCCTCCTGCAGGATGTTTGAGGTAGGGGTGACCACCGATGCTCCTGCCGACTTCACCTGCAGGAAGTGCAGCCAGCTCCAGCTCCTCACAGACCGCGTTAGGGAACTGGAGTTGGAGTTGGATGAACTGAGAATTATTCGAGAGGCTGAGAGGGTGATAGATAGAATCCACAGGGACATAGTTACGCCAGAGAACAGAGGTAGCTGGGTAACAGAGGTGGGAAGGGGAGGAAGCAGGCAGTGCAGGGATCCCCTGTGGTCGTTCCCCTCAACGATAAGTATACCGCTTTGGATACTGTTGGGGGGAACGACCTAGCAGGGGTAATCTGCAGTGATCGGGTCTCTGGCACGAGGTCTGGCTCTGAGGCTCAGAAGGGAAAGGGGGAGAGGAGGAGAGCGCTAGTTACAGGAGACGCTATAGTTAGAGGGACGGACAGGCGGTTCTGTGGACATGGGTGAGACTCTCGGATGGTTTGTTGCCTCCCGGGTGCTAGGGTCCGAGACGTCTCGGACCGTGTCTTCAGAATCCTTAAGGGGGAGGGTATGCCGCCAGAAGGCACATTGGCAGGTAGGAAGAGGGGTGGGGAGGTCATTCAGGAGCTCAGAGAGTTAGGCTGGAAGGTAAAAGCTAGGACAGACAGAGTTGTCATCTCTGGGTTGTTGCCGGTGCCACGTGACAGTAAGGCAAGGAATAGGGAGAGAGTGCAGTTGAACACGTGGCAGCAAGGATGGTGTAGGAGGGAGGGCTTCAGGTATTTGGACAATTGGACTGCATTCTGGGGAAGGTGGGACCTGTACAAGCAGGACGGGTTGCACCTGAACCAGAAGGGCACCAATATCCTGGGAGGTAGGTTTGCTAGCACTCTTCAGGGGGGTTTAAACTAATTTGGCAGGGGGATGGGATCCGGACTTGTAGTCCAGCAAGTAGGTTAACTGTTTTTCAGGATGTCCAAGACTGTAGGGAGGCTGTGGAGAAGGTAGCACTGACAGGGAATACTTGCTGACACAGAGATGGGTTCAAGTGTGTATACTTCAACGCAAGGAGTATCAGAAATAAGGTGGGTGAACTTAAGGTGTGGATTGGTACTTGGGACTACGATGTTGTGGCCATCACGGAATAGAAGAGGGACAGGAATGGTTGTTGGAGGTTCCTGGTTACAGATGTTTCAGTAAGATTAGGGAGGGTGGTAAAAAAGGAGAGGGGGTGGCGTTGCTAATTAGAAATGGTGTAATGGCTGCAGAAAGGCAGTTCGAGGGGGATCTGCCTTTGGAGGTAGTATGGGCTGAAGTCAGAAATAGGAAAGGAGCAGTCACCTTGTTGGGTGTTTACTATAGGCCCCCAATAGCAACAGAGATGTGGAGAAACAGAGTGGGAAACAGATTTTGGAAAGGAGCAGAAGCCACAGGGTAGTAGTCATGGGCGATTTCAACTTCCCAAATATTGATTGGAAGCTCTTTAGATCAAGTAGATTTGATGGGGCGGTGTTTGTGCAGTGTGTCCAGGAAGCTTTTCTAACTCAGTATGTACTTTTTCCAACCTGAGGGGAGGCCATATTGGATTTGGTACTCGGTAACGAACCGGGACAAGTGATGGGCTTGGTAGTGGGTGAGCATTTTGGTGATGGTGACCACAATTCTGTGACTTTCACCTTGGTTATGAGGGGAAATAGGTGCGTGCAACAGGGTAGGTTTTACAATTGGGGGAAGGGTAAATACAATGCTGCAAGACAGGATCTGATGAGCATAAGTTGGGAGCATAGGCTGTCAGGGAAGGATGTCATTGAAATGTGGAACTTTTTCAAGGAATAGATATGACATGTCCTTGATATGTATGTACCTGTCAGGCAGGAAAGAGATGGTCGTGTGAGGGAACCTTGGTTGATGAGGGAGGTTGAATATCAAGTAAAGAGGAAGAAGGAGGCTTACATAAGGCTGAGGAAACAAGGTTCAGACAGAGTGTTGGAGGGATACAGGATAGCCAGGAGGGAGCTGAAGAAAGGGATTAGGAGAGCGAAGAGAGGGCATGAAAAATCTTTGGCGGGTAGGATCAAGGATAACCCCAAGGCCTTTTATGCGTATGTGAGAAACATGAGAATGACGAGAGCGAGGGTAGGTCGATCAAGGACAGTAGTGGGAGACTGTGTATTGAGTCAGAAGAGATAGGAGAGGTCTTGAATGAGTACTTTTCTTCAGTATTTACAAATGAGAGGGACCGTATTGTTGAAGAGGAGAGTATGAAATGGACTGGTAAGCTAGAGGAGATACTTGTTAGGAAGGAAGATGTGTTGGGCATTTTGAAAAGCTTGAGGATAGACAAGTCCCCACGGCCTGACAGGATATATCCTAGGATTATGTGGGAAGCAAGAGAGGAAATTGCAGAGCTGTTGGCAATGATCTTTTCGTCTTCACTGTCAATGGGGGTGGTACCAGAGGAATGGAGAGTGGCGAATGTTGTGCCCCTGTTCAAAAAAGGGAATAGGGATAACCCTGGGAATTACAGGCCAGTTAGTCTTACTTCGGTGGTAGGCAAAGTAATGGAAAGGGTACTGAGGGATAGGATTTATGAGTATCTGGAAAGACACTGCTTGATTAGGGACAGCCAGCACGGATTTGTGAGGGGTAGGTCTTGCCTTACAAATCTTATTGAATTCTTTGAGGAGGTGACCAAGCATGTGGATGAGGGTAGAACAGTGGATGTAGTGTATATGGATTTTAGTAAGGCATTTGATAAGGTTCCCCATGGTAGGCTTATGCGGAAAGTCAGGAGGTATGGGATAGTGGGAAATTTGGCCAGTTGGATAGAGAACTGGCTAACCGGTCGAAGTCAGAGAGTGGTGGTAGATGGTAAATATTCATCCTGGAGCCCAGTTACAAGTGGAGTTCCGTAGGGATCAGTTCTGGGTCCTCTGCTGTTTGTAATTTTTATTAATGACTTGGAAGAGGGAGTCGAAGGGTGGGTCAGTAAATTTGCAGATGATATGAAGATTGGTGGAGTTGTGGATAGTGAGGAGGGCTGTTGTCGGCTGCAAAGGGACTTAGATATGATGCAGAGCTGGGCTGAGGAGTGGCACATGGAGTTCAACCCTGTCAAGTGTGAGGTTGTCCATTTTGGAAGGACAAATAAGAATGCGGAATACAGGGTTAACGGTAGGGTTCTTAGTAAGGTGGAGGAGCAGAGGGATCTTGGGGTCTATGTTCATAGATCTTTGAAAGTTGCCACTCAGGTGGGTAGAGCTTGTAAGAAGGCCTATGGTGTATTAGCGTTCATTAGCAGAGGGATTGAATTCAAGAGTCGTGAAGTGATGTTGCAGCTGTACAGGACCTTGGTAAGGCCACATTTGGAGTATTGTGTGCAATTCTGGTCGCCTCATTTTAGGAAAGGTGTGGAAGCTTTGGAGAGGATGCAGAGGAGATTTACCAGGATGTTGCCTGGAATGGAGAATAGGTCGTATGAGGATAGGCTGAGAGTGCTAGGCCTTTACTCATTGGAACGGTGAAGGATGAGGGGAGACTTGATAGAGGTTTATAAGATGATCAGGGGAATAGATAGAGTAGACAGTCAGAGACTTTTTCCCTGGGTACAACAGAGTGTTACAAGGGGACATAAATTTAAGGTGAAGGGTGGAAGGTATAGGGGGGATGTCAGGGGTAGGTTCTTTACCCAGAGAGTGGTGGGGGCATGGAATGCGCTGCCTGTGGGAGTGGTAGCGTCAGAATCATTGGTGACCTTTAAGTGGCAATTGGATAGGTACGTGGATAGGTGCTTAAGCTAGGACAAATGTTCGGCACAACATCGTGGGCCGAAGGGCCTGTTCTGTGCTGTATTGTTCTACGTTCTATGTTCTAACTCCAGGAAAGGTAGGAGAAGGAGACAGGTACTGCAGGAGTCTTTGGTGGCAATCCCCATTTCAAGCAAGTATACTGTTTTGGAAAATGTAGGGGGTGATGGATTTTCAGGGGAATGTAGCACGAACAACCAAGTTTCTGGTATCAAGACTGGCTCTAATGCAATGAGAGGTACAATGGGTTCCAAGCAATTGATTGTACAAGGGCACAGACAGACATTTCCGTGGTCAGCAGCAAAAAATCAGAATGGTGTGTTGCCTTCCTGGTGTCAGGATCAAGGGTATCTCCGAGATTGAGCAGAATGTTCTCAAAGGGGAGAGGGCCCAGCAGGAGGTCATTGTACACACTGGTACCAACGACATACGAAGGGAAAAGGATGACATCCTGAAGGGACAATATAGAAGGTTCGGTAGGAATTTAAAAAGGAGGTCCTTGATGATAGTAATATATGGATTACTGCTGGTGCCAAGAGCTAGTGAGGGTAGGAATAGGAGAATACAGCAGATGGATGCGTGGCTAAGTAGCCAGTGCATGGGAGAAGGATTCAAATTTTTGGATCATTGGAATCTATTCTGGGCTGGCAGTGACAAGAAGGGTGGATTGCACCTGAATTGGAAAGAGACTAATATACTGATAGGGAGATTTGCTAGAGCTGCTAGGGAGGATTTAAACTAGTAAGATTGGTGGGGGGAACCCAGGAAGATAGTGAGGAAAGAGATCAATCTGAGGCTGGAACAATTGAGAAAAGAAGTGAGTCAAACAGTCAGGGCAGGCAGGGACAAAGCAGAGAACAAGGTAGGACTGATAAAATAAACTGCATTTATTTCAATGCAAGAGGCCGGACAGGGACGGCAGATGAACCCAGGGCATGGTTAGGAACATGGGACTGAGATGTCATAGCAATTACAGAAACATGGCTCAGGGATGGACAGGACTGGCAGCTTAATGTTTCAGGATACAAATGCTACAGGGAGGATAGAAAGGGGGGCAAGAGAGGAGGGGAGTGGCATTTTTGATAAGGGATAGCGTTACAGCAGAATATAGGGAAATTAGGGATATTCCCAGAAATACATCCAGGGAAATTATTTGGGTGGAACTGAGAAATACGAAAGGGATGATCACCTTATTGGGATTGTATTATAGACCAATAGTTAGCGAGAAATTGAGAAAAAAAATTTAAGGAGGTTTCAGTTATCTGTAAGAATAATTGGGTGGTTATGGTAGGGGATTTTAACTTTCCAAACATAGACAGGGACTACCATAGTGTTAAGGGTTTAGATGGAGAGGACTTTGTTAAGTGTGTACAAGAAAATTTTCTGATTCAGTATGTGGATGTACCTACTAGAGAAGGTACAAAACTTGACCTACTCTTGGGAAATAAGGCAGGGCAGGTGACTGAGGTGTCAGTGGGGGAGCACTTTAGGGTCAACGACCATAATTCTATTAATTTTAAAATGGTGATGGAAAAGGATAGATCAGATCCAAAAGTTGAAGTTCTCAATTACAGGAAGACTAATTTTAATGGTATTAGGCAAAAACTTTCAAAAGCTGATTGGGGCCAGATGTTCTTAGGTAAAGGTACAGCTGAAAAATGGGAAGCCTTCAGATATGAGATAACAAGAATCCAGAGAAAGTATATTCCTGTCAGGGTGAAAGGGAAGGCTGGTACATATAGGGAATGCTGGATGACCAGAGATATTGAGGGTTTGGTTAAGAAAAAGAGAAAGCATATGTCAGGTATAGACAAGAGAGATTGAGTGAATCCTTAGAAGAGTATAAAGGCAGTAGGAGTATATTTAAGAGTGAAATCAAGAGGGCAAAAAGGGGACATGAGATAGCTTTGGCAAATAGAGTTAAGGAGAATCCAAAGCGTTTTTAAAAATGCATTAAGAACAAAAGGGTAACTAGGGAGAGAATAGGGCCCCTCAAAGGTCAGCAAGGCGGCCTTTGTGTGGAGCCGCAGAAAATGGGGGAGATACTAAACGAGTATTTTGCATCAGTATTTACTGTGGAAAAGGACATGGGAGATATAGTATTTGGGAAATAGATGGTGACATCTTGAAAAATGTCTGTGTTACAGAGGAGGGGGTACTGGATATCTTAAAACACATAAAGATGGATAAATCCCCAGGACCTGATCAGGTGTACCCTCCAACTCTGTAGGAAGCTAGAGAAGAGATTGCTGGGCCCCTTGCTGAGATATTTGTATCATCGATAGTCACAGATGAGATGCTAACATGGTGCCAGTGATTAAGAAGGGTGGTAAAGACAAGCCAGGGAACTATAGACCAGTGAGACTGATGTCAGTGGTGGGCAGGTTGTTGGGGGGAATCCTGAGGGACAGGATGTACATGTATTTGGAAAGGCAAGGACTGATTAGGGATAGTCAACATGGATTTTTGTGTGGGAAATCATGTCCAATGGACTTGATTGAGTTTTTTGAAGAAGTAACCAAGAGGATTGATGAGAGCAGTGTAGTGGGCATGATCTCTATGGACTTCAGTAAGGCGTTCGACAAGGTTCCTCATGGGAGAGTGGTTAGCAAGGTTAGATTTCATGGAATACAGGGAGAACTAGCCATTTGGATACAGAACTGGCTCAAAGGTAGAAGACAGAGGGTGGTGGTGGAGGTTTGTCTTTCAGTCTGGAAGCCTGTGACCAGTGGACTGCCACCAGGTTCAGTGCTGGGTCCACTATGTTTCATCATTTATATAAATGATTTGGATGTGAGCATAAGAGGTATAGTTAGTAAGTTTGTAGATGACATCAAGTTTGGAGGTGTAGTGGACAGCGAAGAAGGTTTTGTAGATTACAACAGGATCTTGATCAGATGGGCCAATGGCAGATGGAGTTTAATTTAGATAAATGCAAGGTGCCGCATTTTGGGAAAGCAAATCCTAGCAGAGCTTATACATTTAATGGTGAGATCCTAGGGAGGGTTGCTAAACAGAGGAACCTTGGTGTGCGGGTTCATAGCTCCTTGAAAGTAGAGTAGACAGGATAGTGAAGAAGGCGTTTGGTGTGCTTTCCTTTATTGGTAAGACTATTGAATAGAGGTCATGTTGTGGCTGTACAGGACATTGGTTAGGCCACTTTTGGAATATTGTGTCCAGTTCTGGTCTCCTTCCTATCAGAAGGATGTTGTGAAACTTGAACGGGTTCAGAAAAGATTTGCAAGGATGTTGCCAGGGTTGGAGGATTTGAGCTATAAGGAGAGGTTGAATAGGCTGCAGCTGTTTTTCCTGGAGCGTTGGAGGCTGAGAGATGACCTTATAGAGGTTTTTAAAATCATGAGGGGCATGGATAGAATAAATAGACAAAATCTTTTACTTGGAGTGGGGAGTCCAGAACTAGAGGGCAGAGGTTTAGGTTTAGGTGAGAAGGAAAAGATATAAAAGGGACCTAAGGGGCAACTTTTTCAGGCAGAGGCTGGTGCATGAGCTGCCCAAGGAAATGGTGGAGGCTAGTACAATTGCAACATTTAAAAGGCATTTGGATGGGTATATGAATAGGAAGGGTTTAGAGAGATATGGGCCAAGTGCTGGCAAATGGAACTAGATTGGGTTGGGATATCTGGTCAGCATGGACAAGTTGGACCGAATGGTCTGTTTCCTTGCTATACATCTCTATGATTCCAACTATAAAAAAGTACATCTTCCAAACATATTCTGGAATACTCACTGATAGACTTCATTCTTGCTTGCAGAAGTTCACATGTGACACAAGGCAAAGCAAGAAACTGAAGAAACACCAGCACACCAGCAAGTTTTAAGTTCTTTGTGATAGTGCTGCCAATATAGGAAGAGGCATAAGTGGCAACGCTGCAGGGTTCAATGAAGGGACTATGTATAAAACTAATTCTCTTTATTTTCAAAATCACTTCTCCCTTGTCCCAGAACTTCCTTTTACTGAAAAGCTGCAGGTAGGGCAAACATGCACCTCTCACTCCTTTTAGCACTCAATTGTATCCCTTATTCATTTCAGAAAGCTAAAAATCACAAATTGGAATCTTCTCAAAGACTGGGAGCAAATAAAGAAACAATGTCACATGATGTTATATTTGTTTATATATCTCAAATACTGAAAGTATGCATTTATGACGTTAGAACAGAGTAGAGGTCTTCTTATCGCGAGATATCTGGTTCAAATGCATGGGAGGCAAGGTGGGGGTTGAAAGGAATAGTGCAGGTAAGAGCTCACATGATACCCGAAGGTACGTAATATTTTGGCCTATGAAGACTCAGATGAAGACTTTTATGAACTAGCTTATAACAAAAGACAAGAATGATTTCATAACCAAATGCTTGATGTACTGAAATTTCTGTCCATCCTCAATGTCAATGATGTAGCATAGGCCAGCATCAACTTGACACAGGCCTAGGTGTGATGCTTTCTAACATGTAAAATGTGGTTTCATCTATCAATAAACCCGTGGAATTCAACATCTCTTCTGTTACAGTCAAATTCTTTGATGTTATCCCAAACATTTATGGTCCTGAGGAATACAATGTCTGTGCATAATTATTTACTGCTTTTAAATATTTGTTGGATTACTCAGTATCACAATATCCAAACGCACGTGAGCTAACACAATCATCATCACATTAAATAATGTACCCTGCTGGAAAAAAACGTGTATACATCATCATTCCAGCAGTGGCTGCTTATAAAAGACTCCTTTATCTTGATGACAGATATTTAGAAAACTAGTATAACAGTTTTGAACAACAAAGTATTTACAAAGGGGCAGTTCTTTATCCTGCAGGAGCATCAGTTTTTGTGAACCCAGACGGCCATACAGATCTGTAGGTACAGACTGACCTAATTTTTAAAATAATAGAATATAAGTCTTTTTAAGACACAAGAAATTTCTAATATTAATTTACTTAAAAATAAAAAGGCTGAAGTCACAAATATAACCAAAATTAAGACTACAGGCTTGCAATGAAGCACAGAGCACACTTCCCCTCCCCCCCGTTTTTTAAAGAAAAAAACAAACATGAGGTTCCTGATCTGAGTTTTTAGTAAAAAAAAAGGCTGTTTGAAATGGTGCTCAAAATCAGCTCCAAAACACTTCAAGAAGAAAACATTGCTTAACAACACGAAAATTATGAAGGTGAGATTTATAATTGTGCAGTGATATTAAGTGACAGCATTAAGACAACCAAGTTATCAAACAAGTACAACAGAGAGCAACACATACCTTTCCAGGGAGGTATAAAATCACCAGATTGACACAAGTTGTCTAGCCTCCAAATTGTAATATTCAAGTTGGGAATGTTAATCTTGTAATCTCTGCTTTAGCTTTTTCTCTAATTATCAAATTGACAACATATGCTTAAGTACAACCATGTATCTGAGTAATTTCTTTATCTTTATCTCAACACATGACCTGAAGGTATAAAGGTCTCATTCTCCACCCTACTATCGGTTTTTTATATTATCCATTAGTTTGCTATCATAGTTTATTTTCTCCCTTTTTATTACTTTTTTGGTAATCTTTGTTGACTTAAAATTTTCCCAGTCCTCTGGTTTTACCACTCATCTGGTTTTACCACTCATCTTTGCCACATTGCATGTTTTGTCTTGCACATCCTAGTGCTATGTTATTTTTGTACTGGGAACAGGACAAACTGATGGCCAATCTTAGAGGAAGGTAAGGAGTATTGCAATGTTAGTGAATAGGCAATAATGGCTGAGGTCAATAGTATTACTCACTAATTCTTTCATCAGGGAACCCAGTGTGAGAGAGGATTGACTACATTGTTGCCCCTCTTATTTAGTCTATTCCTCCAGTTCCTGTTGTAGTTACTCATCTTCCTCTGCTACTCCCCAGATTCTCATTGCACTTAATGATCCTGTGACAACATAGTTCCCTGTGTAGGCATGCTGTGCACTTGTGCAAACCTGTCATCAATGGAAAACCCTCAGCACCTAATATCCAGCTTTTGATGTCATTGTCAGAAATTTGAAGGATCTACACTTGGATCACTGGAAGTCAATGATACAAGCTACAACAGCTAACCTGATTGCATAAAATGGGCTACTCATTTATTTTGTTGGTATGTTGATAACAACATTGAACTATAGCAAATCTGCATGAAAACCACAAGTATTCTGTGAGATAGACACAAACAGATCAAAAATAGCAATGGCACTGGTATGTACAAAACTTGACAATGTGACATTCACAAAGTTCACTATGATACCAATCACAGCTGATCAGGTCAGGAATACTCATACTAGTGAGACCTGGACTAACAACAAATTAGCCAGACAGATTCAATGCCATAGAAAAGTTCAAAAATGCTGCTGTGTTGCATCTCAGAGCAGATACAAGTATGTTAATTGTCCTTCCCAGAGTGTGTAGTGTTCACATTCAAGAGCAAGCTAGACAACATGGAATGCAATCGTACTACCTTCGAGGTACATCAGCATATTACATTGTTACAGTCCACATATGTTCTAGAGAAAAATTGCACAATTGGGGCATGCTTATTCCCAAGATGTTCAAACTGTCCTCTAAAGACAGATCCACACAAAATTTCAACATTAGAGGAACTGAATCCCAAATAATTTTCCCTGCTGGATACAAAGCATAGGTATTGATCAGTTTACTTTGCAAAAGAATCCCATAAATTAGGACTTTCAGAACACCATTTGTAGGATATTACTTCCAGTGAATATCTTTTGGCATTGTCAGTCAGGATCCATTCCAGCAGCTTATGGACAGAATTATAGAAAATATTCCTGACATATATGCATTACTGCTGATATTGCAGCGATGCGAAAAACCAAGGAAGAGGACAAGATAGATCTAGAGTCACTAACGGTAGCAGCTCATCCTGAAAGTATGAATGTAGGTAAGATAAATGTTTTTGCTTTATCTAATGGTGATATGGGATCCTTCCAGACCCAGGCTAATCAAAGATGTACAATACATAATTATTCCCCAAGACAAAAATGGTCTGCAGGAATGATCAACATTTTAAAAAATTAATCTGTAAGGCAGGAAAACCAGTAATAAATGTCAAATCACCTGAACAAGTATTGTCAGCAGAAACGTGTAGCCTACAACATTATGACCTAAAGAAGATGACCCCTGGAGGTCAATGCATCTCAGAAATGTCTATAAATGTGCACTATGCAATATGAAAAGCAAATTATATTTGGATCCAAAAGTCTATTGCAAGTGGAATTCAATTAGCCCACCACAGAATGTGAAAAACTTGCTCTGGTGTTTGGTACCACAAAATACTGTACCTGTTCAGTAAGCAAATCACTGTAGAAGCTGATCACAAACTATTGGGCATCATTTGTGACAAATCAATCGATTATAACAGCTAAAACTGCCTAGTGATTTCTTTGTTTGAACATTACTGTGGTACATGTGTCATTGGAGAGCTCTCACTAGTATATTTTACTTGGTCAACTAACATATTCTAACACCATTTCACATGGCAGATAATGTTGTATTCTGTCTGATGATGAACATAGATTATAAACAATACCCACTTAAAGGCATACCATAGCTTGAGTTGTGGTCCCTCATAATGTACAACACTATTCAGCTATGCAAGCTTAACGCAGGGAGTAGGATTGTGTGTGACGAACAGAATTTATCACATCAAATCAGAATTGTACACTTATATCGCTGACTGCTTGCTGCCACTGGTTATTAGGTGTGTGCGTGAGCAAACCCTTACAGCAAGGTAGCATCCTGTCAACAGTGTGTGCACAGATCACAGATACTATTTGACTGTTAGAAAGTTGTGCAGTCGTTATCGCAAGTGCTGCAGAGTTCAATTTCTCTCCTATTACATTATCAGAAACAAGACATACAGACTGCAAGTTAATGTGTGTTAAGCTGTGATATGAGAAACACTTATTTTTCTGAATTGAAAACATACAAACAAGACACCTGAGAAGGGTATTTAGCTCTTCAAGCCTGTTCTGCTACTTTAATAAGATCATAATTGATCAAGCTTGTAACTACAAATCCACACTTCCATCTACCCCTGATAATCTTCAATCTCTTGATATCAAGAATCTATCCAGCGTTGGCTAGTTTGGGAGGTTAGAGTGCATAAGCTTGGGAATACATGAATTAAATGTCAGAATTAATTCAGTTTGTGTACTGTACTTCCTAACTGCAGGAAGCTCTGAATTTGGAGCCAATCTATTGTGTAAAAGAGGATTCCGGTGTGGTGCTGATAACATTTACAACTGTGAGCAGGGAAATGAAAGGGCCAAAGATGCCAATTTCTGTTTCTTACCATCTGCAGGAATATTTCCTGTATACTTCATAATGCAATAAAATTGTTCAAAATCACAAAACATTTCTAGCTGCCCAACATACATGATGATTGTCTATCGCCAGACATTACTGCTGAATTCAAATGTTATCCTCTGTTTTGCAACTGGCCACTGTAATGAATTCTGTGACTGCTTTTGTACACCAAGGCAGAAGTGCTTTTCCACAATTCTATAACCCTTAGTGACACATGATCATATTGACAATTTCCAACTTAATACACTTACGTTATGCTGTCATGGGTAACTAATGACGACCAGGAGTCTAACGTGCCAATGTTTTGCAGAGATTAGATTGGCTGAAAAGCACCACTTAATGTTGGTGCTGACACACAGTAAAAGAATGTTTATCTTTACCTAATCATGTGCACTTGTTGTGGCATATCCAGTATTTAAATGGAATCTCATCTGATAGATTGTTGTGTCTTAATCAAATGAAGTAATTGTGAAAAGACGGAAAGCCTCACACCAGCAAAATTATTATTACTTAGAAAAGAAAATGCAGAAAGACTGAAGCACCAAGAAGAAATCCTCACCCACGCTGAAGGATCAAAGCTAGCCTTGACAACAATATTCATTTTACAATGTTTTGGGGCAGCAAAAACATATTAAAATTCACTTAAGGAGTGGTTCAACTCCAAATTATGTACAATTGAGTACTGACATTATTTACTGACATTTCTGAAGAAGGGCTCAAGCCCGAAACGTCGATTCTCCTGCTCCTTGGATGCTGCCTGACCTGCTGCGCTTTTCCAGCAACCCATTTTCAGCTCTGATCTCCAGCATCTGCAGTCCTCACTTTCTCCTACTGACATTATTTATTCATTATAGGAGTAGTCTTTCTCCTGCAGCACATCTCCCCGCCCCACCATCAACTATGCAAAATGCTGCCCCCTCTACAATTCACGTCAGCTCTGATGAAGAGTTATTCAGACTTGAGACCTTAGCTTGCTGTCTCTCCATGGATGTTGCCTGACCCACTGTGATTTCTAGCATTTTTTGTTTTCATGCTCATTATAGACTAGTTTAATGCCATGGACACAGTAGATCAAACTTCACCACCCCGAACACAGTTTTCTTCTTTTTCTGTTTGTTTCTCCAGAAACCAGTACTTTTTGCCAAGTGGCCGCAACCCCTCTATTTAGCTGAGCCACAACAATATATCAAAAGGATATTCAACTATAAAAACAATCGTAATCATCAACAATTTCCTCAACATTTGCACTTTCCAGCTATAGACTCCAGATGCAAAATTTTTCCAAAGCTTTTCTTGCTCACCTGTCATGGACCACAACTCCAACATGTTCAAACTCAGCTGACAATATCTTGTTTCATGTTGAGCCCTATATGAATATGGCACCCCATCTTCACTGACTGTGTTCGATCTTATCACCCAAGATATTAATGTTAAAACCTTTACTTCCATGTTTGTCTAGAACCTCAGCCCAGGTATTTTTGGAATCTCATCATATCCCGTTCACACACTTCTTGAGTTTTTGGGCATTCCACTCCCATCATCCCTTTTCCCTGCTATTAATGACAGAAACTTGGTCCCCTGTTTGGAAGTACGTTCCAATAGGTTTTGCCTTTTCATCAAAAGCCATATTTTAACCAATTTCTTTTTAAGAATTCACTTGTGGGTGTTGCTAGCTGGCCAGCATTTTAATACTTTTCCTTAATTGCCTTTGAGAAAGTGCTGGTGAGCTGCCTTCTTGAACCTTGGCAGTCCATGTGCTGTAGGTTGACACACAATACCCTTAGAGAGGGAATTCCAGGACTCTGACCCAGCAACACTGAAGGAATAGTGATATATGTCCAAGTCAAGATGGTGAGTGGTTCTGAGAGGACCTTGCAGGTAGTGGTTTTCCCATGTATCTGCTGTCCCTTGTCCTTCTAGAGAGAAGTGGTTGTCGGTTTGGAAGGTTTGGAAGGTTAATGTTTTAACAACATGGAATTAATTTTAAGTGTAAAAGCAACTGCATAAGGTAATTAAGCTAACCTTAAACAATCCTTTCTGAATCACTGACATAATGGGCATATGCCTTCCACCAATCAGGGTCCCCAGACAGCAGTCTTGATTGCAATGTGACTTGTTGCTTGGATATTAAAATGCATAATCTCAAGCTTGACTGGTTCATTGTCATCTCCTTGTTGGTGCTGCTATGATCATAGGTGTCATACTGTCATTGTGTCTTCTCACATCTGAAGATAAACTTTTAATTATCCTCCCATAATGAGAATCCAGCTTTATTTTGATCTTGCCCATTTTGTAGAATGTCATGGGATATTTTCAACCTTAGGACACTATATAATTAGACATTGTTATTCATAGCCACTAAGAGCTGGATGTCCCACCAAATTCTCTCCCTGTCTAAAGGGTTATAAATGGAAATTCAATTCAATTCGTGCATCTCTTGGGCTGTATAATACAGTATTCCACAGAATAAATTAACAGTTAATGGGTTCAATATCCCATGGTCAAGCAATTAGTAACAAAGTATTCTACCCAGTATCCTAGATGTTACACAACAATATTATATTGCAGTGACTCACAAATATAGAAATGAGCTTGTAGCACTTTACAGAAAACAAAACTTCACAGTGATCCATAACTCGAGAAAAGGGGAATTACTTGGTGCATTTTGTATCCTTGGTACATAATAGCAGAAATTTCTTCAAGTGTGTTTTTCAGAAAACCACAAACTAACACTTACATGACGCAATCCTATTGTCTAACAATTTTCCTGTGTAGATTACGTTTCTGCTGTCTGTTTAGCTGTTAATAAGCTGATGACATTAAATTGTTGCAAATATCTTGTAGGAATATGAATCGCCCATCCGCAGTTCAACAAATATTACTGGCTTATGAAATTATTTAATCAGAATAAAACTTTAACAATACGGGGTAACGATTTGGAGCAAATAAATATGTTAAGGTTTAAAGATAAAACAGAAACCTGCAATAAACTGAAATAAAACAAAGTGCTGTTTACATCTGGCCAAAGTATCACAAATGTACTTAAGCACTGGACAGCATACGGAGAAAGGCAATAGATTAGATTAGATTACTTACAGTGTGGAAACAGGCCCTTCGGCCCAACAAGTCCACACCGCCCCACCGAAGCGCAACCCACCCATACCCCTACCCCTTACCTACACTAAGGACAATTTAGGATGGCCAATTCACCTGCCCTGCACATCTTTGGACTGTGGGAGGAAACCGGAGCACCCGGAGGAAACCCACGCAGACACGGGGAGAACGTGCAAACTCCACACAGTCAGTCGCCTGAGGCGGGAATTGAACCCGGGTGCCTGGCGCTGTGAGGCAGCAGTGCTAACCACTGTGCCACCGTGCCACCCAATAGCAACACCCATGCAATAGCAGTGATCCAGTTTAGTAAGGTGAGTATTGAGGCAAGTATTTTATTATCTGGGGGGATGATAGTTTGGGGGCACCTTATTGAGGATATAAAACATGAAGAAATGCAAGAAACTTAATTGAAATTAAACAAATGACAGATTGCTTAAACATACCAATCTTAGTCTAGATAACAATAGATATAGCATCTGCAGTCATTTTGTTTCACACCCAATCACCATCAATTTCTCTTGTTTACTATATTACTTATCTAATGCAGTGTGGTATAATGGGAAATTCATATGTTAATGATGATGAACATGATTATGCAAGTCTGACATCTAGTGATAAACTACTGACATTCGTGGAGGAGAAAAATGGAAACATTACTGGAGAGCTGTAAGCACCATTCAGCATATTAGACTGCAAGTCAGGGCTTTACAGGAGAATGAGGCAGAGTTTCTCTTAGACTAGGTAAAGATTGAGATGCAGCAAACTCAGAGCAGAGCCGTCTAATCAAATACTAGGGAGAAATCCATGGTCAAGGCATTTGATGTGTACTTCAATTCAATTCAGAATCTTGCGATTTAATGGACAGGATTTAACCCATGTTCCCAGTGGAAAAGAGTATTGATGGAATAATTTATAGCCGACATGTACAGGTTTGTGGGGTGCAGTGCATACAGACGACAGAAATACAAGAGATTGAATCATCATCAGTGCAATGTAAAAGATCTGATTTTCTTCAGTCAAAACCAAAGCTCATGGTGAACATGCAGTGTCTGGCTCAGGCTAAAGTAGGATCCTGAACTGGACAACACTGAGGTCTATCCTTCCAAAAGCTGTCAAAATTGTAAAAAGACACAAGACAAACTCATCACAACATAGAACATCTAAGCTTTGGCACAGGGCAATATCACAAATGCCATGAGTACACATCAGGGGAGCTGAGTACTATAAATGTGCAAGTGTTGGATCCTTCAAATGCCAGTACAGATTTGGAAATTTAGAATCAACACAGAAACAAAGGCAAGGATGTTCTGTTAAGGAGAAATACCATATTCTTTTTAAAAATCCACTTGCAAGAGTGCAAATCTGAAGAGTGGAAGATTAAAACCAGCAAGGCAAACCAGCACTTTTAGAGGACCAACAGGGATTATGGGCTGTCATCTTACAAATGATATTATTTAATACAGACTCTAAATGAGATAAAGGGACAGCTGTGGCTGACAGTTTGTCATGGTTAAAATCAGTGAACGTTCAAGCAGCAAACAGCAAACTGTAAGGTCCAGGAGGCACAAATTTTCAAGTACAAGGTCAGTTCATTACCACTCTTAGCCAAAGGATTGTAAGTTCAATGAGAATCTGTGTCTTGAAGAACCAAGGTGCATTGTATTTTTGCTAAAAATCATACATAAATCTGGCTCTTCTAGGGAGATTCAACACTAAGCTACAGGATGAAAATAATAAGGAATTTTGTCAGGAATTCCCATCACTTCTCAGAGGCTTAAAAAATGTCAATCTGCAGTACATCACACTGCTTTGTTTGTCCAATGTGTGCAGGAGGGTTTCCTGACACAATATGTAGACAGGCCAACAAGAGGTGAGGCCATACTGGATTTGGTTCTGGGTAATGAACCAGGCCAGGTGTTAGACTTGGAGGTAGGTGAGCACTTCGGGGACAGTGACCACAACTCGGTGACTTTTACTCTAGTGATGGAGAGGGATAAGTGTGCACTGCAGGGCAGGAGTTATAGCTGGGGGCAGGGAAATTATGATGCGGTGAGGCATGACTTAGGATGTGTGGATTGGAAAAATAGGCTTCAAGGGAAGGACACAAATGATATGTGGAGCTTGTTCAAGGAGCAGCTATTGGGTGTCCTTGATAAGTATGTACCAGTCAGGCAGGGAGGAAAGGGTCTTGTGAGGGAGCCGTGGTTTAATAAGGAATTGGAATCCCTTGTAAAAGGGAAGAGGGTGGCCTATGTAAAGATGAGGCGTGAAGGTTCAGTTGGGGTGATTGAGTGTTATAAGGTAGGAAGGATCTAAAGAGAGAGCTAAGAGCAGCAAGGAGGGGACATGAAAAGTCCTTAGTTGGTAGGATTAAGGAAAACCCAAAGGCTTTCTATAGGTATGTCAGGAATAAAAAGATGACTAGGGTAGGTATCGGTCCAGTCAAGGATAGTAGTGGGAAGTTGTGCGTGGAGGCAGAGGAGATTGGAGAGACACTAAATCAATACTTTTCGTCAGTATTCACTCAGGAACAGGACATTGTTGCTGATGTGAATATTGAGTCACAAGTGATTAGAATGGATGGCTTTGAGGTATGTAGGGAAGAGGTCTGGGGAATACTGGAAAGGGTGAAAATAGATAAGTCCCCTGGGCCTGATGACATTTATCCTAGGATCCTCTGGGAAGCGAGGGAGGAGATAGCAGAGCCATTGGCCTTGATTTTTATGTCGTTGCTGTCTACAGGAATAGTGCCAGAAGACTGGAGGATAGCGAATGTGGTCCCCTTGTTCAAGAAGGGGAGTAGGGACAGCCCTAGTAACTATAGGCCAGTGAGTCTCACTTCTGTTGTGGACAAAGTCTTAGAGAGAATTGTAAGGGATAGGATTTATGAACATCTGGATAGGAATAATGTGATCAAGGATAGTCAGCATGGTTTTGTGAAGGGCAGGTCGTGCCTCACAAACCTTATTGAGTTCTTCGAGAAGGTGACCAAGGAAGTGGACGAGGGTAAAGCAGTAGATGTGGTGTATACGGATTTTAGCAAGGCGTTCGATAAGGTAGGCTACTGCAAAAATTACGGAGGTATGGCATTGAGGGTGCATTAGAGGTTTGGATTAGGAATTGGCTGGCTGGTAAGAGACAGAGGGTAGTAGTTGATGGTAAAGGTTCATCTTGGAGTGCAGTTACTAGCGGTGTTCCACAAGGATCTGTTTTGGGACCATTGCTGTTTGTCATTTTTATAAATGACCTGGAGGAGGGGCTTGACGGCTGGGTGAGCAAGTTTGCGGATGATACGAAAGTCGGTGGAGTGGTGGACAGCAAAGAAGGATGTGGCAGGTTACAGCAGGATATAGATAAGTTGCAGAGCTGGGCAGAAAGGTGGCAAATGGAGTTCAATGTAGCTAAGTGTGAAGTCATTCACTTTGGTAGGAGTAATAAGAAGATGGATTACTGGGCTAATGGTAGGCTACTTGGTAGTGTGGATGAGCAGAGGGATCTTGGTGTCCATGTACACAGATCTCTGAAAGTTGCCACCCAGGTAAATAGTGCTGTGAAGAAGGCATATGGCGTACTGGGCTTTATTGGTAGAGGAATTGAGTTCTGGAGTCCTGAGGTCATGTTGCAGTTGTATAAGACTCTGGTGCGGCCTTATCTGGAGTATTGTGTACAGTTTTGGTCGCCATACTATAGGAAAGATGTGGAGGCACTGGAACGGGTGCAGAGGAAGTTTACCAGGATGTTGCCTGGCATGGTAGGAAGATCGTATGAGGAAAGGCTGAGGCACTTGGGGCTGTTCTCATTGGAGAAAAGGAGGTTTAGGGGAGATTTGATAGAGGTGTACAAGATGATTAGGGGTTTAGATAGGGTTGACAGTGAGAACCTTTTTCCGCGTATGGAGTCAGCTGTTACTAGGGGACACAGCTTTAAATTAAGGGGAGGTTGGTATAGGACAGATGTTAGGGGTACATTCTTTACTCAGCGGGTTGAGAGTTCATGGAATGCCCTGCCAGTATCAGTGGTGGACTCTCCCTCTTTATGGGCATTCAAGCGGGTATTGGATAAGCATATGGAGGTTATTGGGCTAGTGTAGGTTAGATGGGCTTGGATCGGCGCAACATCGAGGGCTGAAGGGCCTGTACTGCGCTGTATTTTTCTATGTTCTATGTTCTATGCTGAATGACACTAAGCCCGATATCTTTATATACTCTTAGAAGTGTACCCATTGCTAGAGAAACTGAAGGCACAGATAAGCAGCATGTTAAGAGCATGCGCAACATCACCAGTTAAAAGGCCAACAGTGGCTCAGTGGTCAACACTACTGCCTCACAGTACCAGCGACCTGGGTTCGATTCCAAACTCAGACGACTATATGTGTGGAATTTGCATGTTCTTTCAGTGTCTGCATGGCTTTCCTCTGGGTGCTCCGGTTTCCTCCCACAATCCAAAGATCAGGTAAATTGGCTATGATAAGTTGCCCCTAGTGTTCAGGGATGTGTAGGTTAGGTGCATTAGTCAGGGGAAGTGTGGAGTAATTGGGTAAGGAAATGGGTCTGGATGGGTTATTCTTTGGAGGGTAGGTGTGGACTTGTTGGGCCAAATGGCCTGTTTTCTCACTGTATGGATTCTAATCTAATCTAATCTTCTAACAAGGGGGTGTTCTGGTCCCTAATCCAATGGAGAGCTTGTGTATTAGACTTCATACATACAAACAAGAGGCTCAGAGAGAAGTTCCAACATTTTGCCTGTTGCTAATGATTTGGTAAAATTAGGCTGTAATCGATTTTTTTACCAAATTGAATGCAAACAATAGATTTTGGAAAAATATCTCTGGACTATAAGTTAAGATCGTTCTTGACTTGCATTACTCCACTTGTTTGATTTTATTTCAATTGTCTATCTTTTGAATTTTGACAGCATCTTTCAGAAATCTTTCAGCATGTGACGTCACAAAATCTTAAAGGCAGGCAAAGTATTTTCTGTCATAAAGTTGAAACGACAAAGCATGGTGTCTTACTCGATGAGAAGTGTCAATTTGCAAGCAAAAAATTCATGTTTTTGAGTCACAGTACAGGAGCAAAGAATCACTGCAAATATCAAAGGTGAGGGCAGTCAATGAGCCATATGACCAAGAGTGTCCATAATGTTCAATGCTTTTCAGGGATGGTCAACTCAGTGGAGGAGCTCATTCCATGTATGGCTAGTCTCACAAAGTCTCAGACAGACCTTAAGGAAATAGTGGCTTTGGAGTCTGGAACAGACTAGATTTCAGAAAGATAAAGGAGAAGCTAATACCTACAGGTGTGTTAACTCAGCACAACACCACATTGCCCATAGTAATACCTGCTGACACTTCCTCAAAGGGACTAATGTAGTACTCAATCGAGTCCAGGATGATTAAAGCAGGAAACCAGTATATTTCACATCAAGAACACTGACAGAAAGAAAGCATCCACATGCAACAATTGAGGGAGATTTTCGCCATTACACTGTGCTGTGACCCCTCTGATCGTGTTATGAAATTCAGATTTCAGGTGGAAATGGACCACAATCCATTTGTCACATCATTGAAATCAAAAGAAGTAGTGAAAGTGCTATCAAGGACTCAGAGGGTCAGTCTCAGATTAATCAGGTACAAGTGTTGAGTAGTTTATATTTCAGGGAAGATCCAGATTATAGTTGATGAACCATTTAGAGCAATAGTGGAGAGGCTGAAATGGTCAATTTAGTCCGCATTAACGAGGTCACACAGGAATAATTAGACAGGAACACGGTTCATTACTGACTAGAGTCAAAGTGCAAAGAAATCTGTGCAGCTCAGAAATCAGATAAACAGCATACTAAAATTAGACAACTTTGTCTACTTGGTTGGCTGATGGTTGGTCCTACAGAGCATAGAATTATGGAGCGGTATTGCTCTGAAAGAGGCCATTTGGCCCATTGTGCCTTCACTGGCTCATCAAATGAACATCATCATCTAGTGCCAATCTCCTGCTTTCTTCCTATACCCTTGCACATTATTTAATTAGAAATAATCATGCTGAATGCCTCAATTTAACCTGCCTCCACCAGATTCCAGATCCTAACTTGTTACTGAATGAACAGGTTTTCTCAAGACAGTGCTCTTGCTTCTTTTGCACATTACTATAAACCAGTGTGCTCTTGTTTTTGTTCCTTTTATGAGTGGGAACAAATTCTCTCTATCTACTCTATCCAGTCTGCACATGATTTTGAAAACTTCCATCAAGTCTCCTCTCAGCCTTCTTTCCAAGGAGAACAGTCTTAAATTCTTCAATTTATCCTCAATACTGAAGTTCCTCATTTTTGGAAACCATTCTTGTAAATCATGTGTTCACATCTTTCCTTTAATGTGGTGCCCACAGCTGTACATGATACTCCAGTTGAGGTCCAACCAGTGTCTTATACAAGCTGAACATTACCTTGTTCTTGTATTCTATGCCCCAATTAATAAAGTTGAGGACACCATGTACATTCATAACTGCTCTCCACCTGTCCTGCCATCTCAATGATCTGTGCATACACATAAAGACTGCCCTGTTCCTGCACTCCCTTTAGAATTGTACCCTTTTTGTATATTGTCTTTATATTGTCTTTTTTATATATGTCTTCCTGCAATGTGCATCACCTCATACTCATCACCTCATACACCTTCATTGAGCTTCATCTACTTATCCACACACTCCACCAACTCATCAATGTCCTTTTGGAGTTCCATACTGTCCTCCTCACACTTTACAATTATTCCAAACTCTGTGTCATCTGCAAACTTTGAAGTTGTCCCCTGCACACCAAAATCCATATCATTAATATATATCAGGAAAAGCCAAGATTCCAGTACCAGCCCCTGGGAAACTTGATTGCATTGTCTATTTTATATCTGTCACTCCTGTATTATCCATAGAACTCTGGATTTGTTTCTCCTACCTTTCCCATTTCAGAACGTATACTTCAACTATCCCTGAATTATCTGCTCTTTAGAAGTACCCATTGTTCAATTACTGCTTTTTCCTCCTCTTTCAGTCAATCCTGCACATCTCTGTTCTTGTCACAATGAAATTATTAGTCTCCGCAATTGAGATTCCTTAGTCTGGATTTTCTGGACCAAGCTGTAAGAAAGTGCTGTGAACAGAGGCAATATTTAACAATAAGGGGTAACCTACTAGAGCATGAGCACTGGCTGGTAACAATGAAGTCCATGAAAGAAGACATCCTAAGATGACTTCATGAAAGCACTTAGGGATCACTAAGTACAGAGCATTGGCTTAACAGCATATAGAGTGATCAGATGTTTCAATGGAAGTAAAGATTTTTCTATCATCTTGACACACTTGTACCAACAAATCAGTTGCCAACAGAATTATTAATGTTTTCAACCCTCCTACATAAGCTTGGCAAAGACTGGGACTAGATGTGTTCAATTTCTGAGGGAAGGCACATCCAATACAGATAGATTACTATTTCTAGTAGATAGAAGTTTCTAAACTTCATGCAACTATGGCTTAGTCAGAGTGATGGAGGAGTGGACCAGGGTGTTACAGAGGTAACGGCGTTTGCTGAATGGTGACAGAGAAGAAAGGAAGATATGTTTGGTGGTAGTATCCTGGTCAGAAAAGATGATTTTTTTTAATATAGATATTTTTATTAGAAATTTAACATTTTTACAAGTTTACAAAAATAAACAAAACTCTCAAGTACAAACATTGATATATAATTAAATCTTAAATATATAATAACCAAAATTTAACAAAAGAAAAATACCAAGAAAAATAAACAAAACTCAACTAACTACTAATCTAACCTACAGCTAACCAGAGTGTATATTTAAGTCTCTTACATTATTCAAATAAGAGAAAGAGAAAAAAAAACAACAGCGGATAACATAGAAATTGGGTAGTGAGATACATGCTCGGAATGTGTTAACATCAAATGTAACAAAACCCATATTCGTGCGGGATTCCTCTCCCAAGGGGCCCCGGACCAGCTAGGTTCGTAATCTCAATTAAATAAAAGCCCTTGTTAGGATAGCCGAAATATCTGTTTTCATATAATTCAAGAAGGGCTGCCATATTTTATAAAATAATTCGGTCTTTCGGTGCACCATATTTGTAAAGAAGTCAAGGGGAATACATTCCATAACTAATCTGTGCCAATTTGAAAATCCAGGGGGGGCCCTCAGCCACCCAGTTTACCAAAATATTTTTCCTTGCACAGAAAGAGAGAATAGAAAATAGTCTCTTCCCATGCATATCCAGGGAACAGATCCGGCAGAAGCGGAGGAATTGGGAATACAGGATGGCATTTTTGCAAGAGGTAGGGTGGGAAGAGGTGTAATCCAGGTAGCTGTGGGAGTCGGTGGGTTTGTAAAAAATGTCAGTGTCAAGTCGGTCGTCATTAATGGAGATGGAGAGGTCCAGGAAGGGGAGGGAGGTGTCAGAGATGGTCCAGGTAAATTTAAGGTCAGGGTGGAATGTGTTGGTGAAGTTGATGAATTGCTCAACCTCCTCGTGGGAGCACGAGGTGACGCCAATGCAGTCATCAATATCTGTTCCCAGGAGGACCAGTTCCACCACAGAACACACCAGATGGCCTCCTTCTTTAGAGACCGCAAATTCCCTTCCCACGTGGTTAAAGATGCCCTCCAACGCATCTCGTCCAAATCCCACACCTCCGCCCTCAGACCCCACCCCTCCAACCGTAACAAGGACAGAACACCCCTGGTGCTCACCTTCCGCCCTAAAAACCTTCGCATAAACCAAATCATCCGCCGACATTTCCGCCACCTCCAAACAGACCCCACTACCAGGGATATATTTCCCTCCCCACCCCTTTCCGCCTTCCGCAAAGACCATTCCCTCTGTGACTACCTGGTCAGGTCCACGCCCCCAAACAACCCACCCTCCAATCCTGGCACTTTCCCCTGCCACCGCAGGAACTGTAAAACCTATGCCCACACCTCCTCCCTCACCTCTATCCAAGGCCCTAAAGGAGCCTTCCACATCCATCAAAGTTTTACTTGCACATCCACTAATATCATTTATTGTATCCGTTGCTCCCGATGCGGTCTCCTCTACATTGGGGAGACTGGGCACCTCCTAGCAGAGCGCTTTAGGGAACATCTCCGAGACACCCGCACCAATCAACCAAACCGCCCCGTGACCCAACATTTCAACTCCCCCTCCCACTCTGCCGAGGACATGGAGGTCGTGGGCCTCCTTCACCGCCGCTCCCTCACCACCAGACGCCTGGAGGAAGAACGCCTCATCTTCCGCCTCGGAACACTTCAACCCCAGGGCATCAATGTGGACTTCAACAGTTTCCTCATTTCCCCTTCCCCCACCTCACCCTAGTTCTAAACTTCCAGCTCAGTAACTGTCCCCTTGACTTGCCCGGACTTGTCCTACCTGCCTATCTTCTTTTCCACCTATCCACTCCACCCTCTCCTCCTTGACCTATCACCTTCATCTCCTCCCCCACTCACCCATTGTACTCTATGCTACTTTCTCCCCACCCTAACCCTCCTCTAGCTTATCTCTCCACGCTTCAGGCTCACTGCCTTTATTCCTGATGAAGGGCTTTTGCCTGAAACGTCGATTTCGAAGCTATTTGGATGCTGCCTGAACTGCTGTGCTCTTCCAGCACCACTAATCCAGAATCTGGTTTCCAGCATCTGCAGTCATTGTTTTTACCTTGCTGAAAGTGAGATGAATTAAAGGAGAAATCATTCAAAAGTGAGAACAAGCTCAGCTAGGCAGAGGAGGGAGAGACTGGGGACTGTTTGAGTCTCCTTTCAGGGAAGAAAAGAAGAAGTCTCAGATTGTCATGATCAAGGATTGGGAAGTGGATACGGTAAAGCTAGCAATGCAGCAGACTCAGGGCAGGAGCAGTCTAGGTCAAAGAGCAACCCAACAGTCCAGTAGGCAGCCAACACCCAGAGATTCCATGGTAGTCAAAAGTCTATGAACGTGATTGATCCAAGTTTAATTAAATGGGAGTGACACAGTCCATGACACAACAGTATCAGCACGCAGGATGCGGCTTTAGTGTTTGCACAAAGTGTGGAGGTAACTGAAATGCAATATTGTTGTTTCCCTACAACCATGAGAATGAAAAGAGGAGCAACAGCAGAAACACACACCAGATCTCATCATCTTAAATTGTGTTGTTACTTACATCATTAAGCCTATTGATTTCAAAATTCACACTTTAGAAAAAAAATTATCAAAGATAAAAGAACACCTTGTACTTGAGTAACAATCTTTGATCTAACTCAAAGTGCTTATGTACAGACAGTAACTGTCACCCAACCTCAAAGTAAAATACTAAAAATAACATGTAGATAGTAAATTTAGCTCTATCTGGAAACATTTACTTGGAAACAGGTAAAAATTTAGCAGTTAACTTCTCCAATTGAAAGCTAGGACATCCAATATTGAACATAATAAGTTGTGTTGTATTATCAATAGTAATAACATCATGTTGTTTTAACAAGTACATCACCTTTCAGAACAGTCTGGAGCTTTCTACAAAGACAATGAAGCTACATGAAGACAAGATCTAAACTTACAAAGAATGATGTCTCGAATGTGACAAAAATTTTGGTGCACACTGGAAGGTTACATTTTACCATCCATTCTGGATCAGATCTCTTAGCACATGTAGGCCAGAAACTTTTAAAGAGTGGTACATGATTTATGAGCAAGCTCATTCAGAGGAAACATTGTTGAGGCATTCTCAACTCCAAATGTATTTCTTAGATTCTTGTTCACAACTAATTTACAGAAGAAATAAAATCAACATTTTTTGCATCAAGGATTAAGTTCAAAGTTAATCTGAGATGAGTTTATTTTATTTTCTTCCAATTCTTTCTCATTGTTGATGTTTCCTGGATATCACAACTCCATTGCTCTATAATGTTTGCATTTATGAATTTAAGATTATAAGCGTAGGCAAACCACAGCGCATTCCCTAGACATGTGAATCCTGTCCCTGACACATTTTTGAGCGATGAGCAGAAAGTGAGAACTGCAAATGCTGGAGATCAGACTCAAAAAATGTGGCGCTGGAAAAGCACGGCCGGTGAGGCAGCATCCGAGGATGGGCTTATGCTCGAAACATCAACTCTCCTGCTCCTCGGATGCTGCCTAACCTGTTGTGCTTTTCCAGTCGACACTTTACAACGTGTTTGAACTGTATCTGACCTAGATGTGTTTCCAAACACATTTCTGTACCATGACTAAGACACTAATTTCCACTTGCAAGATTACCCAACCCAAACCCTGTTATTGGTGATGTCATTCAAACATGGGGACATAACAGCCAAAAGTAAAAACATAAGAACAAGGAGCAGAAAGAGGCAATTCAGTCCTTCTAACGTGCCCCGCCATTTAATATGATTATCTGTTCTCATCTCAGCCTCAACTCCACTTTCCTGCCCACTCTCTGTTACTTTCAACCTATTACTGATTAAAAATTTATTTTTCTAGAATCCACCACACTCTGGGTAGTGGAGTCAGCAGATTCACAACCTTCTGTAAAAAGTAATTTCTTATTAATTCAGTTTTAGGATAAGGGGTGGCAGATTTAAAATAATAACCTCTTGTTCTAGATTGCCTAATGAGGAAACATTCTCTTTACATTTACTTTGTCAATCCCCTTTAGAATCTTGTATACTCAATTAGATCTTCTCTCATTCTTCTAACCTTCAGAAAGTGTGGACACTCATTTCTGGAATCAATCTTGTGAACGCCCTCTGAACTGCATCCAATGCAATTACATCCTTCCTAGGTAGGAACCAAAATTGTATATAATATCCAGGTGCAATCTCACTAATGTCTTCTATAGTCGCATGAACACTTATATTGTGCTATAGCTGCATAGGGTTTTCTGCAATTCATGCATGAGGACATCCAGATCCTTCTGAAATCCAACGCTTTTCTCCAATTAGATAATAAGTTGCCTTTTTATTCTTCTGACCAAAATGGATAACTGCACACTTGTCCACACAAAACTTCATCTGACAAATTTGGGCCCATTCACCTAAAATATCCAAATCTATTTGTAATTTCTTTTACCTTCATTACAACTTATATTCACCTATTTTAGGGTCATCTGCAAATTTGGCCATAGTACTTTCTATCCCTGCATCCAAGGCACTAGCAGGTTGTAAATAGTTGCCATAAGACTGTAATCCCAGTATACTGTAGTCCACGGTAGCATGTATTAGCTCACCAAAGATTGGCTTAGTAATATTCAGGTCTGTAGGGCTGATCTATTTATTAGTGAAATATCTTAATTCATCAAACATAAATGCTTCTCAATAAGTTCTGTGTTTGAAGATGTGAACACCATATAAAATGAATAGAGTGATATTCAAAAACAAAGTCAACAAAACGAGTCTTGATCCTGTAGAAAGGGAATCTGGGGAATTCAGAATAAAAATAAGGAGATGGCATATAGAAGTTGGAAGAATCTATACAGAAGGTTAATAGTCACTTTTGCAAAGCAGTGGGAAACCAAACAACATAAAAATAAGACCCACTAAAATTTTACACTTCTGAAAACCCTCTTATAATATTTCTTAAAGTATATGTTTTCAATTGGGAGAAAGTATATTTGGGGTTTTAAGGTAAAACTTTAAATGTAGATGAAAATTCTATTGGTATAAGATGAGGCAGTGGTTCACTAATGTTCTTGAGGGAAGGAAACAGCCATCCTTATATCTTATGTAGGAACAAATTACTGCAGATGCTGGAATCTACTAAAAACAACCAATGCTGAAGATCACATCAGGTCAGACAGCATCAAGTGTGAGAGAGCAAGCTAACGTTTTGAGTCTAGATGACTCTACAATTAGCTCTGATAAAGAGTCATCTAGACTTGGAAAGTTAGTCTCCTTGTTGCCATCCTTGTCTGGTCTCCATGTGACTGCATTATGGTTGATTTTCAACTGCCTTTTCAGCAATAACAGATGGTCCAGCCAGTAATTCCACATCAAATAAATGAATAGACTGAATAGATGCATGCATGGGTAATTGCAATATAATATAAATGTACTAGTCTCATGAAATAGTTGATGCATTGGTTTAATATTCCAAAATTTTAGATTCAGGAAAGATCCTATTACATTGGAAAAGAGCAATTGTAATTTCTTTATTCAAAGAGGGAGGGAGACAGAAAGCAGGAAATTACATGCCAGTTAGTTTAACACCTGTGAAGAAAGATGTCAGAAGTGATTATGAAAGATGTTATATTTATAACTAGAAATCATTATGTTATGTTTGATTGAGATATAAGTACAATTTCTTTTAGGTAGAACACAGATATTAAAAATATTTAAAGGTAAGGATTCACTTAGAACAAGAGTCAACCAGTAAGGACTCTATCACTGCCAGTACAAACCCAAAAGGTCCACTCTGAAATTAGGATATACCTGGAAGAGGATATGAATGACACACAAACAACATTAATTAAGTTAATAGACTGGTACTCAGCACATCCAAAATAAAAAAGGTATAACAATAATTTAATGACACAAAAGGCAACCAGAAATGAAACGTGGCATCATCATACCCAGGCATGATAACATTAACCACAGGAATGATTAAACTGACGTATCCAACTGATAAGTATCTTTTGAATGCCATCTCTTATCGAGTGAATACCATTAGACACTAATCATAAACAACACACTCAAATCAAAGACAGATAAACCTTTCCTGATAAATGTCTCACAGGGATTCTTCGCAAGATTGAAAGTGTCTTTTTATTTTTTGCATTTTTAAAACAGTGGACAGATATATGAAAGAACTGTTTTGGATAAAGTTTTTAAGAAATTGCTCTGTTTTTAAAAGCAAGTAACCTGACATTTATGGCAAGCAATGTGTAAAATAACTATTGGAACAAGCAGTAATTGAAGTGAAACAAAAAAACAGCAGATGCTAGAGATCCAAAACAAGAACAATGTCCTGGAGAAACAGCATCTGTGAAGAGAAAAACAGAGTTAACATTTTGTGCCCACTGACCCTTTATCATGTCAGGAATTTCGATGCAGGGCCATGAGACTCAAAATGTTGTCAGTTTTCTCGCCACAGACCCTGCCAGATCCATCAATTTCTTTTCCAGCAATTTGACTGTGATTCAAGTAATTACAAATGAACTGGAGCATAGGGATTCAGTGCACACACAATGGGTGGCAACAGGAGGATGATTGTTCTATGGATTAATGACCAGTTATTGATGCCAAAAGCCTTTTACTGGTCAGCAACTGAATGATCAGTTGTCAAGCTGAGGCTGGAATAAAATAGAGATGTTTTTGATCTCCACTAGCACAGAAGCTCTCTCTCTTTTCTCAAGAGCAGCAAACATGTGGGTACAACATCAGCTGCAAGTTCCCCTCCAAGCTACGCACCATCCTGACTTGGAAATGTATCACCATTCCTTCACTATTGCTCTGTCAAAATCCTAGAACTCCTTTGCTAACGACATGTGCTGTAGGTTGACCCACATGGACAGCGGCAGTTGAAGAATGCAACTCAACTATCACTTTTTCAAGCTCAGCTATGAACAGGCAATAAATACTGGCCAGCTAGTGATAATCATGCCCCACAAATTAATTAAAAATAACTTGAAGAAAACAATTTCATCTCTCCTTTAGCAGTTGTTATAAGCTGCAACATCTACCTGATAAGTTAGAACTCTTGAAAACTGGTGGAAAGAGCCAGAGAAAAGTTTAGAATCAATATTCTGACCAGAACAATCATCATAAAGATCTACTCAGGAACTTACAAGTAGGAACCAATGACCTGCTTTCTAGCTTTCCTTTGCCTGTATTCTATTTTCCTGAGGAATGATCACTCAAAACATTAACTCTATTTCTCTCCACAGATGCTACCAGACCTGCTGAGCTTTTCCAGCAATTAGTTTTTGTTTATATATTCCTTGTCTGTCTATTTGTGTGCGCACACACATATTGGGTATGTTTTAGGGGATTAGTTTTAATTTTCAGCACTATAAGCTGATGGTTCACAATTGTTCACACTTGTAGCTGGAATCTAATTACTAGCAAATAAATAGTAATCATTGTTAAGGACAGAAAATTGACCCACACTTTCCATCAACTTGAAAATCAGATAAGTTTGAGGATTTTGTGTTCTTACTTTAAATCTTTAACTTTTGTGATTTTAGTAGTGGGGCTCAATTTCCAGCATGCTAACCCAGTGAGCCATGACAAGAGAATAGGGGAGAGATTAAATAAATCTTAAGTTACAAACATTAAAAATTGACTAGACAAAAACATACAGCTTCATAAAAGAGTCTTCACTGAATAATTAAGGAACAATGTTGTGAGATAGCATCAAATAGAAGTGGGTGCACTTTATACAGAGAGTTAGCACGCATTTTTGCAAAGCGGGAGGGATCTAAACAACATTAAAAATAAGATCCTTTCATTAAAATTTCCTAAGTACTACAAACCCTCCAATAATACTCATCAAAAGATATTTTTCCCATTAGGAGAAAGCATGTTTGGGGTTTTAAGGTAAGACATTGAATGGATTTGATTTGACTGTATATTACATCTTTTGATAGATTTTTGGCATAGAAGCTTACCTATCCACTTAAAGTACAATACTTATTAGTTTGTATCAACTTTAAATTGAATAAGTCGTCTCATTTCTGTTTTTGTGTCACAACTGAAATGATCCCTACACTCCAGATACTTGTGAAGTGGAAAATATGTATCCTGATAAGCATTCAGGCAATTTTGAGATGACAACATTCTTGAATAATTTCTTTCACAGTAAATGATTATGTTAATCCTACAGATTAGAAATAATTTTAAAAATTATTTGTCGAGTTGACTAGCTTGAACAAATCAAATTGAAGTTTCAGGGAAATACTTCTGACCTAAATTAGCTCTAATTAAGAGCCAAGAATTAGAAATAATTTCCATAATTGCCAGGCACACAGGAAACTTCAAGAAAAACAGAGTCAGCATGGTTTTGTAAAAGGGAAAATCATGTTTTCAAGCATGGTGGCTTAACGGTTAGTACTTTGGAACCTGGGTTTTATTCTACTCTTGGGCGGCTCTCTTTATGGAATTTGCACATTCTTCTGATGCCTACGTGGGTTTTATCTGGATGCTCCAGTTTCCTCCCACAGTCCAAAGAAGTGCAGGTTAGGTGGACTGGCCATGGGAATTGCAGGGTTACAGGGATAGGGTGGGAGAGTGTGTCTGGGTGGGATGCTAAGAGGGTTGGAGTAGATGTGATGGGTCGAATGACCTGCTTCCATATTGTAGGGATTTTAAATTTATCTGATTGAAGTTCTTTAAAGAAGTAACATGTGGTATGGATCAAGAGGAACTGGTGGTTGTAGTGTACACAGATTTTGAAACGTGTTTGAGAAGATTACTCACAGTGTGGAAACAGGCTCTTGGGCCCAACAAGTCCACACTAACCGGCCGAATCGCAACCCACCGATCCCCCTACATTTACCCCTCACCTAACACTATGGGCAATTTAGCATGGCCAATTCACCTGACCTGCACATCTTTGTACTGTGGGAGGAAACTGGAGCACCAGGAGGGTGCTCACACAGAGAATATGCAAACTCCACACAGTCAGTCACCTGAGTTAGGAATTGAACCCGGGTCTCTGGCACAGTGAAGCAGCAGTGCTAACCACTGTGCCACCGTGCTGCTCCAAATTATTGTAGAAAATAAATGTGTTATCATACTGGGACGGAGAGAAGATTGGTTAGCTAACAAGTGTATACATAAAGAAGTCATTTTCTGGTTGGCAAAGTGTAATGACTTGTGAGCCAAAGGAATCAGGCTACAGCTTCACATTTTACAATTTTGTATAAATGATATAGATGAAGAAATCGAAACATGGTAGCTAAATTTGCTGATGATACTAAGATAGATAGGAAAGTAAATTAGTGAAAAAGGACTTAAGGACGTGACAAAAGGATATAGAAATGTTGTGTGGGTTGACAACGATCTAGCAAATGGGGCAACATGTGGGAAAATTTAAAATTGTCCATTGTGACAATTTAGATAAATGTGAGGCGCTGTATTTTGGGAAAGCAAATCTTAGCAGGACTTATACACTTAATGGTAAGGTCCTAGGGAGTGTTGCTGAACAGAGACCTTGGAGTGCAGGTTCATAGCTCCTTGAAAGCGGAGTCGCAGGATAGTGAAGAAGGCGTTTGGTATGCTTTCCTTTATTGGTCAAAGTATTGAGAATAGGAGTTGGGAGATCATGTTGCGGCTGTACAGGACATTGGTTAGGCCACTGTTGGAATACTGCGTGCAGTTCTGGCATGGATAGGATAAATAGACAAAATCTCTTCCCTGGGGTGGGGGAGTCCAGAACTAGAGGGCATAGGTTTAGGGTGAGAGGGGAAAGATATAAAAGAGTCCTAAGGAGCAATTTTTTCACACAGATACAGTACATATATCGAATGAGCTGCGAGAGGAAGTGGAGGAAAAGCTAGTATAATTGCAACATTTAAAAGGCATTTGGATGGGTCTATGAATAGGAAGGGTTTGGAGGGATATGGGCTCAGTGCTAGCAGGTTAGACTAGATTGGGTTGGGATATCTGGTTGGTATGGACGGGTTGGACCACTGTTTCTGTGCTGTACATCTCTGTGACTCTATGACAAATAACAAAAAATGAAGCATATTGTCTAAATGATGAGTGATTAGAGTGCTCTAATATAGAGGGGGATCTGGTCGTCTTAGTGCATGAATCACAAAATGTTAGTAAGCAGGTACAAGTAATTAATGTCAAAAAGTGTGGTGCTGGAAAAGCACAGCCGATCAAGCAGTATCAGAGGAGCAGGAAAGTCGACGTTTTGAGCAAAAGCTCTTCAGTTTATGCTCGCAATGTCGACTCTCCTGCTACTCGGATGCTGCCTGATCGGCTGTGCTTTTCCAGCACCACACTCTCGACTCTGATCTCCAGCATCTGCAGTCCTCCCTTTCTCCAAAAAGTAATTAGGCAATCTGATAGAATTTTTTTTGTTAAAAGTTGTACAAGGTGTTGGCGAGACCCCGCCTGGAATATTGTGTACAGCATTGGTCACCATATTTATGGAAGGACTCAAATATGTTACACACAGTTCAGGAAAGGTTTCCAAAATCAATACCTGGAACAGGTGTGTTATCTTTTGAGGAACGGTTGAAAAGACAAGGCTTGAATTTACTACAATTTAGAAGAGTAAGGAGCAATTTGATTGCAACACAGATCCTGAGAGTCTTGACAAGGTGGATATAAAGAGGTTTTTCCTTTACTGAGATAATTTGGACTTCCGAAGGCATTCAGCAAGATAATTCATAAAGTTTAATCACACGAGCGCATGGGATTGGAGGTGGTATGTTGACATGATAAGGAATTGGCTAGTGGGTAGGAAACTGCGAGTGGAGGTAAGGGGTCCCTTTTCAGGTTGGCAACCTGGAACTTGATGGGTTCCACAGGGATCAGTGCTGGGATGCAACTGTTTACAATATAGTAATGACTTAGAATCATAGAGATCTACAGCATAGGAAAGAGGCCCTTTGATCCATCATAAAGCCAAAACTATTAATTTAACCTGGGGCAATATTTTGTAGAGGAATAAGACGGTGTTATTTTCTGGGTCTGTAGATTGTGAAGGAGCAAAAATGGCCTTTGCACTGACATATACTTTTTGTCAGATGTGGGAGTTTAAAGAGAGTTTCAGGGTTATATCTGCCATAAATGCTGTTGGATGCGAATCTTATCAGATCGAATGGATCACTTCGAGAGACAGTTAGAAGCCATGAGGAATTTGCAACAGCAACAGTATGTGATAGATGGCAGTTATAGGAAGGGGGGGGGGGAAAAGTCTCAGATACCGTCACGTAGATGGGTTAACTCCAGGAAAGGTTAGAGAGGTAGGCACCTAGTGCAGGAGTCTTTTGTGGATAGACCCATTTCAAACAGGTATGCTGTTTCAGAAAATATAAGGGGGTGATGGATTCTCAGGGGAACGTAGCATGAACAGCCAAGTTTCTGGTATTGAGACTGGCTCTAATGCAACGAGGGGTACATCAGCTTCCAAGAGATCGATAGTGTTACGGGATTCTCTAGTCCGAGGTTCAAACAGATGTTTCTGTGGCCAGCAGCAGAAGATCAGAATGGTGTGTTGCTTCCCTGGTGCCAGGATCAAGGATGTCTCAGAGAGGGTGCGGAATGTTCTCACAGGGGAGAAGGACCAGCAGGAGGTCATTGTCCACATTGGAACCAACAACATTGGAAGGGAAAAGGTTGAGACTCTGAAGGGAGATTAGAGAGTTAGGCAGAAATTTAAAAAAGGAGGTCCTCAAGGGTAGCAATATCTGGACTACTCCCAGTGCTACGAGCTAGTGAGAGCAGGAATAGGAGGATAGAGCAGATGAACACATGGTTGGGGAGCTGGTATATGGGAGAAGGATTCACATTTTTGGATCATTGGGAATCTCTTTTGGGGGAGAAGTGACGTGTACAAGAAGGATGGATTGCACCTAAATTGGAAGGGGACTAATATACTGGCAGGGAAATTTGCTAGAGATGCTCAGGAGGATGGGACCCAGGGAGATAGTGAGGAAAGAGATCAATCTAAGACTGGTACAGTTGAGAACAGAAGCGAGTCAAACAATCAGGGCAAGCAGGGACAAAGTAGGACTAATAAGTTAAACTGCATTTATTTCAATGCAAGGGGCCTAATATGGAAGGCAGCTGAACTCAGGGTATGATTAGGAACATGGGACTGGGATATCATAGCAATTACAGAAACATGGCTCAGGGATGGGCAGGACTGGCAGCTTAATGCTCCAGGATACAAAAGCTACAGGAAGGATAGAAAAGGAGGCAAGAGAGGAGGGGGAGTGGCATTTTTGATAATGGAGAGCATTACAGCTGTGGTGAGAGGGGATATTCCTGGAAATACATAGAGGGAAGTTATTTGGGTGGAACTGAGAAATAAGAAAGGGATGATCACCTGATTGGGATTGCATTATAAACTCCCTTATAGTCAGAGGGAGTTTGAGAAACAAACTTGTAAGGAGGTGTCAGCTATCTGTAACAATAATAGGGTGGTTATGGTCAGGGATTTTAATTTTCCAAACATAGACTGGGACTGCCATAGTGTTAAAGGTTTAGGTGGAGGGGAATTTGTTGAGTGCGTACAAGACAATTTTCAGATTCAGTACGTGGCTGTACCTACTAGAGAAGGTGCAAAACTTGACCTACTCTTGGGAAATAAGGCAGGGCAGGTAGGGGAGCACTTTGGGGCCAGCGACCATAATTCTATTCGTTTTGAAATAGTGATGGAAAAGGATAAACCAGATCTAAAAGTTGAAGTTCTAAATTGGAGAAAGGCCAATTTTGACAGTATTAGGCAAGAACTTTCAAAAGCTGATTGGGGGCAGATGTTTGCAAGTAAAAGGGACGGCTGGAAAATGGGAAGCCTTCAGAAATGAGATAACGAGAATCCAGAGTAAGTATATTCCTGTCAAGGTGAAAGGAAAGGCTGGTAGGTGTAGGGAATGCTGGATGACTAAAGAAATTGAGGGCTTGGTTAAGAAAAAGGAAGCATAAGTCAGGTATAGACATAAAGAAAGAAAGTAGGAGTAAACTTAAGAGGGAAATCAGGAGGGCAAAATGGGGACACTAGATAGCTTTGGCAAATAGAATTAAGGAGAATCCAAAGGGTTTTTACAAATATGTTAAGGACAAAAGGGTAACTAGGGAGAGAATAGGGCCCCTCAAAGATCAGCAAGGCAGCCTTTGTGTGGAGCCACAGAAAATGGGGGAGATACTAAATGAGTATGATGCATCAATATTTACTGTGGAAAAGGATATGGAAAATATAGACTATAGGGAAATAGATTGTGACATCTTGCAAAATGTCCAGATTACAGAGGAGGAAGAGCTGGATGTCTTGAAATGGGCAGAGGTGGATAAATCCCCAGGACCTGATCAGGTGTACTCGAGAACTCTGTGGGAAGCTAGAGAAGTGATTGCTGGGCCTCTTGCTGAGATATTTGTATCATTGATCGTCACAGGTGAGGTGCCGAAACATTGGAGGTTGGCTAACATGGTGCCACTGTTTAAGAAGGGTGGTAAGGACAAGCCAGGGAACTATAGACCAGTGAGCCTGACCTCGGTGGTGGGCAAAGCATTGGAGGGAATCCTGAGGGACAGGATGTACATGTATTTGGAGAGGCAAGGAGTGATTAGGGATAGTCAACATGGCTTTGTGCGTGGGAAATCATGTCTCACAAATGTAATTGTTACTTCTTCAAAAAAAAACTCAGAGGACTGATGAGAGTAGAGTGGCAGATGTGATCTATATGGACTTCAATAAGGCATTCAACAAGGTTCCCCATGGGAGACTGATTAACAAGGTTTGTGAGAAGATTTGTAGCTTGGGTGCTCGTTGTTGTGGTTCTCTTCACCTAGCTGGGAATGTGTTGCAGAAGTTTCGTCCCCTGTCTAGGTGACATCCTCAGTGCTTGGGAGCCTCCTGTGAAGCGCTTCTGTGATCTTTCCTCCGGCATTTGTAGTGGTTTGAATCTGCCACTTCCGGTTGTCAGTTCCAGCTGTCTGCTGCAGTTGCCGGTATATTGGGTCAAGGTCGATGTGCTTATTGATTGAATCTGTGGATGAGTGCCATGCCTCTAGGAATTCCCTGGCTGTTCTCTGTTTGGCTTGTCCTATAGTAGTAGTGTTGTCCCAGTCGAATTCATGTTGCTTGTCATCTCCTAAGGATAGCTTGTCGTGTCGTTTCGACTACACCAACTAGTCACGAAACAACACGACCAGCTATCCTTAGTAGCCACACACGCAGATGACAAGCAACATGAATTCGACTGGGACAACACTACTATTATAGGACAAGCCAAACAGAGAACAGCCAGGGAATTCCTAGAGGCATGGCACTCCTCCACAGATTCAATCAATAAGCACATCAACCTGGACCCAATATATCGGCAACTGCAACGGACAGCTGGAACTGACAACCAGAAGCGGTAGAGACAAACCACTACAAATGCCGGAGGAAAGATCACAGAAGCCCTTCACAGGAGGCTCCCAAGCACTGAGGATGTCACCTAGCCAGGGGACGAAACGTCTGCAACACAAATTCCCAGCTCGGCGAACAGAACCACAACACTGATTAGCAAGGTTAGATCTCATGGAATACAGGGAGAACTCGCCATTTGCATACAGAACTGGCTCAAAAGGTAGAAGACAGAGGGTGGTGGTGGAGGTTTGTTTTTCAGACTGGAGGCCAGTGACCATTGGAGTGCCACAAGGATCAGTGCTGGGTCCACTACTTTTTGTCATTTGGGACTCGACTCATTGGAATTTATAAGAATGAGAGGTGATCTCATTGAAATATATAGGACTCTTAAGGGGCTTGACAGAAATGCTGAGTGGAAATTTCACCTCATGGAAAAGTCAAGAACCAGACAGCACAGTCCCAGAGTAAATCGAAGACTAAGAACATTGTATGTCTTTGGAATTCCTTGTCACAGAACTGTAGGGGAAGAATTTAGGCTGAGATGTATAAGATTTTCACAAGGAGGGGAATCAAGGGTTATGGGAAAAGGGCTGGAAAGTGAATGCGAGGAATGTCAGTTCAGCCACGATCCTATTGAATGGTGGAACTGGCTTGAGGGGCTTAATGACCATGTCTTATGGTTTCAAACTAAGGGGTCAGCCATGTAAAACAGAGATGAGGTATTAATTGCTCAGAAGGTTGAGTGTCTTTGGCATTCTTTGCCTCTAAAGATGGTGAGAGCAGAGTTTTCAGATAATTTCAAAAGATAGTAAATGGGCCATAGAGATGTACAGCACAGAAACAGACTCTTTGGCTCAACTCGTCCATGTCAACCAGATATCCTAAACTAATCTAATCTCATTTGCAAGCACTTGGTCCATATTCCTCCAAACCCTTCCTATTCATATACCCATCCAGATGACTTTTAAATGCTGTAATTGTACCAGCCTCCACCACTTCTTAGAAGATAGTGGGTGGTTGGTTGGAGGGTTGCTTTTCAGACTGGAAGCCTGTGACCAATGGTGTGCCAAAAGAAGTCGCGCTGGGTCCACTGCTTTTTGTCATTTATATGAAGGATTTGGATGTGAACACACGAGGTATAGTAAGTTTGCAGATGACACCAACATTGGAGGTGTACCGGATAACAGGTTTTAAAGTGTGGAGTAGAAGAACAATTACTGGTAGGAATGTGGAGTAATCAGATCATTTATGATCCTTTTGAATGTCAGAGCATGGTACAGGTACCAGGCAGCCTACTACTGCTCCAAACTCATGGGAAAATCTGAGATAGATTTTAAGAAATATCTGAAAGAAGAGCATTGAAGTGAAAATGGAGATGGAAATCTCAGAATTTTGCAGCTGGTTAACTGAAGCCACATTTGATTGTGGGATGAAGGAGGAGAGAACAATTAAGGAATTGGAGTCAGATGAGATGTAACTTAGAAGGAGAATACAGAATAATTGTAGCACTGGAGATATTGCTCAGTGACCACTATTATCCAACAACATTCTGTATCGATGATTACACAGGTGGAACATCTTTTTGGCAAAAGGCCAGAGGCAATGTTCCTGATGTTGATCACAATCTCCCCCAAATCAAGCATACCACAACACTGTAAATGAATCAGTTTTAGCTTTTAATCCTTTTATTTTCTATGCTACAGGTATCCCCCTCCCGCCGAGCTCCTCCTCATTTAGACTACTGTTACTGTTCCTGAATTATAAAGGTGAAACTATCTTGTGCATTAAAGCACCAAGTTCTGTAGGGGGTGCTACTGCCACACAATGAAAAATCATGGTTTGAATTAAATGGATTACAAAACCAACAGAGGGCACTCCACAAGTCTTCAATTTGAAAGCTATATTTAAACAAAAAAAGTATTTCACATGACTGGCTTTCATCAGCAATAGTATTTAATTTCTGTTCACTATTGTAATATCCAGTTGTGTAAAAATAATAGATAACATTCCATTCTTAACAAAGTTTAATTATATGTCCGTAATTCTAACTGCTAACAGCGACTCAGGGCAGACCTTTTCTTAGTTCATTTTATTTGATCCATTAAACTGGACGATTGTTACCAACACTCTTATTATTCCTCCTTTCCTGCAGGTGTATATACACACTGAGATGTAGTTCTACCGGATTCACTCACCTTTTTGTTTCCGAGCCCATTTCTCACTTGTACTCAGTCTTCCCCAATTCTCAGGGGAAATTCTCAAGTATGTGACCAATTTAGACTCACTTCAGTTTAAATCCACAAACAGTGACTGAGATTTCATATTACTAAAAGACACTTGTAAAATACGTCAACTGTGTAATGATAGGGAAACATTTCAGGAAAGGGGAAGAAGTGGTCATTAAAAATCACACCTCTCCATCTCTACTCTTGGTATGGTAGGAGGTACACATTGTAACACTGCAGTTTTATTGGGAGGAATATTGCTCTTTTTAGTACAAAATGTTATGCTTTATACTTTATGGATCTTCCAATCTATCCAGTAGTGTCTTACCATTCCCTGGTGTAGTACAGTCATGAGGCTCTTCTGCGATAATAAGGGCCATCACAAGTGAGCCTCTCCTGCAGAATAAGATAAAGACTTTCCAAATGATAATTATAAAACTGCTTTTATTGTGATGTGAGCTGACATGTTTCTATCTGTTCATTCATCATTCCACTAAAGATGACAGCCACAGGGCTATAGCACAATTTGCGGAAATGCCAAGACAAAATTCTGGTCCAGTTGCTAAATTTAACTACACTCTGTAATGGAATGATAAAAATCCATGATCACCATCAGCTGGACACTCTAGAAATGACAGTAAGCAATAATGCTTTTCATCAGCGAGATGATTTATTCTGTATTTTTCTGCGTTTAGGAGGGTTCTGTTTGACTTTTGATTTCATAGTTTTCTTCTTATCTTGAAGCAAAGCATCTTCAGAGATTGGTTCAATTATTGTTCCCATTTTTGTCACAACCTTTGGCAGCGTTAACTTCTGCATGACTTTCTCAGTATTCCATGTACTCCCAATAGGGACACAGATACTCTTTTCAAACTGATTCTGATGCGAGTATGGGAAAGGCAGTTCATTTACCTGCATCAAAACAAATAATTCAGAGTTTAGTACCAGACAAAATAATTTATACACTAATCATAAGGTGATGGAGTCTATTCTCATCAAGTAGTAATTGATACATAAAGAATTTGTCAAAATAGAACGTAACAAGGATTATATGCATTTTACTAAAATTACAGTCTTAGCTATCAACAGCTCAGACATGAAAACAGACAAACAGTAGACTACGTGGCTCATAAAGCATTTTTTGCCATTCAATGTAATCATGACTCTTTTTGGGTTTTAACTCCACTTTCTTGATCTCTCCACATTTCTCAGATCTCAAGGACCAAAATTTTGCTTCTCACATGCTTAAACATAACCTGTGACTGAGTATCTTGAACTCTACTTCAGAATTGTAAAGATCATAACCCTTTGAGCAAAGACTTTTTTTCCTGTGTTTTGCACTGCTAAATAATCAACGACACATTCTAATAACATGACTGCGTGTCCAGCCAGCAAAAACACCTAACTAATATCTATCCTGTTAAATCACTTCAGAATCTTCTATGTTAAATCAGGTCACCTCATTCTTCCAAACTCCAGGCAGTATAGGCCTCTCTTAAGACACCCCTTTCAGCCTTAGGATTTATCTAGTGAAAACGTACCATACCATACTGCCTCCAATGCAAGTATATCATCCCTTAAATATGGAGATCAAAACTAGACACAAATTTAAAGCAGGAGTAAACTATTTGGTGTTTACTCTACCATTCAATGTGATCATGGCTGATCATCTAGCTCAATGCCATACTCCTGCAGTCAGTCTCCCCATATCCCACCTTTACAACATACAAATACACCTCCTTCTTGACTATATTCAGTGAGTTGGCCTCCACAACCTACTGTGGTAGAGCATTCTACAGGCTCTCCTCACAAGTCACGTTTCTACTTTGTTTTGTATTGTCAGCAAATTAATACATTACAATATGTGTTCACAGGCATTAAAAAACCAGAGTACTGATTTTTGGGGCACTCCTCTAATCACAGACTGCCAACTTAAGAATGACCTAATTACATTTAGTCTTTGCTTCTCGTCTGCTTTCCAAACACTAATTTTACTGACCAGTAAAAAATGGGTCTGCATAGATTAAAAATGTCTCAAGTACAATCTCAAGAAATAGTGATTATCAATTAGGTAATACAAAGTATTACCTAACTGGTATAGGTATTAGGTAATAGGTGAGATACATTGAGTTCAGCACTCGTATGGTAGGAAAAACTGCCACTTCCTCAGTAACCATTGCTGAAAAGTGCATATGTTGATATCAGGAACAGCATGATACCTTCCAAATGGACTGGTTTACCAACTTGTACTGATAAGACATGTACGAAGATTGCTCAATTGAGTGACAGAATGCAATGGAAGAGTCACTGACCAGTTATTTAGAAACTGTTTATGATTATTTCAGAGCTGTAACAGTGCGCTGAGAAGATTAAGAAAAGCAGAGATTTACAACACTCGACACATTTAGAGTCATAAAGATGTACAGCATGGAAACAGACCATTCGGTCCAACTCGTCCATCCCAACCAGATATACCAACTCAATCTAGTCCCACCAGCCAGCACCCAGACCAAATTCTACCAAACCCTTCCTATTCATATACCCATCCAAATGCCTTTTAATGTTGCAATTGTACCAGCCTCCACCACTTCTTTTGACAGCTCATTCCATACACGTAACACCCTCTGCGTGAAAAGGTTGCCCCATAGGTCCCTTTTATAGCTTTCCCCTCTCACCCTAAATCTATGCCCTCTAGTTTTGGACTCCCCCCCCACGTCAGGGAAAAGACTTTGTCTATTTATCCTATCCACACCCCTCAATTTTGTAAACCTCAGCCTCCAACGCTCCAGGGAAAACAGCCCCAGCCGGTTCAGCCTCTCCCCAGAGCTCAAATCCTCCAACCCAGGCAACATCCTTGTAAATCTTTTCTGAACCCTTTCAAGTTTCACGACATCTTTCCGATAGGAAGGAGACCAGAACTGCACGCAATATTCCAACCAATGTCCTGTGCAGCCAAAACATGACCTCCCAACTCCTATACTCAATACTCTGACCAATAAAGGAAACATACCAAATGCCTTCTTCACTATCCTGTCTACCTGCGACTCTACTTTCAAGGAGCTATGAAGCTGCACTCCAAGGTCTCTTTGTTCAGCAACACTCTCTAGGACCTTACCATTAAGTGCATAAGTCCTGCTAAGATTTGCTTTCCCAAAATGTAGCACCTTGTATTTATCTGAATTAAACTCCACCTGCCACTTCTTGGCCCATCTGGTCAAGATCCTGTTGTAATCTGAGGTAACCTTCTTCGCCATCCATTTCATCTCCAATTTTAGTGTCATCTGCAAACTTACTAACTGTACCTCTTATGCTCGCATCCAAATCATTTATATAAATGATAAAAAGAAGAGGATCCAGCACCGATCCTTGTGGCACACCACTGGTCACAGGCCACCAGTCTGAAAAACAATCTTCCACCCGCCACCCATCTTCCACCTTTGAGCCAGTTCTGTATCCAAATGGCTAGTTCTCCCTTTATTCAGTGAGATCTAACCTTGCTAACCAGTCTTCCATGGGGAACCTTGTCAAATGCCTTACTGAAGTCCATATAGATCATATCTACCGTTCTGCCCTCATCAATCCTCTTTGTTACTTCTTCAAAAAACTCAATCAAGTTTGTGAGACATGATTTCCCACGCACAAAGCCATGTTGACTATCCCTAATCAGTCCTTGCCTTTCCAAATACATGTACATCCCGTCCGTCAGGAATCACTCCAACAACGTGCCCACTACCAACATCAGGCTCCCTGTTCTATAGTATCCTGGCTTGACCTTACTACCCTTCTTAAAGAGTGGCACCACGTTAACCAACCTCCTGTGTTCCGGCACCTCACCTGTGACTATCGATGATACAAATATCTTAGCAAGAGGTCCAGCAATAGTTTAAAAGAATACTGTAAAAAAATCTGGAGTTTCCTTCCAATTTGAATTTACCCATTATTCACAAATGGCAGTGAAGGATCGATGACAACACTCTTATGAAGGCGTAAAACAATGAAACTAATTCTGTGCACCCTCATCACATGCTCCACTTCAGAACTGGGGGCTGGCACTCTTTGAGAAAACCATAGCAGAGATTCAAATGAACAGTAGGACTCTTCTTCAAGCTTAATTTGTTGCATTTTATTGGAAATTCTTTTTAGCGGTGTAATACAGGATGTGAATTCAAAGAAAATCTAGAGTAGCCAATGTAGGAACCTCAAATAAAATCTACTTAAAGTCAGTGCTACAGAATTTGACAGCATAATCGGGGGCCTAGATCTGTGCCTGTTCACTAATCTATCCAGTTTGCTGGAAATGATGGCTTTTTTCCTCATACTCGACTGTATTTTCTATTCTCTTTTCAATTATTAATTTGCTTGTTTTGAAAGCTTTTGTAGATTCTGCTTATATGATCTTTGACAAGGCAATATATTAATAACATATTTAACTTTTAACATTTTTGGACATCCTACAGTGCTTCAAGGGAGCACTAAAGCAAAATCCGACACTAGGCCAAATAACAAGACATTTAGCAGATGAACAAAAGCTTGACGACAAATCAATTTTAAAAGGCGGAAAGCAAAGGAGAGAGTGTGGAGCGTGGAGAGTTTTAAAAAGGCAATTTCAGAGATTAGAAATTCAACTGCTAAACTGAATTCCCAATTAATGACAAAACAATTAAAATCAGATATACTGCAGTGACTAGAATTAGCGCAAATATGTCAATGAGCTATTGGGCTGGAGGAAATTACAGAAATAGGATGGGCTGGGGGTATAGAGAGATTTGTAAACAAGAATGGGAATTTTAAGGAGGAGCCAAGATAGTTCAGTGAGTACTGGGGTGGGCCGTAAACTGGATTTATCGCAAATTATAGGTTAAGATTCTCTGCATCACACCATTGTTGCTCAATACTTCTTCCCTCCCCATCCAAATCAATTATAATCAATGCTGACAGTAACCTCAAATTTATGGGTTCCAGTTATTAATTTACCAGCAAATATAGATTTCCTGAATTGACTGTCAAAGTTTTCAAGTTTGAATACCATACTTATTTATTCCATGAAATGGACTGTATATTTATGAAATCTTGAGAATAAGAGCGCAAATTCCCCCTTACCTGGTGTGCTGCAACTCCAATGTCTCGCTTCTCATTGATTATAACATTTGGTAAATGTTGATCCTTCCTGGGTGGAGGTGGAGCAGCTTTAATGCGGAACCTAGAGAAGCAACAGCGAGAGTACAATCAGAGCGAGGCAAGATGATGTTATCTACATTTACCACCCCCCCCACCCCCCCCAAAAAATAAAACCTTCCAAAATACATTTACCAAATGTTCTGTTTCAATTTTAGATTTGTTCAAATATGGAAATACCATTTTGTTTTGATGCTCTCCCAGATACTGTTCTAAATCACATAATAATCATGCCACACCGTAGAAAACACAAAGTAACTGGTTTCAATCTTCCCTGTTCAATAATTTGAATTTTGAACACCTCAATCACACTGCAAGCAATTCTGTTGTAATGAAGACAGACAAAAGAACTTGGATTGTTTCTACATTTGCATTCCCTCATTCCAAACAGCTTAGGAGTGAATCCATACTATAGATTCAATTATTTCAATCCTACTTCTACTCTGTAACCCAAAACTGCCCACAGTACTATATTTACGATCTTACATTCTATACAAAGTTTGTGAAAAGATTTGTAGCTCGGGTGCTCGTTGTCGTGGTTCTGTTCGCCAGAATTACATTCTATACCTTTTGCCATAAAGGCCAGTATTGGCCAATCTTTATTGTCTTACCTACTTGAGCAACTGCTTTCGAACGTCTAACTTTGAGAATTTCAGAACCCTCAAAATATGCTTTTACATATTCAAAGCATAATTTTCATCTATTTTTTAAAAAGAACAATTACTAACACTCTTAGCAGTTTTTTTTACTTCTCAGAATACTTACTACCATTTCCACTTTAGCATCCTTTGCAATTATGGATAACATTTCCTTAAGCTAACAAAAAAAAATTATTTTGGATACTGGAAATTGTAAAATAAAAACACAGATGCTGGGAAAATGTGGATCAGACAGCAATATAGTGGGAAGAAATCAAAACAGAGGGAATCCAGAAATGCTAAAGTTTTTAAACTAGTGGAAGGGATGGGGCAAGGAAAACAAAGATGAATATACCGAGATTGATAGATTCTTGTTGTCTAGAGGAATTAAGGGCTACGGGGAGAATGCTGGTAAGTGGAGCTGAAATACGCATCAGCCATGATTGAATGGCGGAGTGGACTCGATGGGCCGAATGGCCTTACTTCCACTCCTATGTCTCATGGTCTTATGGTCTTATGGAATTGCGATGGGTGAAGAGAAGGAAAACGAAATAAAAATATTTCACTAACAGAAAAAAAAAGTCATGACATGTATAATCAAAAGTCATATCCAAACAAAGTGCAAATTGCTACATTAAAAAAAACTGTATACCACGAAAAGATTAAGAAAGAACCCATATTAGACTGAAAAAGCAAAACAAAAGAAATAACAAGATGGAGCCAAGATATGGTCTAAAATCAATGTTTGATTGAAAGTCTACATAATTCAGACACTGATCTAATTGAACTTGGTAAAATATTTGAAGCACTTGACACATCTCCAAAATCACTGTTTGCAGCTTCCAACTTTTTTCTCTTCATCCACATGGTTTGAAATTAATTTGGAGATACACCAAAACATTCCTCAACACAGGCCTGTAATCACCTCATTAAATACTGTTTTACATAATCTTACAGTCATTCTCAACATTTTCTTAATTTTCTGTGCTGTATCTGGAAATCTTAGCCCATTTCCAGATTCCGATCGTAATTCTTGAGACAGGGCAAGGTACTCTAAGAAAATTATGCAATAATTGGATAAAAATATTGTAATTAGTAAGTTGCTACAATAACATGTCAAGAAGTCAATAGATTTGGTACAATTTTAGGGAGGAACTTTTCCAACCAGTTAAGCTTGGTAAAATAATACTAGTTGAGAAGAACAAATCAGAAATGCTGCAGTGATGTCCATCCATTTGACACTTCGTTTCTTTCCTATGTGGTTTTCAAGAGCTTTGAAAATGCCAGTCTTCTGGTTGCAAATGAACATCTTCCACAGCATCATTACAACTTCTGGTGGCCGTGGAGGTAGGTCTGCCCAATGTTGATTTCCTCATACTATTCTTTACTCTTATGAATGAATCAAATAGACTTTAGACCACTGTAGACAGAAGTCCTTTTTTTCATGGTTATTGAATCAAATCACTTTTAAAAGATATCAACTGACTTAGAATTAATATTGGTTGCAACTGGAGTGAACATTGAATATTTCATCAGACAAAGGCTAAAATTTATATTGTAATTAACCAGCAGAGAACCGTCCACAGCATGATCATTTCCCAAAGGACCTACCTTTTTCTTTTCTTTGCACTTGGTTGGAGACCTTGTCCTCCCCACTCACCCCACCCCGGTAAGGTTAAGTCAATGTCTTTTGGTTTGCTAGCATCAACATGCTTTTGTTTATCTTTTATGAAATCATCAATGACATCATCTGATGCAAAGGCCTCCTGAATGACTGTGCGCTGGTCTTCATATTCTTCATTCTAATAAAGAAGAAGTTGAAAATTATTTCAACAGAGGGTCAATGTAATTTTTAAATAGATGTTCTATTTACCAATCACGTTTTATACCTCAATTTGAAGTATATTATTAAGTAATCCAACATGCAATATTTTAATTATGTATGTTGCTGTTATTTGTCAAAGTTATTCATTGATTTCTTGTTGAGAGCCATAATCTCCATCATTTTGCTCCTGGATCATTCTCAGCGATACTGAAACACAACGACAAGACTGCTCACAAAGTTCTAAGTCTAATTTTAGTTGTGCACATAGAAGCAAAAGACTTCTCAAACATCTAAATCTTTGCTGAAAAGAAAACTTTCAGCTAGATAGTGTAACATGACTCCTTCACAGTTTGTAACAATCTTGCTTACTGTGTTCCAGTCTCTGTTGCCATTTCTAGGTGCCCTTGAAAAGGTAGTGGTGAGCTGCATTCTTGACCACTGCCAGCCACCTGATGTAGGTCTCCCTTTGACACTGGTAAGGAGGGAGTTCCAGGATTTTGATCAACACTGAAGGAGCTTCCAAGATGGTGAGTGGCTTGGAGAGGAACTTGCAGCTGGCAGTGTTCCCACATATCTGCTGCCTTAGTTCTGCATGATAGTGCTCATGGGTTTGGGAAGTGTTGTCTAAAGCCTTGGTGAACTTCTGCAGTGCACAGATAGTATAAACTTGCTGCTACTGAAGATCAGTGGTGGGGAGACTGAATGTCTGTGGATGTGGTGACAATTAATTGGACTGCTTTTTGTGCTGGATCATGTCAAGATGGAGTGTTTTTGGATTTGCACTGATCCAGCAAGTGGAGAGTATTCCAGTACACTCCTGACTTGTGCCTTAAAGGTGGTGGGGACAGGCTTTGGAGAATGAGCAGGTGAGTTACTCCCTTCAAGATTCCTAGCTTTGGACCTGCTCTTGTAGCCACTGTATTTATATGGCTAGTTGGGTTTCTGGTCAATGTTTATTGACCAGAATGTTGATAAGGGATTCAGTGATGGTAACGTTATTGAATGTCGAGGGGCAATCGTTAAGATTCGGTCTTGTGGGAGATGGTCAATACCTGACACTTGTGTGGCATGAATATTATTGGGACAGGTCTGCCCAAATGGGATATAGACCAGGTCTTGCTTCATTTGAACATGGACTTCAGTACTGAGGAGTCGCAAATAAAGCTGAACATTGTTCACTTAGATTGATCACCACTACCTTCCAATGATTGGATTAGATTAGACTTTCTACAATATGGAAACGGACCCTTCGGCCTAACAAGTCCATACCGACCCTCCGAAGAGTAACCCACCCAGACCCACACCCCTACCCTGTATTTACCCCTGACTAATGTACCTAACACTACAGGCAATTTAGCATGGCCAATTCACCTAACCTGCACATCTTTGGACTGTGGGAGGAAACCGGAGCACCCGGAGGAAACCCATGCAGACGTGGGGGAGAATGTGCAAACTCCACATAGACAGTTGTCCGAAGGGAGAGTAGAAGCCGGGCCCCTGATGCTGTGAGGCAGCAGTGCTAACCATTGAGCCACTGTGCTGCCCACTGGTCAAGATACTAGTGACATAGCAGCCAAGGAAGGTTGAGCCTAGGATATCACTCACAGGAATTCCTATAGAGATGCTCTGGATCTAAGGTGACTGACTTGTAACAACCACAACCATCTTTCCCCTTATGCTAGACATGACTCCGTACACTCATTACCCCTTGATTCCCATGGACTCGAGTTTTGCTAGGGCTCCTTGATGCCAAACTCAGACATTGATGACAATGGCAAACACTCATCATCCCTCTGGGATTCACTTCATGTTCACATTTGAACTAAGGTTCTACTGAGGTTGAGTTGAGTTGAGTTGCTCTAGTGGAACCAAAATTGTGCAATGAGCAAATTATTGCAAAGCAAGCACTGCTTGACTGCAGTGATGATGCCCCCACTTTACTGATATCTGAGAGTAAGCATTGTGTGGTGATTGACCTTCTCACCATCAAGCCAGCAGATAAAGGGGGCGCAGTGATAGTCTGGCGCACTGACCTCTACACCGCTGAAGCCAAATGCCAACTCGAGGACACCTCTTCCTACCGCTCCCTCAACCATGACCCCACCCCCCATCACCAAACCATCATCTCCCAAACCATACAGAACCTCATCACCTCAGGAGATCTCCCACCCACAGCTTCCAACCTCATAGTCCGGGAACCCCGCACTGCCTGGTTCTCCCTCCTTCCCAAGATCCACAAGCCAGACCACCCTGGCTGACCCATTCTCTCAGCATGCTCCTGCCCCACTGAACTAATTTCTACCTACCTAGACACTGTCCTATTCCCCCCTAGTCCAGAAACTCCCCATATACGTTTGAGACACCATCCACGCCCTCCAGCTCCTCCAAGACTTCCGTTTCCCCGGCCCCCAACGCCTCATCTTCACCATGGATAACCAATCCCTCCACACCTCCATCCGCCATGACCAGGGCCTCCATGCCCTCCACTTTTTCCTCTCCCAAAATCCCCAACAGTACCCTTCCACCGACACTCTCATTTGTTTGGCCGAACTGGTCCTCACCCTTAACAATTTCTCCTTCGAATCCTCCCACTTCCTCCAGACCAAAGGGGTAGCCATGCCCGTCTCTTTGTTGGCTACATAGAACAGTCCATCTTCCGTAATTACACCGGCACCACTCCCCACCTCTTCCTCCGCTACATTGATGACTGCATTGGCACCACCTCGTGCTCCCGCGAGGAGGTTGAGCAATTCATCAACTTCACCAACACATTCAACCCTGACCTTAAATTTACCTGGACCATCTCTGACACCTCCCTCCCCTTCCTGGGCCTCTAAATCTCCATTAATGATGACCGACTTGACACTGACATTTTTTACAAACTCCCACAACTACCTGAATTACACCTCTTCCCACCCTACCTCTTGCAAAAATGCCATCCCGTATTCCCAATTCCTCCGCTGTATCTGCTCCCAGGAGGACCAGTTCCACCACAGAACACACCAGATGGCCTCCTTCTTTAGAGACCGCAATTTCCCTTCCCACGTGGTTAAAGATGCCCTCCAACGCATCTTGTCCACATCCTGCACCTCTGCCCTCAGACCCCACCCCTCCAACTGTAATAAGGACAGAACGCCCCTGGTGCTCACCTTCCACCCTACCAACCTTCGCATAAGCCAAATCATCCACCAGCATTTCCGCCACCTCCAAAAAGACCCCACCTCCAGGGATATATTTCCCTCCCCTCCCCTTTCCGCCTTCCGCAAAGACCGTTCCCTCCGTGACTACCTGGTCAGGTCCGCACCCCCCTAAAACCCACCCTCCCATCCTGGCACCTTCCCCGCCACTGCAGGAATCGCAAAACCTGCGCCCACACCTCCTCCCTCACCTCCATCCAAGGCCCTAAAGGAGCCTTCCACATCCATCAAAGTTTTACCTGCGCATCCACTAACATCATTTATTGTATCCGTTGCTCCTGATGCGGTCTCCTCTACATTGGGGAGACTGGATGCCTCCTAGCAGAGCGCTTTAGGGAACATTTCCGAGACACCCGCACCAATCAACCAAACCATCCCGTGGCCCAACATTTCAACTCCCCCTCCCACTCTGCCGAGGACATGAAGGTCCTGGGGCTCCTTCACCGCCGCTCCCTCACCACCAGACGCCTGGAGGAAGAACGCCTCATCTTCCGCCTCGGAACACTTCAACCCCAGGGCATCAATGTGGACTTCAACAGTTTCCTCATTTCCCCTTCCCCCACCTCACCCTAGTTCCAAACTTCCTGCTCAGCACTGTCCCCATGACTTGTCCTACCTGCCTATCTTCTTTTCCACCTATCCACTCCACCCTCCTTCCTGACCTATCACCTTCATCCCCTCCCCCACTCACCTATTGTACTCCATGCTACTTTCTCCCCACCCCCACCCTCCTCTAGCTTATCTCTCCACGCTTCAGGCTCTCTGCCTTTATTCCTGATGAAGGGCTTTTGCCCGAAACGTCGATTTTGCTGCTCCTTGGATGCTGCCTGAACTGCTGTGCTCTTCCAGCACCACTAATCCAAAGTCTGGTTTCCAGCATCTGCAGTCATTGTTTTGACCTTGGTGATTGACCAGGTCAGTTTTTATGCTTTTTCTGTTACAAAGCATTAATATGCCTATGAATTCAGTCACAATTTCTCCACAAATTCTAATTAAAATAATTGAATTAGAATTGTTGGATTGGTTCAATTTAGTTTGTTGCTATAATAATTATGGATTACCATAACAGAAAGAATAAGGGGACAATTTTGGTCAGGTCATCTCTTATTATTTGGTTACCCCAAAATCATCTTTCTATATTCATTTTTAATTAAGCTCAATGATGGCAACTGAAATGCTCACAAAGTACTCACTTGAATTGTACATATTTTTCCGTGACAAATCAAAACCCTTACAGAACAAAGTGTCTTGGAGACTACCGACCGCAACTTGAGAGACTGGGCTGCACAGAGAGGTAAGGTTTGTATGAAGAAAGCTCCCAACATTAATTTTTTTTAACGCTAAGTTAGCTCTCTTATTTCATCCTTCATTCCATAACTCCTTTTGTTTCATGAAAAGATGCTGGTTACACCCTGTAAGGATTCTAAAAAGAAATGGGTGGCACAGGGGCTCAGTGGTCAGCATTGCTGTCTCACAGGGCCAGGGACCCATGATTGATTCCTTCGGCGATTATCTGTGTGGAGTTTGCATGTTCTCAGTGTCTGTATGGGTTTCCTCCCACAGTCGAAAGATGCGCAGGTTAGGGATATTCGCCATGCTAAATTGTCCAGGGTTTGCAGATTAGCCGTGGGAAATGTAGAGTTACAATGATGGGTGGATCTGGGTGGGATGCTCTTAGGATGGTTGATGTGGACCCTATGGGCCGAATGGCCTACTTTCACACTATAGGGATTCTATGAGTGTAAATGAGTATGGCACCAGAGTACTATGTTACCTACAAACACCATACTACAAGACAGGTTAGAAACAATTTAACATATTTTGGTGTTTAAAGTTTCTTGGAATTTTATAATTCTGAGGGTATCTTGGATAATAATTGAACTTGATTGGTTGAATGTTCAATGTAAAACTCACATGAGAATAACCAGTATAGTTACCCAAAACAAAAAGAGTAAAAATAGCACAAAGTCAGACAGAAACAGACCCACACAGCATTATATAAAACTTTCAATCAAATTCAAATTGACAGATAATTGTAGATTTAATTTGCCTTTATATACATACCAAATTGAGAGAAAATGGACCAATGCAGACATAACTAAAATTATTGGTCTTGTTACCCACAGCAAACAGATATGATAATGAGTGCTCAATGCCAAAGTAGTTTCCCCAATGCCAAACAACCTTTATGACTGTAGCTGGCAGGGAAAGATGAGACAAATTACATACTATATCTTGACAATCTTTTCAATACTAGAAAATAAATGGAAGTTAAACAATAAGCCAAAAACTTATGATAGGAGGTGATACAACTATTTTAATACAGCTACACAGTTTTTCTCCTGTGAGGGTTCTGTTCCAACAAACGCCTGTGAATGAAGAAAGTCATGTGCAGAGTTTGTTTAAAATAGGACTAAAAATTGCAGATGGGTGATTTTGGCCCATGAAAGTTGATTTTTGTTGCTGTTTATTTTTGGTGTGGATCGGCAAATTGGGATTTCACACACAGAGGATTGACTGCATTTCAAAACAGAAATTATTGGGATGTTGTTTGCAATACTGCAACAAAATACTAAAGTTAAAATGAATCTCTCTATTAACAGCAACATTATATTGGAAACAGGGTTGCCCCAGTGCTTAAGTAGAACCACGTCCAAATTTAACTATCATTTACACAATTAGAATGTGTCTTAATGTTTAAAAAATTTTCTACCATTGTGAAAATTATGTTTCCAGGATCATTTTTATACATGAAGCAGACTGATAAGATACAACAAAGTGCATCATTGCTTTAGCATTGTTAGTACTGACTCTGGACTCTCAGCTTAAAGGTAATGATTGTCCTGTTCCTGTAATGACCATTAGATTATACGCCAAAGCAAAGCTGGAAAGCGACCAGTGGGCTGACGAATCAAAAAACAGTAACCAGAGATCCTTCTTATCTCCATCAATAATCAATTAGTTAACATATATTAAATTCAGGGAAATCTCATCACTAATTCTCTTACCTCCTCTTCTACTGCTGTAGGAACCAAAGGCATTTTAATGCTTTTGGATGTAACATTCAATACGTTCTTAGGATTGATGAGCTGGTTCATTCTACCTTCAGTTGTAGCATTTGTTTTATTTTCTGAATCGACTGCATCTTCACTGATCCGTGGTGTATCCAAGGCTGAGGCCTCATTAAGATCATGACATTCTTCCTGAATCAAAGTTTCCAAATCTTCCACTGTCCTTTTGCGCTCTAACTGTTCATCTAGTATGGGTTCTTCTGGCTTTTCTAGCATCTGCACATCCTCCTCACTTTTCTCAAGTGCCATTTTTTTATTTTTCCTTTGATACTTTTTAGGGTTTCTTGACATAGGATCAGATTTGTTCTCAATCAATTTCTGAAAAAGGTGATTAAACTCATTCACGTCTTCAAGATACTGCTCTTTCTCACTTTGGTCATCAGGGACTGCCCCCCTTTCCTTGTCTTCATTATTTCTCATACTTTCCTCATCTTTGCTCTCATCTACAAAAACAGATGATCCAGCCAGTTCACCATCACCTTCTTTATGAATTCTCCGCCGTTTCTCAAACTCTTGCAGCAATAACTCATCTTCAGAAAGGTTCTCCTCATCATCTGAGCCTTCATTCTCATCATTCTTTGCAGGAGCGACAATCTCAGTTTCTCGCGCTTCAAAGCGCTTTGGATTAGCACTCAATTTTCCCAGCATCCAAGGATTTGCGACTGCATTCATCTCAGGATCATTCACAAAATCTGGAACAGTCTCATCCCTGTTGACCTCAGGTTCAACTTCATCCTCACTTTCTGATGGAGCTTGCACTTTTGTCGTGAGCCTTTTATTCTGCTCCAGCTGCTTCCGAATTGCACTGCGGGCCTAGTCAAAATAGACCATATTAACAGAATAAGTTAAATAAAAACTGCTTTTGATTTCTTGGCGTATGCCATACAGCGAACTGATGTATTTCAATTCCATTAAATAATAAATTCATTTTCCGAACATAATTCGCAAATCAGGAATTTTAACAGCAGGTCTCAAAAATACAATCTTTAATAAAATGTAAGAAATTCCCTGCACTTAGATAGGAGACCACTCAAACTTAACAATTCATTTTCGGCGCCAATCCACATCTTGTACTTCTATCAGTATGCACACTGTGTGAAATGCTCTAATTCATAATAAACTTGATTTCATCAACATACACATCCACCATTCCACTATCATGTGCCATTATCATGTATCAGTAAAAGCATCACTTTTAGTTAAAAGGAATGATTGATATTGCAAGGAAACAGTTCTATTGAAAGACAAATATACAATACCACACTTCTCGGAACATGTAATACTTCTAGTGAAATTGAAGTTTATGCTGCAAACAAAAAACGTTTTCCTAAACAGCTACAATGGTTGCAATGGAGGCCTTGACTTTGCATATTCAGCTAATAGGGCTGGGGTGAAATGGCTCCAGACAGAAAAAGAGTGCAGAGACAATTAAGACTGGCCAGCTTCCTTTTCCTCTAAATAGTATTTAGATATTTCTGTCAATATTTGGTTTTCTGCAAGTTGCCACACAAAAGGCTAACGTATAAGATAAATTCCCATCGGATTAAAGGAGCAGATCCCATGGGTATGAAAGAAAAAATAATTGCAATCTTGTAGCCAGAAGGTTGGTCAATGACAGTGACTGTACGATGATACTGAGTACTGCCTAACTCCTTGAGGAAGAGCATTAGCACTTTTGCACTTGATTATAATTTGGATGAAGGCATTCAGGGAATAGGCATTTAAATTCCCAGATAAGAGATTTTGCTGAGGTTGGAAATACAGATGAGAATTAAAGACTCAGATTGGTCAGGTAGCATTTATTGATAACATGTATGATTATCCACAGATGTACGACTAGGCTCATATATGCAAACATCTGACGTCTGTTGAATATGTGGAGGACCTAATAAGTTTCCATATGGTTGACATCAACCGATTGGACTGAAGGGTCTGCTTCTGTGCTGTATGATTCTACGAGCATATAATATTGGCCAAGAGTATTGTACATACTATTAGGACAATTCAATATTTATCTACAGCCTTAAAAATGACTTTGGCTAGTCCTCATCTAGAATACAATGGACAGTTTTAGTTTGCTCATATTGTAGGAGATATAGAAGTCTTGGTTCAGAGGAAGACCACAAGAATGAGGAACATTTTAAAAGACTCTTGTTAATATTAGATTCCCTACAGTATGGACACAAGCCATTTGGCCCAACAAGTCCACACCGACCCTCTGAAGAGTAACCCACTCAGACCCATTCCCCTTCATTTACCCCTGACTAATGCACCTAACACTATGGGCAATTTAGCATGGCCAATTCACCTGACCTGCACATCTTTGGATTGTGTGAGGAAACCCGGACACCTGGAGGAAACCCACACAGACACAGGAAGAATGTGCAAACTCCACACAGACAATCACCAGAGGCAGGAATTGAACCCAGGTCCCTGGCACTGTGAGGCAGCAGTGCTACCTACTGAGCGACCGCGCTGCCCCAAAATGGCAGGCTTACAGACCTGGGTCAAGATACTTAGAGAAAACTTCAATTTTGGACAGATTTGATTAAAATAATTCGAGGACTAGACTTTGTGTGGATACACTACTTGAATTAGATAAAATCATAAAGAGAGATTATGCAAGATAGAGATGAACAGAAACAGGCTAAAAGCCAGAAAAAAGGATTTGGTTTTGTCCTGATTCACTGAGCTCTAGAACAGGTTTCTTGCTAGTCTAGGGAGTGTGAATGTGTTGCCGCTCTGGATGAGTTCATCTAGATTGATTCCTAGCACAAGATGACTGGCTGAAGATGCAAAATGGCCTGATTGGACTTATACTCTGGATTTAGAATGACAGTTGGTCCATTGTAACTTAAGATTTTAACAAAGTAGATATTTCAAGATTGTTCCACTGCTTTAGAAATTATAAGTAGGGGACAAAGTGCCAGGATAAAGACAGTGCCCCCTATGACTCTTAAGACTGACAGGAGGAGGAATTTATTCACTCAGCAGTTGTGAATCATTGGAATGCTGCATCCCAAAATGTTGTGGATGCTGCATAATTTAATACATTTGAGGTGGAGATAGACTTCTGCACTCTAATGGAATCAAGGGAATTGGGCAGAAAAATGCAATGTAAGTCAATGATCAGTCAATAGCTTATTGAATGACAAGATCAGATCGGAGAGGCTGATTGGCATACTCCTGTTCCTACTTCTTACAATCCAATCTAAGGAAGATATCACTGTGTAGAGTAGGGGAAATATTAGGTAACACGCTTTGTGATCACGGATCTGGAACTCATTTTGCTTTTGCTTGGTGGTGGTGGTAGGGGGGGCAGGTGGAGGAGGAGAATAATTTTTAAAAATTTTTAAAATTTTTTAAAAATAATTCTTCACTAAAATTGATTTCCACTCTGGATTCTTGCCATTTGAAGGTTGCAAGACTGCAATTTTGTGTGTTTCATAATGCAAGTTAACTGCAAAGCAAGGCTAGATTCTCTGCATGTGTATATAAAGTGATTACAACGATCAACTACATCGTGTAATGCATAACATTTTATGAGGCCTGCAAAATTACAGCTCCAAAATGTAAAAATATCAACCTTGAGGAAAGTTGAAACACTTACAAATTGAATTGGAATGTTGCAAAACCACATACCTTGTTAGATCTGTTAAGAGTCAACAAATATCTTTTGTTGCAGGAAAATGTATGGGCATGGAGAAACTAGCTAAAAATTTGGAAAGAACCAAACATTACCACTGACCAGACTTGCACTTCCAGAAATTTCTGCTTTACTTACAAAGCCACACCTTAGCAGAAACATAGATTGTGCAAGGCACAAGGCATTGCTATCAAGTACAGAAGAATACTCTACCTCAGTATCATATTTTGCCATGATAATCTTAGATTTGGCCCACTTTCCACTGTTTTGATGTCGAAGTGTCATTCGTTCCTAACAATGAGAAAAAAAAACTGTGACAAAAATGCAGCTTTATAACAGATAGATTGCCTGTAAATCGTAGACTGAACATTATAATTGTAGCTAATTTTCCATTTCACAGCTGAAGAGGAAATTCAATGATTTCAGACAAGATCCTGAATTATTAATTCAAAAACATGGCGCTGATACAAGCTTTTTAAGAGTCAAGCCATCCAAAGACTTCCATAACATAAAAAGTTAACCTCAAACTACATGGTGCAACAAATTGCAACCTTCAAAGCAACTCAAGTCAGTTGGTTTCTTCTCCAAATTCTCATGTTCCTCATTTATGTCAAAAGGCTGATGGATTGTGTTTCTGAAATTAAACAATCTTTTTGCTGTGGCTTTGGATCTTATCACAAACCTTGATGTGCCAGTCTTTCTAAAAAAAAAACACTTTTTTTATAGAAACAATGATGTGTTTTCTTGGGTAAGGCTGAATGAATGTTATGTTCATGGTTTCATAGGCAATACTGAATGAATGCTGTGTCAGTGCCAAGCACAAGCATGAATCTGTGTCAATGTGAAATATTATAAGCACATAAGCATCACTGGCGTCATTATATACAAGCAACCTAATGATCTGCCAATTACAGGTCCCCTTGAGAGGTTGTCTCTGATTATTTGTTTTCCTCCATACACGAAAAATGCACTAAAATATAGAAATGGTGAATTGTTTTGATGTTCTGCTACACAGAACAGAAATATATTAATTATTTTAATCACTTGTCCATGCTGTATAATTTCAGTGAAGTACCAGTTGAAAAGATTCTGAACAGGAAGCATTATGACCTGATAGCAGATTAAACTTCACTGGTCTCTGTATGGAAACTCCTATACTTTTGAGACAGTTGGTTAGTTGATATTCATACTACCACTACAAATACTTAACAGAAGTCGTTCTGAATCCTTGCATAGCTTAGGTGATATGAAACATGCTCACTTTGAAACTATCCAATTAAAATCAGAATTCCACTCTGCCTCCCATCACTCTCTCTTCAACCTTCTAAGCCCAGGCAAATACTTTCTTTGTCTGTATGTGTTCTCTCTCTTTTCCTGCTTTGCTCCCTTTCCCATAGCTCATTCCCGTCTTAGTTCTTTGCCTCATTTCCACTTTCCACACATCTCTTCCTGTTAATGGTAGCTGTTCTTGTAAATTTCTTATAACTAAGCAATGCCATTATTCCAAGTTACCTGCTGCAAAGTTTTATTCACCTCTTGATTGCACAAAAGGTTCTAGGTTAAATTATTACAAACTATATGCTTGATATGGTGGCTGAAATTAATGATAAATTACTTGAAAGGCAAACAAACACATTAATAAGTTTAATATCTGGTGCAGCAATTTCAAAACCATTATTTGATAAGTAGTAAAATTCATTTATGAGCATTGACTTTTAAAGTTGTCATAGTTCCTGGTACGTTATGTCAATCATCAAAACGGTTTGGAATTTAATCTGAAAACGAATAAGAAAACTCCCTGTGCCATTAGCTATCATTAAAACAGGATGAATGAAACATTTCACAACTTTTCACATTTGATTAAATAAGAATGCCGAATATAATAAGGGTTTAACTATGACTTCTCATTACTCTGATGGAGGGCTTATGCCCAAAACATTTAAATTTATACTTCATTATGTTCAACAAAAGATAAATTCCAATAAGGAAGATTCAAGAAGGATATATCATTTGTGGTTAACTAAGCTTGTTAAAGAGTGTATCAAATTCAAAGAAAAAGTGCACAACTCTAAAGATGTGATAGGTCAGTAGATAGATTGTTTGCTTTTTTAAAAAATAACTATGACTAAAAATGTATTAGGAGAGAAAGCCAGTTAGATTTTAAAAATAGATTGTAATAGTTTCCACAAGTATTCATAAAGGAAAAAGTGAAACACAGAGTCCTCTAAAACGGAATGTGAGGAATTAGTAGAGAGAAATAGGAAAATGGCAGTTTTGTTGAACAGATATCATGCGTCTCTACACTGTAAATACATAATTAACACCACAGAAATAAATATCAACATGGGGGTGAAAGGGAGGGAGGAGCTAAAACAATTCCCCACAGAAAAGGCACTGAGAAAAGTATTAAAATTAAAGGTTGACAATTTACCAGGATTAAATGGATTTCACCACAGGATCCTAGGTTTGAGAGACAGAAGTCAGATCTTTCTCATTGGAATTTATCTTTTGTTGAACAAAATTAAGTATGTGCTTAAACATTTGCGACTATGTTTAAACTTTAGCCAACTGCATTTTCATAAGTTTAAGATGTTACACTTAGACCAAGTCTTCTCTCCTTCAAATTGAAGATGAAATTCAATCATGTTACAATCATTGCCACTTCTTAAAGGCACTTTTTCTATAAGATCATTGCACTCAGGGAGATCTCGAATAGCTGAATCTAAAAGATGCAGCTGTCCCAAAACGCCATAAACTTATCTTCCCAGCTACCTTGCTGATCTCTTTCTTCTCAAAATCTCACTACTTTCTATGACTCCTCCCTCCCTAAAGTGTTGCACTTGAAGACTTTTATTTTTGTGAGCTAATCCCAACTTTTACCTCTCTGTCATCTAGTGTGTTCCCTTGGCTATCTGCTATACTGCATTTTGACATAGCAAAGCCATCATTTTTGTATTGCTCCATTAAAAGTCCCATTGGATTGGTCAATTGCAATATAGCTCTGCTTTTCAACAAAGGAACAAAACAGAAAACAGATAACTGCAAGCTAATTATTTTAACATCTGTCATTGGCAAATTTGTAGAATTTATTATAAAGGAGACTAGACAGGGCACTTAGAAAGTGGTAATACAATCAGGTACGGTCAGCATGATTTTGTGAAAGGGAAATCATATTTGACTAATTTACTAGAGTTATTTGAAGAAATAATAAGCAACATGGATAAAGGGAAACTTCTAGATGTGGTGTATGTGGATTTCCAGAAGACATTTGTAAATAATGGCACAACAAAGGTTGTGTACGAAAGAAGAGCTCATAGTTAGAGGATAACATATCCTCTGACAGGAATCAAAGAGGGATAAATGTGTCATCTTCTGGTTGGTATGCTGGAGGCACGAATTACCACAGGTATTTACAAATCATAGAAATCACTTGGATGAAGCAACCAAATTTAGGCTGATAAATTTGCTGATGACACAAAGAGAGGTAGGAAACCCAAGCTGTAAAGGGAACGCAACTTATCCATATCTCTGCAAACTCCTGAAACAAATGGAGGGGTAAACATTTTATAGACAGAACATATGGAGGAAAACATGAATTTTGCAGAAAGAATAGAAAAGCAGCATATTATGTAAATAGAAAAAGATTGCAAAATGTTGAGCACGGAGGAATCTGGCTATCCTAGTACACAATCACAAAGTTAACAAGCGAGGATACAAAGTGATTGAGGAATTACATGTCGTCATTAATTGCATGAAAAATAGAATAGACAAGCAGCAAAGTTTTGCTATAATTCCAAAACAGGTATTATTGAGACCATATTGTGATACTATATACAGGTTAGCTCTCCTTACTTCAGAAATGATAGGCAGATAAGCAATTCAGAGAAAGTTCATGAAACTGGGACGAACAGATGATCTTTGAGGAAAGGTTGGATAGTTTGTGTCTGCATCCATTGTGACTTTGAAGAATGAGATTATTGAAACATGCAAGATCCTGAGGGGAATTGTCAGGCTGGATGCTTCCACTTGTAGAGCCGTAGAAAATGGGGGAGATACTAAATGAGTTAAAAACAAGGACTGCAGATGCAGGAAACCAGATTCTAGATTAGAGTGGTGCTGGAAAAGCACAGCAGTTCAGGCAGCATCTGAAAAGCAGGATTAGTAACCTCTAATCGAGATACTAAATGAGTATGTTGCATCTGTATTTACTGTGGAAAAGGATATGGAAGGTATTGACTATAGGGAAATAGATGGTGACATCATGCAAAATGTTCAGATTACAGAGGAGGAAGTGCTGGATGTCTTGAAACAGGTAAAGGTGGATAAATCCCCAGGACCTGATCAGGTGTACACGAGAACTCTGTGGGAAGCTAGAGAAGCAATGGCTGGGCCCCTTGCTGAGATATTTGTATCATCGATAGTCACAGGTAAGGTGCCGGAAGACTGGAGGTTGGCTAACGTGGTGCCACTGTTTAAGAAAGGTGGTAAGGACAAGCCAGGGAGCTATAGAACAGTGAGCCTGATGTTGGTGGTGGGCAAGGTGTTGGAGGGAATCCTGAGGGACAGGATGTACGTGTATTTGGAAAGGCAAGGACTGATTAGGGATAGTCAACATGGCTTTGTGCGTGGGAAATCAAGTCTCACAAACTTGATTGAGTTTTTTGAGGAAGTAACAAAGAGGATTGATGAGGGCAGAGTGGTAGATGTGATTTATATGGACTTCAGTAAAGCATTCGACAAGGTTCCCCATGGGAGGCTAGTTTGCAAGGTTAGATCTCACGGAATACAGGGAGAACTAGCCATTTGGATACAGAACTGGCTCAAAGGTAGAAGACAGAGGGTGATGGTGGAGGGTTGTTTTTCCAGACAGGAGGCCTGTGACCAGTGGAGTGCCACAAGGATCGATGCTGGGTCCTCTACTTTTTGTCATTTACACAAATGATTTGGATGTGAGCATAAGAGGTACACAGTTAGCAAGTTTGCAGATGACACCAAAATTGGAGGTGTAGTGGACAGCGAAGAGGGTTACCTCAGATTACAACAGGATCTTGACCAGATGGGCCAATGGGCTGAGAAGTGGCAGATGGAGTTTAATTCAGATAAATGCGAGGTGCTGCATTTTGGGAAAGCAAATCTTAGCAGGACTCATACACTTAATGGTAAGGTCCGATGGAGTGTTGCTGAACAAAGAGACCTTGGAGTGCAGGTTTATAGCTCTTTGAAAGTGGAGTCGCAGGTAGATAGGATAGTGAAGAAGGTATTTGGTATGTTTCCTTTATTGGTCAGAGTATTGAGTACAGGAGTTGGGAGGTCATGTTGCGGCTGTACAGGACATTGGTTAGGCCACTGTTGGAATATTGTGTGCATTTCTGGTCTTCTTCCTATCGGAAAGATGTTGTGAAATTTGAAAGGGTTCAGAAAAGATTTACAAGGATGTTGCCAGGGTTGGAAGATTGAGCTATAGGGAGAGTCTGAACAAATTGGGCCTGTTTTCCCTGGAGCATCAGAGGCTGAGGGACGACCTTCTAGAGGTTTACAAAATTATGAGGGGCATGGATAGGGTAAATAGGCAAAGTCTTTTCCTTGGGGTCAGGGAGTCCAGAGCTAGAGGGCATGGATTTAGGGTGAGAGGGGAAAGATATAAAAGAGACCTATGGGGCAACTTTTTCACAAAGGGCAGTGCGCGTATGGAATGAGCTGCCAGAGGAAGTGGTGGAGGCTGGTACAATTGCAACATTTAAGAGGCATTTGGATAGGTATATGAATAGGAAGGGTTTGGAGTGATATGGACCAGGTGCTGGCAGGTGGGACTAGATTGGGTTGGGATATCTGGCCGGCATGGATGAGTTGAACCAAAGGGTTAGTTTCCATACTGTACTAAATGACTAAATAATTAGGCCAGAGTTTAACAAATAAGGGGTTTCTCAAGAATAAGGACAAAAGTTGCTTTCTCACTGGTCATTGGTCTTTGGAATTCTCTTTCCCAGTCAGTGCTGAAGACCACTTAAGTGGAAGGATCACTGAATATTTTTAAGGCTGAGTAAAAGAGACTCTTGATTGACAAGGGTGTCAAAAGATCAAGGGGGCAGACAGGAAGGTTAAGTTCAGGCCACAAACAGATCAACCATAATCTTATCAAATGGTACAGAAGGCTCGAGAGACCAAATGATCTGCCCTGCAGCTAATCAATATAGATGTATGTTTACATGTGACATGCAAATGAATGACGACGCTAATGCTATCAAATAATTCGCCAAGGGATAGCACTTAGAGGAGGAAGTGGATGGGTGGGTCAAATGTAGATCATTTGAGAAATTCACAACTGATGTGGTGGGGATGGGAAGAAACTCCATTGTTGAAGATGGCCTCGGATTTGAGTGTTATGAGTGTGACTAAGCAAGAATAGCCCACCAAAGTGGATAACAGAGGGAGTTGGAGATGTTGGAGTGATTGACTCTGTCTGTGGCCGCAGAGAAGTGAAGGAGGAAGGAGCATTTCTTTCATACAGCAACTCTATTGTGAAAAAGACTTGCGCTTACATACACGTGTTCACAACTTCAGGGCATCATGTAATTTACAGAAAATGGAGTAATTTAGTTGCATTATCACCATTTCTGATGTAGAAAACAGTTTACCACTTCAACAACAGACCGAAATGGATTCTATAAGCTAAAACGACTGATTAAAAAAAAATTGTTAAAATTCTATAACAAAAACAAATCAACTGCAGTGAACAATCTTGGCAAATACTAAGGAAGTTTAGTATTTACCTTCATTTAACCAAATTGCCCCTCCGCCATGTGCCAATTAAGGAATATTTCGCTTTTATTCAAGCTTTAAAAGTTAACAATGGCACCGCTCTTTTGTTTTTGGATGGACTAAATTAACTGGCAATAATGCATAAGAAATGTACTATGATTCAGTAGTTGTTATAATTAAAAAGGACTTTTATTTCCCCACCTCTATTCGTCTTTGCTCCATTTTATTCAGTTCTTCAAGAGCTTCCTCAGGCTTAGTTTTCTTTAGTTCTTCAAACCTCTTCAAAATCTCCTTCTGCTTAATTTTCTTCATCACTTTGTGGAATCTATGTGGAGAATATTGAAAAATATAAGAAACTGTTTCCAGGAAGTCAAGTATTCAAAGCATTACAACACAGATACATTTTGACAAAGTACTGTATAGTGCATTGATCTTCTTATGCATATTCATACTTCTGTGGTTTTAAATATTTCTTTAAAACTCAACTTTTCCATGCCACTAACATACGATGTAACGAGTGGAGTCACTTGGGGATCCATGCTGAGCCCTCAATATTTTACAATTTACATCAATGACATACATAAGGGGAGCAAAGACATGATTACTAAATCTGCAGATGTCAGAAAGATAGGTAGCAAAGTAAGTTGTGAAGAAGACTTAAAAGTTGCAGACTTCCAGCTAGGTTGAGTGAGTGAGCAAAAAAACTTGGCAGACTGAGTACAATGTAGAAATATGTGATGGACTGTTCACTGTGATTGGAAGAATAATAGAGTAGTGTTACTTAAACAGAGAACAACTGCAGAATTACAAGGTGCAGCAGAATCTTAAGTGTTCTACTCCATGATCTGAAAATGTTAGCATGCAGGTGTAGCACATAATCAAGCATGCTAATGTAATGCCATCCTTTATTAGAATAAATTATGAACACAAACGGAAGGATGTTCTGTTTCAGTTATGTGCATTGGTAAGACCACATTTTGAATGTTGCGTGCAGCATTGGTCTCCTTATTTAAAGGATGTATGTAAACACATTGGAGACAGAAAGGTTTACCAAAATGGTAAATGGAATGTGTGGATTGCCTTATGAAGATATGTTGGACAAATTGGGCTTGTTTCCACTTGAGTTTAGAAGAATGAGAAGTGGCTTACTTGAGTTGTAAAAGATTCTGAATGGCTCTGGCATGGTGGACATAGAAAAGAGTCCAGAAATAGGGAGCATCACTTTAAAAATTATAGGTCACTTTTTAGGACAGCGATGAAGAGAAAAAACTTGGAGAGGACTGTGCAACCTTGGAACACTTTGCCTCAGAAAGTGGGAGAGTGGGAGTGGGTGTGGGGTGGAGGAGAGGCTGGGCAATAACAACATAGAAACAACATATGGGCGGCACAGTGGCACAGTGGTTAGCACTGCTGCCTCACAGCGCCAGAGACCCGGGTTCAATTCCCACCTCAGGTGACTGACTGTGTGGAGTTTGCACATTCTCCCCATGTCTGCGTGGGTTTCCTCCGGATGCTCCGATTTCCTCCCACAGTCCAAAAATGTGGAGGTTAGGTGATTTGGCCATGCTAAATTGCCCGTAGTGTTAGGTGCAGGGGTAATTGTAGGGGAATGGGTCTAGGTGGGTTGCGCTTCGGCGGGTCGGTGTGGACTTGTTGGGCTGAAGGGCCTGTTTCCACACTGTAAGTAATCTAAAAAAAATAGGACGGGGACATTTAGCATGCCCAGATCACTCTGCCATTCAATAGGATCATGTCTAATCAAACACTAATCCCTTTTAACCAATGGCATGCAGGTTGATGATAATCAGAAATCTATCAATTTCTACCTTAAACAGACTCAAAGACACGTATATGGTTCTGAATTCCAAAGGCTCATAATCCTCCACGCAAATAAATTTCTCATCTCATACGTAAGGAGCGTCCCCCTTATTTTTAAATTGCACCCCAGTTTGAAATGGGATGTATTTTACCTGCATCAACCCTGACTATTTCATTAACTACTTTGTACGTTAGGACGAGATCAAGTGTCATTCTTCAAAACTCCAATTTTGCCCAATCTCTCTTCATGGGACAGCCCCACAGCCAAATAAAAAAATCTGATGAAACTTTGTTGTATTCCCTCAATGGGAATACATCTTTCCTGAGGTAAGGAGACCAAAATCAAAGTCCAGACCAAAACCAAACCAAGCTCCTATTACTCTTTCACTACACATTGATCAAATTCTCTTGTAATAAAGGCTAACATTCCAGTAATCATCCCAATGGCTTGAAGCACCAGCACATTAGCCTTCAGTGATTCACCAACAAGGAAACTAGACCCTTTTGCATATCTAACTCTTTACCATTTTAGAAATACTTTACATATCTGTTTTGTGCACTGATGCAGATAGCCTCACATTTTTCCACATTATATATTCCATGTTTTTGCTCATTCACTAAATCTAACCAAATTTTCCTGAAGCTGAAGATGTTTTACATCTTCTTCACAACACATTATTTTCTACCATCCACAAACTTGGAAAACATGACATTTGGTCCCCACTTCAGAATGATTGACTTATACTCTAAACAGGTACAGCCCAAGTACCAATCCTTGTAGTACACCACTAGTCACAGTTGTCAACAAGGGAGCAAACTACTTATTTCTACTTAATCTTCTGTTAGCTAGTCACTAATCTATGCCAGTACATAAACCCTTATTCAAGGTTTGGTAGAAGAACAGAGAACAGCCAGGGAATTCCTAGAGGCATGGCACTCATCCACAGACTCTATCAACAAACACATTGACCTGGACCCAACATACCGGCCACTACAGTGGACAGCTCAAACTGACAACCGGCAGCGGCAGAGACAGGCCACTATAAATACCGGAGAAAACAGCACAGAAGCGCTTCACAGGAGGCTCCCAAGCACTGAGGATGTCACCTAGACAGGGAATGAAACGTTTGCAAGACAAATTCCCAGCTCGGCGAACAGAACCACAATAAACCCTTATGTTCAAAAGTTCTCCATTACTGATTTTTGTCAGTAACATCTTCAAAAGACTCCAAGAAAGTTCATCAAGTATAATTTTCCATTCACAAATCCATGGTGACTAAGTTCAATCAGCTATCTATTCATTATTAGATTCTAGCATCTTCCCTACTGCTGATGTAAGGCGAACAGTGATCTATAGTTCATAGCTTTCTCACTCGCTCCCTTCTTAAATAGTGGGGTGACATTTATTATTTTCCAATCTGAAGGTATCAGTCCTTGAGGACTGGAACACCTTCCAGAGCCCTTGCAGAAGCCCTGGAACCATAGTGAGATCCAATTTGAACAGAAGGTGAATTGCTGGTTAAGTTATATTTAAAATTTCTTTTTATAGCTCAAAATGGAGCCAGACTGTGGTGACAAAACACTTTTCACTGTATCTTCAAGATGTATAGGAGTAGAAAATCATCCATTCATTCCAGAATCTATAGAATTTCCGAAGATAATCACTAATGCATTGATCATGCCTGTCGCCACTTCCTTCAATGCTCTGGGATGAAGGAGCTCCTGGATATTTATTAATATTCAGTCCTATTAATTTATCCAGTAGAATTTTCTTAATTCTAATTTCACTTAACCCCACATTCTCCTGTGCCACTTGGATCTTTGCTTGTCAGGGGATTTCTGGTATCTTGCTTAGTGAAAATTCACATTCGTTATAGCCAAACATCTCCTTTTAATGCAGCTAGTTCATTTTTGCTTTCTTGTGGAAAATATTCATGTTCTATTCTCCCTTTCCTCAGATTCTTAGTTCTCCTTTGTTGTATTCTGTAAAACTCAATCTTCAGAATTAATGCTAGTTCATAAAACTAGAAACTTTATAAGCCTTTCTTCGAACCTTATGCAATCATGAACTCCTCTGTTAGAAAAGATCAGTCAACTGTGGCAAAGTGCTGTAAATCACAGATTTTTAAAATTTATTCGTTGCCTACAGATTGCCTCAACTGATTTTCCCAGCCTACCTCTGCGATTTGCACCTCATCTTTTATATTTTCCAATTAACACTCTTGTTTCAGAATGAACTACCTCACTTCCAAACATAATGAAATATTTCATCATATTACGGTCATTTATCCCAAAAAATTCTTTTACAATAAGATTGTTAATTAGTAGTTTTCATTAAATGGTCTGAACTTGTTCTTCTAAAGGATACTGGTTATGCACTTGGAAGATGCTAAGAACGTTTACCAAATTGCTGCAATGCATCTTATAAGTGGAACACTGGGACGGAGGGGGTGAATGCTTAAGATGGTGGATTGCTGATGGAGTAGGGTGCTTTGTTCTGAACCATGTCAATGCTTGAGTGATAGGAAAAGATGTTATGATACTAAGAAATATCATTTGAGCTGCTACAAATCACAGAACCTACTGGTCAAGTCACATCATTCCAAAGATATCTGCGCAGAAGCAGCAGCTTGCCCTCAGCCTCTTTTTGCTTTTATAGCTTGCTTTTCTTTGTATTTCAATTACTCAAACTCATCACAGAAAGTTATTTCTGGTAATTGACAGCACATGTATCATTTCTAAGGCACAGTAATAGTGCAAGACTAACATCAATCTCTTCAGTCCTATGAAGCAGCTTCACAATACTTTATTCATTAAAAACTTGGGTTCTAAAATGTAAGAACAATTTATAATTTGAAATTGTATTTTTATTTTGTTGTAAAGCAAGTTAGTTTTTTAGTTTCATTTTTGATTTGTTCTGAGTAGTTACAAGATGCTTGAAGGTAGGCTTGGTTTACATGCACTTTAATTTGATCTTTAAATCGAGGTGAACAGTTCAGTGCAATAAGGAAAAGGACAGAAGAGAGAAACAAACTGCTGCTTCTTAGTAACTGGAGTCCAGTAAAAGAGAAAATCAGAACAATCCAGTAGTGGTCAGGCAGTATGCAGGTTCATTCAGACAGAAGACATCCCTGATAGACAGGTGCAGTTAACACAGGTTACAAGCTGAACAGAAGTCATGAGCAGTTTAGAAATCAGTAAGAGAAAAGCTCCAGAAACAGAAGACTGATGAGGTGTTAGAGAAATAAAAAAAATCTACAAAAGGCAGTTGAAGACATGAGTTAAAGAACACACCTTAAGCAGAGAGTAAGACGAATCAGCAATTTGTTTAAAGGTCTCAGGAAGAGACCTTGACTAAAGAAAACAGCATCACTGAATGCGCAAAACCTTGCTGAGAAGGAAACAGCCGTTCCAGCTCAACAAGACGACGGGTAACCCTTCACTGAGGCAGGAGTGTCTGAATAGGTCATAATAGGGGTAAAAGGTTGAAACATTATTTCAAATAATTACAATTAAATCGTGACAACTAGTGTTTATAAAGGATAACACGTTGTTCAAAATAAGTGGACATTCGAGAAGCTTGGGAGTGGAAAGTCTCCTCATCCAAACAGATGAGGTAGAGGCGGAGGTATTGGGAAAGTGGGATGGAGTCCTTGCAGGATACTGGGTGAAAGGTAGTGTAGTCCAGGTAGTTATGGGAGTCTGTGGGTTTATAGTAAATGTCTGCTTGTAGACTAATGCCAGAGATAGAAATGAAGAGGTCAAGAAAGTGGAGGCAGGTGACCAAGATAGACCACATGAATTTAAGGGCAGGGTGGAAGTTGTCTTATTATCTGCCTCCCATGCTGCACCTTGTCAAAGGCCCTCTAGAAACCCAAATAGATTAGGTCCACTGGCTCTCCTTTGTCTAACTTGCTTCTTACCTCCTCAAAAGATTCGTTCGGCATGATGTCCCCTTGATGAAGCTGCCCCAGCCTATTTTACCATGCACTTCCAAGAATTCCACAATCTCATCCTTAATAATCTTGCCAATGATCAAGGTCAGGCTAACAATTCCCTGTCTTCTGCCTCCCTCCCTCCTTAAACAGGGGTGTTACATTAGCCATTTTCCAATCCTTGAGGACCTGCCCGGACTCCAGGGATTCCTCAAAGATCAGTACCAATGCATCTACAATTTCCTCAGCTAACTCCTTTTGAATTCTGGGTACAGTCCATCTGGTTCAAGTGATTTAGCTAGCTTCATACTTTTCAGTTTTGTTAGAAAATTCTCCTTCATTTGGCCACTACACTCACCTTGGCCCCTGTCTCTCCTGAAATTCTAATATGCTGCTGGCATCTTCCACTATGAAAGCTGATGCGAAATTTCCCACTCTTTATTTGTTCCCATTGCCACTGTTCCAGTGCATTTTCCAGTGGTCTAATGTCCACTTTTGCCCCTCGCTTACTTTTTATATATTTAAAGAAACTCTTGCAATCTTATTTCACATTACTTAGCTAGCTTAACCTCATATTTCATCTTCTCCCCCTTACTGCTTTAAATTTCTCTTCTCATGCATTTTAAAGACTTCCCAATCCTCTGGCTTCTCATTAATGTTCACCACATCGTCTGCATCCTCTTTTGCTTTTATGCTGTCCCTGATCAGCCATGGTTTCTTTCTTCTCCCCTATGAATGTTTATTCTATCTTGGGATCATTTTTTGTTGTGCCTCCTGAATAACCCCCAGAAACTCCTGCCATTGCTGCTCCATTGTCTTCTCTGCCAGGTTCCCTTTCCAATCCATTCTTGGCAGCTCCTCCCTCACCTCCAATTAGCTTTACTCAACTGTCATACCATTACATTTGATTCCAGCTTCTCCCCCTCAAATTTCAGGGCAAATTCTATCATAGTACAGTTGCTGCCCCCGAACATTTGATTCACCTTAAGCTCCATAATCAAGTCTGCCTCAATACTTATCACCAAAGTTCAGAAGTGCCTGATCACTATTGGGCTTGATCATGAGCAGCTCCAAGTACAAAACCCATCTCTCAGGCAATCAACAATTTTCTTTTGTTGCGAAACACTATCAAAATTTCCTAGTCCACCTGCGTACTGAAGTCCCCTCATGATTATTTTAATAGTGCATTTCTTACATGCCTTTTCTTTCCCAGATTTATATTATGTCCTCTTGTACATCATTAGCTCTCACTTCCATGAAATCATAATGTAAGCATGTAGAAAATTAACAGCGAGCAATTATCTTTCTCCAGCAAGATTCAGCCCACAATTTCATCAACTGAGCATTAGCTTCTCTCAATTATAAAGCTAATTCTGAATCTGAAAGTCTTACTTTTTGCTCTTGATTTTCTTTGATCTTTTTGCTTTAGCTTCATAGTATGACTGAAGGACCCTTGCTTTCTGCAGTTCAGCTCGACGTTCCTTTGCCTTAAATGAAACAGAAAACATGTTGTTATTCTCCCAAAGAATGGAGATGCTGCTGACTTCCTTAAATGCCCTCAGGAAGGGATAATGAGGTGCATTCTTGAACCACTGCAGACCTGATGTAAGGGTAAGATCCAACCACTGTGCTGCTAGGTAGTTCCTTGATTTTGACTCAGCAGCAAAAAAATGGCAGCACAGTTCCAAGTTCCAAGCGTGGTTTAGAGTGGAACTTACATGGGACAGCTTTCCCATGCATCTGCTGCCCTTGTCCTTTTAGGTCATAGGAGTCCAGAAGATGCTGTTTTAAGGACAAGTTGCATTAGTACATCTTGAAGACTGTATACGATGCTGCCACTATGCATCAGTAGGGGGAAAATTGACTGCTTGTGATGGATAGCAGGCTATTTTACGAACTGTAGGTACACTCAGTTAGACAAGAGAACATTCCTTAATTGTCCTGACTTGTGCCTTGTTCACAGTGGACAGGCTTTCAGGAGTCAGGAGGATAGTTAATTATTGCAAAATTCCCAGCCTCTGATTTGTTCTTGGAAGTCATTGTATTGATACCTGTTGGTCCAGATCATAATCAGCAATGGTAATGCCTTGACATGCCACTGTTATGGGGAGACGGTTAGATTTTCTCTTATTTGACATGGTTATTGTTCAGCATTTGTGTGGCATGAATGTTACATGTCACTTTTCAGTCCAAGCCTGGAAGTTGTCCAACTCTTGTTGCAAAAGGATACAGGATGCTTCATGATCTGAGTCGCCACTGCTGTAATTGAACATTGTTTAAATCAGCAAATATCTCCTTTTCTGACCTCAAGATATAGGAATGATCTGTGGTGAAGCAGCTGAAAGTGGTTCATCCTTAGACATCACCCTGATGACCTCATGCAGCAAATGTTCTAGGACTACTGGTCTCCAACAATCCATCTTTCCTTGTGTCAAGCTAGACTTTGGAGACTAAGGGATAAGGGTTTAATGTAGCCCAGTTTTAAGCACAAAGTAGGCAAGTGATAAAACTTCCCTGCAACACATATACATGCTTAGATATGAAGTGTACCTCTTGTAGACTCATAGCTCGGATAGAAGCTTGTTCTGCAGCTGTCAATGCTGGAACAGACACAGGCTGCTTGTTCTTGTGAAGTAAGTTGAAAATCTCCTGTTCCAAGGGTGTCCGTGCCTTGAGTAAATAAATTGAGGACAAATTATCTTGTAGAAACAGACAATGAGCACATATTACACCTCACCCATGAAATTGAAAGGAAATTTGGTTGCATGTATGGCAAGAAGGCTAGATTAAAGAAAACAAAATTTAAATCAAGACAATGCTCTCAGATTAGAAAGACATAGTCATTGTTGAGATTTGTTTTATTAATTTGAGACATGAGTGCTTGAGGCATAGGAATTCAAAGATACTCTGTGAAATTAACTAGGAATTCCAATTTGCTAATGACATCCAATGGGATTATGGCAAATTGTGACAATGGTTTTAAGCAATACAGAACAGCAGAGATGAACAAGCAGATTAGCAAATGCGTAGAAATTAAGTAAATAATACAATAGAATATGTAGAGGAATTAGGTTGTGATGGTAAGATTTTAAGCAATGCTTTTATGCACAAGACCATGCATGAAAATAGACAAATGGAATCCAAGGGCATTGCAAATTCACTAAAGTCCAAAAGTTACAGTTGTGGACTGACAAGACGATTAGTATTCTTTGAAGTAGCAGCATGTGTTTTGGATAAAAGAGGGCATACAGGAGTACAGTACTTGGATTTCCAAAAGAAATTTGATAAGTTGCCTCATCAAAGATTACTGGTGAAAATAAAAACTCGATGTAGGAGATTACATATTAGCATGCACAGAAGATTGGCTTGCTGGGGAATGTGGAACTAGGAGAACCTGTTTTAAAATTAGGAGTTGCCTTTCAAGGTAGTGATGAGAATTTTGCTTTTCTCAGAAGGATGTGCAATTTTGCCTCAGAAGGCAGCGGAAACAGGGTCGACAAATATTTTTTTAAGACAGAGGTGGATAGATTCTTACTAGGCGAGGGAATCAAGGGTGATGCAGGGGTAGATGGGACTGTAATACAAACAGATCAACAACTGACTTTTGAATCATGAAACAGGCCCAAAGGCTGAATAATCTTATTTCCAAGTCTGTAATTTTGAAGAATAATGATAAGGGTGGTAACAATTTGTTTCTGCAGATGCAATATGAACATTAAAATGTGTAGATAATAAAGCAATAAAAAGAAAAAAAAATTACAATCTAGGACGATTGTTAAAAAGTCTAACTGCTTGCTACAGACTGTTCTGAAACACAAACCATTAGAAAAAAATTGAATAACTGATTATTCTTTCTCAAGCAAAATTGGAATGTGGGCAAGAATTGGAGGAGTAAAATATCACTTGAAACAAAATCATGGCTTATTTTGGAGATTTTTTTATAAAATCCCTCATATGACCATTATAAATACACAAGTTCAAAAAGTGAATATCAGCCAGCGTTTTCACCACAGAAAGCATCACAAAGACCAATTCTGTCCTTACTCAATATTTACACAGTTTGCAACAAGGAGTGATACGAGGCCATGGAAATTAATTTCTAATTAACCAATTAGACGTCAACCATGGGATGACAGAAAAACAACCATTCCTTGCCCTGAGCTATTGAAATCAGCTGTAAGATTGGTGCAGCACGGTGGCACAGTGGTTAGCACTGCTGCCTCACAGCACCAGAGACCCGGGTTCAGGGTCCCGTCTCAGGCTACTCTATGCAAACTCCACACACGTTCTCCCAGTGTCTGTGTGGGTTTCCTCCAGGTGCTCTGGTTTCCTCCCACAATCCAAAATTGTGCAGGTTAGGTGAATTGGCCATGCTAAATTGCCCATAGTGTTAGGTGAAGGGGTAAATGTAGGGGAATGGGTCTGGGTGGGTTGCGCTTCGGTAGATTGGTGTGGACTTGCTGGGCCGAAGGGCCTGTTTCCACACTGTAAGTAAGTAATCTAATCTAAAAAGATTCTATGCGCTGGCTCTGGAGAGATCAATTAAAGTCACTATTAACTACTGAAGTTACAGCCTTTTGATGTTTGGCTCAGTTGCCTGAACTGGACGGACATTAAGTGAGTCTGGATGTAGATTTGCTTGTTGAGCTGGAAAGTTCATTGTCAGATGTTTCGTCACCATAGTAGGTAATATCTTCAGTGATCCTCCGGATGAAGCACTGCTGGTTTTTCCTGCTTTCTATTTATATAGACCCATCGTCTCGCTACCTGGAACACCAACTTACAGATTGGCCAAGGAGCTACACCAAAGACTGAAACACTTAGTAAAAGACTCACACCACTCCACCCAAGAATTCCTGAAGACCAAAGACACCAAGATAGAAGAGGATGAAATAGTGGTCTCCTTTGATGTAACAGCCCTGTTCACATTAATCAGCATCAACCTGGTCAAGGAATCAATGACTACACTATTAGAAAACCCAAAGACACATCCATCAAACACCACCAACTTCATTAGCAAAGACAGTACCACCAAGCTGGTGGACCTATGGCTTACCACCTACTTCACCTTCAACAACTAAACCTACAGACAAACCAACGGAACACCCATGGGATCTCCGATATCAGAGTTCTGAGCAGAGACTCAAACAAACAGCTCTGCCAACCATCCAACCCAAACTCTGGGTCTGCTATGTGGATGACACCTTTGTAATCACTAAACAAAACAAATTAATTAGAGGAAACCTTCAAGACCATCAGTAATACACTTACTCGCATAAAATTCACTAAAGAGGAAGAAAACAACAACAAACTGCCATTCCTAGATGTCACAGTAGAGCAAACAGCCAATGGGGAATTTCAAACCGGCGTCTATAGGAAAACAGCACATACGGACCAAATATTGAACTATAGAAACAATCATCCCAACATCCACAAATGAAGCTGCATCAGCATATTATTTTAACAAGCCACAACACACTGCGGCACAGAGGAATTACGAAGACCAGAGGAAAATCATCTACACAGTATATTCAAAAAGAATGTGTACCCAATTAATATAGTCCACCGATTTCTCAGCAACAACCCCAAACAGGCAGACAAAACACGCCCAGACACCCTAGCCACTCTCCCCTACATCAAACACATTTCGGAAATGACAGCCAGACTACTCAGACCCCTTGACATCATGGTAACCCACAAACCCACCAACACATTAAAACAGCAGCTAATGAACTTGAAAGAATCTATGCAGACAAGCAAAACAAATGTCCTTTACAGAATACAGTGGAGGAATTATAACAAACACTACATTGGACAAACAGGCAGAAAACTAGCCACCAGGATACATGAACATCAACTAGCCACAAAACGACATGACCCCTTTTCACTAGTATCCTTACATACAGATAAGGATGACATCACTTTGACTGGGACAACACATCTATTCTAGGACAAGCCAAACAGACACATACATGAGAATTCCTAGAAGCATGGCATTCCAACCAGAACTATATCAACAAAAATACATTGACTTGGACGCCATTTACCATCCCCTGAGAAAATGAACGGGAAGTGATGTCACCACAGGAAATGACATCACTAACCAAAGGAAACCCAAACACTGAAATAGAAAGCAGGAAACACCTGCAGTGCTTTATCCGGAGGCTCATTGAAGATGTTACATAGTATGGTGACGAAACATCTGAAAATGAACCTTCCAGCTCAGCGAGCAAACCTATATCTAGAACCTCAACCTGAGCTACAAATCTTCTCAAAACTTGCTGTCAATTGAGTCACATATTTCTACTCAGTTATGATGCATATATTTCAGAGAAAGAATGTGCACAAAACTGAGAGAATTTGGATATTGCTTTGTATCAATGATTTCCTGCCTGCTGAATTCCCAGCTTGAATGCACCTCCCTGAATCTATTCAAAAAAAAAGAAATACATACATCTTTAGATCTTAAAGACAATTAGGGCTTTGGGAAGAAAATGAGCATATGATATTGAAATAGAGAATTATCCATGGCCAAACTGAATATTGCTGTAGGCTTGAAGTGCTGAATGGTCTACTCCTGCTCCCAGTTTATAATGATTTTATTTTTGAACAAATGCCTACCAAATGGTGCTTTTCTTAAAAAAAACTGTTTAGCACCATTAGCCAGTCAACAAAAGTATGAATGCTAAGACTTCATCCACAGGAATCGTACAATGCTGTTCTTTGCTTTTCGAAAGTTACTTAACAATCCCAACTATATCCAACCTATGATTACAGGTTGACTAGGAAATTTTATTTTTGGCTTTAATTCAGGTCATGAGTACAGCAAAGCAACACTTTCCAAAAATCATCCTCTAAGCACCACATACTGCACCATACCTTCCAGCCGGCTATCATTTCTTCCACTGGTTTGACAGTAAGTTGTTCTGCATTTAGTGGAAAGATGAGCTGCTCTGCTTTCCGGTTCTGTAGCACAGTGTGATTCCACTTTGTAACCTCCTTTGATGTTTTCTCATATGCCAAAGACCGTTGAATCTTTTGACAGAAACAAAGTTTGAAAATGTTCAAATAATCAATCTACATTGAACAACTGACAAAGTTGAAATAATTTCACTCTTTTGGGTATATACTGTTTATATAATTACCAATATTGTATTATGAAAAATTGTTTTCAGAATAATGAGTGTTAGAATTTCGATATTATATACCTACAAATCCCAAGAAATGTATTTCAGATGCTGATGAACATCCAATTCATTCAGAACATTTGATGGTTTTACCATGTCAATTGGACAGACTTAACATATTACCTGTAAAATGATGGAACTATCCTGTATATCACATGACTAGGCAATGTTTGTTCTAAATTGCCTGGCTGTGCAACAACCCAGAGGCTTCCTACAGGCTGAGCACAAAATGACCCATTTTGAATAATTGCACTCACATGGCCAGACAAAAACTATTACAGGCCCCGCACACTTACGTGAAGAGACCGTACATTACAAAATAGATTTGAGGTGACATTGCTAGTCACTGACTTAAGGAAACATGAGGGCACTGAATAATGTTGACATGTTTATTATTTTTCACTAACGAGTTGAGTGTGTGTTGCTAGAAAAGCACAGCAGGTCAGGCAGCATCCAAGGAGCAGGAAAATCGATGTTTCGGGCCAGAGCCCTTCAACAGGAATTCATAATGAAGGGCACCAGCCTGAAATGATGACTTTTCTGTTCCTCGGGTAATGACTGACCTGCTGTGCTTTTCCAGCAACACACATTCAACTCTGATCTCCAGCATCTGCTGACCTCATTATCTCCTTTTTCAAAAATGAGTCAAACCAAACAATTTCAGCTTAAAACAAAATGAAGAGAAATCACTGATATCTTATTTCTCCTATCTGGAACAGTTTCATATTTTTAATTCATTTGAAACATCAATTTATTTCTTACCATGCTGATCATAACACAAAACTCACCACAATTCCAAATGCGACCCAAGCTATATGAATCCTAAAATAATTTACCTTTTCACTTTGCTGTTTGCTCAGAGGTAAATCTAAGGTTTTGTTTGTCTTCTCAAATGTCTTGAGCTGTTTTTTCACTGTACTCAGTGATGAAAGGGATGGTCGAATGGTTCGCAGCAGATCTGATAGTTCAATCTTCTCATTAGCACCTGGAAGAAAGTGTGAGTGTTGATTAAATAAATTAAAAATCTTCAGCAACAAATGGTGAATAATTAACTAATCTAACATGGCATTCATTCAGGCAGCCAGAATGAAATGTTGCTGTGCATAATTTTGCTCATTAGTTTATATAAAACCAAACCTCTTCCCAGACTTCTTCTGTCACAAATTTTGTGCACTCTTCCTCTCATGTTTGCTGCAGCAGCACACCAGCTGCTTTCTTGCAATAATGCTTTGCCAATTGTCAGAAGGCTACTTATGTGCTGTAGGAGGTAGAATTTACAGCTGAAGTCTCTCCATTTTTTATACCAAATTTCAAAATGCATTCCACTCCAGCAAGTAACGCTGCCTAGTAAAGAGCAACTATACCATCAAAATAATACAAGCCACATAACTATCTTGAACAAATACTATCACTCTGCAGTTATTGCCAGGTCAGAATTCTGGAATCCCCCATCCAACATTATAATGAGAGCAGCTATAATGAATACTCTAACACTAACTGTTCCAAGAAAAGGCACATCTTTTCTAAAATGTGCAATGAGGTCTTAGCAGCAACCAACTCTGGCTACTAAACTATAAAACAAATGCAAATTTTCTTCCTTCCTCAACCCAAGGGCAGCACAAATTTAATGGATACATTATGATGTGAACAGTGGAGAACCATGGGAAATAACTCTAGAGCCCACACAATTAAAAATCACAACATCAAGTTACAGTCCAACAGGTTTAGTTGCAAGCACTAGCTTTTGGAACGCTGCACCTTCATTAAGCGGTTGCCCTTCTGTAACAGCAGTGCTCCGAAAGCTTGTGCTTGCAAATAAACCTGTTGGACTATACCTTGGTGTTGTGTGATTTTTAAACTTTGTCAACCGCAGACCAACACCGGCTCCTCCACATCATAAAGCCCACAGAGACAAACCCAACCACAAAACTCTCCCCTGAGAGGGGAGGCAGTGGTCGAATGGTATTACTGCTGGACTGTTAATCCAGAGACCCAGGTAATGTTCTGGGGACCCGGGTTCAAATCCTGCCACAGTAGATGGTGGAATTTGAATTCAATAAAAAGAAAATCTGGAATTAAGAGTCTAATGATGGCCACGGATCCACTGTCAATTGTCAGAAAATTGTCCTTCAGGGAAGGAAACAGCCATCCTTACCAGGTCAGCCCTACATGTAACTCCAGACCCACAACAATGTGGGTGACTCTTAACTGCCCTCTGGGATGGGTAATAAGTCCTGCCCAGCCAGCAACATCCTCATCCCATATATGAATAAAAAAAATTGAACACTGAAATTGGAGTCATACTGGGCTCGAAATGCTAATTCTGCTTTTCTCTCCGCAGAGGCTTCAGGACTTGCTGAGTGTCTCCAGCACTTATAGAGTCATAAAGATGTACAGCATGGAAACAGACCCTTCAGTCAAACCTGTCCATGCCGACCAGATATCCCAACCCAATCTAGCCTCACCTGTCAGCACCTGGCCCATATCCCTCCAAACTCTTCCTATTCATAAATCCATCCAAAATGCCTCTTACATGTTGTAATTGTACCAGCCTCCATCACGTCCTCTGGCAACTCATTCCATACACGTACCACCCTCTGTGTGGAAAAAGTTGCCCCGTAGATCTCTTTCATATCTTTCCCCTCTCTCCCACCCTAAACCTATGCCCTCTAGTTCTTGTCTCCCCAACCCCAGGGAAAAGACTTTGCCTATTTACCCTATCCATATGTCTCAATTTTGTAAACCTCTATGAGGTCACCAGTCAGCCAAAATGCCACAGGGATAACAGCTCCAGCCTGTTCAGCCCCTCCCTGTAGCTCAAATCCTCCAACCTTGGCAACATCCTTGTAAATCTTTTCTGAACCTTTCAAGTTTCACAACATCTTTCCAATAGAAAGGAGACCAGAATTGTATGCAATATTCCAACAGTAACCTAACCAATGTCCTGTACAGCCGCAACATGACCTCCCAACTCTTGTACTCAATACTCTGACCAATAAAGGAAAGCATACCAAACACCTTCTTCATTATCCGATCTACCTGCGACTCCACTTTCAAGGAGCTATAAACCTGCACTCCAAGGTCTCTTTGTTCAGCAACACTCCATAGGACCTTACCACTAAGTGTATAAGTTCTGCTAAGATTTGCTTTCCCAAAATGCAGCACCTTGCATTTATCTGAATTAAACTCCATCTGCCTGTTCTCAGCCCATTGGTCCATCTGGTCCAGATCCTGTTGTAATCTGAGGTAACCCTCTTCGCTGTCCACTACATCTCCAATTTTGGTGTCATCTGCAAACTTACTAACTGTACCTCTTATGCTCGCATCCAAATCATTCATGTAAATGACAAAAAGTAGAGGAGACAGCACCGATCCTGTGACACTCTACTGGTCACAGGTCTCCAGTCTGAAAAACAACCCTCCACCACCACCTTCTGTCTTCTACCGTTGAGCCAATTCTGTATCCAAATGGCTAGTTCTCCCTGTATTCCATGAGATCTAACCTTGCTCACGAGTCACACATGGGAACCTTGTTGAATGCCTTACTGAAGTCCATATAGATCACATCTACCACTCTGCCCTCATCAATCTTCTTTGTGACTTCCTCAAAAAACTTAATCAAGTTTCACTCAATCAATGTGGGCTGCATGGTGGCACAGTGGTTAGCACTGCTGCCTCATAGCGCCAGAGACCCGGATTCAATTCCCGCCTCAGGCAGCTCTCTGTGTGGAGTTTGCACATCCTCCCAGTGTCTGGGTGGGTTTCCTCCGGGTGCTCCGGTTTCCTCCCACAATCCAAAACAAATGCGCAGGTTAGGTGAACTGGCGAGGCTAAATTGCCCGTAGTGTTAGCTGAAGGGGTAAATGTAGGGGAATGGGTCTGGGTGGGTTGCGCTTCGGCAGGTCAGTGTGGACTTGTTGGGCCGAAGGGCCTGTTTCCACTCTAAGTAATCTAATCTAATCTGTAAGTAATCTAATTATCAAGTTTGTGAGACGTGATTTCTCACGCACAAAGCCACATTGACTATCCCTGATCAGTCCTTGCCTTTCCAAATACATGTACATCCTGTCCCTCAGGATTCCCTCCAACACCTTGCCCACCACCAACGTCAGGCTCACTGTTCTATAGCTCCTTGGCTTGTCCTTACCACCCTTCTTAAACAGTGGCACCACGTTAGCCAACCTCCAGTCTTCCGGCACCTCACCTGTGACTATCGATGATACAAATATCTCAGCAAGGGGCCCAGCCATCGCTTCTCTAACTTCCCAGAGCTCTAGGATATACCTGATCAGGTCCTCTGGATTTACCCACCATTACCTGTTTCAAGACATCCAGCACTTCCTCCTCTGTAATCTGGACATTCTGCAAGATGTCACCATGTATTTCCCTACAGTCTATATCTTCCATGTCCTTTTCCACAGTAAATACTGATGCAAAGTACTCATTTAGTATCTCCCCATTTTCTGCAGCTCCACACAAAGGCCGCCTTGCTGATCTTTGAGGGGCCCTATTCTCTCCCTAGTTACCCTTTTGTCCAAATGTAGGACATTGACTTTAAGATCTCTAATGTGGCAGCCACTAATGATATCATATGGCAGCCTCTAATGATATCATATGGCAAATGTCATAAGATGCAAATCCAGATGCATATATAAGGAAATAGATATCAGATCATGATACAGACACATTCATGTTTTCATCACATTTGTAAAAGGAAGCAGATTTATAATTACAATTCGGTACATACTAACTTCAATTAGATTTCTGAGATTGAAAAGCTTAGTAGGTTAATAAACAAAGTCTAGTCTATACCTTAGCTGCTGTAGAATAATTTGGTAGCTGCTTTTTGACTGGCTGAAAATGAATGTTCATGTGCAGCAGAAATGTAAGCAAAACAAAATGGACTGTAAAAAAAAACTATGGGTTTCTATTACTTTTTATTTGATTTATTATTGCCACATGTACCTAGGTACTGTTTTACATGCAGTACAGACAAATCATACCATATAAAGTGAATTAGCGTAATAGAACAGTGAAGAATGCAATGTCACGGCAGCAGAGAAGGGGCACAAACAGCGAGATCAATATTAATGTGAGGGGTCCATCCAAATGTCTTAACAGTAGGGAAGACCTTCAATCTGTTGATGCTTGCTATTTTTGTATCTGCAGCCCAACAGAAGAGATTTGACGAGATTATTACTGGGGTGCAGGGGTCTCTGATTATGTTGGCTGCCTCCCTGAGGCAGCAAGAAGTACTGATGGAGTCAACGGATAGAAGGTTGGCTTGCATAATGGATTGGGCTGCGTTCACAACTCCGTAGTTTGTATAGTCATGGGCAGAGCAGTTGCCATACCAAACAGTGATGCATCCAGATAGAACACTTTCTATGGTGCATCTATAAAAATTGACAAGAGTTCGTATGGACATGCTAAATTTCCTTAGCCTTCTGAGGAAGTAGAGACATTGTTGTGCTTTCCTGAAGCTTTCTGCTCTCAGCCAAGAGAAGCTATTAGGCAACTACATCAGTGTGCGCAAACGAAATATGAATTTGAAAGAGTGACAAAGGAGACCAACAGGCAAAGAAAAACAAAATCTTGAGTGCTTAACACATGACTGCATCGTTACACGTATCAATTTTAACTGTTATTTGCGCAGAAACTTTTGAGTACTGTACCTTCTGAACTGACAGTGAATTCTGACACTTGTAAGCTGGCTTCCGTCCTCTCTGCCAATTTCTTCCTAAATTAGAAATGAAAATAATAAACAAAGTCTAATTGTTTATTTGAAGAAAACATTTACATATTTTTGATAAATACTACTCAGATAAAAATCACACAACACCAGGTTATAGTCCAACAGGTTTAATTGGAAGCACACTAGCTTTCGGAGCAACGCTCCTTCATCAGGTGATTGCTCCTTCATTGTGACAATCACCTGATGAAGGAGCATCGCTCCGAAAGCTAGTGTGCTTCCAGTTAAACCTGCTGGACTACAACCTGGTGTTGTGTGATTTTTAACTTTGTACACCCCAGTCCAACATCAGCATCTCCAAATCATGACTACTCAGATAGATTTCATTTGAATTTTGATTGTACACTAATTTACAAATATAACACCAGATATATAGAATGGTGAAGTGATTAGCTCCCATGCTGAACATTATGAAAATTACACAAATATACAGAATGCTGCTTTACTTACAATGTCAACATTAGAGCATTGCAAGCTCACCGCAAAAGATTAATTTAGCTGTTGTGTATAGTGAGTGAACAATCCTATTCTTTATTTTCACTATAACCTTCTCAATAACAAGTACAATTGCACTCCTTATTAGGGTTAATATTTGTTCAATGATTTATAAACACTATTTGCCACATACAAATGGTCATCTCTATTTTTACTGTGGCTTGAAAAGACCTTTGATGTCCTTACTTTCTCTTGCCACCGAGGGAACTGATTGCCTCCAATAGTTTTTGATGCCTCCTCTCATCGTCACTGCCGTCCTGAAAAATGTAGAAATTAATAACATGAATCAGTGATTCCATGAAAAGGATAACTGTAGCAACATATTAAGCAATCAGTACTAGAGGTGTAGGTTCAAGTTTTGCAAGTGCTACATTTTAAGCTGTCTTCATCTACCAGGAAATATCAGCACTATTATGGAATCTAGGACTCAGTCACATGGAAATCAGTCCAGCTCAATTCCATTTCTGATTATATTCAGTCATAAATTGCTTGGAAAATGAGGGACAGTGCAGAACATGTTGTTCAAGTGATATTAGCTCCCCGAAGTCAGCATTAACTCTATGCACAGGTGCAATGCCTTTCTAACATTTTCAATTTTTATAACCCAAAATGTGCATCTCGTCTGAGGTTATGCACTTTGGCAGGTAGAAGAGAGGAGCTGAATATTACTTAAAATGGCGAAAGACTGCAGAAGCTACAGAAGAGAGGGATTTGACGGTCTTCGTCCATGAATCGTAAAAAGCTAACATCCAAATTCAGCAGGTAATAGGGAAGGCAAATGGTATGTTTATTTTAAAGAAATGGAGTACAAAAGTAGGGAGGTAAAACTATACAAGGCACTAGTCAGACCACACCTGGAATCCAGTAGTGTGGGCCCCTTATCCAACGGAAGATACATTGGCATTGGAGGCAGCATACAGAATGCTCACTACGTTGAAAGCAGATATGGAGGGTTGGCTTATGAGGATAGGTCGAGTAGGTAGAACTTCTGGACAATATATTGGTTGGAAGAGGTTAGGCCTGGAATTTGAATTTAGAAGAATGAGATGTAAACTTATCAAAACATACAAAGGTTCTTAGGGGAGTTGTTAGTGTAGATGTGGAAAGATGGTTTGCCCTCATGGTAGTATCTAGGACTGGAGGGTGTAATCTCAGAATAAAAGGGTCACACATTTAAGACAAAGATCAGGAGGAATTTCTTCCCTCAGAGTGTAGTGAAGTTGTGGAATTCTTTACTACATAGGGTTATGGTGGCTGGCTCTTAAGTATATTCTAAGCTGAAACAAATAGATTTTTAGTCAGTATGTGAATCAAGAGTTGTAAGGAAAAGACAGGAAAGTAGAGTTGAGAATTACCAAATCAGCCATGATCTAATTGAATGGCAGAGTATACTCGATGGGCTGAATGCACTACTTTTGCTCCTAAGTCTTTTGGTCACCTAATTCTGCATGCATCAAATCTTTCTTCATCAAAATATACTGATCTAAATATAAACCCAGACACTCCTTAGCCTAAAGGCAGTAGCAACTACTGAAACAGAATTAGCAGCAGTGAAAAGTTTCTTTTAAATACAAGCACACCAAGAAGTTCAACAATTACAGGATAAAAAATTGTAACAGATAACTGACAGTTGAATTTCCAGTTCTTCTCAATACCCAAGGATATCCATTGGTTACAATCTGATCATTAATTCCAAAGTTATCTCATTTTGTTTCTGTTGATCGGGCTGGTGACTCCTGCTATGGCCTTTAATTTCTCAATAATCATACAAATATTCCAATGGCAATGCTCCTTTTAATTTGTGTCATCAAGCTGCAAATGTCAAGGGGTTTTCTGTTTCGTTGTTTCACCAATAAGGCAAGAGTACTAAGAACAGTTCCTTCCACACCTTCAACCTCTCAAACCTTAACAAGACAAACTGGTGATTAAGACACAGAAGCATTCAGAAAGAGTTACAAAAGCTTTAATGTTCAGATTTTTGATGCTTGGAGCATACACGTCACCCATGAGCCATAATTTGATTATTTCTGCTTTACAGTAACAAACCTAAGTGATGGATTTAAAAAAAACTTCCGAGAAACAAAGTAGTACCTCATCCTCACTGGCAGTCAAGACATGTTCAGTTTGAAGCAAATCCTCCTCTTCCATTCCAAGTGAAAGTAAATCTCTGAGAGTCAGAAGTATACAAGGTCATTGTCAGTCACACAGATTGAATAATCCAAAGCTAAAACATTTATAAAAAAAGTTTTGTTTTGACAGAAGTTGGGTAAAATTGACATTAATTAAATTATTCTAAAGGACAGCTGAACTTTTATGAAACATGTAAGAATTTTAGAATGTTTTCTGATCAAGAATAACATAAACCAATTCCTGTCCCAGTTTTGTACAACCATGGTACTGCTTTCATAGGTAGGGAATACCATCTTAAGGAGTGACAAGCATTGAATAATGGCAGTCATTCTGCTGTCTGACAGCTTCATCTCTTTGCCAACTCATATGAATCAACAAAATATACAGTGCAGTGTTAGAATCAGAGATGTACAGCACGGAAACAGACCCTTTCGTCCAACTTGTCCATGCCGAGCAGATATCCAAACCCAATATAGTCCCACCTGCCAGCACCCGGCCCAGATCCCTCAAAACACTTTCTATTCATATACCAATCCAGATGCCTTTTAAATGTTGCAATTGTACTAGACTCCAACACTTCTTCTGGCAGTTTATTCCATACACATGAAAATGTTGCCCCTTAGGTCTCTTTTATATCTTTCCTCTCTCACCCTAAACCTATGCCCTCTACTTCTGGACTCCCCCACCCTAGGGAAGAGACTTTATCTATTTGTCCTATCCATGCCCCTCATGATTTTATAAACCTCCAGAAGGTCAACCCTCAGCCTCTGACGCTCAAGGGAAAACAGCCCCAGCCTGTTAAACCTCTGTAGCTCAAATCCTCCAACCCTGGCAGTATGCTTGTAAATCTTTTCTGAACTCTTTCGAGTTGTTTGAGCAAATGACCTCATAAATATATCTTATATCGGAACTGCAAAAATGCAGCTGACAGCAAAGGTTATGCTTTTGGCTGCAGGGAGAAACAAAACTTCCAAGACTGCAGTTTCCTACATTATTGTCAGAATCTTCAGTTCTGATTTTGTTCATATCCACGAAGAACACCACCTGACAGAACATAATTCAGCAGAGGAAAATGCTCAGAGTCACTTGCCGCTCATCTAAACAGACCTTGAATGCTCAGATCACACGCAAAATGCAGTTACACAACATTTGAATGGATTTTGAAATTGCCTGATAACTCTTGTTCTGTATTCTGCAAACATTGTATATTTTTTCCTTCTGCACAGAGGAAGATGAAAAGAAGACAGAATTCGGAGAGATTTAATTCCAGCACTGGCAGTAACTGAAGGATTACATCTACATTACAGCAAGCAGATTTGGAATCAGGCCCACAATACAGAAGGGGAACCAAATCACAGACTAAAACGGCTTCTGTTGGTATCTGAGGATACTTATTATTAATCTGATCATAATGGATAATGAAAGGAACATGATTAACGTATGCAGAAGTTCATGAAGTTACCAGGTGAATGAAAATGAGACAGGTACTATATCATTCCAATTTACCAAGTCTCTTACTTTCTGTTATATTGAATATAACAGCTCAGAGTCGAAGTGTGTGGTGCTAGAAAAGGACAGCTGGTCAGGCAGCACCCAAGAAGCAAGAAAATCGATGTTTTGGGCATAAGTCAGGAGTGAGACGTGTCGGCCAAGGGGGCTGAGAGATAAATGGGAGGGAGGTGGAGATGAAGGGGAAGGTAGCTGGGAATGTGATAGGTAGATGAACGGGGAGGTGGGACTGATAGGTCGGAGAGGAGGATGGAGCGGATAGGTGGGAAGGAGGATGGACAAGTAGGAACATTCAAGAGAGCGATGCCAAGTTGGAAGGTTGGGACTGGGATAAGGGGGAGCCCCCTTGCCCCGCAAGCCTCATTGCTGATGAACAGCTTATGCCCGAAACATTGATCCTCCTGCTCCTCGGATGCTGCCTGACTGGCTGTGCTTTTCCAGCACCACACGCTTCGACTCTAATCTCCAGTATCTGAAGTCCTCACTTTCTCCTAGAAAACCTCAGAGTCAATTTTGAATTATCTAGGCTTCCGAGTACGTGAACTTAAATAATGGAAAGATACATGGCTCGACAACAGAAATACAAAAAAAAACCACATCACCTCTTGAAAAAACAGCAATTGCATCTACAGATTTCTTGAAGTAATATCTCCAGTTTCAGCAGAAATGCTTCATAAAGCAGATTGTTTATAAATTTGTTTAGTATGAAAATTTCACTCAGCCCCTCAGAAAATATTCTTCAGACTAAGGAGACACCAAAGCTAAAAAAAAGTACTTCCTGAAACCTTGGCGACAGGTGGATTTTGGGAAGCCATTTTTAAAGAAATGGCAGTGAAGTATAGCAAGGGAATTCCAGAACCTAGGACTTAAATGTTACCGAAAAGGCAGACCTGTTACCAGAGTTTGTTGTCATACATTCAACAGAACACATGCAAAAACGCCACACTTCAAACAAATACAACAATTAACATTACTAAATAAATAGGTGCAAGGGAGGAATGCATATTCTGTGAGGTCAGAATTAGAGGAACAGAGAGCTGAAAGGGCTGGATATAGAACTGGAGAAGGTTTCTGAGACAGATTGGGAGAGATCATGCATGATTAAATAATATAGATGATATGAAATTTAATATAGATCTTATAGATCAGCAAAAATATGGATGTTTACGAATGAAAGTTACCAGAAATTTTACTAATTGAATTTTATGACAGTGGAAGTAGCAAAGCCACACTGAAGCAATCTTTTACAGAAGGAAACAAGTTTCAGAGTGAACGGGGTAGAGGTACAAAAGAAAAAAGTGCTGTAGAGGTGCCACATGGCAGGTCCATTAGCGAATCAGGAATGTTTGGGATTGATAGTTCTTTGGCAGCATGGATTAGATGCTGGCTGAAGGTTAGGAAAGAGAGTAGGTATAGATGTGCATTTCTCAGAATGGAGATGAGTTGAATGCAGTGTTCCCCAGATATCAGTGTAAGGACCTTTGTTTTTCTGATTTATATAAAGGATTTGGAGATGGGTGGTAAGGGAAAAATCTCTACATTTGCAGATGATACTAAGCTCAGGAGAATAGTAAATTGTGGGTATGATACTGAGTGACTTCAGAGGGACATTGACAAGTTGGCCATATGGGTAGACAGCTGGTCGATAAAATTCAATGCACAGAAATGTGAGGGAATGCATTATGGCAGAAGCAATACAGAGAGACAATACAAGCTTAATGGTACAACATTGAGGGGAGTACGGGAGCAGAGGGACCTTGGGGTGGCCAGGCAAGTTAAAGCAGCTGTGAAAAGGCTTATAGGATCCACAGGTTTATAAATAGAGGCAGAGTATAAAAGCAAGGAAGTGATACTATACCTCAACAAATCATTGGTCAGGCCACATTCAGAGTATTGTGTTCAACTCTGGACACATTATGTAAGGAAGGATGTTATAGCCCTGGAAAGAGTTCAATGGAGATTTTCTCAAATGATACCAGGAATTAAGGATTTTAGTTGTAAGGAAAGATTAGACAGACTGGGCTTGTTCTCCTTGGAGCAGAGAAGAACAAGCGGTGACCTTATTGTAGTGTTCAAAATTATAGACAATTTTGACAGGATAAAAAAGGGTCATGTGGTGGTGTAGTGGTAATAACACTGGGCTAGCAATCTAAAGGCCCAAGTTAATGATGTGGAGACAAGGGGTCAAATCCCACAACAGGTGCTGAAATTTAATTCAAAGTAAAGCACGGTGGCACAGTGGTTAGCACTGCTGCCTCACAGTGCCTGAGACCCAGGTTCAATTCCCACCTCAGGTGACTGACTGTGTGGAGTTTGCACGTTCTCCCCGTGTCTGCGTGGGTTTCCTCTGGGTGCTCCGGTTTTCTCCCACAGTCCAAAAATGTGCAGGTCAGGTGAATTGGCCATGCTAAATTGCCCATAGTGTTTGGTAAGGGATAAATGTAGGGGCATGGGTGGGTTGCGCTTCGGCGGGTCGGTGTGGACTTGTTGGGCTGAAGGGCCTGTTTCCACGCTGTAATGTAATGATCTTCTTTCTTCATTAGATAGTATGTCAGGAACTAGGAGTCATAACTTCAAGACTGTTAGCAAGACAGCTAGAAGTAATATGAGGAGAAACTTCTTTACTCAATTGTTAAGATTTGGAATATACTGCCTGGGAGAGTGGAGGAGGCAGATCCCACAGGAGGTTTCAAAAGAGAACTGGATTTATATTTGAAAGGGATAAAGTTAGAGGGCTACGGAGATAGGGCCGGAGAACAGGACTTACTGGTAAGTCTTTCAGGAGCCAGTAAAAACAATGGGTCGAATGGCCTTCTTCATAGAACCATCGGATTTCTACAGTGCAGAAACAGTCCCTTCAGCCTTATAAATCCACACCGACCCTGTGAAGAGTATCCCACCCAAACCCATTCCCCTACCCTATTACTTTGCATTTACCCAGAATTAAAATATCCCTGAACACTATGGGCAATTTAGCATAGCCAACACACCTAACCTGCACATCTTTGGAATGTAGGTGGTAACCGGAGCGAACCCATGCAGACACAGGGAAAATGTGCAAACTCCACACAGACAGTCGCCCAAGGCTGGAATCGAACCTAGGTCCCTGGCGCTGTGAGGCAACAGTGCTAACCTCTGAGCCACCATGCCGTTCTGTACTGTAAAATTCTATGTTCCAAGGTAGAGATCAGGGTAGTCTCGATAACAAATAAATGGAGTCCAAAACTTAAGACTAAAGTTGAAAAGGACACCCAAATTGTGAATACTTCAGTTGGCCTGAGATAGTGCTAAAGAAAGGGAAGCCGCTCTTGGAAAGAAAGCAGAGTCGGCCTGTGAGTTTGAACTGAAGTCTGTTTTTCGTTGGTAAAGAGGAAGAAGTTGATTGAAAACAGAAATGAGTAGCAATTGACCTTTGAATTGTGTAGGCTGGCTGTGCTAATAATTGCCATTGAAATACCAGGTTGTAACCTCTACTTATCTTCACCACCCTGCCCTACCACCCTTTTATCTGCAGCTTCCCCTACACCCACTCCCAGTCCTGAAGAAAGATTACACCCGAAATGTCGACTTCTCCACCTCCTGATGCTGCCTAGCTTGCTGTGTTCTTCCAGCCTCCTGCCTGTCTGCATTGAAACATGAACAGCGCTTTGTTCTTTAATGGACTTGCAAGCACAGGAGATCAAAACACAGATTACATAAAATACCCTCCCACTTCTGAACATGTAACTATGAGCAAACTATGAATTGCACACTTCTTCGGAACTGTGTCTCAGTCATCAGAAAAATTAATAACACTTTGAAGCAGAGATTTTATCACATAGGCAAACAATGCTGCAATGATGTCTTGGCAAAACTCAAATAATTGGAAACTTTGTTTTCAGGTAACAATCACTGAATAATTCATTCTGATGATGGTACCTAAAAGATGCATGTGCTTCATCTGGCCTATTATAGCATATCTCTGAAAAGAACTACTTGTTCAATTTACTTTCTAAAACTAACTTGCTCCAACGCTTGGGAGAAACGCCACGAAGCTGCTGGAAGCGCTGCTATGCCAACAGGTGAACTTATTTTAGTTGGAGGGGCGAATTCAATCTCAGTTCCACCATGTGCTGCGTTGTCACCAGCCGTTAGCAGATGTGATTTTATGTCCAGAGATGATCAGAGTCAGTAACGTCACCAATACAGGAGCAACTTGACTTTAGCCCAGGTAAGTGTAACAGCCTTGCGGTCCGTTTTGGTATCACCACCCTCTCTGAATTACTGACTGATGTGTCTTCACCGAGACACCTCCCATTGCCATAAACATGCTGCAGGATCATCGACAGAGCCCACTCAACACAGAGTCCGGTATGCCGGAAACCAGAAACTCGATCTTACCCGCACAATCCTTTCCCCTTTCCCTGCACCGGCTCCATTTCCTCCACCATCGCTCAGGCCCCGCACATGGATCCAACTACCGTCAAGCCATACACTTCCGGTAACGACCAACTGTCGCAATGAACAGGCGGCCTGCCGTAAATCTGGCCAGGCGTACGGGTAACCATGGGAACAGGCTGACAGCTTGGTCACTTCAAACGACCCAGATGTGCTGCAGGAAAAGGTTATACTGTGACACGCTACAAGAATAATCTCTTCAGATCTCTTATGAATGTGAAGCAGGTAGAATGCATATAGCAAGCAAGTGAGCTTTGTAATTTAAAAACATTTTAAATATTTTTAAATGAAGAAATGTGTCAAATTAGGTTATATTTTATAATTTAGGTTCTGAAAATCGGACTGTTTCAACTCATTGGACAAGATTTGACTGTTATGTGTAATATTGGCTATAATATTTGATGTTTGTTTTAAAGTTGCAAACGTACTTGTTAAAAATGACAAAAGAATAATAAAGATATTTGCAGTAAATATATTTTGCATAACTATGAAGACCTACTTGAACAAAACAAATGTAGGAAAGTAACTGTTTGGAAAATTGCAATTTGAGACGTTTTTAGATCAATCAATTCAGAGATACTGTGACACACCTCTAGAACACGTGGAACCTGAACATAACCTCGAGATAGGGACATTCTCACTGCACCATTTGAGTCCCTCAAAATGCAGTTGTATATATTTAATCTGTTCAAAGATATATTACACACCTAAGGAGTAAGTAGGACTTGAAGCCAGACTTCCTGGTACAGAAGTAGGGTGTATTATCATTACATGACAAGAGCCTTTCAAAATGTAGAACAAATAAAATTACAGCACAGGAACAGGTCCTTCGGCACTCCAAGCCTGCACCGATCCAGATCCTCTATCTAAACCTGTCATCAATTTTCTAAGGTTCGGTATCTCTCTGCTCCTTGCCCATTCATGAAAGATCCCTGCCCATTAATGAAAGAAGTTGTACCCTTAGTATACTGGCTAGCTTATCATGTGAACTGTACCTATGCTGTCAATGCCTTGTGTGCAGTCATTAAAAACATTTCACTTGAAACATGGTGTCAAAATAGTGTGCCTGAAAATATGTGGATTTTCAAAGCTGCAAGAGAACCAGGAACTAAAAGGAACAGAAAGGAAGATTTTTTAAAAAATAAGGCCACACATTTTTCACTTCATGCTGCTGTGGAAATGAAAAGAGATATGAAACAGAATTAGTTTTATTTTCCACAACTTGAGTGGCAAAGCCATGAATTAGCTACAAACTTAATTTTGAGCAATTAAGAGTAACAATCCAGCTGTCGATACTAAAGAAAGTGTGGTACCAGCTGTTTGTGGCTTAAATCTCTAAGGAGGAGAAATGCCACATAGAAGAAATTTTTCAAATTTTGAAGACAGCAGCAGTATCTATTCAACAACCGAGCTCGATGGAGAGGAAGACTATTAATCAGCGTATGATTACACTGATACATCTCATGGAATCCTGAGAACTTAGACAACTGGAAGATGACCTCCTTAGATCTGTGCGAAATAGGTTACGCAAGGTGCTGATCCAAAATAAAGCCCACAGTGGTGAGCTTGAGGCTGCATGGTTATAAGATACTCATCCCAAAAGAACAAATAAAGCTGAGAGCCCAATAGGATGGGAAGAATAAAGATCCACACAATAGATTTTCAGCAAAATTCACCAATCTCAATTGAAGCAAGTCTAAAGCTTGGACAAGTAACTCTGATGTGCTGGTGGTTCATGATAATTTATCTATTGCTGGAGTCTAACTACTTGTCATAAATAGTAATTCTATTAGGTATGGAAACTGGTCCATGCTTTCTCTCAATCTTGGTCTAAAACAAAAGGTAAATTGGAAAAAAATACAAAGAACTGTGAATGCTGAAAATCAGAAACAAAAACAGAAATTGCTGGGAAAACCTAGCAGATCTAGCAGCATCTGTGAAGAGAAAGCAAATGTAATGTTTCAGTTCGCTAACCCTTCTTCAGAGAAGAAATTAGGACTTTAAAAAAATCTTTGACTTCTCTGATGATTCTAAGAGTAGCAGGGCTTTATTTCCAGTGTGCCACTCCAGTGAGATGTAATAATACCCAGAGAGAGGACTTTTGTCTTTCTTGTGAACATTTTAATAAATAGCTGGGAGAGAAAAAGTGACAGTGGAGCATGACCGCAATCCACTTGAAAGATGAGTTGACAACCTGAACTGTCATCTTGTACAAAAGAAACAGTCATTTTCCTCAAGGAATGAGAAAAAAGATGCTGAAGTGCATCTATGCAAACTATCAAGTAATTGACTCAAATCTGAGGAATGCTAGAGAATGGTTGTACTGCCTAAACATGAGCAATAAGACTGAAAGACCACATCAGCCAGTGCAATGACACATAACAAGCTATGATGGCTAAAAATGTGTTATGATATGTGACATTGCAGTCAGACCATGGATGAAGTTTGAAATAGACCATTTATTGTACAAATTGATTATCTTATCTCCGTTGACTACTGTGCTGATGATTAGGAAATAGTCCAGCTAACTTCAAAAACTCCCAGTGAGATTGTAGCATACTTAAAAGCATACTTCAGTCATTAAGACTTTCCAGACATCAAGATAATTGATAACTAATTATTCATGAGTGAAGAACTCAGCCACTTCACAATAGATTGGGATGTTCAACACTACTTCATCTCCAGATTATCTCCAGTCAAATGGAAAGGCTGAGGCATCAGAGAAAATCACCAAGATGATCATAAAGAAAGCAAGTAGTTGTAGCTCCCTTTGTTCTTAGAGTTTCCTATCTACTATTTTCCAGCTTGTCCTGCAAGAAAAATTGGAATTGCTTAGTGTCACCCCGTGAACGGGGACTAAAGAAGTCCAAAGCAGTGTATCATGTTGAGTAGCAATGTGTGTATCCAAGAGAAGTCTCTGCATGGAAGCAAATTCTTCATTGTGAAGAATAAAAACAAAGTGAAATTCATTCAAGTGCAATCAAGAATTATATCTTAAATCACCTCTGGAATTCCCAAAGAGCTTTTCAGCTTATGAAAGTGTGTTTGAAGAGTTGTTTTATAGGAAACACAAATTTGAGATCCCATAAGTGGCAATAAGGTAAACGATTGGATAATTTGTTTTGGCAATGTTGGTTAAGAGATAAACATTGAAGCAAAGGAAAGTCATGTTGGGGAAAATGCATGATGTTACAAGGACATATTCAAAATAAGAAAATTGGCATGATAGGTGTTATCATGTTCAGCCACCTTTTGACGAAAATATTCCTCTTTGTCCTAAATTGTTCACCTCACAGCAATCTTAAGAATTTAGCACCATATAGCACCTTTTTTTAATATCGATACATAGAATGAAAGGTTATATTTTTAGGCTAAGGGGTGGTAATTTAAAAACAGAGATGATGGACAGTTATTTATTTCAAAGGGTCGTGAATCTATCGAATTCAATGTCCCAGTGTGCGATGGATGTCAGGACACTGTATAGATCAATTTTTAATTTGTAATGGATCAAAAGGATTATGGGAAGCATGCAGGAAATTTGAGTTGAGGCCGAGATGAGGTCAACCATAATTGTATTACATGGAGCAGTAATGAGGTCTGAATTGCCTACCCCTGTTCCTAGGTGTTATGCGGTTATGGGTTTTGGGTGTTGCTGGCTAGTCCAGCATTTCTTGCCCAATTCTGTGCCCGGGAATTGAGTGGTTTGCTAGGTCATTTAAGACAGCTGTTAAGAGTGAACCACATTGCTGAGGGTCTGGAGTCGCACGTCAGCATACTGTGGAAGAATGGTAAATTTCCTTCCCTAAAGGACTTTAGTGAATCAGATTGGTTGATATACAATTAACATCATTTTCCATGGTGCAATTAAAACCTATGTCTACAACATATTATCCCGGGATTTTGGGTAACTAGTAGTATCACCACGGTGCCTTGTCTCCCCACTGATATCATGACTGCTGCTCTAAAATTATTATTTTCCTGCAACCTCTCAATATTTTTTCCCAGTTATTCATGAGATATTGGAATCACTGGCAAGACCAATTGTTTATTCCGAATTACCTTTAGGAAGGTAGTGGTGAACTGCCTTCTTGAACCTCCTTGTGAAGTGGGTACTCTCAGTGTTGTTAAGAAGGGAATTCTGAGATTTTGATTCTTTGATATTGAAGAAACAGCAATATATTTGTGAGCCAGAATGGTATACAGTGTGTTCTTGTTTAATGTGACCGTTGCATTTGTCACAACGTTGGTCTTTTTACAAGGTTTCCATGCCCTTAAGTTTTTTCCAGAGAGGGGGTAATTGGCTAGGCTCTAACTAGGCTAGGTTTGAAAGGTTTATTGAGGCCCTTTTTGTTTACCTCTAACAGATAATGCCTCTGGCCTAAGACTTTCTTGTCTTAAAAGAAAACGGTAAGTCAAAGGGGAATGTAGCTAGCCTTCGTTTAGATTAGAGGTTTTGATTCAGTTCAGCAGCAGTGTGTGTGAAGAAAGGCTGCTGGTTCTTTCCCTCCTTCTGCCCTTCTGACTTTGTAACCTAAAAGCTTTTTGTGTCATGTTTACTCTTTGTGCTAAGGGGTCTGTTTATGGGGATTGTTGCGTGTATTTTCAGAACAGCATCATTAAGTCGGGATAGTCAGTCGAGTTTTTGGATAGGATAAGTTATCCGATATTCTATTTTCTGTTCTTTGTGTTTCATTCTGAAACTTTGTAAATAAAGTGTTTGTTTAAAACTTGGCGGTTGAGTCAGCTAATTCACTCCGGGAATATCCAATATACACTTACCTAAATAAATAACAAAGTTACGGTTTCAGCTTCCTGCTTAAAATGGTTTGAGGGGTCAGGTCTGATCCATAACACATTCTTCTGCACCCTCCTGTTTTGAAAAATTGTGCTATGGAAAACCGCTAAAGAAAATCGTGCTGTAGAAGATCGCTATGGAAAATCGCTGTACCTGTTCAGTAGAAAGTTTGCATTATCCAAACAGTGTCCACAATTCGTCAGTTGCACTATAGCCAATTCACATTGGACAAAACATGCATTATGATGGGAGGGGAACTTGTTGGTATTGGTACTCCTATGTACCTCCTATCCTAGGTTAATAGGAAGTAGAAGTTTCTTCTTTAGAGTTGTTGTCAAAGAAATCTGGATAAGTTCCTGAGGTAAGTGTAACATATTAACCGTACAAACATGGTGTGAAGCTAATGAAAGAAGTTAATGTTTAAGGTGGTGGATGGGATGCCAATTCAATGAATGTTTGTTCTGAATGGTGGAGACCTCTTTGAAAGCATTTGGAGCTGCACTCATCCAGACAAGTGCAGAACATTACAACATGCAGATGAATTATGTCTTGTAGATGGAAGAGACAATACTGATGCATTTCCATCCTTATTCATAAATACTAGGTAGATCATCCATCTTCTCCTCAGGTCTCTGACATCACAGATGAAAATCTATTGCTAATTTCATTCATTCCACGTGATATCACAGAATGACTGGAGGCATTGTATGCTATAAGGGCTACGGTGCCTGACAACATTCTGACAATAGTTCTCCGTACAGTGACATTGCTGGCATTTACCTGACAAAATAAGTAATTGCTTAGGTAAGACCTAGCCAGATAATGCAGCACAGATCCAATCCAAGCTAATTATTGCCTTATTGTCCTCCTCTCAACTATCAGCACATTGCAGGGAATAAGTTGTTGACAGTGCTATCAAGAGACACTTAGCTTTAACCTGCTTACTAATACTCTGTTTAGATTTCACAAAAGCCACTTGGCACCTGACCTCATTACAACCTTGGTCCAAACATACACAAAAGAACTGTGTTCCAGAGGTGAGGTGAGAATGATTGTCCTGGACTCCGTGCAGCATTTGACTCTGGCTGGAAGAACTAGACTCAATGGGAATTATAGGAAGATCACTCCACCAGTTGGAAAAATTGTTAGATGTATATCATTTCATTTCCAGGACATCACTGCATTAATTCCTCAGAGTTGTTCCCTAGGGACAGCCATCTTAAGCTGCTACATTGGTGTCCTTCCCTCCATCTTAAGGTCAGAAGTAGGGATGCCTCAAGGACTGAAGCAGTCCATAACTATGAGCAGGGCTTCCTGGACAAGATGCAGGCTTGGGCTGATTAGATGGAAGTAGCATTCACAGTATTAAAGTCCCAGGTAATGACTAAGAATTCTCTAAGAAGAAAACCTAATCATCTTCCAAAACATTCAATGGCAACATCATTGCTGAATCTCCAACAATCAATATCCCTGTGCTACTACTGTTCAGAAACTATAGTGGACGAATCATACAGATATTATGGCTACAATGTCAAATACTGGGAATTCTGAGGTAAAAACTTTCTGATCGTCCAATGCTTTATTATCTACCAAGTCTGGATTGAATACTCCCCACATGGAGGGGTGCAGCTCCAACACCATTCAAGAAACTGGACACTATCCAAGACACAGTAGTCTACGTGATTGTCTCCACTTCCACAAGCATTCACTCCCCCCAACTAATGATACACAGGAGCAGCAGTGTGGACCGTGTACAAGATGCTCTGCAGAAATTTACCAATGTTCCTGAGACAGAGCCTTCTAAAACCATGACCATTTCCACCTAGAAGGACAAAGTCATTAGATATATGGGAACACCTGCATGATCTTATCCAAGTTAGTCAACATTGTGACTTGAAAAAATATTGCCATTCCTTAAGTATCATTTGGTCAAAATCCTGGAACTTTCCCTAATTGTATTATAGTATACTATTATGGACCAGTCCAAACTCCTCAAAATAAATTAAGAAGATACTCTAGACCCTAACATTTTCTTATTTTAAAGGCAAGTGCCAGTCATTGCATTCCAAATACAATTTTATTGATCAAACTACCAGTCTTGAATCAAAACACATTTTATTCATAAACTACAGTTAAAATGCAATGAAAAAAAGAAATTGGAATAATAACTATTGGAAATCTTAACAGAACAATAAATTATTTAACTTCTAAACAGTAACTGTTCCAATACAGTAATATCCCATAAACACACCTTTGGCAAAGGCAAATTCAGTAAAATAGATTGTCTCATATGCAATTCTCCAGTCCAGGAGGAAAAAAATCAAGAGAAAACTCAGAGTGTGATATACTGCAGCTTCCAAACTCAGCTTCAAGAACCCAGCAACCATTACTGAAAAACTAAAATTAAAATTCTTGGTTCTGTGGGAGCTTGGCTCCATCCATTCAGGCTACTTCTATTATTCCAACTTTAAAAAAACTCCAAGGCCTCACTAGCTGTTCACCTTACTGGATTCAAATAGACAGCTTAATCCCTCTGTCATCAAACTTCTTATAAAAAAAAGATAAAATACACCCCTTAAAGCCATTGTATTGTTACAGTACTGACACCAAAGGGACAGCAGAGGTTCAAGAAGATAGTTCATCACCATCTTCTAAAGGGCAACAAGAAATGCAAAATAAATGCTTCCCTTGCCAGCAACACCCACATCACGTAAGTGAATAAAACAAAACATTTCTATGGTAGACTTGTAAGATATGCAAAAGATTGGCAATAGTCTAACTACCAAATTTCATCTAGAATAGAATGGAAATTGGGTGATCACTATACCAGACACTGATCTACAAGGCCAATGTGGTCAATGTGAAAATCTAGCTTATTAATAGCGAGATTGCACACAATAAAATAATTCTATTAGTTTTAAAATAGTGATGGAAAAGGATAGACCAGATCTAAAAGTTAATGTTCTAAATTGGCAGAAGGCTAATTTTGACAGTATCAGGCAAAACATTTCAAAAACTGATTGGGGCCAGATGTTCTCAGGTAAAGGGACGGCTGGAGAATGAGAAGCCTTCAGCAATTGGATAACGTGAGTCCAGAAACAGTATATTCCTGTTAAGGTGAAAGGAAATGCCGGATGATGAAAGAAATTGAGGTTTTGTTTAAGAAAAAGAAGGGAGCATATGTTAGGTGTATACAAGAGAGGTCAAGTGAATCCTTAGAAGAGTATAAAGGCAATAGGAGTATACTTAAAAGGGAAATCAGGAAGACAAAAAGGGGACATGAAATAACTTTGGCAAATAGAGTTAGGGAAAATCCAAAAGGATTTTACAAATACATTAAGGACAAAAGAGGAACTAGGGAGAGAATATGTCCCCTCAAAGATCAGCAAGGCAGCCTTTGTGAGAAGCCACAGGAGATGAAAGAGGTACTAAATGAGTATTTTGCATCAGTATTTACTGAGCAGAAGGACATGAAGATATAGAATGTAGTGAAATAGATGGTGACTTCTTGAAAAATGTCCATATTACAGAGGAGGAGGTGCAGGATGTCTTGAAACACATAAAGGTGGATAAATCCCCCGGACCTGGTCAGGTGCACCCTAGAACACTGTGTGAAGCTAGGGAAGTGATTGCTGCGCCCCTTGCTGAGATATTTATATCATCGATAGACACAGGTACGGTGCCAGGAGACTGAAGGTTGGCTAACGTGGTACCACTATTTAAGAAAGGTGGTAAAGACAAACCAGGGAACTATAGACCAGTGAGCCAGATGTTGTTGTTTGGCACGTTGTTGGAGGGAAGCCTGAGGGACAGGGTTTACACGTGTTTGGAAAGGCAAGAACTGATTAGGGATAGTCAACATGGCTTTGTGCATGGGAAATCATGTCTGACAAACTTGATTGAGTTTTTTGAAGAAGTAACAATGAGGATTGATGAGGGCAGAGCAGTGGACGTGAGCTATATGCACTTCAGTAAGGTGTTTGACAAGGTTCCCCATGGGAGACTGGTTAGCAAGGTTTGATCTCATGAAATGCAGGGAGAACTAGCCATTTGGATACAGAACTGGCTCAAAGGTAGAAGACAGAGGGTGATCGTTTTACAGACTGGCCTGTGACCAGTGGAGTGTCATAAGGATCAGTGCTGGATCCAGTATTTTTCATCATTTATATAAATGATTTGGATGTGAACATAGGAAGTATAGTTCGTAAGTTTGCAGATGACACCAAAATTGGAGGTGTAGTGGACAGCGAAGAAGGTTTACTCACAGAACAACAGGATATTGATCAGATGGGCCAATGGGCTGAGGAGTGGCAGATGGAGTTTAATTTAGATAAATGCGAGGCGCTGCATTTTGGGAAAGCAAATCTTAGCAGGACTTATACACTTAATGGTAGGGTCCTAGGGAGTGTTGTTAAACAAAGAAGTGCAGGTTCATAGCTCCTTGAAAGTAGAGCCACAGGTAGATAGGATAGTGTAGAAGGTGTGTAGTATGCTTTCCTTTATTGGTCAGACCATTGAGTATAGGAGTTGGAAGGTCGTGTTGCATCTGTACAGAACGTTGGTTAACCACTGTTGGACTATTGCGTGCAATTCTGGTCTCCTTCTTATCGGAAAGATGTTGTGAAACTTGAAATAGTTCAGAAAAGATTTACAAGGACGATGCCAGGGTTCTAGGATTTCAGCTATAGGGAGAGGCTGAATAGGTTGGGACTATTTTCCCTGCAGCATCGGAGGCTGAGTGGTGACCTTATAGCGATTTATAAAATCAAGAGGGGCATGGATAGAATAAATAGACAAAGTCTTTTACCTGGGATGGGGGAGTCCACTACTAGAGGACATAGGTTTAGGTGAGAGGGAAATGATATAAAAGGGACCTCAGGGCAACTTTTTCACACTGAGGGTATTATGTGTAAGGAAGTGGTCGAGGCTGGTACAATTGTAACATTTAAAGGCATCTGGATGGGTAGATGAATAGGAATGGTTTAGAAGGATATGGGTCAAGTGCTGGCAAATGGGACTAGATTAGGTTGGGATAACTGGTTGGCATGGACGAGTTGGACCAATGGGTCTGTTTCTGTGCTGTGCATCTCTATGTCTCTGTGACATTCAAATGGATGGACTGAGTTCTTTCAGGCTTCCCCAAATAGTAATCACCTAACATGACACATAACTGAAGAGAAAGAAACCAGCTTGCAAAGAATAGCAATTAATGACTTAACCTTGGATAGATTATTTAGCAGGTCAGTTCATGTAGTGCATTGTTGTGAATTATTTAACAGACAATACAAATAGACAATAGGTGCAGGAGTAGGCCATTCTGCCCTTCAAGCCTGCACTACCATTCAATATGATCATGACTGATCATTCTTAATCAGTATCCTGTTCCTGCCTTATCTCCGTAACCCTTGATTCCACTATCCTTCAGAGCTCTATCCAACTCTTTCTTAAATAAATCCAGAGACTTGGCCTCCACTGCCCTCTGGGGCAGAGCATTCCACACAGCCACCACTCCCTGGGTGAAGAAGTTTCTCCTCATCTCTGTTCTAAATGGTCTATCCCGTATTTTTAAGCTGTGTCCTCTGGTTCGGCACTCACCCGTCAGCGGAAACATGTTTCCTGCCTCCAGAGTGTCCAATCCTTTAATAATCGTATATGTCTCAATCAGATCCCCTCTCAGTCTTCTAAACTCAAGGGTATACAAGCCCAGTCGCTCCAGTCTTTCAGCGTAAGGTAGTCCCGCCATTCCAGGAATTGACCTCGTGAACCTACGCTGCACTCCCTCAATAGCCAGAATGTCTTTCTTCAAATTTGGAGACCAGAACTGCACACAGTACTCCAGGTGTGGTCTCACCAGGGCCCTGTACAGCTGCAGAAGAACATCTTTGCTTCTATACTCAATCCCTCTTGTTATGAAGGCCAGCATGCTATTAGCCTTCTTCACCAACTGCTGTACCTGCATGCTTACCTTCATTGACTGGTGTTCAAGAACGCCCAGATCTCTTTGTACTGCCCCTTCACCTAAATTGATTCCATTTAGGTAGTAATCTGCCTTCCTGTTCTTGCCACCAAAGTGGATAACCAAACATTTATCCACATTAAACTGCATCTGCCATGCATCTGACCACTCACCTAACCTGTCCAGGTCACCCTGTAATCTCCTAACATCCTCCTTACATTTCACCCTGCCATCCAGCTTAGTATCATCAGCAAATTTGCTAATGTTATTACTAATACCATCTTCTATATCATTAATATATATTACAAAAAGCTGTGATCCCAGCACTGATCCCTGCGGTACCCCACTGGTCACCGCCTGCCATTCTGAAATGGAGCCGTTTATCACTACGTTTTGTTTCCTGTTAGCCAACCAACTTTCAATCCAAGTGAGTACTTTGCCCTCAATACCATGTGCCCTAATTTTGCTCACTAACCTCCTATTTGGGACTTTATCAAAAGCTTTCTGAAAGTCCAGGTACACTACATCTACTGGATCTCCCTCGTCCATCTTCAGAGTTACATCCTCAAAAAATTCCAGAAGATTAGTCAAGCATGATTTCCCCTTCATAAATCCATGCTGACTCTGAGCTATCCTATTACTACTATCCAGATGTTTCGTAATTTCATCCTTTATAATAGACTCCAGCATCTTTCCCACCACTGATGTCAGACTAACTGGTGTATAATGTCCTGCCTTCTCTCTCCCACCTTTCTTAAAAAGTGGTACAACATTAGCCACCCTCCAATCTGCAGTAACTGATCCCGAATCTATCGAACTCTGGAAAATAATCACCAACGCATGCACGATTTCTTGAGCCACCTCCTTCAGTACCCTGGGATGTAGACCATCAGGCCCTGGGGACTTATCAACCTTCAGACCTAACAGTCTCTCCAATACCAATTCCTGGCAAACATAAATTCCCTTAAGTTCAGGTCCTTCGGCCACTGTTACCTCAGGGAGATTACTTGTGTCTTCCCCAGTGAACATAGCTCTGAAGTACCAATTCAATTCTTCTGCCATTTCTTTGTTCCCTGTAATATATTCCCCTGTTTCTGTCTTCAAGGACCCAATTTTAGTCTTAACCACTTTTTTGCCTTTCACATACCTAAAAAAGCTTTTACTATCCTCCTTTATATTTTTAGCCAGTTTACCTTCGTATCTCATTTTTTCTCTGCATATTTCCTTCTTAGTAATCCTCTGTTGTTCTTTAAAACCTTCCCAGTCCTCTGTTTTCCCACTTATCTTTGCTATGTTATACTTTTTCTCTTTTAACTTTATATGTTTCTTAACTTCCCTTGTCAGCCACGGCCCACCCATGCCTCCTCCTAGGATCTTTCTTCCTTTTTGGAATGAACTGATCCTGCATCTACTGCATTATACACAGAAATATCTGCCATTGTTCCTCCACTGTCATCCCTGCTAAGGTATTGCACCATTGAACTTTGGCCAGCTCCTCCCTCATAGCTCCATAGTTCCCTTTATTCAACAGAAATATTGTCACTTCTGATTGTACCCTCTCTCTCTCAAATTGCAGATTGAAGCTTATTGTATTATGGTCACTACTTCCCAATGGCTCCTTCACTTCGAGGTCCCTGATCAATTCTGGTTCGTTGCACAATACCAGATCCAGAATTGCCTTCTCCCTGGTTGGCTCCAGCACCAGCTGTTCTAAGAATCCATCTCAGAGGCACTCCACAAAGTCTCTTTCTAGAGGTCCAATACCATCCTGATTCTCCCAGCCTACCTGCATGTTGAAATCCCCCATAACAACTGTAATAACATCTTTGCGACAGGCCAATTTCAGCTCCTGATTCAACTTCATCCGACATCGAAACTACTGTTTGGGGGCCTGTAGATAACACCCAAGAGGGTCTTTTTACCCTTAGAATTTCTCAGCTGTATCCAGACTGACTCTACATCCCCTGCGCAAGGGACTGAATATCATCCCTTACCAATGTGGAATTATAAGCTTCTGAGCTGTCTTTGCTATGCCTAAGGCAAGATAGTCCTGGATCCTTGCTACCAAGGATGATTGCTACCAAGGCAGGAAATCTACCCTTCACTGTAATAATTCCTTTTGGGATATAAATGGACACTAGATTCTAGCTGCAATACTTTCTTTCTTAGTGACATTTTTTGTCCTTTCAATTATTGCAGTGTCTGATAATGTGTTAATGTTTGCCATTATAACAGACTTGCTTGCTGAAAATGTAATTATATTACCTCATATTAAAATTTTTAGTTTGCACATGTAACTTCCCGAATGCAAAATCCTTTGTTAAATACATTGATACAATTGACCTTTATGCTCAAACTGTAAGTAATTAATTGGACTACATTTATTAAGGAATCCACACATCATGGTAACTTAGATTTATCAATGTGATGAAGAGAAACCTGAGGAAAAAATTCCATGACACGTAAAGACCTTTTATTTTAGTCATTTCAGGTTGGTAGCTATACTATAGGAGTTATATTATAGCTAGCTTTCTCACAAGGCAAACTGTTCCAGTGCATTTCTTAAGGAATCTGCATATCACAAGAACACAGATTGTACTGATATGATGAAGAGAAACCTGAGGAAAAACATCCATGGTACTTAAAGGCATTTTATTTTAGTCATTTCAGGCTGGTAGATATATTATATGAGTTATGATATAACTAGATTTCCCACTAGCTAAGCTGTTCCAGTGCATCTATAATCCTAGCATCTATCTTACAGTGTGAAAAATTGCTCAGGTATTTTCTACCTACAAATAAGAGGATAAACTCAAACAAAAAACACCTTATCAGTCAATTTCCAATCACCAGCAGAGTTTGTGAAAATAGGAACAAGCTTATTCAAACCTTTAAACTGGTAAATCTGTCAAATAAATTATGATGATTGGTTCCATAACTCCAGATATGCCTTTCATCTGTATGCATCACCTAACTCATATCTGCTGATCTCAATCTTGACAATTTCAATTGAGCCGACATCCACAACCTTTTGGAGGACAGAAATCCAAATTCCTGTCAGTTTTGTCCAAAGAAAGCTTCCTGATTTTGCTCCTTAATGACGAACCCTAATTCAAATGTGGTTGTTGCTTTTAGAATGTCGGAATAGAATTTGAACATTAGAAACATTGTGTAACAATTAGAGCCAGGCCAATTAGGAGTGAAATTACGAAGTACTTCTTACACACACAGTATACTTGGAACTCACCTTGTTCACAATGAACTACATAAGTTAAAAATTAGCTGCAGCATATCACACCTGTAAACACGTGATAACTTTGAAGTTTTAATTATTAACTACTTATTTGTACTGGATGAAATTGCAAATTCTGACAATTGTCCCTTGATTCTGTGTCTTAAACGTTTAAACATTTAATTTTAATTATATAGAGATGTATATGGTTGTCTTATTACATAGTGACAGCATCTCTGTCTCTGAACCTAAGATAATCAAGGAAGGTGCACTCATAATGTTGACACAGAAGTTGAGTTTTAACTTGTAAAACCTTCCAATAGATACTCATGGCTGGTTGTAAGAGCAGGAGAGATTCCTGGTGAGCCACGTGATTGAACCATATATCTTGAAATGCATGTTGGCACAACAACTTGCTTTCCTAGAGGGTCAGTTGGCTCAGTTGTCTGGATGATCGGTGTGGATCAGATTGGTGCCAGCAGAATGAATTTGATCCCTGTTCTGCCTGGGATGGACTCAGGGCCTCTTTCCATGTCCTAGCTGCGTGTGACTGCGTGTATTGGATCTGTCTTCAGGTACAGAACTGAACTACAAAAAGAAATGTATGCATTGTAGTTTAAGAATCACAAGGTAAATTATGTCTTTTTTTTGTCATCTGTCTCTAATAAAAAAATGACTTATGAGGCAGTAATTTGATGCCATATGCCTTCAAGTCCTACATCAGTAACGTTTCTGTTAAATTTTAGCCTACATCATTTTGCCTTTACCTCACTCATCGTGTCTGCAGAGTAATAAGAAAATTAAACAAAGTCAAAGAACGCCACTTAAAAATAACTGTTCTGTAGGTCCACTGATTTTAAAATAGTAATTCAGAGTCAGGATTTTGCCTATTTTCATAAACAGATAAAACTTCATTTATGATGTTATTAAAACTGTTTGATCGAATTTCTTTTTGTGTAACTCACTGCCAGGTATCTTTTTTCACATGTAATTAACTACCAGATGTCTATTGCTTTATATGCACCTAACCACCAGCTGTTATCCTTTACATAATTTACTACTAAACTTTATGTTATCATTTTTGTTCTTTTAAAGAGTCACTTCTATGTTATGAAATGAATAAACTATCCTGATTAGATGCAACATTGTGGATACACAATATAACCTTAACAGAAACTAAGAACACAATGACTTTGACCTTGATGCTAAGATATGAAAATGATAAAAAAATGTAGAATCAATTATTCCAAAAGGAAACAAGATTTGTAAAGATTACATGATGCAATTCCAACACCTGAACACAATACAATATTTTATCTACAGTAACAAACAATCAAACTCAAAATATGAGACTAATAATGAAAAAAAGTTAAGTTGTTCTAATGACTCTTCTCCAGGGACAAGATGTAGAAAGTGAATGTAAGGATTATTTACTGATGATAAGATCAAGCTCAATTGCAATCCGCTGATAGTTGAATGGCCTGTTAGCACACAATCTGACCTCATACATGAAGAATAGAGAAAAAAGAAAGCTGATAAAAATAATGAACAATCAAGCAAGAAGAAAGGGGTTTAAAAAGACTAACATTTATGTAATATATTTTCACATTCCAGTAGCTGAAGGCCCAAACCTGTAATTATTACAACTTGTGTGAAACAGTTGATTGTAACCTATCAATTGAAGACTCAGAGTTCGTGGCACAATGGTAGTGTCCAAACCTCTGGGCTAGAAGATCTAGGTTCAAGCCCAGTCTGCTATTAGATGTCTGGGTATGTTGATTAACAAATATGTTTTTTAATTTACTAAAGTGCATCAAAGCAGACAGTAAGAACAGACTCTATCCAATGCAGAATTTTAGAATTATACATAAAATTCAATGTTGGTTTTAAATAATGAATACTTTTTAAGTGGTTGAACATTATCATCTGAATCAGCATTTTGGCCTTCAGTCTTAGATTTATCCCTTATCTGGGGAGCCAGGAAATTCCTGTACGGTTAGTCTATGCTTCTACCTTCTTTGATATGGTATTATCATGAATAAGAAGGCATAACTATCTGATGAGTATTAACAGCCTAAAGCAGGAATTTGAAAAATATAGTTTCATGCAAAGAGTTAATAGATTTTGAAACATAGCTAAGGTGGCCCAGTAAATTAAAGACCTGGACTAATGCTATACAGATTAAATTCAATTAATTGATTAAAAATATCCTTCTTGCTAACAACTTGGATTGTTCCAAAACTGAGATCAGTTAAGCAGTAGATTGATAGAGACATACTGAGCCCACCATTCTTTATGCTCATGTTCCAAACTCATCTATCACCATTTCTGGTATATCCTACTCCACAGACAGGGCAGATGCATCTAAGGTGTGGCACAATAGTGTACATTTGTTAGGAAGTTGCTCTGTGAAGATTCAACATTAACTCCTGATTCCATGAAATTTTAAGGCACCAAGTCAAACATGGATAAAGAAACCTTTTAATTGCCACCTATTGTGAAACGCGATGCTGAGCAGATGATCCAGCTATCTCAGCCTCACTATGATGGCACCAGGATTACAAATGAGAATCTGCTGATTTGATTCATTCCATGTGATATCGAGAAATGGCTAAAGGCAGTGGACATAGCAAAGGGTGTGGGCCTTGATAACATCACAGCTGTAATAATGAAACTTGTGTTCCAGAACAAATCATACTCTTAGCCAACTTATTCAAAGTAATTTACAATGTTGGTAACTAAGCAATAATATGGAACTAGTCATACTGTTAGCCAGCCTGTTCAAAGATATTTACGATGTTAGCAACTAAACAGCAATATGGAAAAATGCCCAGGGAATACCCTGTTTACAAAAAGCAAGTTAAATTCAATAGGACTAATTGTTTCCTTAACAAGTTTCTTTATCAAAGATGCTAAATGGTAGGAGAGGAGAAGTATATGTCAACGGGATATGCTTATAACAGAAAATTGATCAGCTCTGCTGAGACTAAAGCCATGCAAATAAGCATTGTGTGTGATTTTGTGTGTGTGTGTGTGCGTGTGTGTGTGTGTGTGTGTGGTGTAGCTGGTGGGATGATCTAAAGGGAGGACAGAATTCATGTCTGAAGTTGTTCAACTCAATAATGAGATATGAAGGTTGTAAAATGCCTAAGCAGAAAATGAATGGCAGAAAATTAGGATTGTCAGTGGAGCTTGCACTGTGCCGCATTTATGTGATTTGGAATCTTCGTTAATTTATATGGCTCCATACTTTGCGGAAAGGAAGAATAAGGACATACTCCACACCTATTTCACCTCAACAAATTTGGTGACAGCCATTCAATAATTTATTTCGCAGGGCAATTCCATGACTATATGAGTCTGCCTGATTTAAAATTTAATCAAAGCCAGGTTATTAACTGTTAGCAGTGTTAGTGGGTTCATCGTCCTTGGCAAGGTCTCTAGCATCAGAGTCAACTTGTCAACAGTTGGTTCTCTCCTATTAATATTTGATTTCCACTTGAATTTCTGTTTCTGCAAAATACCCTGAAGAGTACCAAGATGAAAAGCTTTAACAAAATGTAATTTTTCAGCTCTACTCTAGTCTGTCTTATAGTTTAATTACACTATAATGTGAGCACAAACCGATTCTCTTCGTATATACAGTATACCTAGTAAATGGGAGAGTTTTCTTGTAGACTAGTACATGTTGATTTATTCATTTCTTCTTCTTCTATGTTTAGATTTTAAAAATGTCTCTGAATAGAAAGAAATCTGCTGCTTTTGCTTACAATCTTCTGCTTGTCATTTTTAAAATTGCTCTAATAGTATTTTGTACTCCTGCAAAGTGTTAAGAACATTGTAACCACCGTGTGCAATCATTGCTCAGAATTTGTGTTAACTACTAATGACTTGCATACGACTCGAGACAATATCGTGATCTTGTTTTTTTTGTAATTGAGAGGACATATAATCTTGATCTTTTAAAATGCTCTGAAGAATGGTTAACTTGGATGTATTCAAATTTTTAAATTGGACTGAGTGTGCAGTTAGAGGATATGTTGAAAATCAATTATGCTTAACTCAGCTTTCAGATTGGACTACTTTTTGTCCAGAGGTGCTATACGAACGGATTTTTTTTGGGGGGGGGGCGGTGAGTCCAAGATGATCAAATACCAAATACTAATTTGGCCAATTAAATATTTTATCTTAATTAGAATACAATTATCCAACCCACTAGGTTTCTTTAATTTAACAATAGATTGATTGTGAAAGCAAGACTTACTTGGAAACGATGTACAGTTAACTAAACAATTTGAAAATTTTCAGGCCTGAAAAAGGAGCTGAGCTCCTAAAGCTTGCAATCTCAAATAAACCTGTTGGACCATAACCTGGTGTTGTTTGATTTTTGACTTTGAAATACAAAAGTATAAAAATCAATCTTTCTCATACCCCAACATATGCGCTTCCTTTCACTTCAGGAAAGAAAAGGGGGAGAAAACTGATTTCCTTTATGCATAGATTCATTTTGTGAAATGCTGGTTAGTTCTTGAAGCCAAAAAAAAAGATGTGGATTATTCAAATAGTTAGCAGTCTGGCATTCAGACACATAGAAAGAGGTGTCACCAAACACAAGAACTTATCTCTGGGATGTTTGCAAAAACTAAGTTCCCTAGGAAGCACAGGATCAACGATTCTTCTGGTTACTCTTCAACAAGACAACTCAATTTCGCACTGGATTCACTTTTATTTTTACAGTAACAGGAAAGTTAAGGTTGCTAATCACCAAATACCATAAGTAATATATAGCTAATGCAGAAACTGAAATATGAAATTTTAACCCAGGGAAGTGCTCTTTATTTAGCAAGATATGACTACCAAGAAATATATGAGGTAAAAACAATGACTGCAGATGCTGGAAACCAGATTCTGGATTAGTGGTGCTGGAAGAGCACAGCAGTTCAGGCAGCATCCAAGTAGCTTCGAAAGATGCTGCCTGAATTGCTGTGCTCTTCCAGCACCACTAATCCAGTACCAAGAAATATATTACAGTCTTTCATTGTCCTTTCATTGATCTCTAAACAAAATCCAGATATCCTTCAAATTCAAGTTCACAAAACATATTTAATATGAAATCATTACAAGAGTGGAGAAAAAAAGATTGGATTGAGGGAAAAAAGCTTTAAAACTTAATATGTTTATATTTCACATATTTAAAATATTCAACAATAAAAATCCCGAGAAATGAAGCTCTACAATGCTAAAGTAGTTAATTGACTGTAGTCAACAAACCTATTGTTAGAAAAATTCTGATGGCTAGTCTAGTCTTAATTAGATATGCAAACCTGAAATAGCTTCACAAAAAGCAGGCTCCTTACGTCAGTGGAGAGCAGCTTTAACTTTCTGTGGCGAATATCTACTGCACAAATTCATTTTTACGCCGTTCTACGTAGCTCACTGTTCAACTGGACAGACACTTTTTTTCAGAAAGATAACAGCATGATGTCTCTGTGACATCAAGTTTTGGATTTCCATGTTGAATCACATATTTATATTTGCCATTATTTGCTGAAACATTTACGCATCATTGAGATTTTGGTGAGAGGAGGGTGGGGGAGTGTAGGAACGATATTTTGCGCAATTGTTGTGATCATGGATTGAGGCACTGATTTTAATAGATTTAATACTTCCACTGAAACAACGTAAAAATTTCCATCCCAAAAATGCCCTTGATCATTGGCTAATAATATCTGCAAATACAAGCCTCTGTTCTGACCTGATCCTCTGTCGAAACCTGGTTAAATACGGTGTAGCAGTGACTCACAGCAGCCTCTCTGACTCTCGGGTAAAGATGGTGCGAATGAATGGGTCGCTTCAAGCTGAAGGTGCGCGCTCGCGTGTGCAGGCGCGCGCCCACGGGAACCAGCAGGTGAGCGAGGGCGCGCGTAGGCTGTCTTACAAAGTGGAGCTGGGAAAGGGCGTGGCTGATAGCATTGGCTGAGTCTCAGAGATGGAGCAGCGTACGGAGAGGTAGTGCTGAATCTGCTTGAATATATGAGCCGGCAGAAGCAGGAAAGGAAGGAGCAGGAAAACAGGGGACTGCATACCCAGGGAACAAAGGCAAAGGCAAAGAGCAGTCCGCTGGGGTATATACTGTCATCGATCTGAGACTTTTTTTTAAAGACTTTAATATATTTGATTGAGGTTTTTTTTAAAAGAGATTTTTCACTGAAAAGAGTTATCGAAAGGAATACAAAGCCATGAAGAGCGAGAAAAAGCCAACGCGGAAATGGCAGAAGCTGCCAGGGAGAAACACGTTCTGTTGCGATGGTAGGATCATGATGGCTCGACAGAAAGGAGTTTTTTACCTTACCGTCTTTCTCATCGTGGGAACCAGCGCGTTGTTTTTCGGCTTTGAGTGAGTAGCAATGACAAGAATGTAGAATTGTGTTTTGAGACAGATGCGAGGACTGTAAGGACCTGGACTTGTAAAACTGGCGAAAATCACATCTAAACAGAAAATCCTTGTGTTTGAGGGGCCATAAAGCTTTCGCGGCGCAGCTTGGATTTCTATTTAACACCCTTTTCTTTTGGCGTACAGCTTGCAACTGATTTTCATGAATTTTAAATCGTGGTGTGTGGAATTGAAACATCCTCTGTCCACTACTTTTGTTAGCCACCTGCCAAATCTTAGCTTTTTGAATGCAAGTCGCGATGTTTTGTAGAGGGGGGAAAAATCTCGCTATTATTTGTTTCAAGTTTGTGAGCTAATTATTCTCCATAAAATCTCACTTGTGAGCGCAGTGACCTTGACAACTATGGTGTCTTTTTTTAAACGTTTGGATCCTTTTTAGATTCTGCAGTTGTAATCATTTTGCAAATTGTTATTTTGGTCAACGAAATACACTGCTTCAAAGGTGACAGTTCCTGTGGATTGGGAATGGAGCCCAGCAGGACATCTCGAGTAAATGTCATCGTGGTGACGTTCGCGGTGAAATGATGCGTTTTAATTTGATTTCCTTCATGCTGTTGTATCTGGCTAATGTGAGCAAGCTAGCCTGCCGAATAATTGCATTTGCAGCGTTCAATTTAAGGTAGTTATCTTGGTTGGAATACTTTGTTTTAAAAAAAATTCCTCATCTTTTGTTCCCTTTAGTTTTTAAGATATTTTAAAAGTTTCAGAACTACTGTGGTAGCATGAACGATGGTGCCCTGACAAGTCCTCAATTTATTTTCCGCGTTTTATTCTAGTGAATCTCTAGGTAAAAAGTGGCTACCTTATTATTCCTGGCTGTAGAATAAGGAGTATTAGCCAGGTTTCTCTTTGGCTGCAGAGCAGTTTGTGGGAACTGTGTGCTGGGCTACCCTTGTCCTCCATTGACAAAGCAGGTATTTTTGTGTCATCTTGAAGATTTTGCCTTTTAATGCATTAGATGCTTGTTTATTCATTCAGAGGCTCACTGAAGATGTTACCTAGTATGGTGACGAAACGTCTGAAAGCGAACCTTCCAGCTCAGCGAGCAAACCTACATCCATGCTTGTTTATGTTTGGGGACTGTCTATTTTCTGCAAATCTACGTCTCTTTTTTAGGAAGGGGAGAAGGGTATAGACTTTAAAAAATGCTTGTGAATTCAGAAAATGCAATAGGGCCTTAGGTTGAACTAAATTACCAGATAGTTGTGTATGTAAATGCAAGTTATAAATTTCTTGCCTTTAGGTGTTTACTTAATTTCACAGCATTTGACTGTTTTCTAAACAGAAATCTTTGTATTGTAGGACACTAGAATTGCTTATTATAATGTTAACTGTTTTCAACAAATATATTACAAAATGTGTTCCAAACATTTTGACTTAAACTGTACTAACTTCAACTGATCTTAACAACATGTTCCATTTTCAGCTGACTCAACAGAATTGTATCAATCTTAGTATTGACAATAGACAACCATGTCAGGCATCTGGCCTGAGGGCACAATATTTATAATTGAAAATGACAGTGCTGTAGAGACACTCTTCTTCATGTGTTGTGCTTCATGTTTTTGAGGGTCATCAGTGCAGTTTTAATACATGGAATAGCCATTGTGATTAGAAATGCCTTGCCCTTTCATAGTATATTCAGCTTTTCAACCCTGATCTGCAATTCACTATGATCATGTCTCCTCTATTTGTTTTTAATTCCTATACCTTTTTTTTTGATGCCTTGCCTAACAAGATTCCATCATCTGCCTTCAAAAATATTAAATTACCCTATCTACATCACCTTCAGAGGTAGAGTTTCCAAGTTGTGCAATGTCCAAAACTTCTCAACTAATTCTTTCTAAATGGACTCACCAGAAATACAGCATGGTGTACAGTTTTTGGGGTGGTGTTAGTTCTTCTTTCTGTAGTCTCCATGTAGTCCCTTTGGTATTGCTATTCAGATTAATGTTGGTTAAGCTAATTTCCATTGGTATGTTTCCTTAAATACGCTTGTTTGTATCCGTAAACTGCACTTTAACAGGACATTGGTTAGGCCACTGTTGGAATATTGCATGCAATTCTGGTCTCCTTCCTACCAGAAAGATGTTGTGAAACTTGAAAGGGTTTAGAAAAGATTGACAAGGATATTGCCAGGGTTGGAGGATTTCAGCTATCGGGAGAGACTGAACAGGCTGGGGCTATTTTCCCTGGAGGCTGAGGGGTGACCTTTATAGAGGTTTACAAAACTGAGAGGCATGGATAGGGTAAATAGACAAAGTCGTTTCCCTGGGGTTGGGGAGTCCAGAACCAGAGGGCATAGGTTTAGGGTGAAAGGGGAAAGATATAAAAGAGACCTACGGGGCAACTTTTCAACATAGATGTTGGTATGTGTATGGAATGAGCTGCCAGAGGAAATGGTGGAGGCTGGTACAATTGCAACAATTAAGAGGCATTTGGGCGGGTATAGGAATAGGAAGGGTTTGGAGGGATATGGGCCGGGTGTTGGCAGGTGGGACTAGATTGGGTTGGCATGGATGGGTTGGACCGAAGGGTCTGTTTCCATGCTGTACATCTCTGACTCTATGACTCTAAGTTTGAAGTAACATTGTGACTGTTGATTAGTGTTTGATTCAGAAAGCTACATAGAATTGAGGCTGTATGTATAGGTAAAATAAACACAGGTTTGGTGTTCCACCTCTTTTAAGTTGTCTTGGAATGTTAATGAGACAGCTTGTGTATTTTGGAGCTCAAAAATTGTCCCAGAGCACAACTTCAAATTCTGTATTCAATGTTAACATTCTTCTTTACAATAAAAGTGCCAGATCCTGTCCTCCAACCTCTGTCTTCTGTGTTAGTCTCTGTTTTCTTATGTGGGGATCAAAAAGTGTGTTTCTGGAAAAGCATAGCCAGTCAGGCAGCATCTCAGGAGCAGGAGAGTTGACATTTTGAGCAAAAGCTCTTCATCAGGAATGTGGATCACCTGTCTGTACTGAGTTCTAATAGCATCCTGACCTCAAACTTATGAAATCCTCACCCTCCTTTTCAATTCATTCCAGATTGCTGTTGATTTCATGTAGCTGCTCTGTATAATAGTTTTAATATGTAGCTTCTCTTGTTTACACCCTACCTCTAGCCAATGTTGTATTGATTTAGTCTTCATGTGCTGCAGCTTTACTACCTCATACCAAAAGCCTTTTCAAAGCCATGAAATTTGACCGTAACATTTATTTTTGCATGTGTCATCTGATTTTCTGTAAAATATTTATTTCCCTGTTTTGGGAGCTGCTTTGTAAGTGTAAGTTGCCATTTTTTTTTTTGTCCTACTTCCCGATGCCATCTCTCTGGGTCCCATGAAATTACCTGTAACATAAGCATTTTGTTGCGATATCTCACAGCTCAAGAGAATAGGTAAACTGAGAAAATGAAACCTACTTACTCCAGAGTAGTTAGTGTGTTGAAAAGTTTTTAAAAAACCTTTTAAAAGCAGTGCAGCATATTAAAAATTTTTGTTCCTATCTATTTGCTTTACTGTTTCAGATTATAAGATGTTATTAATTCTGGGATCTAATTGGAATACAATTGAGTGCCTGAAGTGTGATAATTCACAAATTTGCATGTGCATAGAAGTTACGAACTGTGAAACAGCACATTTAGAAGATTTAATAATCCAATTTATTGGACCAGGTTTGCATAGAATATGTTGTCAACTCGGGGGATGTTTACACTGAGTTAAAGCTGGAGAATATAATTAGACTAAATGGGAAGTGATGAGGTATGTGAGAGATCTTGTGCTTTGTTAGGAATACTTGCACTAGAATTTCTAAGTTAGTCACTTTTTCCTTTAACCCATCACTTTTCTATGAATTTGTGTTCAGAGTTATTGCAATATTACACAATTTTTTCTTTGATAATCAAAGGACATAATGTGTGACATTGAATATTATTTGCAATAGAGAACAATGAGTGAGGGTCCAAATAATGGCCTGTAGAATATAGGTACAGAACTTTCTCTCATTGCACTCAGGTTTAGAGTGAACAAAGTACTAACTTGTAATCACTGACCAACGGTCATGTTGCTTTGAGACTTTTTTATTTGGGATGTGGGCATTCACACTGGTTGTTGCCAATCCCTAATTTACCCATGAACTGAATAGTTAAGAAATTTCAAGGATCATTCAGAGTAAGCCCCAGTACTATGGATTTAGTGTCACCAGCCAGGCAAGGGAAGGTTGGCAGAATTTATGCCTCTCAAAATAGAGGCATCCTGTCTCCAACTTCAAAATTACAAAAAAAACCTCCTTTTATGAGGAAGATGATTCTAACTGCAATTACATTTTGAGGCGAGGTATGCAGGGAGGGCTTAAAAGCCTACTTGAAATGCTGGTTCCCCCAGTCTGCATCTCCTAGCCCTCTGTTAGAGGTTGTTGTCTGAGCTGACTATCTGTGTGGTAGCCTTCCCCATGCATTTGTTCTCCCTTCTGATAATCACCCATGATTTTTTTTTCCCTGTCTCTGTCTACCCTAATGAGCCCCCTCAGAATTTTGAGTTTTAATGAGCTTGCCTCTTCTTGTCTTTTGAACTCCTTTTTATTTTGTCTCAACAAACATCCCTTTCATCCCAAGAATCATCTTTGGAACTGCCTGAGAACTGCCTCCAAGGTGAAGCATTTCATCCCCTTAAATGAGGTGACCAAACCTGTATCCAGATATAGTCTTGTCAGTACTATGTACAGTTGTCCTATATCTATGTTCAATCCCCTTGCAGTAATGGCTAACATTCCATTTGCCTTCTTAATTATTTGCTGTACCAGTATACAAATGTGGAGTTCTGTGGTGTCTCTATATTTAAATATTTTACATTTCTATTCTGATGAAAGTGAAAGACCTTGTATTTTCCCATATTATACAGGCACTCCATTTATCATTTTTTTTTTGTCCATTCACTTAAACTATCTATAACACTTCATTGTTTTTTATTGCATTCCCCTCAAACTTTCTGACCTATCTGTATTATCTGGAAATTTAGCTGCAATGCAGTCAAGTTCATCAAATAAAGATCCACAAGCCTAACCGTCCTGGCCAACCCATTGTCTCAGCCTGCTCCTGCCCCACTGAACTCATCTCTATCTACCTCGACAGTGTCCTATCCCCCCTAGTCCAGGAACTCCCCGCATACATTCGAGACACCACCCATGCCCTCCACCTCTTCCAAGACATCAGTTTCCCCGACCCCCCCCCCCCCCCCCCCCCCCCCCCCATCTTCACCATGGATATCCAATCCCTCTAAACCTCCATCTACCATGACCAGGGCCTCCAAGCCCTCTGTTTCTTCCTCTCCCGAAATCCCCAACAGTACCCTTCCACCGACACACTCATTCGTTTGGCCGAACTGGTCCTCACCCTTAACAATTTCTCCTTCAAATCCTCCCACTTCCTGCAGACCAAAGGGGTAGCCATGGACACTCGTATGGGCCCCAGCTATGCCTGTCTCTTTGTTGGCTACGTAGAACAGTCCATCTTCTGTAGTTACACTGGCACCACTCCCCGCCTCTTCCTCTGCTACATTGATGACTGCATTGGCACCACCTCGTGCTCCCGTGAGGAGGTTGAGCAATTCATCAACTTCACTAACACATTCCACCCTGACCTGAAATTTACTTGGACCATCTCTAACACCTCCCTCCCCTTCCTGGACACCTCCATCTCCATTAATGACGACTGACTTGACACCGACATTTTTTACAAACCCACCGACTCCCACAGCTACCTGGATTACACCTCTTCCCACCCTACCTCCTGCAAAAATGCCATCCTGTATTCCCAATTCCTCTGCCTCTGCCGTATCTGCTCCCAGGAGGACCAGTTCCACCACAGAACACACCAGATAGCCTCCTTCTTTAGAGACCGCAATTTCCCTTCCCACATGGTTAAAGATGCCCTCCAACGCATCTTGTCCACATCCCGCACCTCTGCCCTCAGGCCCCACCTGTCCAGTGTAACAAGGACAGAAACCCCTGGTGCTCACCTTCCACCCTACCAACCTTTGCATAAACTAAATCATTCGCCGACATTTCCGCCGCCTCCAAAAATACCCCATCATCAGGAATATATTTCCTTTCCCACCCCTTTCCACCTTCTGCAAAGACCGTTCCCTCCGTGACTACCTGGTCAGGTCCACGCCCCCCAGCAACCCACCCTCCCGTCCTAGCACCTTCCCCTGCCACCGCAGGAATCGCAAAACCTGTGCCCACACCTCCTCCCTCACCTCCATCCAAGGCCCCGAAGGAGCCTTCCACATCCATCAAAGTTTTACCTGCACATCCACCAATATCATTTATTGTATCTGTTGCTCCCAATGCGGTCTCCTCTACATTGGGGAGACTGGACGCCTCCTAGCAGAGCGCTTCAGGGAACATCTCTGGGACACCCGCACCAATCAACCACACTGCCCTGTGGCCCAACATTTCAACTCCCCTTCCCACTCAGCCGAGGACATGGAGGTCCTGGGCCTCCTTCACCGCCACTCCCTCACTACACGATGCCTGGAGGAAGAATGCCTCATCTTCCGCCTCGGAACACTTCAACCCCAGGGCATCAATGTGGACTTCATCAGTTTCCTCATTTCCCTTTTCCCCCACCTCACCCTAGTTCCAAACTTCCAGCTCAGCATTGTCCCCATGACTTGTCCTACCTGCCTATCTTCCTTTCCACCTATCCACTCCATCCTTCTCCCTGACCCATCACCTTCATCCCCTCCCCCACTCACCTATTGTACTCTATCCTACTTTTTCCCTATCCCCACCCTCCTCTCATTTATCTCTCTACCCTTCAGGCACTCTGCCTCTATTCCTGATGAAGGGCTTTTTCCCAAAATGTCGATTTTCCTGCTCCTCAGATGCTGCCTGGACGGCTGTGCTTTTCCAGCACCACTCTAATCCAGTCAAGTTCATCAGACCAGTCATTTAATATAGATTGTAAATAGTTGGGACCCTAACACTGACCCTTGTGGTACTCCATACTTGTCTGTAAACCTGAAACTGAGCCATTTATCCTGATTTTTGTATTCTGTTAGTTAGTCAGTCTTCTATATTTGATTATATTGCCCCAGACACTGGGCTATTATCTATGTCTATTAGTTTTCTTTTGTCTATTCTGTTAGTTACGTTTTCAGAGAATTCATCAAATGCCATTTCTCAATCGTAAAATCTTGTGTTTTATAATTGCAAGACATTTTGACTCAATTATTCAGTAATAAATGAGAGAAATTCAACAATGATGTTGGGTTAACTAGTTTATATTTTCCTGCTTCAAGTCACCCTTCATTCTTGAGTGGTGTTAGATTTGCAGTTTTTTTTAATTGCAAAAGAAGTTTTCTAGAATCGAGGTAATTTTTGGAAGTTTACAATGAATATATCCTCTACCTTTGCAATCACTCCGTTTTTTTAAGACTTGTCATTCTTTGGTCTCATTCGTTTCCCTAATACATTTTCTTTAATCATGGTTTTAAGTTTCTCATTTTGTTCCCTTGTTTAATCCTATTCTTGATGTTTTTGTCTATTCTAATGTGAGGAAAACAATAATTATTCAAATTCTCTGCTTTTGCATTGTTTCTCATTATTAATCTCCCAGTCACAATCCTCTAAAACGCCCACAGTTTAGTTAGATACTTGTATAAGTCCTCGATGTCTGGAACAATTGCTTCCTAGTTGACTGCCATATTCTAATTTGTTCTTTTTTGATTCATCTTTTTTGGTTTTTGAACTTTCCCCATCTTCTGACTTGTAATTTAGCTTGATGGCATTGCGTATCTTTTTCAATGTGACACTTCCCTAAACTAAACTAATTTAATTAGCAATGGATCATTCTCCGTCTTTCTTTCTCAACTGGAAGAAAAGGTCTCCTTACCCTAAGCTTTTGTACCTGATACCTGGTACCGTTCTGTTTAATCTCCTTTGCAGTCTCTTGGATTCCTTGCAATATACGTAAGGTGTGGTGACCAGAACCAGCCATAATACTCAAGTTGTCATGGAACCAGAGCTTTATATAGGTTCTGTATAATTTCCTACTTTGTACTTAATGGTTATATTATGTTTTATATCTCTCTGCCTGCACTCTCTCCCTCTTTGTCTCTCTCTTCCCTCTCTGTCTCGCGCTCTCTCTCTCTTCCCTCTCTGTCTCTCTGTCTCTCTCTCTCTCTCTCTCTCTCTCTCTCTCTCTCTCGTCTCTTCTTTGTCTCTCCTCCCCTTTAGAACTGTGCTGTTAAATATTGCTTCTTTCTATGCTTTTGCTAAACAGCAGCACCATTCAATTCTTTGCTTTAAATTTCACCTGCCATTTCTCTGCTATATTTGCCAGCCTATCGGGCTGTCCTGTACTACACTCAATTGGTATCATTCCCTCTGTTTGCTGTACTGTGCCTACAAATTTAGTGTCTTTGGAAAATTTATGTGCAGCAGGAAGTGATCTTCGTGCTGACCCCTGCAGAACACCATAATCTACCATCCTCCAGACTGGAACAAATAACCATACACCATGATATGTTTTCTGTTCTGAGTCACTTTTTAAAATCCAACTTGATACTGACCATCTTTCTCCTTAAGCCTTAGTTTTGGTAACCAGTATTTTAATGATATGGACAACATCCACTGCATTCCCCACATTATTGTTCTATTCCATATGAAAGGTTAAAGGCCATTTGGCCCATCAAGTCTGCATTGACCAAGAGCATCCCTTCCAGACTCAGCACCCTAACTTATCCCTGCATTTACCCTGGCCAATCTACCTAACTTGCACATCTTTGGATTATGGGAGGAAACCAGAGCACCCAGAATAAACCCACACAGATGTGTGGAGAACATGCAGACTCCATGCGGACAGTTATCTCAGGCTGGAATTGAACCTAGGTCCCTACTGCTGTGAGGCAGCAGTGCTAATCACTAAGTCACCGTGCTGCTTGGTTTCTGTGCCTTCATCAAAAAAAAGTTCATTTAGATTGGCCAAACATGATCTGCCTTTTAGAAATCCCTGTTGACTTTCCTTAATTAAATCAATATGCACTTGGCAAGATTTGAGGCTTTTCTTCGCAAATTTATTGCTTATGTAAAATGATCCATTCCTGAATCTGACTGGTTTGTTACGAGAAATGCCTTCTGCATTTTTCTTTAAGTGTGTTGTGTTTGCCACATGCTAATCCTCTGGTTGACCACCATCAACATTTTCTTTTATTAAATCTAGGGAGGATTAGAACATCAGGGCAGTCTTTTCTCATTTTCTTAGCTACTGAAAAGCAAGCAATTCGGGGCAAGAATTACCCAATCTAAGCATAGTCAACCCTTTCCACTGCATCCTATTGATCAGTTTTTGTCCCCATGCTTTAACGCTACAATTCCAACAATATTTTGTCATTATCCTCTTTGAACATTCAACATTCCTGTTAAATATTCTAGTCTTAAACTGTGGCTCGAATTGTACATCATCTTTCCGTGTCTAACATTGTGATGCTTCCTAACTGTTTGCCATTTACTTGCTGATGGGAAAATTTAGATTACCTTTTTAATGCCAACTGCCATTCTGTTCTCCGTCTTTGCCAGGTAATAGACAATAGACAATAGGTGCAGGAGTAGCCATTCTGCCCTTTTGAGCCTGCACCACCATTCAATATGATCATGGCTGATATCCTTAATCAGTATCCTGTTCCTGCCTTATCTCCATGACCCTTGATTCCACTATCCTTGAGAGCTCTATCCAACTCTTTCTTAAACGAATCCAGAGACTGGGCCTCCACTGCCCTCTGGGGCAGAGCATTCCACACAGCCACCACTCTCTGGGTGAAGAAGTTTCTCCTCATCTCTGTTCTAAATGGTCTACCCTGTATTTTTAAGCTGTGTCCTCTGGTTCGACACTCACCCATCAGCAGAAACATGTTTCCTGCCTCCAGAGTGTCCAATCCTTTAATAATCTTATGTCTCAATCAGATCCCCTCTCAGTCTTCTTTACTCAAGGGTATGCAAGCCCAGTCGCTCCAGTCTTTCAGCGTCAGGTAGTCCCGCCATTCCAGGAATTGACCTACGCTGCACTCCCTCAATAGCCAGAATGTCTTTCCTCAAATTTGGAGACCAGAACTGTTAGTTTAGCTTCCTGCTTGAAGAATTCATCTGACCTATATAACACAGCTTTTTATTTTATCATGTTTGTCTCCCTCGTCATCCAAGAAATCCTGCCTTTAATTGCCACTTGCAATGTGTATTGAAACATTTTTTTTCCTTCAGTCACCTATTAATCTATTGATTTTTTTTTTCAGTCAAAATTTTGATTCTGTTTTTACCTCCCTCAGCACACCCATCCCCAAGCCATTCCTAATTGAGTGATTCTCTTTCAGACCTGGGCCTAGGTTGCAATGATCACTCTTATCCAGATGATCTCATACAGATATTTCCTTTTTCATTATATCAATGCCCTCAGTACCATGTTCATACTTTTTGTTATACCTCTGAACTCTAACCAATTGAATTCTATCCTTTTTGTCTTGATCAAGTGTCCTTTTTTCAAAACACTACAATGTCTTCCTTAATCAATGCTGCTGCTGCACATCTACACTTTTCCCAACAATCCTACTAAAACGTTTGAAAGCATGTGCCAAAGCAATATTGAGAAGAATAATATTTATTAGATGATTTGAGTAATGCTAGCAAAGCCTGGATATGTTGCTTTTAAAGGCTGTGAATTCCCACTTTTAACACACTGCAGTACATTCTTAGGGCTTTGGCTCTAGGATTTAGATCCAGCAACGGTGAAGCAGCAACATTCTATTTCCACGTGAAACAGCTGCATGATTTGTGTGGATTTTGGGTGAAGGTATCCTGTGCTTGTCCTTGTTCTAGGTGGTTGCTATTGTGGGATTAAAAGTGGTGCACAATGCTGTCATTAAGGTATCGTACTGGATAGGGTGCTGATCAAGTATGCTGCTTTGTCCTGGATGGTCTTCAGATTATCTGAGCTGCATACATCCAAGCAGATTTAAAAAAACATTCCATTGCATTCCTGACTGCTGTCATACAAATGGTGAATGGGAATTGGAGATAGGAGAAGAACTAGAAGTGGAGGAACTCATACAGTCTGATCTAATTTCAACAGCAGTGTTTGGACAGCTGGTTTATTTTTCTTTTCTGACCAGTGCCAATGCTGGTATGTTGATTAGTGGGGAACTTGGGGATAGTTGTGTTATTGAATATGATGGGAAAATGGTCATTGAGTAGAATGGACATCAGCGAAATATTGTTGAGGTCTAGTTGCGTTTAGGCACTATTGGTTGGTCTGATGTTATAGGCAACATTTGTGAATGGTAGTGAATACTAATCATGCATGAGCAGCATCCCTGTGACCTATTTTATGTTGGAGGAACAGCCATTGACGAAACCGCTGATGATGCTTAGGCCTTGGACATTTATCCTGAGGAACTGTTGCAGTGACATCCTGGATCTGATGTGGTTGTTGGGAAGTAACTAATAAGGCAAAGAATAGGGAGAGAGTGCAGTTGAACACGTGGCTGCAAGGATGGTGTAGGAGGGAGGGCTTCAGATATTTGGACAATTGGACTGCATTCTGGGGAAGGTGGGACCTGTATAAACAGGACGGGTTGCACCTGAACCAGAAGGGCACCAATATCCTGGGGGGTAGGTTTGCTAGCACTCTTCGGGGGGGTTTAAACTAATTTGGCAGGGGGATGGGATCCGGACTTGTAGTCCAGCAAGTAAGCTAGCTGTGTGTCAGGATGTCCAAGACTGTAGGGAGGCTGTGGAGAAGGTAGCACTGACAGGGACTACTTGCGGACACAGAGATGGGCTCAAGTGCGTATACTTCAATGCAAGGAGTATCAGAAATAAGGTGGGTGAACTTAAGGCGTGGATCGGTACCTGGGACTACGATGTTGTGGCCATCACGGAAACATGGATAGATGAGGGACAGGAATGGCTGTTGGAGGTTCCTGGTTACAGATGTTTCAGTAAGATTAGGGAGGGTGGTAAAAAAGGAGGGGGGGTGGCATTGCTAATTAGAAATGGTATAACGGCTGCAGAAAGGAAGTTTGAGGGGGATCTGCCTCTGGAGGTAGTATGGGCTGAAGTCAGAAATAGGAAAGGTGCAGTCACCTTGTTGGGTGTTTATTATAGGCCCCCCAATAGCAGCAGAGATGTGGAGAAACAGATTGGGAAACAGATTTTGGAAAGGTGCAGAAGCCACAGGGTCGTAGTCATGGGCGACTTCAACTTCCCAAATATTGATTGGAAGCTCTTTCGATCAAGTAGATTGGATGGGGCGGTGTTTGTGCAGTGTGTCCAGGAAGCTTTTCTAACGCAGTATGTAGATTGTCCAACCAGAGGGGAGGCCATATTGGATTTGGTACTCGGTAACGAACCGGGACAAGTGGTGGGCTTGTTGGTGGGTGAACATTTTGGTGATGGCGACCACAATTCTGTGACTTTCACCTTGGTTATGGAGAGAGATAGGTGCGCACAACAAGGTAGATTTTACAATTGGGGGAAGGGAAATTACGATGCTGTAAGACAGGATTTGAGGAGCATACGTTGGGAGCATAGGCTGTTAGGGAAGGATGTGGTGGAAATGTGGGACTTTTTCAAGGAGCAGATACGACGTGTCCTTGATATGTATGTACCGATCAGGCAGGAAAGAAATGGTCGTGTGAGGGAGCCTTGGTTGACGAGGGAGGTTGAATGTCTAGTAAAGAGGAAGAAGGAGGCTTACATAAGGTTGAGGAAACAAGGTTCAGACAGAGCAGTGGAGGGATACAGGATAGCCAGAAGGGACCTGAAGAAAGGGATTAGGAGAGCTAAGAGAGGGCATGAAAAATCCCTGGCGGATAGGATCAAGGATAACCCCAAGGCATTTTATGCGTATGTGAGAAACCTGAGAATGACGAGAACGAGGGTAGGTCCGATCAAGGACAGTGGTGGGAGACTGTGTATTGAGTCGGAAGAGATAGGAGAGGTCTTGAACAAGTACTTCTCTTCAGTATTTACGAACGAGAGGGACCGTATTGTTGAAGAGGAGAGTGTGAAACGGACTGATAAGCTAGAAGAGATACCTGTTAGGAAGGAAGATGTGTTGGACATTTTGAACAACTTGAGGATAGACAAGTCCCCCGGGCCTGACGGGATATATCCTAGGATTATGTGGGAAGCAAGAGAGGAAATTGCAGTACCGTTGGCAATGATCTTCTCGTCTTCACTGGCAACTGGGGTGGTACCAGGGGACTGGAGAGTAGCGAATGTTGTGCCCCTGTTCAAAAAAGGGAATAGGGATAACCCCGGGAATTACAGGCCAGTTAGTCTTACTTCTGTGGCAGGCAAAGTAATGGAAAGGGTACTGAGGGATAGGATTTACGAGTATCTGGAAAGACACTGCTTGATTAGGGACAGCCAGCACGGATTTGTGAAGGGTAGGTCTTGCCTTACAAGTCTTATTGAATTCTTCGAGGAGGTGACCAAGCATGTGGATGAGGGTAGAGCAGTGGATGTAGTGTACATGGATTTTAGTAAGGCATTTGATAAGGTTCCCCATGGTAGGCTTATGCGGAAAGTCAGGAGGCATGGGATAGAGGGAAATTTGGCCAATTGGATAGAAAACTGGCTAACCGGTAGAAGTCAGAGAGTGGTGGTAGATGGTAAATATTCAGCATGGAGTCCAGTTACAAGTGGAGTTCCGCAGGGATCAGTTCTGGGTCCTCTGCTGTTTGTAATTTTTATTAATGACTTAGAGGAGGGAGTCGAAGGGTGGGTCAGTAAATTTGCAGATGATACAAAGATAGGTGGAGTTGTGGACAGTGAGGAGGGCTGTTGTCGGCTGCAGAGGGACTTAGATAGGATGCAGAGCTGGGCTGAGGAGTGGCAGATGGAGTTCAACCCTGCCAAGTGTGAGGTTGTCCATTTTGGAAGAACAAATAAGAATGCGGAATACAGGGTTAATGGTAGGGTTCTTGGTCAGGTGGAGGAACAGAGGGATCTTGGGGTCTATGTACATAGATCTTTGAAGGTTGCCACTCAGGTGGATAGAGTTTGTAAGAAGGCCTATGGAGTATTATCGTTCATTAGCAGAGGGATTGAATTCAAGAGTCGTGAGGTGATGTTGCAGCTGTACAGGACTTTGGTTAGGCCACATTTGGAGTACTGTGTGCAGTTCTGGTCGCCTCACTTTAGGAAAGATGTGGAAGCTTTGGAGAGGGTGCAGAGAAGATTTACCAGGATGTTGCCTGGAATGGAGAGTAGGTCGTACGAGGATAGGTTGAGAGTTCTCGGCCTTTTCTCGTTGGAACGGCGAAGGATGAGGGGTGACTTGATAGAGGTTTATAAGATGATCAGCGGAATAGATAGAGTAGACAGTCAGAAACTTTTTCCCCGGGTACAACAGAGTGTTACAAGGGGACATAAATTTAAGGTGAAGGGTGGAAGGTATAGGGGAGATGTCAGGGGTGGGTTCTTTACCCAGAGAGTGGTGGGGGCATGGAATGCGCTGCCCGAGGGAGTGGTAGAGTCAGATTCATTGGCGACCTTTAAGCGGCATTTGGATAGGTACATGGATGGGTGCTTAATCTAGGATAGAAGTTCGGCACAACATCGTGGGCCGAAGGGCCTGTTCTGTGCTGTATTGTTCTATGTTCTATGTTCTACCTTTTTTTCTAGTTATGAAACTAGCCAATGGCGAATTTTCCCATGGTTTCCTCATTGAATTAAATTTTACTGGGGCTTTTTAGTGACACATTTGGTTAAATGCTGCTTTAATATCAGTGGAATCCCTTGCACTTGAACTTTTGAATTGCACTCATTTCCATTTATGAACCAGGAGCAATGTGGTCCTGGTAGAACCTAACCTAAGTGAGTAGGTGCTATTTGATGGCTTGTCAGTTACAACTTCCACATTGATGGAATAGCCTGATGCATCTCCTATGGCTGGTTTTATTTTATTTTGGACAGGACATAACTGTCCAGTTCTCAACATTCACGTAAATGCTAATGTAGCAATACTGGAACAGTGAGATTTAAAAACTTTGGCTAGTTCTGGAGCCCTGTCTTTTCTATACTATATTCCCAGACATACAGCTTTTATATCTAGTGCTTTTGAGTGTTTCTTGCGATCTCAGACTAAATCCATTGTTTTAAGACTGGTACATATGATGTCGATGGCCTCAGGATGCTGAGATGTCATCTAATTGACTTGTCTGCCTTGTTTGCACTTATATTGTGGATACCCCCATCATTTGAGGATGGGAATGTTTCCAGAGTCTCTTCATTCTTGTTAGTTGTTGAATTATACATACGTAATCTGGATTAATGCAACATGATGATGCCTGATCTATGTTCCATTGGTAATGGGATCACTGTTTGGTTTATAGCATTCTGTAATGTTTAGCATCCATATTTTCCAGTATTGTGTTGTACTTTGCTAATTTGGTATCTCACAATTGTTTGCACTTGATGCAACTCCTGGCATTTTTCCTGCACTTCTGACATTATGATGAAAGGAAGTGCATTCATAAAGGAACTGAAAATGATCAGACCTAGTGCACTGTCTTCGAGGACTTTGCAGTAGGAACTCTGAATGTCTTGGATATAAAACAATTGGCCTGTAGCAACCACAAACATCTTGCTTTGTGCAATGTATGACTCCAACCAGTGGAGACATTGTCACCAATTTTCATTGGCTTTCTTGTTCTTCAGGCTTAAAGTCACACTGATTAAATGTTGCAGTGAGATTATGGAAATTGTAAGAAAGTTAAGGATCAGATGTTAAATATCAATTGGACTGCCATATCATTTAATAGTATCATGTGTTTACTGAACTTTTTTGTGTTGCTTACTAATTTGTGGATTTACTCCCTTGCTTTATTTGAAGAACTTATGACTTGATGGTGTCAAAAGGCCTTTGGGTGATTGCTTGTGTCAATACCACATTTGCTATAACAAACTGTTCAATTGATGATTGGTTGATTGAGTTAGTTGATCGCGTGAGTGAGAAAGCATTCCCCATCAATTCAAGCCATTGGAGGATTTAAAACTTAAACCCTGGGCACTGGAAGGCCTTTAAGTGCCACATCAAAGTTTATTGTGAAAATAAAGCTTTTAAACTGAAGGGCAGACTTAGGTATGTGTATGAGATTGGCCAGCTAACAACGAATAGGCAAAAATGAACTTGTTTTAAAATCTAGTGAAGGTGTAATGAATAGTGTCAGCCATACAGCATGGAAACAGACCCTTTGGTTCAACCAGTCCATGCCAACCATGCTCTCAAATTAAACTAGTTCCACTTGCCTGCACTTGGCTCATATCCCTTCAAACCTTATCTACTCAAGTACTTACCCAAATGTCTTTTTAAACGTTGTAACTGGACCTACATGCACCACTTCCCCTCAAGTTCATTTCACACATGAACCACTCTGTTCTTTTTTTAAAAAAATGCTGCTCCTCCTGTTTTTTTTTCCCTCACCTTAATATGCCCCTATTCTTGAAACCCCCCACGACAGGAGTCTTTTCCCTATGATTCACCTTTTATCTATACCCCCCATGATTTTATTAACCTCTGCAAGGCCACCTCCAACCTCCTGTGCTCCAATTAAAAAAGGGTCCAGCTTATCCAGCCTCTCCTTTTAACTCAAATCCTCCATTCCTGGCAACCTCCTGATAAATCTCTTCTGAACCCTTTTCCAGTTTACTAATATCTTTCCAAGAACAGGAATCAGATTTGAGGCCTCAAATGGTTTAAAATTTGAATTGACTCTGAAGGTACTGGCAGTCCTGTTGCTTAATTTGCTGATGAGACCAAGTTAGGCAGGAAACTGAGTTGTGAAGAATACCTAAAGGAAGCTACAAAAAAGCAGAATAGGTTGAGTGAGTGAAGATCTGGTAAAAGGAGTGGATTGTGGGGATTGTGAAATTGTTCCAATCTAAGGATAAAAGAAATTGAATAAAAGCTCTATTACCCTTTTAATAGTGAGGGACCTGGGTGTTCTATGGAATGAATTACAAAAGGCTGGTATGCAGGTACGGCAAACAATTAGGAAAAGTAATGGAATGCCTTAAGAGAAAAGGCTAGACATGCTGTAGTTTGCTGGAGTTGAGAAGAATAAGTGGTGTCTTGATTGAAATGTACTAGAACCTGTCAGAATCTGACAGGGTCAATGTGAAAAGGATATTTTCTGTTGTGGGAGAATCTACAACTAGTGGTCATTTTTCTTAAAGGCTGATGTGCTCCAAAGTTAACCAACTTGGTATGTGTTTGTACTTAAGACTTTGCCTGTGACATTTTTTTGGGTCATAAGCAAAGCTTCAAATTAGTAATAATGTGATCTCCTATTATGGGTTCTGGAAATAGGAAGATTTATTTGTCATGGTAGCTGTCCATATTCTGTATGGGTGGTTGCTTTACCCGAAAGACTACTTAGGTAGTGTGTCCCACTCATCCTCATCGTCCTAAAAATATGTTCTTTGCACTGAGTCGGTAAAGGTCACTAGTGTTTTTTTTCCATGGTCTCTTTGGGAATTCAGAACAATGGGAATGGATATTAGGGCAGTTGCACGCTCCTCCTGTGGGATGTGGGAGGTAAGGGTCACCATTAGTGTCCCCACTGACTTCATCTGCGGGAACTCCAGTCTCTAAGGAGGCGTGGGTTCGCATCCCACCACTGCCATCTGTGCAAGTCGCCGCGTGCGCTTCAGTGTGTTAAGCATTTATGCTCAACGCAGCAGGCTCGGTTTGCCTTAAATGGGCGGCACAGTGGTTAGCACTGCTGCCTCACAGCGCCAGAGACCTGGCTTCAATTCCCGCCTCGGGCAACTCTGTGTGGAGTTTGCACATTCTCCCCGTGTCTGCATGGGTTTCCTCTGGGTACTCCGGTTTCCTCCCACAGTCCAAAAATGTGCAGGTTAGGTGAGTTGGCCATGCTAAATTGCCCGTAGTGTTAGGTGTAGGGGAATAGGTTGCTCTTCAGAGGGTCGGTGTGGACTTGTTGGGCTCAAGGGCCTGTTTCCACACTGTAGGTAATCTAATCTTAAAAAAAAAATGCCCCCAGCTCCAGCTCCTCGGAAACAGTATTAGGGAACTGGAGCTGGAGCTCCAGCTGGATGAACTTATGATCACTTGGGAGGTAGAGGGGGTTATTGAGAGGAGTTGGAGGTAGTCTCACCTCAGGTACAGGAAAAGGGTAGATGGGTTACAGTCAGGGGACAGAAAGGGAACAGGCAGACAGTGCAGAGATCCCCGTGTCCATTTCCCCCCAATAAGTATCCCATTATGGATACGGATCGGGGAGGGGGAATAACCTACCAGGGGAAAGCTTTAGGGTGGCCAGATCTCTGGCACTGAGCCTGGCTCTGTGGCTCAGCAGGGAACGGTGGAGAATAGGAAAGCACTCGTGGTAAGAGACTCAATTAGGGGAATGGACAGAAGATTGTATGGTCATGAATGGGGCTTCTGGAAGTTATGTTGCCTCCCAGGTGCCAGGGTCTGGGATGAGATTGCTGCACCTCTGGAGATGATCTTTGCATCCTCACTCTCCATGGGAGTAATACTGGCTGATTGGAGGGAGGTGAATGTTGTTCCTCCATTCAAGAAATGGAATAGGAAAATCCCTGGGAGTTACAGACCAGTCAGTCTTGTGTCTGTGGTAAGTAAGGTAGGGGAAAGGATGCTGGGAGATAGGAAATCATAACTATTTGGAAAAACATAGTTTGCTCAAAGATAGTCAGCATGGCTTTATGAGGGGCAGGTCATGCCTCACAAGCCTTATTGAGTTCTTTCAGGATGTGATGAGACAAGTTGACTAAGGTCAAGCAGTGGATGTGGTGTATGTGGATTTCAGTAAGGCATTTGATAAGGTTCCATACAGTATGCTCATTAAGAAAGTTAGGAGGTATAAAATATAGAATTGTTGGCTGAAAGAAGACAGCAAGTGGTAGTGGATGGAAAGTATTCTGGCTGGAGGTCAGTGACCAATAGTATAACGCAGGAATCTGTTCTTGGGCCTCTGCTGTTTGTAGTTTTTATAAATGATGTGGATGAGGAAGTGGAAGGGTAGGTTATAAGTTTGCTGATGATACCGAGGTCGACGGTGTTGTAGATAGTGTCAAGGGCTGTTGCAGGCTACAACAAGACATTGATAGAACAAGAGCTGGGTGCAGAAGTGGCAGATGGAGTTCAACTTGGATAAATGTGAAGTGATTCATTTAGGAAGGTTGAATTGGAATGCTGAATACAGGGTTAAAGACAGGATTCTTGGCAGTGTGGAGGAACAATGGGATCTTGGGCTCCACAGAAATCCCACCCAAGCTGATAAGAGGGTGTATGGTGTTTTAGCTTTCATTTAATAGGGGGATTGAACTTAAGAGCCACGAGGTTTTGCTGCAGCTCTATAAAACCGTGGTTAGACCACACTTGGAATATTGTGTCCAGTTCTGGTTGCCTCATTAAAGGATGTGAAAATGTGTTGCTAGAAAAGCGCAGCAGGTCAGGCAGCATCCAAGGAACAGGAGAATCAACATTTCAGGCATCAGCCCTTCTTCAGGAATGAGGAAAGTGTGTCCAGCAGGCTAAGATAAAAGGTAGAGAGGAGGGACTTGGGGGAGGGGTGTTGGGAATGCAATAGGTGGAGGGAGGTCAAGGTGAGGGTGATAGGCCGGAGTGGGGTGGGGGCGAAGAGGTCAGGAAGAAGATTGCAGGTTAGGAAGGTGGTGCTGAGTTCGAGGGATTTGACTGAGACAAGGTGGGGGGAGGGGAAATGAGGAAACTGGAGAAATCGGAGTTCATCCCTTGTGGTTGGAGGGTTCCCAGGCGGAAGATGAGGCGTTCTTCCTCCAACCGTCGTGTTGCCATGATCTGGCGATGGAGGAGTCCAAGGACCTGCATGTCCTTGGTGGAGTGGGAGGGGGAGTTGAAGTGTTGGGCTACGGGGTGGTTGGGTTGGTTGGTCCGGGTGTCCCAGAGGTGTTCGCTGAAACGTTCCGCAAGTAGGCGCCTGTCTCCCCAATATAGAGGAGGCCACATTGGGTGCAGCAGATGCAATAGATGTGTGTGGAGGTGCAGGTGAATTTGTGGCGGATATGGAAGTGTCCCTTGGGGCCTTGAAGGGAGGTAAGGGGGGAGGTGTGGGCGCACGTTTTGCATTTCTTGCGGTTGCAGGGGAAGGTGCTGGGAGTGGAGGTTGGGTTGGTGGGGGGTGTGGACCTGACGAGGGAGTCACGGAGGGAGTGGTCTTTTCGGAACACTGATAGGGGAGGGGAGGGAAATATGTCCCTGGTGGTGGGGTCCGTTTGGAGGTGGCGGAAATGACGGCGGATGATACGCTGGAAATGGAGGTTGGTGGGGTGGTAGGTGAGGACCAGTGGGGTTCTGTCCTGGTGGCGGTTGGAGGAGCGAGGCTCAAGGGCAGAGGAGTGGGAAGTGGAAGAGATGCGGTGGAGGGCATCGTCTACTACATCTGGGGGGAAATTGCGGTCCTGGAAGAAGGAGGCCATCTGGGTGGTACGGTTTTGGAACTGGTCCTCCTGGGAGCAGATGTGGCGGAGACGAAGGAATTGGGAATATGGGATGGCGTTTTTACAGGGGGCAGGGTGGGAGGAGGTGTAGTCTGGGTAGCTGTGGGAGTCGGTCGGTTTATAGTAAATGTCCGTGTCGATTCGGTCACCCGAGATGGAAATGGAAAGGTCTAGGAAGGGGAGGGAGGAGTCTGAGACGGTCCAGGTGAATTTGAGGTCGGGGTGGAAAGTGTTGGTAAAGTGGATGAACTGTTCAACCTCCTCGTGGGAGCACGAGGCAGCGCCGATACAGTCATCGATGTAGCGGAGGAAAAGGTGGGGGGTGGAGCCAGTGTAGCTGCGGAAGATGGACTGTTCCACATATTCTACGAAGAGGCAGGCATAGCTGGGGCCCATGCGGGTGCCCATGGCTACTCCTTTGGTTTGGAGGAAGTGGAAGGATTGGAAAGAGAAATTGTTCAGGGTGAGGACCAGTTCAGTCAGTTGAAGGAGGGTGTGGGTGGAAGGGTACTGGTTGGTACGGCGGGAAAGGAAGAAGCGGAGGGCTTTAAGTCCTTCGTGATGGGGGTTCGAGGTGTACAGGGACTGGATGTCCATGGTGAAGATAAGGCGTTGGGGACCGGGAAAGCTATAAACCGACCGACTCCCACAGCTACCTAGACTACACCTCCTCCCACCCTGCCCCCTGTAAAAACGCCATCCCATATTCCCAATTCCTTTGTCTCCACCACATCTGCTCTCAGGAGGACCAGTTCCAAAACCGTACCACCCAGATGGCCTCCTTCTTCAAGGACCGTAATTTACCCCCAGACGTAGTCGACGACGCTCTCCACTGCATCTCTTCCACTTCCCGCTCCTCTGCCCTTGAGCCCCGCTCCTCCAACCGCCACCAGGACAGAACCCCACTGGTCCTCACCTACCACCCCACCAACCTCCATGTCCAGCGTATCATCCGCCATCATTTCCGCCACCTCCAAACGGACCCCACCTCCAGGGACATATTTCCCTCCCCTCCCCTCCCCTATCAGTGTTCCAAAAAGACCACTCCCTCCGTGACTCCCTCGTCAGGTCCACACCCCCCACCAACCCAACCTCTACTCCTGGCACCTTCCCCTGCAACCGCAAGAAATGCAAAACTTGCGCCCACACCTCCCCCCCCCCTTACCTCCCTCCAGGCCCCAAGGGAAACTTCCATATCTGCCACAAATTCACCTGCACCTCCACACACATCATCTATTGCATCCGCTGCACCCGATGTGGCCGCCTCTATATTGGGGAGACAGGCCGCCTACTTGCGGAACGTTTCAGAGAACACCTCTGGGACACCTGGACCAACCAACCCAACCACCCCGTAGCCCAACACTTCAACTCCCCCTCCCACTCCACCAAGGACATGCAGGTCCTTGGACTCCTCCATCACCAGACCATGGCAACACGACGGTTGGAGGAAGAGCACCTCATCTTCCGCCTGGGAACCCTCCAACCACAAGGGATGAACTCAGATTTCTCCAGTTTCCTCATTTCCCCTCCCCCCACCTTGTCTCAGTCAAATCCCTCGAACTCAGCACCACCTTCCTAACCTGCAATGTTCTTCCTGACCACTCCGCCCCACCCCACTCCAGCCTATCACCCTCACCTTGACCTCCCTCCACCTATCTCATTCCCAATGACCCTCCCCCAAGTCCCTCCTCCTTATCTTAGCCAGCTGGACACACTTTCCTCATTCCTGAAGAAGGGCTGATGCCCGAAACGTTGATTCTCCTGTTCCTTGGATGCTGCCTGACCTGCTGCGCTTTTCCAGGAACACATTTTCAGCTCTGATCTCCAGCATCTGCAGTCCTCACTTTCTCCTCATTATAGGAAGTGTAGATGCTTTAAAGAGATGCAGAGGAGATTCAGGATGTTGCCTGGATTGGAGGGTATGTCTAAAGAGAGACTGAGTGAGCTAGGGCTTTTCACACTGGAGAGAAGGAGGAAGAGAGGTGACTTGATCGAGGTCTACAAGGTAATGACAGGCATAGATAGATAGCCAGAGACTTTTCCCTAGGGCAGAAATGGATATATATCACGAGGGTTCACAATTTTAAGGTGATTGGAGGAAGGTTTTAGAGGTTCTTTACACAGAGTGGTGGGTGCGTGGTCTGTTCTGCCAGTGGTGGTAGTAGAATCAGACATTAGGGACACTTAAGCGACTGCTGGACAAACATTTGCATGGCAGTAAATGGAGGGGTGTGAGAGGTTGATCTTAGATTAAGATAAATGTCGTGTGCTGAAGAGCCTGTACTGTTCTATGTTCTATGTCATGTTCTGACCCATTTTGGAATTTCTTGCCAAAGTCTTAATGATTTGGAACTTCTGATATCCGGAACTTCTGTTTTCCTCGGCTTCTTTTCATGATTCTATTGGCTGAAGACTTCTGCACATGGACTGCATTCTTTCTCGTGTTGGACTACTTGTTGTTGCAACATGTCCAAGCTGTGACTTTGATCGACCATATCTTTGGTTTCTAGATGGCTTCCCTTCGCTGGTTTGTGGTATGGCTTTCTGGTCTGCCAGGAAGGGCAATGACAAATGTTTGTGTTGTGCACTCTGTCTAATTCAATGTTGGTGTTTTTCTTTTCCCCGTTTGGAAGATTAGAAACTGTTCTTGGTTTGTCAGAGACAAATTGCAAACATGATTCTTTCATCCCCCTTTCCCCAACCCATACTTCATCTGGAATTCATGGATTCTGTCAGGGCAATAATGTATATTTTTGGAAGGTCTGATTTTTAGTTAAGTGTAAAACATTGGGTTGACTTTTATTTCCTAAACATTTTTTAGTTTTAAATTTAATTCCTGTACCATGCCTGCTTAGGAAGCTGTGGGTTGTGAATTCATGAAGAGAATGCAGTCAATGATCCATTGATCTTTGCCTCTTACATGGGGAAATGTGTGATGTTTACTGCTAGGGCTGTGCAACTAGAGCTATTACTTGCTCCTCAATTGAAAATTAAATAATGTGTACCTTTTTTATTAATGTTTATGTCCATCTTCTTGTATTTTGTTTTTCCCTCCATCTAACATTTACATAAATATTAGGTATACCCTGCAGCTTGAATAAGATCGAATAGACATCTCCATTTTGCTGTCTTGAGTCGATGATGTAGGCAAGCCTCAATGATTCACCACGTACCTTTTTTTTCTTGCATGTCCAACATCTAGCAATTTTTTGATTTGCAATCCTATGGTTGAATTTACAAACAAAATTCATTTTAGTTGATGCCCTCAGGATTGTCTTTGATTTTGGAAAGTGGCAGAAAAAGCACTTGACTGTTTGAGCTGTCACTGTCCAACTTTAACCAGGTAAAGTCATGTGGATTTGTAATAATTATAAATGTTGGGCAATGTTCCCTGTAAGCTGGAGCAGCTGGGAGATTTTATGCAATCGATGGGTGTGTTCACCCAATTACTGCTGAGCAATGACCTTGGAGGTGCAGTGAGGGGGAAAATCCTTCCAGGGAATTATACCTTTTAAAGACAACTGCATATGATTATCATTTGTGTATCCAACCATTGTAATCTGATGATATATAGGTCTCGGACTCTATCCTACTGGGGCCATCTGCTACATGACACTGAAAGTGTGCTACTGTTTGTAACTTTGTGGCTGGACTAATGAGAGTAAGCCATTTTGTGAGAATGTGTATACCAGCAGTTGTTACCTAGATTAGATTACTTATCTGTGTGGAAACAGGCCCTTTGGCCCAACAAGTCCACAACGCCCCGCCGAAGCGCAACCCACCCATACCCCTACGTTTACCCCTTACCTAACACTACGGGCAATTTAGCATGGCCAATTCACCTGGCCTGCACATCTTTGGACTGTGTGAGGAAACTGGAGCACCCGGAGGAAACCCACGCAGACACTGGGAGGACGTGCAAACTCCACACAGTCAGTCGCCTGAGGTGGGAATTGAACCCAGGTCTCTGGCGCTATGAGGCAGCAGTGCTAACCACTGTGCCACTGTGCTCTTTCATTATCACGTTACTCAAGTTTACTACTTGTGTTGGGATCAAACCAGCATTGCCCCGTTAGGTACAATTACCGTGCCACATTCACAGTTGCAAATAAACAGGTTTAAGTATGCCTACTCAAAAGATGAGAAAATGTTCACAAGGATGGTCCCTGGTATGAAGGGATTGTTTTATGAGCAAAGGTTGAGTAGGCCGGGACTTGGGATTTATAATGAGAGGTAATGTCATTGAAGCGCATAGGATTTTTAAGGAGTTCGACAGGATAAATGCTGAGAGGATGTTTCCCTTTATGGGAAAGGCTTGGACCAGATGACCATCTCAAAATAAAGGGGCACCAATTTTTAAGACTGAGATGAGGAGGAATTTCCTCTGTCAGAAGGTGCGGCTGTACAGGATACTGGGTAGGCCATTTTTTGGAATATAGCATGCAATTCTGTCTCCTTCCTATTGGAAGAATGTTGTGAAACTAGGGTTTCGAAAAGATTTACAAGGATGTTGCCAGGGTTGGAGGATCTGAGCTACAGGGAGAGGCTGAACAGACTGGGGCTGTTTTCCCTGGAGCGTCGGAGGCTGAGGGGTGATCTTATAGAGATTTCTAAAATTATGAGGGGCATGGATAGGGTAAATAGGCAACGTCTTTTCCCTGGGGTTGGGGAGTCCAGAACTAGAGGGCATAGGTTTAGGGTGAGAGGGGAAAGATCTAAAAAGGAACTATGGGGCAACTTTTTCACGCAGAGGGTGGTGCGTGTATGAAATGAGCTGTCAGGGGACATGGTGGAGGCTGGTACAATTGCAACATTTTAAAAGGCAAGTGGATGGGTATTTGAATAGGAAGGGTATGGAGGGAAATGGGCTGGGTGCTGGCAAATGGGACTAGATTACCTTAGGATATCTGGTTGGCATGGACGAGTTGGACCGATGGGTCTGTTTCCGTGCTGTACATCTCTGACTTTGAGAAGGTTGTGTCTTTAGAACCCGTTACTAGAGAATGATGTAGGGGCAGAGTCCTTGTACACATTTAAGACTGAGAGGGGTTCTTAATCAGTGGGGGAGTTAAGAAGTATGGGAAAAGGTAGGAAAGTGGACGTGAGGAATGTCCGATCAGCCATGATCCAATTGAATGGCAGACCATGCTTGCAAGGCTTACTCCTTTTCCTATTTCTTTATGCTCTTGAGGGGAATTATGCGTGTTGTAAACTTAACCTTGCATATAGTCAACTTTCTTGTTTTGAAGTTTGATGCATATTGTTCAATAAGACCGTGGTATTTAAAAAATCTATCTTTTGTGCTGGAGACTTCAGGAGGCTATTTGTCTTCAGCCATTTGTCTTCATGTGGTTGCTTTGTAGGACCCATTTGTTTCTTGCTACAAGAGCCAAGATCTTGAGAGATTATAGGCAAAGCTGCTTCACTTTTGACACTCATCCTACACCGGATTGCACAATTAACTTATCTCCGTGTGTACATTTTTAAATGCCTGAGGTTGAAATATGCATTTTATTCCCTCCTGGCTTTCAGGGTTGTCTTTTAAGGTTGCAGGAGGGAGCTAAAATCCCTGTTTTGCAGTTTTGGGATTCAAGACTGGACTTAACTCTAGTTGTTAGTTCTGGATCTTTCATTAGTATACAAGTAATGTATATAGATTGCTCAATCTTTTGTTCTGAGGGCCTACTTTCATTTTTAGAAAGCAATACTAATGCAACACTATTCATTGATATGTCATTGATATTAGTTTATATATAGTTGCTTCCAGAATTGTTGTTGAGCTTTCCTAACTATTGCAAGTGTTTTTGTAATCTCAAAGGTACATGTTGACAAAGCTACTGACCTCTAATGGCAGAGTGCCAGTGACATCAATAATTGCCCAGTGAATAATACAATATGCAAGCTTTTGAGGTTATGGTGTTCCTTGTGTACATTTGGTAACAATTATCAGTTCTGTACAACATGATGTTTTAATAAACACATATTTTGAGGCAATTTGGTTTTCTTATAAAAATAAATATGTTGCTGACTAACTTAAATGAATTAGTCTGTTTTGTTCTTTTTAAGAATGAATACATTTGAAAATCTTTATCAAATTGGAATGTTGAGTAGGTGAGACTTATGTTGCTGGTGGGGTCTTTCATTCTCCTGCCTCAAAAGATCCTTTGACTTTGAGAATCAAAGGATTTATGTAATAGGCAAGTAAATGGAATTGAAGCCCAAAATCAGTTGTATTGGGTGGCAGAGCAGGCTTGACAGACTACATGGTCTATGTCTCCTACATATTGTTCTGTTGCTCTTGTGACTAACACACCAAAGAAACAATTTGACAGATTTTATTGTCATAAGATCAATTCCAACAGAGATTTGTTAAAACGTTTGACAAGTTCAAGGCAGATGATGCACATTTCAGCATGCCAAGTGTGATCGTCTGATTAAGTAGGAGTGGGGAAAAGAAATCAAGCCATCGTTAGTGCAGAAGAAAGCTATTCAAATCATTTTGGTGACCATTGAGCAATTCACATACTGCTGCACTTTGTGCACACTTCTGCACATTCCCCTTCAGGTATTTGGAATGTTTAAAGAAGAGAAACATTTTAACAGCACATATGAAGCTGCTCTGCCCATTCAGCCTGGACCTACTGACTGACAACTGATCCATCTTAAACCCATTTTTTTCACATCTGACTGTATTACTGGAGCTTATGGGACTTCATATACATATCCAGACAGTGTTTAAACCCTTATTTAACGTTATCCTCCTTACTACCCGATGAGGAAGAGAATTCCATTCTTCTGCCACGTTCTCTCAATTTTCCGTCTAATCATTCCACCAATCACTTTTAATCTCTGCCCCCAATTCCGAACATCAAAGAATTATAGTTCCTTTCCCATCACTCTACACAAGCCCCTCAGCCTTGCACACCACTCCGTTCAGCCTGCTGTACTCGACCCCGGCTACTGTTAAGGGTTATAGGTCCAAGGCAGGTATTTGGAATTCAGCCATAGATCAGCCTGGTCTCATTGAATGGTGAAACAGACTTGAGGGGCTGAATGGCCTACTCCTGTTCCTATATCTGCTGCAGCTTCTCGCCCCCCCCCCCACCACATGATCAAACAAGCAGATAATTTTAATTTTGCCTACAAAAGTCTTGATTGTGTTCCCCTACATTTTAAATCCAAGTCACTAATATATTGCATCCCAGCCTTCTGTGCAATGTTGAGCATTGTAGTAGTCGACTGAAACCAGCCTTCCACTTGCAAAACATGCCCACAAATGATTCGTTTGTTTTCTACCACGGAACCAATTTTGTCTCAGCTTGTTACATTCCCTTAGAACCCAGAGGCTTTTGTTTTTAACTAGTTGCCATGTGCTAATGTGATACTGCTGGTGAATCCATGAGTTTTAATGAAGGAATGAGCTAGTGGTGTCTCTTGTGCATTTTTGTTGTGTCTTTAAAATAACAAGATTTGCCCTTATCTTAACTGTGTAAAGCTGAATGGGATCGTGACTACATCTGTATGGTGATGATCAGGATGCAACTTTTAGCTGATTTTTTTTAAATTGTGGGAGATGAGCATGAGTTTTCAACTGGACCGTCAGTGTTGCCTAACTGATGTTGATTTTCTGAGGTGTACAACATTAAACATTTTTAATGTTGTACACCTCAGTCCAACACTGGCACCTCCAATTCTTGATTTTCTGTGGAATCATTGCATTGTTGCAAAATGAACAAGGACACTTAAAGAACTTATTGAATGCAGTTAAAATTGGACTGTAATGTTTAATGAATGGAGGGTTGCCAATCATTTGTGGTCTGATTTTTTTTTAAAAAAGAGAATTTATCGGCAGTTGAAAGTCATGCCTACTTTTAATGTGCTGTTACTATATATAAAATGAAAATGGAATGGAACAATGAGTAGATGGCATATGACTGTTCAGTTTCCCAGTCTGGCACCAATTATTTTCAGAACGTGCTGATTCTGAATGATGCCTGCTGTGTAAAGTCGTTATGAAGGGCTGACTGTGGAGGCAATATGATGTCACTTGTATTTTTTTAAAACGTACTGCATTTTTTTTGTCTGTCTATCTGTGTGTCTTGAAAGAAGGTAGTCATAGGCTAAGTAGCTAAGAAATAGATCAATGTTCAAAGATGTTCAAGGTTGAAACCAAAAATTAGTTGAGGTTAGATTGGAGTGGCACGGTGGCTCAGTGGTTATCACTGCAGCCCCTCAGGGCCAGGGACCCAGGTTCAATTCAGCCTCGGGTGACTGTCTGTCTGTGTGGAGTTTGCACATTCTCCTCTTGTCCGTGTGGGTTTCCTTCAGATGCAAAGATATGCAGGTTAGGTGAATGGGCAATTTGGCATGGCCAATAGTGTTCAGGGGTGTGTAGGTTAGATGCATTAGTCAGGGGAAATGTAGAGTAATACGGAAGGGGAACAGGTCAAGGTGGGAAACTCTTCAGAGGGTTGGGCCGAAGAACCTGTTTCCACACTATGGATTCTAGGTTAGTAGATAATGGTTATAATTGATATTTTTTGGTTTATAAATCTCCAATGGAATTAAGATTAATACAGTTTAAGTTTGTGGTTTAATAACAAACACACATGAACAACTATTTTATACAAATAACAGCTGACTGGATCCATTGTCATAAATGCTCTTTAGTAAACAGTGTAGGCCATTGCCAGACACATTCTTTTGAGTTGATTTGAAATTACTTGGCTTCTGCATTTTGAGGTTTTAATATTTTACTGAAGTTTAAAGGCAACATTATAAATTTGCAAATTTCTCAAGCTTTTTATTGTCAAAGGGCTTGTATTAGTGCACTTTGTTATAACAAACTAGAGTAATTATTTGCATATCCTACACATTAATAGGTTTTTAAAAATTGGTAAGAGTGAGGGTCATCAGTCCTCTGCTAATAAATTAAGTTGAATTTCATTCGATAATAAGGCAGAAGGCCTATACTATTAATTTACCTATTATAATCAAGCAGGTATGAGAATTTTGTTTTAAGATTCATGCTTTTGACAGAAAAATATTGGTTGGTGTTCACATGTCTGAATGAGGTATTTATTTGTGAATGTCAGTTGATAAGGTCTGGCTTCCTCTCAGCAGTAACCTACCGTAAATCTGTTGGATTGACATGAAAAAGACTCTGCCTTAAATTTAGACAAAATACCCTTAATAATGCAGCAAAAGAAGGGAGGAAGTTTTTCATGTTTGCACCAGACATGGGGGCAAAAGAAAAATTGCATTTGCCTTTGGCCTTTTAGGTTTACTCTTTCTTTTATTGTTGCCATCCTTAATCAACTGGCTTGCTAGGCCGTTTTTCGGGGGGTGTTTTAATAGTCAACCACATTGCTGTGAGTCTGAAGTTGCATAAAGACCAGTCCAAGCAAGAATGGTGAGTTTCCTTCTACTGAAGGCCATTAATGAATCAGCTAGGTTTTTGTTAATTTGATTTTTGTTTTACAGATTTGTCACGGCATGGTGGCTCAATGGTTAGCACTGCTGCCTCACAGCACCAGGGACCTGGGTTCAATTCCTGCCTCTGGCAACTGTCTGTGTGGAGTTTGCATGTTCTCCCCGTGTCTGTGTGGGTTTCCTCCAGGTGCTCCGGTTTCCTCCCACAGTCCAAAGATGTGCAGGTTAGGTGAATTGGCCATGCTAAATTGCGCGTAGTGTTAGGTGAAGGGGTAAATATAGGGGAATGGGTCTGGGCGGGTTGCTGTTCAGAGGGTCGGTATGGACTTGTTGGGCCGAAGGGCCCTACTCTGGGATCATCAGCCTGGTTTCCAACTGCTCAGGAAGGGTTCATGACAAATTTTTATGCCTTTGAAATGGTGTCACAATTGGGCTCGCAAAAGCTAGCTATGCACTTCTCTAGATTAATACTCCAGCATCATTACTACCATGCAATTGTCTGCCCTGCAAAATAAATAAGCTTCAGAATTATGGTGTTTAATGCTGAGCAACCTCTTTGAGCTTTGTTGTCTTGAATAAATAAAATGTGGAATTGGGTGTCCAAGTTTGCTGCAGTTTTAGCTTTTCCCTTGTCTCCTCACTAGATTTTTTTTCATTTCCTCATCTTAAATATCTCTTTTCAAGGTGCTGGATGCAGGATGTAAAGCTGCTGAAATTTGGTGTTGAATCTTTTACTTTATGCTAAGCATGTCATCTTGCATTTGGGAGGAAGCAAATAGAAGAATATTCAAAATTTCATTACAAAATTTATATTAAAAAAATTTGGTAAGAGGCCTGATCAAAAGTTTAAAAAATATTAATATTTAAAAATGTTAGAATTTAAAAATAATTCATGGGACGTGAGCATCACTGGCTGGGCAAGCATTTATTGCCCATCTTTGGTTTGTGATAAGCTGCCTTCTAGAACAATTACATATGCTGGAAATAGACAGACAAGGCTATTAAGGAGTGGGGGTGGGAGAGCGGGGAGGTGTTTCAGGTCGTGTGAGTTCCAGGTTTTTGATCAGACTGCTTTGGAAAGCAGTCACTAGGATTTCAATTGAATCTAGTAGTAATATGTGAAACAATCTTGTTCTTATTTTTGCTTATCCTATCACTTATTTTTGTCTCATCTGTGAATCCTTTTCCCAATAATACCACAAGAGTGTATCTGTATAGTTAAAGTCTGAGCCTGCATAGAGAACTTTGACATGACTAAAACTGCTCTGATTTTATTTTGTATATTTTAGTAAGGTGTATGGATAAGCCCATGCGAATTAGCATGAAACTCAGTAGCAAATTGCTCTTCAGTTGCACAGATCTCTCTCTAATGTTGGCAGCTAAGCATTCAGCTGAATAGGCATCAAGCTTTGGAATCTCTTCCTAAATCTTTCTGCATTACTCTCTATTTGTAAGATACTTCTTCTGAAGGCATGGTTCAAAATCTATATGTCTTAACCTCACTTTAGATAGTACAGTGTCAAAGATTGTTTGCTGAATATGTAAACCACCTTGGGATGTTTCACAATGTTACTATATATAAAGTACAGCTGGTTGGAGAAAAGTGGGTCTAAGTAAAAAGACAATGGATAGTGCCCCCATGTCTGACAAGTAGTGTAGATTCAGACTGGAGATTTCATCAAATTTTTTTTCTTTCTGCCTGTTACAAAAATAACTTTTGTTCACTCTGCTTCCTATTGTCCAAATACTTGACCAGCTGTTTTCAAAGAAATGATCAAGATAGATAAAATGCTATGAATATTTAGTATGTAGCTGCTTCGTACCACTTAACAGACCAATGGTATTTTTCAATTTCTAGGTCACAGCACTTGTTTTGGCTGCATGGGATGTTAATTTTTTAGAATAAAGAACCAGTTTTTTCATTCTTGGAGAAACTGGCCAGAGGTAGCAGCTCAGCCTGCTTTGCTATATAGCAGTTTTTCTCTTTGAGCTTTACCATGTTACCATTGTGGACCTGTAGGAAATTGCTGAATTTTTTTTATTTGCATATTGGAAGCTTCACTCTTGGTGTGAACCAAATGCATTCTCTTTATTCTCCTACCCTAATGAAGAACTGAAGTTATAGAGTCATGGAGTCGTAGAGATGTACAGCATGGAAACAGACCCTTCGGCCCAACCCGTCCATGCTGACCAGATATCCCAACCCAATCTAGTCCCACCTGCCAGCACTCGGCCCATATCCCTCCAAGCCCTTCCTATTCATATACCCATCCAAATGCCTCCTAAATATTGCAATTGTACCAACCTCCACCACATCCTCTGGCAGCTCATTCCATACACGTACCACCCTCTGTGTGAAAAAGTTGCCCCTTAGGTCTCTTTTATATCTTTCCCCTCTCACCCTAAACCCCCTCACCCTAACCCTATGCCCTCTAGTTCTGGACTCCCTGATCCCAGGGAAAGACTTTGTCTATTTATCCTATCCATGCCCCTTATAATTTTGTAAACCTCTATAAGGTCACCGCTCAGCCTCTGACGCTCCAGGGAAAACAGCCCCAGCATGTTCAGCCTCTCCCTGTAGCTCAGATCCTCCAACCCTGGCAACATCCTTGTAAATTTTTTCCAAACCGTTTCAAGTTTCACAACATCTTTGCGATAGGAAGGAGACCAGAATTGCACGCAATATTCCAACAGTAGCCTGACCAATGTCCTGTACATTGCAACATGACCTCCCAACTCCTGTACTCAATACTCTGACCAATAAAGGAAAGCATACCAAACGCCTTTTTCACTATCCTATCTACCTGCGACTCCACTTTCATGGAGCTATGAACCTGCACTCCAAAGGTCTCTTTGTTCAGCAACACTCCCGAGGACCTTACCATTAAGTGTAGAGTCCTGCTAAGATTTGCTTTCCCAAAATGCAGCACCTTACATTTATCTGAATTAAACTCCATCTGCCACTTCTCAGCCCATTGGCCCATCTGGTCCAGATCCTGTACTAATCTGAGGTAACCCTCTTCGCTGTCCACTACACGTCCAATTTTGGTGTCATCTGCAAACTTACTAACTGTACCTCTTATGCTTGCATCCAAATCATTTATGTAAATGACAAAAAGTAGAGGACCCAGCACCGATCCTTGAGGCACTCCACTGGTCACAGACCTCCAGTCTGAAAACAAACCTTCCACCACCACCCTCTGTTTTCTACCTTTGAGCCAGTTCTGTATCCAAATGACTAGTTCTCCCTGAATCCCATGAGATCTAACCTTGCTAATTAGTCTCCCATGGGGAACCTTGTCGAATGCCTTCCTGAAGTCCATATAGATCGCATCTACTGCTCTGCCTTCATCAATCTTTTTTGTTACTTCTTTAAAAAACTGTATCAAGTTTGTGAGACATGGTATCCCACGCACAAAGCCATGTTGACTATCCCTAATCAGTCCTTGCCTTTCCAAATACATGTACATCCTGTCCCTCAGGATTCCCTCCAACAACTTGCCAACCACCGAGGTCAGGCTCACTGGTCTATACTTCCCTGGCTTGTCTTTACCGCCCTTCTTAAACAGTGGCACCGTGTTTGCCAACTTCCAGTCTTCCGGCACCTCACCTGTGACTATCGATGATACAAATATCTCAGCAAGAGGCCCAGCAATCACTTCCCTAGCTTCCCACAGAGTTCTCAAGTACACCTGATTAGGTCCTAGGGATTTATCCACTTTTAACCATTTCAAGACATCCAGCACTTCCTCCTCTGTAATCTGGACATTTTGCAAGATGTCACCATCTATTTCCCTACAGTCTATATCTTCCATATCCTTTTCCACAGTAAATACTGATGCAAAATACTCATTTAGTATCTCCCCCATTTTCTGTGGCTCCACACAAAGGCCGCCTTGCTGATCTTTGAGGGGCCCTATTCTCTCCCTAGTTACCCTTTTGCCCTTAACATATTTGTAAAAACCCTTTGGATTCTCCTTAATTCTATTTGCCAAAGCTATCTCAAGTCCCCGTTTTGACCTCCTGATTTCTCTCTTAAGTATACTCCTACTTTCTTTATACTCTTCTTAGGATTCACTCGATCTATCCTTGGTGTTGTGCATTGAGAAGCCAGGAGGTGACTTAATGTCTTTCTACAGTCCATGGAAATGAAGTCAGCTCTCTGCTTAATCTGCCTCAGCAATTAGCATTTTCAAATAGTCTCTCCCACCCACATGTGCTTTTTCTTTCTCACAGTTGCCCTAGCTTGCAGTGAGGGTTCATAGTTGGGTTTGCCAGGGAGCAGTAAGTAGAATGAACATTGACTACTTATTTTAAACTTCATCAATTTAAGAATGTATGCAGTATTTCAACTTACAATGTGTAAATTTCTTTGAAACCTAATTTCAGTTTTTACATTGATTGCAGTGGCAAAATCTGATTCATTTAAAGTTGTACTTCAAAAGATTGTTCAATGTTACATTTGCAATGAATTGCTGTACTTAAAATTGATGATACCCAAGACAAGACAGTTCTCTTAGCACCCTGTTCACCATCTTCAGATCTTCATTTCCTCACATTCAAGATTATGATCTCTCAGATTTATCATAAGCCCTCATAGAACCTTTCACCTTGAAATTGAACAAGTCTTGAATAAAAGCTACAAATTCCTTTTCAGTAGATCAAGATTTGTTCACCGCGTTGATGCTTTTTATTAAGTGGTGAAACTAAATTTCATAGGGCAGGATATTAAGTGATGGACATAAGTGATTCTAGCTTTTCAAAGCTGTTAATGAAGACCTAGAGGAAGCACCAAAATAGCTCTTAGGAGAGGTGTCTTGTAAATGGATACAGTGTTTATGAGGACAAGAAAGATATTCTAGAGTTTCACTTGCTTTCTTTCAAAAGTTATACTAAGTTTTAAAAATTCCTCCCAGATTAAGTAAATGCTGCTTAAAATTTTGCAGAAAGATTTTTTTTGTATGGAAGGAAAATGTTCAATGGCTGTTTTCCATATTCAATGTTTTGATTTTCATATATTGCAGTCTGAGTGAATAGTGGTCCTTCTTCCCACTCAGTCACTGGCAAATATTTTTATAAAACTCAGTTAAATTATGATTTACATTTGGTTCATATCTGATCTTGGCATTTTGTCTCACCATCTGTTATTTTTAAGTTACAAGACTCACATTTTGGCCATTGTTCATATCATGTTTTATAACTCTACAGAAGTAATGATCTCTCTTTTAACTGCTTTGCTTTTTTTGTCATCTTTTTATTTGTAAAAGTTTTTTTGCATGAAACAGGTTTCAAGGCATCAGGAGAGCCACACCACCATTAAATTTATTGCTCAATCCAGTCCAGGTTATATCACTGTTACAAATAACATCAAGGGAATAATATAATCTTCAAAAACAAAACCTTGCTTTAAAAAAAAATTCACTCTTATCTCAAGATATATATTTCAAGAAAGCACATGGTGATTTACCATTGAAGTTTATATCTGCCTTTGTCAACACATCATATTATTCCATGTTCCAGATTATGTTTCACACCCAGCATGTATCTTGGAAAAACGTTTCTGCATCATAGTGGATTTGAGGCAGAATTGCTAAACTAGTTGAATATTTGCAACAGCCATGGAAACCAATTGTGCAATATCTAAAGTATACCATTTTTAACTAGCATTTGTTCAGAGTTGATGTTTTCTTGTCAATTTGCCCATTGTTAAACATTTACCACATTCATGTAGCAATGGATAAAGATGATGTTAACTGACAAGCATTTACCTTCACTTGCTATTATTCACGCACTCCTTTTGGAAGGGTGGGAGCTGTGTTGAATGTGAACTTTATGTTCATCCATACCACTTATGAACAGTCATGATTTGGAGGTGCTGGTGTTGGACTGGGGTGTACAAAGTTAAAAATCACACAACACCAGGTTATAGTCCAACAGGTTTAATTGGAAGCACACTAGCTTTCGGAGGGATGCTCCTTCATCAGGTGATAGTGGAGGGCTCGATCGTAACACAGAATTTATAGCAAAAATTTACAGTGCGATGTAACTGAAATTATACATTGAAAAATTGATAAGCCTTTCATCTGTTAGAATACAGTGATAGTTTCACTTCTTTCATGTGTAAATCTCAAAACCTTTTTTTAAAAGTTGCATTCCTGGGTTAGCTGTGAACAATGGTGATAGCTAGACAATATGTTGAAAGTGTTGGCCCCCTGTGTTCTTCAATGCCATGATGTTTAGATTGACTCTAATCTAAAAAGTGAGATCAGAGTTTTACATAAATTCATGCAGTTTTTGAGCTCAGAGTTCTACATGAATGTATGCAGTTTTTGAGCAAAGTACAATGTAACTCTGCAAGTACAAATTCACCCCACAAAATATGTATGCATGTGGGTCTTTGTCTGTGTGTGTGTGTGTGTGTGTGTGTGTGTGTAGTGAGTGCAGAGTGTCTTAAGTCTGTGAGAGGGTGCATGTGGGAGTGTGTGTATCTATAAGGGTGTGTGTGTGTGGGTGTCTGTGTACGTGTCTGTGTGTATGTGCAAGTGTGTGTTTAGGAATAGCTGTGTGTGTGTTTGTGTGTGTGTGTGTGTGTGTGCGCGCAATGGTGATCACCTGTAATGTGACATGAATCCAAGGTCCCGGTTGCGGCCCTCCCTATGGGTACTTTGCTCAAAAACTGCATGCATTCATGTAGAACTCTGAGCTCAAAAACTGCTCCATGAATTTATGAAAACTCTGTTATCTCACTTTTTAGATTAGAATCAAACTAAACATCATGGCATTGACAGAGAACACAGGAGGCCAACACCTTCAACATATTGTCTAGCTGTCACCATTGTTAATAGCTAACGCAAGAATGCAACTTTAAAGAAAAGGTTTTGTGATTTACACATGAAAGAAGTGAAACTATCACTGTATTCTAACAGATGAAAGGCTTAACAAACAATCAATTTTTCAATGTATAATTTCAGTTACATCACACTGCAAATTTTTGCTATAAATTCTGTGTTACGATCGAGCCCTCCGCTATCACCTGATGGAGTGTCGCTCCGAAAGCTAGTGTACTTCCAATTAAACCTGTTGGACTATACCCTGGTGTTGTGTGATTTTTAACCTATGAACAGAGCTTGCTGCATACTCCTAACAGTATTTACTCTGGATATTGGATAATGGGTTAGTAATTCTTACTGATAGCTTTAGTACACCATTAGATACATGCCAATTGGCTTCTCAAAGTGTAGAAGTATTAAAAGACTGACATTTAAAAACCATAAGATCTGTACTCTAGTAAAATTGGGGCACATGCAGTAAAGTTAGAATTTCAGTGAAGCTGTGATGTGTGATTTATATGTGTGAATTGTGGAAAGTCTAACAGTACAATTTTATGGATGTAGAATTTTCCAAATACAGGCTGTGACTTGATCATGTTTTGAGCTGTAATGAGTAATTTATTTCCATATGATTAATCAACAGCAGAAGTAATTGTATTGATCTGCTGAGACATTTGTTTTGTAGTTGCTTTGAAATGGAAGGAACGTTTTTCCAAGGTGCATGCTGGATGTGAAATATAACCTGGAACGTGGAATAATATGACGCGTTGACAAAGGCAGATATAAACTTCAATGGTAAATCACCATGTGCTTTCTTGAAATATATAACTTGAGATAAGTGAACTTTTTTTAAAAGCAAGGTTTTATTTTTGAAGATTATATTTTTCCCTTGCTGTAGTTTGTAACACAGTGGTAAAACCTGGACTGGATTGTGCAATAAATTTAAATTGTGGTGTGGCCCTCCTGGGACCTGTTTTGAGATCTAGCCCCAAGGATAGGTGGTTGTCTTCCTATTTTTAAAAACTGTGTCACAAAATTGTGTATGAAATTATTAGCAGTATTAATACTTTTTTTTATAATTCAGATGGTTCAAAATTAATCTAGTGCTACTTGGCAATCAGCTTCCAAGCTGCAGAGGTGTTTTAGTAAATTGAAATTGTTACTTTGCAAATTGAGGTATTTCATTGGAAATTTTGTACATTCAGAAAACAGTGTATTTTTAAGTTTCAGTTCAAAGGATAACAGGGAAAAAAAACTTGCACTGCTATGACACCATGCTACACTTCGAAGTCATCCCAAAATTTCAGTTGTCAGTTAATTATGGTGGCTAATTTTGTGTGAAGCATAATCTCTCAGTGCAGTGGTCAAAAAGAGTGGCGCTGGAAAAGCACAGCTGGTCAGGTGACATTTGAGGAGCAGAAGAGTCCATGTTTCGAGCATAAGCTCTTCATGAGGAATGTGGCATGGTGTTGAGTAGAGATTAAGCCTTAATTTCCATTATGAAAACCACATTTCATTCTGACAACAAGATAGCTTGCATTTCAAAATTCATCTAGAGGCTAAAAACAAGTAATGATACTGATTAGGGACAGTCAACATGGCTTTGTGCGTGGGGAATCATGTTTCACAAACTTGATTGAGATTTTTGAGGAAGTAACAAAGAGGATTAAGGGCAGAGCGGTAGATGTGATCTGTATGGACTTCCAGTAAGGTGTTCGACAAGGTTCCCAATGAGAGACTGATTAGTAAGTTTAGATCTCATGGAATACAGGGAGAACTAGCCATTTGGATACAGAACTGTCTCAAAGGTGGTGATGGAGGGTTGTTTGTCAGACTGGAGGTCTATGACCAGTGGAGTGCCACAAGGATCGGTGCTGGGCCCTCTACTTTTTGTCATTTACATAAATGATTTGGATGCGAGCATAAGAGGTACAGTTAGTAAGTTTGCAGATGACACCAAATTTGGAGGTGTAGTGGACAGCAAAGAGGGTTACCTCAGATTAGAGCAGGATCTGGACCAGATGGGCCAATGGGCTGAGAAGTGGCAGATGGAGTTTAATTCAGATAAATGCGAGGTGCTGCATTTTGGGAAAGCAAATCTTAGCAGGACTTATACACTTAATGGTAAGGTCCTCGGGAGTGTTGCTGAACAAAGAGACCTTTGGAGTGCAGGTTCATAGCTCCATGAAAGTGGAGTCGCAGGTAGATAGGATAGTGAAGGAGGCGTTTGGTATGTTTCGTTTATTGATCAGAGTATTGAGTACAGGAGTTGGGAGGTCATGTTGCGGCTGTACAAGACATTGGTTAGGCCACTTGTGGAATATTGCGTGCAATTCTGGTCTCCTTCCTATCGGAAAGATGTTGTGAAACTTGAAAGGGTTCAGATAAGATTTACAAGGATGTTGCCAGGGTTGGAGGATCTGAGCTACAGGGAGAGGCTGAACAGGCTGGGGCTGTTTTCCCTGGAGCGTCGGAGGCTGAGGGGTGACCTTATAGAGGTTTACAAAATTATGAGGGGCATGGATAGGGTAAATAGACAAAGTCTTTTCCCTGGGATCAGAGAGTCCAGAACTAGAGGGCATAGGTTTAGGGTGAGGGGGGAAAGATATAAAAGGGACCTCAGGGGCAACCTTTTCACGCAGAAGGTGGTGCGTGTATGGAATGAGCTGCCAGAGGAAGTGGTGGAGGCTGGTACAATTGCAACATTTTAAGAGGCATTTGGATGGGTATATGAATAGGAAGGGTTTGGAGGGATATGGGCCGGGTGCTGGCAGGTGGGACAAGATTGGGTTGGGATATCTGGTCGGCATGGACGGTTTGGACTGAAGGGTCTATTTCCATGCTGTACATCTCTATGACTCTATGACTGAACCAAGTAAGCCATATCTTGCTGGTGGCATTCACATCCTACGACCAGATATGAAAATAAGTTCTCCCCCAAACCCTCTATTCCTTGGCCTTCTTTCTCCCTTCCCCCTACAATTGGGAGTCAGCTTTTCATGAACGAGATTGCATGTTATACGGTTCCCACAACATTAAACTTCTAAGTTTTTGATTAATATCCTTCCTACCCAATTGACATGCTGAGTCATAGGAGAGGTTATCAGGTATCCTGGTGCATGTTTCTCTTTAAAGTGTTACCTACCATCTGGAATAATACTGAACAACATGGAGAGAATTGCTTGCTCCCCAATAGTGCCATCAATCACTGTATCTGTCGGGTGACAGATTTGCAGCTGCAGTGCTTATCAGTTTCAACCTAAGTTACATGTATAGCCCAAAATGAGGCTTGAACCCACAACCTCTGACCTCCATCTTTTTAAGTACTTGTCTAAACTAAACTGATAATCTAGAAGAAGAATTAAATTCTTCCAGTTAATTATCAACTGCTTGAACTTTGTTCCTTTTAGGTCATGATTTTGATTAATCATTCCATAATTAATTTTACCTAAACTTTCTAGGATGGACACTTTCACATTTGTATAGGTCAGTGAATGGCTTGAGTCAATGGTAGTTTCTCTTGAGCTATATGTAGTGGTTAACTTCTGTTTAAAAAGTTGCAGTAAACATTATTGCGCTCTGATTCTGCTGAAGATGATTGAGATATAATATGTATTCCAAATACTTGGGAAAAACCTCACTCATGTTTGTACCCATTGCTGTGTGTCGTGTCTATGATTTCATTAGTCTACTAGAGAAAAGGAACTGCAGCAAGTATAGAAAAGTTAGCCAGGAAGCCTGTTAATTGAACTTCCGAAGTCCTGCCACTTGATAAGAAACAAGCATGTCACTTGTTTATATTATTTATTCATAGTTACAGCAGATTATTTGAAGCACAGTTACTGCCACATAGACTTTGTTCATAAAATTTAACTTAAATTAACTGAAATTACTTGGGTCTGTATTTAGGAAAAAAAATACAATGTGCAAAGTTTTTTTTGACTGACTGTGTGGGCCATGCAGTTTGAATATTTTACAACACATCAGGAACAAATTTAGAAACCTTTCTGCTATTTTATCATTCCGCTTGTGATGCACAGCAGTATTTTGCACCTGATCTGAGTCTGTAGACAAAACTTTGTGAGGCACTGATTTTGTTTTTAAGCTGGGAATGAAGGAGTAAACACTGACTTTCAAAAATGGCTTCTCTTCAAGAATCTCTCTTTATTTTGAGGGCAATTCCTAGAAAATTAGGAAATAAACTTAAGTATTCTCTTACGGTGCAGAGGACCCCTGGACTGGGAAATCTGGGTTCAAGTCCTAGCTGTTCCAGAGGTGTGTCATAACATCTCTGAACAGGTTGATTAGGAAAAATGGGTTAAGTTTTGTGTCGGCTCAGTGGGTAGCACTGGTGCCTCAGTGCCAGGGACCCGGGTTTGATTCCACCCATATGTGGAGTTTGCACATTCTCCCTGTATCTGCGTGGATTTCCTCCCAGTTCAAAAATGTGCAGGTTAGGTGGTTTGGCCATGCTAAATTGCCCTGTAGTGAGCAGACCAGGTAGGATAGTCATTGAAATGCTGTATATGGAATAGAGTGGGTCTGGGTGAGATGCTGTTCAGGGGGTCAGTGTGGACTTGACTGGCCTAATCCCCTGTAGGGATTGTTTTCAACAATCTGTTTCCATCACATGGCATACTGAGAGATGGTCAGACTGCATTTTCATTGATAAGGAAACAAGCGGGTAAATTCATAATAGATGGATTTTGGTTGCGTGCATTGATGTATGAAAATAAAGCTACATTTAATGTTTTGCCAAGTATTTGTTTTTGTGTATGCAATTTGATCAGGAAGATTTCTAATAATTTCTATTCAGCCAATGATGTGGCTTGGCATTAAATTGTATTTTTTTTGATAATTCTATTTGCTGGGTCTTGTGTGGTTTTCACAATTCTGATAGAAATCCTGTTGCGTCAATAGAATGAAGCCAGGGCTCCATGTGGGAGTTCAAGTACTAGTAGTACTTCTTAGAAGTCAAGCAGGAAAGATTTTAACAAGTGGCTTTTTTCTGCCAGTTCTTTTCGACTCCTGCTGGAATTTGTTTCCTGGTCACAAGCTATCAAGTTGTAGGTATCTCTCATCTAAGAGCCTTGATAATGGTGTTGGTGCATTATTTGTCTTGCAACCAAGACTTGCTACTTTAAGTCTGACTGCACACTTTTCTGAGTTTGTGGATTGCTTTTACCAGCAGGAGCCCCAGCAACCATTTATTCCCTTTGGAACAATGAATGTTGAGGTTTTGTGATGTCTCAACTGCATGTGCAGCTGAGCTTAGCATCTGTTATTAGGTGTGATATAATAGAAAAAATTGCCTACATTTCTGAAAATAATAATTGGTCTAAACATAGTTTACTTTAAGTTTTGGATGAAGGACATTGGCCGATAAAAATTAAAGCTGGGGACAACGGCTGGTTTTACGTAATGTTGACTTCAAGTGTATTTTGACTGCAGTGAGCTTGTCGAAGGCCACAGGTCATTAACAAATTAGCTAATGTTTGGGTGTAATGCAGTTCACCAGATGGGTGAAGGGATTTGAAAAAATGTTTTTGAATTTATAAAGCTCTGCCTTGATGCTTGCTACCCCAATATTTATGCATCACAATGCAGGACTGTTTCATGAAAATGAAGGTGATTCTATTGCACCTTTTAACCTTGGGAATGTGCTCTCTTGTTTATTTTGCATGGATTTTGATTAAATATATGCAACATTGTTCCCTTGCACTTTGGATGTTGCTGTTAAGCAAGCTAGAGTGTGAGATGCACCAATCTAGGATTTTCTTGGTCTACGGTCTGCACTTCAGTACATATCCTTTTTGAGCCAAAAATACTGGTTTAGAAAGTTGTTTTTTTTAAACAAGTTGTGTAATGTCATATTTTGCTCTTCAGAGCACGTGCTGTTATTCCCTGTTGGTTTCTCAACTTAAATAAATTTATTTATGGTTGAAGTTTCATTTCTTCTGAGAATCAATTCATAAGGTTGATAAACACTAACCTGTTTATAATCAACAGTTTTGTTTTTGTTTTTTGACAGTAAAAGAAGTATTTGTTGAATAGTGCTGTATTGGACATAGCAAGAATGAATATTATCATAAAAGGAGCCATTAGTAGCACATCTATCATTTAGAAAACTTGGAGTCATGAGTTTCAAACAACTGCACACAATTGATTTCAAAGTTTCTCTCTGTGCCATGAAATATATACCCCAATGCAAGCAGAATAAATTCCAGAGCAGTTTCCAATTATTCTACTAAGCTTGTTATTGATTCACTGTTTACCAGTGGTTTATGGACTTTGCTTCTGATGCTTGTTAAAATACACACAGATGACATTTGACTCCAAGAAGCTGTTTTCCATCTGTTCTTATTTGTGATTCAGCAGAATTCAGTGACTACATTAAGGAATGTAATGGATTTCTCCCTTTTTGGCCAGCAAGATCTGATGGATGTGTGTGAGCTTACTGCCCAACAATGTGTGTGTGTGTGTGTGTGTGAACAGTTACTGATTTTGGTTGATTTGTACTTCTAAATTTGTGGCCCAAAGACTAATAGAGCTTTCAGAGAATACATTACTTGGCAGGGATGTAATTTTAAGGCTTTTGCATAGTTCTGAGTTTGAAGAAGCTAGTTCAGCAAATTAGTAGAACAATATGCTAGCCACTTTAAAGTAACAAATCTGCATGCTCCATTCTGTGATGAATAGGTCTTGTACATAAGTGGGGGGGATTAATGTAAACAATCTACATTGCAGGTGTGACAGCCTTGTCGTACCTTTATTGAAATTCATTCCCTCTCAATACCCCACTTCCTAAAATGCAGTGGCTCATATCTGATTTTAAACTTGTAGGAACAACTGGCTTTTCATGTATTTACATAATTTTCATATGCTTAAGTAAATATTTTTCACACTCTGCACATACATTTTTGCAGTGGTGAGTGGAACAAAACCTTCGGTCAAAATCTTGCTTCTAGAGAATCATTGATGTTTGTGTAGTGATTGGAACTAGATGGACCTCATTGACTATGAAATCCTTGATTGGCCCATGTTAACAACCCCATTCAGGAAATCCTTGGCTGACCAACTTAAACAGGAAGGGAAAAAAAAATAAATGGGAGATTGGTATCCCCTCAATTCAGGGGACTGATTCTGAGCTGGCTGATTATCAGCCAGTGTACAATACACAAGTAAATAAGTGGTGACTGAATATCAGCCTCTACAGTTATTTCATTGTGTTACATGTTAAACTTCTGTTCCTGAACTGAAAGTTATGTACCTTGCCAAGTTGTACCAGGCTCCCTGCTAGGTCTTGCGTAATGTTTGTCACCACAGTCATATTGCAATTCACATTAATTATCTAAGCAGGTCCACTTACATTTTCATTTTTAGTTTAAGTATACCAAAACTGGCTGGTTTCCCCACCCCCATATGAGTAGATTGCAATATATACACACCCAGTTGATTAATGCACATATTTGTTAAACTGGGTCTTTACAAGGTTTTTTTTGTGTGTACCTTTTAAGCACATTAGCAATTATCTTAAGATTGTGGCAACAAATTTATTGTTTGACAGACATGTGTCTCCTCACCACCTTTTAAAAGTTTCTTCAAAACTTGCCCCTGGCCCAGAGCAGAGGGGCTTATGGATTAGTCCTTGTATCAGCAAATTGCAATTTCTAATATTTATTCATTGCTTTAATCAGCTAAACTATTTTAACAGCTGGAGTATTTCTCCTAAAAATTTGATTTGAGCACTGACTTTGTCACTTGCAGCCACTTCTGATAGGAAATCTATTGTAGTCATACTCTTCTATCTTGTACCATCCTCACACAGCCACTGTCAGTTGCCTGCCATGAGCCTGACATCGTCATTTGGTTGGCTGCTCTTATGGCTGCCCTCCACTCTGCCCTTGATGCATCAGAACACCTAACAAATAGCTGAAATGCTGACATTTTCTTTTCTGAATGTCAATTTGTATTTTTTTTGTTCAGTCCTTGCAATTTCAAGTGCCTCTTCATTTATTCATACCTGTATTTGATATCTGCAGTATCCACCTTTTCACAGCCCCCTGCTATTCCATTAATCTTAACTGGTTTTTGAGGCATAAAGAAAATGCGTTGAATGTAGCATCTCAAGCATCTTTAGAAGCTTGAGTTTTCTTGTTAACACATCCTTTATCTTCTCTCAATTACTTACCTGTACTTCTGGCTATCTCCTACTCTCATTCTGCATTAATATCTGCTACACTTTGTCATGTGACCACTTGACCTAATCATTAGACAAACGCGTGACAGTGCATCACCATCCACTTCAATGTTTACTCATTCCTTTTGTATTCTTTTATAGCTACTTCCCTAAAATTGTTTTTGTCTTTCTGTTCAAACTCGATGCATATTCTAAACTTCTACAGAGGATTGATAATATTTTGTAGGACTTCCTCTGAATCTGCAAGTAGTTTTTCTTTGTTTTTGTGTGGAATGTGGGTGCCACAGATCAGGGTGCAATCTGCTTATCTTGTTGCTTGTGATTTGGCTGGCTTGCCAGGCTATTGGAGAAAGCAATTAAAATCTAATCACACTTTTTTCTGCATCTGGAAATAGACGAAGTAAAAAGTACATGAGTGAGCCAGATCAGTTTTTATGACCATCAGCAATGACTGCCTTTTTTTTAGCCTAGCTTTTTAATTCACATGTCATCATTAGCCAGATGTCGCCACCTCATTAATTTCAGTCTTTGGATTACTTGTTCAATACTACCAGGTCTTTGTGTCCCTTTTTAAGTATACCTTTATCAACAGACTGCAAGTTTGGTTTTACTTCCTGTTTTTATCCCTGGAAATACATCTGACTGCTTGAATGTTTCCTCAACGTATCAAATAACTTTGACTACATACAGGTCATTCTGCTATAATGTGCATTTTATTAATGCGAATTCGCTATACCACGATTGACAAATTGGGAACACTGTTTCTAAAAGCAAACTTTTAAAACATATACTTGTTATAGGATGATTCTGGCCTGTTTTAGTTTAAATTGTGCTGTTATTATTGATTTTGTTTTAATAGCATGGGGTTGCGTGAGAATGGAACTACTGCATTACAGCAAAACTGACTGTACAACCTATGTTTCTCCCCACCTGAATTATACCTGATCTGTCACATTGCTAGCTCACTGTTTGTTTGCTCTTTATTCACAGTCTAGACTTAAAATTTTTCAGCAACATTTGTACTATCATTTGGTGATCAACATAGTCAAACACTCCTCTTTCATGATCCATTAAGCATTTGAGGTATTGCTTGCTTCTAGATGTTGACTGAAGACTGTGTTCTTGGGTTGAATTTCCCTCTCTTTCTACTCCAGGTCAAAATCCAAACTCTTTCACTGACTTCTGCTTTGGTGTTTATTTCTTTTCGTTCATGATTCCTCTGATACTGAAGCAGTTCATGTCCAAAAGCAACAAGACCTGGACAATATCCAGGCTTAATCTGGAAATTGGCAAATAACATCCATGCCAGGCAATAACAACAATCTAACCTCCAGCCCTTGACATTCAATGGTGTTGCCATCACCAAATCCTCACTATCAACACTCTGGGGATTACCCTTGATCAGAAACTGAGCTGGACTGATAATTACTAAATACAGTGGCTACAAGACCAGGTCAGGAGAAGAATACTGCAGCATGTAGTTCACCACCTGACTCTCCAAAGCATATCGACTACCTTTAAGGCTCAAGTCAGGCCTGTTGGAATATTCACCTTTTTGTCTGGATGAATGCAGTTCCATCAGCACGAAAGAAGCTTGATGCCATCAAGGACAAAGCAGTAACTTGATTGGTACCACATCCACTCCCTCCTCCACACCATGCTCAGGAGCAGAAGTGTGCACTATCTAAAAGATTTTTTAAAATTTAAATCATTTACAAGATGAGGGCTTTGCTGGCTAGACCAGCATTTATTGCCCATTCCTAAGAGTCAACCACATTGCTGTGGGTCTGGGGTCACATGTAGATCAGACCAGGTGAGGATGGCCGTTTCCTTCCGTAAAGGACATGTGTGAGTCAGATGGGTTTTTCTGACAATTTGTCAATGGAAGATTTATGGTCATCATCTTCTTTTCAGATATTGATTGAAATCAAACTCCACCATTTGCTGTGGTGGAATTTGAACCCAGGTTCCCAGAACATTGCCAGGGTCTCTAGATTAACAGTCCAGCGGTAATACCACTAGGCCATCATCTCCCCTGCAAAAACATACTGCTGAAATTCGCCAAAGGTCCTTGGACAGCACCTTGCAAACCCACCAACACTTTCATCTAGAAGGACAAGGACAGAAAATAAATAGGAACGCCACCATCTTCAAGTTCTTTTCCATGCACCATTGTGACTTGGCAATGTATCACTGTTCATTCACTGCTGAGGCGAGTTCCCAGCCTAATGGAATTGTAGTTCTGTACACAGCACTTAGACTGCAGTGGTTCAAGAAGATGCTCACATCATCACCTTCTTAAGGACAACCAGGGACAGGCAATAAAAACACAATCCAGGCAGCGACACCCACATTCCACAAATGAGTAAGAAGAGAAGATTTTCCGGTTGCTTGACTTGAGAGACTTATGAAATTATTACACTGTATTTTTGAGGTCTGTAAGGGTGAGTTTAACCCTATATTTCCTCTTAAGAGAAGACTTGCATCTCTTTATCTAAATGTTTATTTCTGCATGTTTCGGAGTTGTACACATGAAAATGATATTCAACTGCAACTTCAATCACGTACAGGTTTTTAAAGTCAATTTTTTGATGACACGCTTCCAGTTGATTCTTTCTACAAGTAAGTTCTGATCAAAATATTTCACTTTACCTACTCCTGTCCATAAACACAAATCCAAAGAACTATGAATGCTAGAAGTCAGAAACATATATAAACTGCTGGAAAAATGGAAAGAAAGCAGAGTTAACGCTTCAGGCCTAATGACCTTTGTTCATAAAAGGAATAGTCTCAATGTTAAAGCTGCTTTCTTTCCACAGATGCTGCCTCACTTGGGTTTTCTCATTTTGTTCCTATCGCTACCCAATTTGCACAGTTCACGTTCTGAGTCACGAAACATGATTATTATCCAATCATGTTCAGGTTAACTAATGAGATTATATTATCCAATGTGAACATGTATGTACTGCAGCTGGGAGATATTAGTCTTTGATTACCGGTTACCCTACATTGTATTACCCCCAGCAGTCCATCCTATGACCTATAGAAGTCTATTTTCCCCTTTTCAGATCTCTCTGGCAACTTAAGTAATGAACATCTCAAGTCAATTGGAATATTAACTTGAAATGTATTTCATCCCAAAATCTTTTCTTTTCTTTTGTATTTACTTCCTTCTTGGTAGTAGTAGTAGTAGTTGTTGCCCATCCCTAGTTGCTCTTGAACTGTCACTTGCTGGGTGATTCAAGAAAAGAGCGTCCAAATCGATTGCATTGTTACAGGCCTTTTCTTTTCTACAGTAACTTTTTATGGCCACTATTACTGAGCCCAGTTTTGAATTATAGAATCTGTTAATTGGTTAAATTTAAAATCCGGCAGCTGCTGAGTTGACCGATTTTTTTTTTTTTTTAACCCATGTCTCCAAAGCATTGGTTTGAGTTCATAGGTTTTCTATACACATGAAAGTAACACACCATTTCCAGTTTGTTCTTCAAATTCTGTTTCTCCAAGGGCTTTCTTCTGTTGCTGCTTAGTCTATGCTGAAACATTTCATGTACTCATTATTTTCAAAGTGTTCCTTCCTTCTGATATCCTGTCCAGTTCAACATTGAGTGATAGAGCATTTATAAACAGGCCCTTCGGCCAAACTCATCCATGACAGCCAGGTTTCCTAAACTGAACCAGTCCCAAACTGCATTTGGTCCATATTCCTCCTAAACCTTTCCTATCCCCTACTTATCCCAATGTCTTATGTTGTGATTGTACTTCAATCAATCTTTCAGCCCTTACTATTCGTATACTCATCTAGTTACCTTTTTTAAATATTGTAATTGTATCCACCTCCACCACATCCTCTGGTAGCACATTCCACATATCAAGCACACTGTGAAACAGTTGCCCCTTTGGATCCCTTTTCTTTCCCCTCACCTTAAACCTACGCCTTTTATGTTTGGGCTTCCCTACCGTGGCTATTCACCTTATTTACACCCCTCATGACGTTAAACCTCTAAGGTCACCCCTCAGCCTCCACTCCAGGGAAAATAACGCCTGCTTATTCAGACTCTCCTTATAACTGCAACCTTCCAGTCTTGGTGACATTCTTGTAAATTTTCTTTTTGTACCATTTCCAGTTTTAATAGCATCCTTGCTTTGTCAGGATGACCAGAATAGTACATTGTACTCCAAGGGTGACCTTACCAATATCTTGTACAGCCATAAAAACTCCAAAAAGACATCAAAACTCCTATACTCAATGCTGTGACTGATTGAAGGCAAGCATGCCAAATGCTGTTTCCAAGGAACTTTGTACCTGCATCCTGAGGTCTCTCTGCCCTACTATTAACTGAGTAAGTCCTGCCCTAGTTTGTCTGAGCAAAATACAGCACCTCTCATTTATCTACATTAAACTCCACTATCCCAGTTGGTCAAGGTCCCATCTTCACTGTCCATTAGACCACCAATTTTGGTAACCTCTGCAAATTCGCTAACCATCTTCTGGCGCAAGATGGCGGCGGAGTTACACAGCTGCATGTGGGCATTTGGCCCAGGGCCCATCCACTACCAGCTGCTTCCTTTCTTTGTTTTAATTTACTTTGGCTTTTACTCTTTTCTTTCACTTTACTTTCCTTTTTTCTCTTATCTGTTTTTCTTTTCTGTGGCTGGTTGGTCAGCAGCACCAGTGCAGCAACAAGAGCAGGTTGCACGCGGAGTGGGAGACATGGTTTTTCCTGCTGTTTGTGGCTGGTGGCAGCAATCTCTTCAAGATGGCAGTGCTGGCAAGGCAACGATCCACAGCTGAAGTGTGACTGGTGGCCTGGCCTGGTAGTGGAGTCAGGGACTGTTGGTTGTAGAGTGTGTGGGTTCAGTGGCATCAGTGAAATGGGCCCAGCAGCGAAAAGTGGGGTGACTCCTATGTTAGTGGGTCCAGTAGAGATCTCCCTTAAGGCTAGGTATGGGTGTGGACAGGGTTGGGAAGATTGATAATCTGAACTTTTTTTTTACTACTTAATTTTTCTAACTTATGACCTATAATGCTGAACATTTTTTTTCTTTTCTGATTTTTGGTTTCCTTAGAATTTTATCTTGAGTATCTGTACCTAAAGATAGCAGTGTAATGTGGTAACTGCAAACTTTCACTGCATTCATTCGAATACATGGGACAATAAAGCTAATTGAAATGCCTCCAATTTTCTCATCCAAATTGTTTATATAAATGCTGAACAATAGCAGACCCAGCACACATCCTTGCAGCACACCACTGGTCACAGGCCTCCAGTCTGAACAACAATCCTCTACCACTACTGTCTCCTACTGTCAAGCCAATTTTGTATCTAATTGGTTAATTTCCTTAGGTCCCACATGTTCTAGCCTGACTAACCAGTCTCACATGTGGAACATTGTCAAAGGCCTAGCTAAAGCCCATGTAGACCACGTTTACTGCTGTTCCCAGATCTATCATCTTGGTCACCTCTTAAAAAGAAAAATCAATTAAATTCTGTTTCATTTGCCTTTACCCTGAGTACTCCCTCAAATTGACATATCAAAATATATACCTCCAAAGTAGTTTGCCAGTAAGTTAACCAAATTCTTGTTTTCCATTTCTGTTGCAACAGCTCATTGTTTGAAATTATCAGTTTGCTTTGGAAGCTTTTTTGATTTTTCTCTCCATTTCTGTTTGCCCTTTTGAGAATCCCTGAAAGGTACAAGTAAAGGAGGAGGCCATTTTCAATCTTTGATCAAACTGCCTGATTAAGTCCTTTTTGTTTCCTGCTGCTCTGCAGACTTTGAGGAAGGAGTGGGGTTCTGAAAGCTTATGGTTTCAGATAAACCTGTTGCACTATAATCTGGTGTTGCGTGATTTCTGACTTTGTCCACCCCAGTCCAACACTGGCACCTCCACATCATGCTGTTTATTCAATTCCCTTTTATTATTAAATCTGGTTCCATGACTTTTTTTAAAAGAAATGCATTTCAGGTCACAACTATCTGTGTGCAAAACTCAAATCTTCATGTTACCTCTTTTTTTTCTTTTATCAGTCACCTTTTGAAATCCCTGTCCTCTGTTAATCCTTCTGTATTGAAAACAGTTTCTGCTTATTCACTTTGACAAAATCACTTCAGGATTTTGCACATGTTTCAAATGTTCTCTTCATTTTCTTTTTTTTAAAGAGAACAACCCCAGCGTCTTACCTGTCGTGAATCAAAGGTAAAATGCCACAATAGTTCAAGTCAGAAATAACTGAACATTCTGGAATTACACCACAAATTAGGCAAAATCTGCTGAGTGTTTTGTTTTGGTTCAGTGACTCTCCATCAGAACAAGTGACCTCATTCCTCTGTGTGGAGAAAGGCTACAATATTCCAGAGGAAAAAGCAATGACGGCAGATGCTAGAAACCAGGTTCTGGATTAGTGGTGCTGGAAGAGCACAGCAGTTCAGGCAGCATCCAAGGAGCTTCGAAATCGACATTTCGGGCAAAAGCCCTTCATCATCCAGACCAGGCTTAATCAGTAGCATAACCTTCTTTTGCTTTGTACTCTTTTGCCTCTTTTTATGAAACAAAATATTATAGTTTTACTTTAAACTGCTTTCTCAACGTAATTTTGTGTATACACAGCTCCAGGTGTCAGTTCTTGCGCCATCTTAAAGTTTTAACTCTGCTCATTGCCTCTTCTGAATCAAAATGCATTACTTCACACTACTTTTTAAAATTTCCTCCGCTATTCATGTGTCTATTTAGAAATTCACCCATGTTGTCTTGAAGTTTGTTTTACTATTCTTCTCTCGAATTGCAGATGACACCTAAAAAGCCTGGTATAGTAAATTTTTTCTTAAATTGGAGTATTTAGGCCACAAATATAAATCACTAATACCAACACTGCCCCGTAATCTTTGCTTCAATTTTGTTAACATTATAATTCATTACAGTTTATTGAGCACCATTTGACTGCCCTCCTAATCCCTCTCATACTTCAAAGAAATAAATGGTTACTTATTTTGCCTCTGACTCTATTTGTGCTGTGCTATTTTTTTGCCTTTACTTTTCCTAATTGTAATCAAACGTGTCTATACTATCATCTCATGGTACCCTGTATCTAAAGGAGGATGTGTTGGAGGGGGTCCAGAGGAGTTTCACAAGAATGATACAAAAACAGAAATTGCTGTGAACACTCAACAGGTCTGGAAGTATCTGTGGGGAGAAGTCAGTTAACATTTCTGTTCTGGTGACCCTTCTTCCAGTTCTGAGGAAGGGTCACTAGATCCAAAATGTTAACTCTCTGATTTGTCTTCACACATGGTACCAAACCTGCTGAGCTTTTCCAGAAATTTCAGTTTTTGTTTATGATTTGAAACATCTGCAGGTCTTTCAGGGTTTTTATTTCATACGAATGTTGCTGGGATGAAGGACTTGTTATAGGAGGAGCAGATGAAGACTTGGTTCTGTACTCAATGGAGAATGAAGGGGGGGTATCTGAAGGGCCTGGATAGAGTGAATGTTGAGAAGATGCTTCTGCTAGTAGGAGAAACTGGGACCCAAGGTACGGCCTTAGAGTGAAGGGATGACCCTTTTAGAACTGAGATGAAGAAGGATTTCTTCAGCCAGAAGATGCTGAATCTGTGGAAGTCATTGCCACAGAAGGCTTTGGAGGCCAAGTAGTTGACTGTGTATTTAAGACAGGTTCTGCACATGTAAGGGGATCAAGGATTACAGGCAGAAGGCAGGAAAATGGGTTGCAACCCAATCAGCCATGATTGAATGTGCTTCACCATCTAGTGGGCCAATTGGCATAATTCTGCAGTTGTATCTTGTGGTGCAACAACACTCAAAGCTTGACACCATTCCAGGACAAAGCTGTTTGCTTAATGTGCACATTACTGCATTCAGGTGGTGTTCTTTCCACCACTGGCATTGGGTGGCAGCAGTTTGTATTTAGTGAAAATGAGGACTGCAGATGCTGGAGATCAGAGTCAAGATTAGAGTGGTGCTGGAAAAGCACAACAGGTCAAGCAACATCTGAGGAGCAGGAAAAGTGACGTTTCAGGTAAAAGCCCTTCATTAGGAATGAGGCAGGGCACCTCTGGGATGGAGAAAGCAGCTTGTATTAAGCAAGACTGCTTGAACAGCACCTGCTCACCCGGTGACTCATCGAGGAAAGGCAGCAGACCCATTGGAATCTGTCACTTGCAAGTTCTGATCTGAGTTGTGCACAAAATACTGAAGCTCCATTCCTAATGACTTTAGATATGTCTTTGCATTGCTTGCAGAGGGCTGTACTTTACCATCTCTTGGTCAGGTAATGAGGGCTGACCTGCCAACAGATCCTAACAACAATTTTTAAAATCCAAAGTTGTTAAGTATGCAATAAAATATTAAAACTTAGATTGTTTTGAAAAGCTTTTGAATATTTTGGATGGTGAACCTAATGCTCCAAGAAGGGTTAAGATTGGTTCATGAACCAATATCAGATTATTGAGATTGGCTGAAGAGATTGAACCAGTGTAGGGAGTTGCCGTTTTCCACCAAAGCTTGCCATCATTACTGTTGGCAAACTGAGGACAGAAATCCAATTAATTTTAGTCTTTAAGTAGGACTAGATTTCTTTTTCCTCTTATATTACAAAAAGGCATCAAAGCATGCACACTTAGCTTCAAACATTTTCTGGGTTGATTTTCATTAAAACAGATATTCGTTGCTATATCTTGGCTTCATTTAACAAAGTGTTGCAAATTTAGCATGGTATCAATCATTTGTCCTAAGAGAAGGACATTCTGAAAGGAGTGAATCATTTGTCACTGGGAATGTTTTGAGTTTAAAGGTGTTTGTTTTAAACATGACCCCTTGGTTATGCTTAAATTATTCTTAACCTAATCCATTCATCAGGAAGTGGACTTTGTTTTGTTAGCCGCCTGGCTTTATTCTCAATTGTTATACCTGCTTTTGGGTATTTGTTAAAGAGCAGTAAATAAGGAAACATTGAACAGCTGGTTTTCAGTGTTTGATTTTGGTTCCCACGAGAACAATTCACACCAAAAATATGATACTACTATTTCATTACTAGTGTAATATAAGGGGAAAGATGATTTTTTTCCCCAGTGATCTGTTTCAGAACTTTACTTGCTTATCTCCAAGGAGATCTTTAAAACTTTTGCCTTTTGGTGGAGATACCCCCACCCTTTTCTATGAAATAATTTAACCTCTGACACTGAGAATAAATCTTTTGCAGAAAATCACTTTGGACATATGCAAATGAGTGAATACAAAGCATGTTTGAATAAATTAATACTGATCTTCAAGGTCAATGTCCTTTTGCTGATTAGCAAGTGAAATATAGATACGGATTACTTACACTAACTTTTTTGTAAATTTTTGGGAAACTTATCACAGATAATGTTAGAACTTTTCAAATCTCCAGTCTAGAAGACCTGTAAAGTGCTTGACATTGGTGTGCTTTGAGTTTTATAAGCACAATGCCAGAGGTTGGGGATAAAAATGAGTGTGGAAATGGAATAAATGGGCGTCCATTCAGTTATCGGATACTCCTGGTGCCTCAAATGTGTATAAATATCATCTTGTACAAGTAACAAATACATTGGGTTTGTTTGCATACTGCACAGAACTGAACAAGTTTAGTCACTATGTATATAAAGATATTGTTATCAATAAGTATATTTTTGAAATAATAAAATGAAACAAATAGATGGGTCTATCTGCTCAAGGATAGATTTCCTGTTTTTGTTCTTAGCGTTCTCAGTCAGATCTATTGATATCAAGCTGGTGTTCTTCACTGACCACTGTTTCCTGCAGATGAACTGTCACCCACAGGACAAGCAGGTGGGCAAGGGAATATGGAAGCTCAATGTGAAACTGCTGACCCCAGAACATATCAAGGAGCTTAGAAGGCATAACCCCGGTAGGAGAACCATAAAGCCCATCGGAGTCTCCAGCAGCCTGGTGGGGAACATCTAGAGGTTCTTCATCCTCGGTGATGTTCAGAAGATAAGAGAGAGAGTGCGAGCAGTGGAGAAAATTGTCTAAAACACCAGAAAAGCATGAAGAACTTGCTCTTGTTGCAAACTCTGGGGTTCACTGTTGATAGTATCTCCAGGACAAAAACAAGCAAGCCTTGCTCTTTGTCTTGGAGGCTTCCAAGATAATTGTCTAGTTCAGATCGTGGAACCAGATGAGATGTGCTCATGTTCGTTCTTCAAGAAGGTGCGCAGGGAGATCTCTGATCAGCAGTCTGAAGGAAGAAGTTTGATCAATATGCTCTCAGACTGACATCCTGAGGATGCCAGACTATGACAGGCAGCCGTCAGACAGCAGGGCACCCCAGTCATTCCTTTCCTCTATCACGGAGATCTTAGGTGACAGCACATGAGAGAGGCTGGGCCAACTGTTTATCTCTGGATGTCTGAACAAGATCGTTGAGTAAAGAATAAAACTCCCAGAAGTGACCAGCTTTACCAGCTGAGTCATATTCAGCTCTGTGGTCTTGACAGGTCAGGACCTGCTGGAGCTGTGTGATAGTGTGCTTCTGGCAGGAAGCATGTGCAAATCCATGAGGAAAGGTATCATCGCCCCCGCCTACAAGCAGAAGGGGAGAGAGAGGAAATTAGAAATTGGTAACCAATTTCATAGCTGAAAACAGATTCAAAATCCCAGCCTAAGGTAATCATCAACCGGGTCAGGTCTGCTGTGCTCTGGGGTCAGTGATTTATCCTGTGCGGTACCAAGCAGGATGATCTCTGAGAGCGTTGCACTCCTCAGGGTATGATTTGCCTATGTGCAGGATGGGGGGAGCAGTAGGCACATGCCTTATCATTATGGATTAGGAAAGGCCTATGATCAGATATTGCGCACCTACATGACGGATGTGCTCTCCAAAATAATCTATGGAGAAGGCATCTGCAATTTGGATCAGTCTGCTCTATACCAACATTGATTAATGAGTGGGAATCCGAAAGCTTCCTGATCAGATCTGGAGTCAGGCAGGGCTGCCCACTCTCCTGCCATGTTTGTGTTTTTTTATTAGGCATTTTGTGTCTATCAGGAAGGATGTGAGCCTGAGAGGGATGACTATTCCAGGCAGTGGAGGCCTGTAGGTCAAAGCCTCCCTATATATGGACTGTTTTCAGCTCCGATCTGGTGTCAGTACACAGACTTGTGAGCATCTGCGACCAGTTTGAACTGGCCTTGGGAGCCAAGGTAAATTTGAGGCAAGAGTGAGCCCATGTTCTTTGGGAACTGGGGCAATTGATGCTTTATCCTTGTCACTGTCAGGACAGATTACATGAAGGTGCTGGTCATATGATTTGGAGGACCTGGGCCGTGTGCAAAAAAAAAGGGAGAACTGTATTGCCAAGACGCAGAAACTAGGTAGGTGAGAGCACTGCTCCCACACCATTGCTGGTAAATGCCTGGTCATCAGGTGTGAAGTACTCTATGGTGTTGCTATATGTGGTGCAGGTTTAGCCCATTCCCAGAACCTGTGCCTTTGTAGTTACCTGAGCCACCTTCCACTCCATCTGGAAGTCAAAAATGGACCAGGTCTGTAGGAACACAATATACAAAGCTCTGGGTAAGAAAGAAAGGTCTGACAAATGCTGCCCTTCTCTTGTGTGGCTGCATCAAGGTGTATGTAGTCCCTTTGGTCTGCGAACACCAAGTGCCACTATGTACTGAGGATCGACAGGTACCTGATGCATTGAAGGATGGGCCTGATCTCTTTGTAGAATGCAAACTTGTCCATTTGTGGAAGAATTCGCAAAGAAAAGCACTTTTTTGACCAGAAGTTCGTCAGGAAGTGCTCAACATGTAGTGTCCTTGAGACCCTGTGGAAAAGGAGGGTGGATCCTATCATGTGGCCCCCAGAGCAGACTGTCAGTGACTTGGCAAAGTGCCTCATCACCAGAACTTCCTAACGAGAACCAAGACCCAGCTTGGTTAATAGTGAGAAAGACATTAGCTGTGAGATCCTTTACGCACTTCTGGTTTCTGTGCGCCACTGCATGCTGCCCTCTAAGTGGCTGCTGATGAGACTGCAAAGGCACATTCCAGGTGGGTGGAAGTCTGGAGAAAGATGCAGTAGTTTTTGTTAAGGTTTGTCCTGAGCAGCACCATGACACAGGACGCTGTGCTCTGTGAGGTGTTTCTTGCGGCACACAAAGACAAACATTTGACTGTGCCTGGAAGACCATCAACACTGTGAAGGATGCTCTTTGGTCTGCCTGAAACGTAAGTATTCCAGTGTAAAGAGTTAACCTTGACTGACTGTTGCAGACTTGCATGTTTCAAAGTCCAGGACTACGTGCTGAAGTTAACACTAAAGCCTGGGGCAGCTGCTGCCAAGGTGCAGTGTGGAAAGACCATTGTCGAAAGTCTTTCTGTAACTGTATAATAAGGGTCCATTCAGACTCTCTCTCTTGCTTCAAAATGAAAATAAATAGTTTCTGCATAAGTAGAAAATGCCTTTGTTTTTACAACTGCAGTGAAGTTCTGAGAAATGTCACCATTCCATTCTTTGTGTTTTCTTTGCAAAGGCTGCTGAATTGATATAGAACCTTTTGTAAATACTTCTGATTTTTTTTTAAATGAATAAAGTACATTTTTTAAAAGCCAAGCATCTGGCAAATCAAGGTCATGTTTGTAGACTGAAGAGGTATTGTTGAAAACACTGAGTTTCTGTTGCTTCCACAGTTGTTGAGGCAGCATCATGAGCAGTGAGTAAATAGATAATCACTAACATGTTTGAATATTTGTGGCCATGGTGTAAATGAAGAATGTTAAACATTTAATGGATAGGTGGTGTTGGAAGATGAGGAGGTCATGAGGGTAGCTTTGGAACACAAGTCACTATTCAAATATAAGTCTGTGTTTACAAAAAATCTTAGCATATTTAGGAACAGAAAAAAAAAGCCAGTGCAGTTCACGTATTAATTGGCATTTAAAAGGAAATAGATTAAGGTTTGAATCTGGCTAACTACTTGTCATCAATCCAATTTGCCTTGAGGCTTGCACTTGTGTGATAAGGTTCTGGATAATGACTGGCCATTATGTACTCTGTAAGCAGGTAAATGTAATAGCTACAAGCAACGTTCATGTGTTTCTAACAACACACATCAGATTTTAACCTTGGACAACTGACAAGCCCCACAGAAATTCCTTTCTCTGAATAGGCAAAATTGATTATGGATAGTAAAGCTGGAGCAAGCAAAACAACAGTAGTAAAAAATTTGCAATATCGCTGATACTTTTGAATGATATGCTGATCTCGAATGCACAATATCATCATACCCAATGAAGTAGTGGTTGAAGAGTTGAAATGCCATTCTTGGTATGTTGATTGAAATCATGGAGCTGAATTTTCCTGCAAAGGACAGGAAACTAGATGGATGTTTGTTTGTTTGAAGAACTGCACTTATTATTGTGGCAAGCTATAATGTATGTGATATCTGTAGGTGATTTCTATTTAGTAGGAGAGGAAAAGCAATTAAAGGCAACATGTGGAGCATCTGTGGCAAGTGGAACTAGCAGCATTTCTACCCCTGTGGAAAAAATCTCACCCACTGTCAAAGAAGTGTGTCAGGTCCACGAGTACAAAAGGGACGGGTTCACTGATCAATTAAGCTGACCGTATGAGTCCAGAACTAGGCTGTTTCAATGGTTACCTGTATAAGGGTGTCATCATAATTACGAGGTCTTAGATCATAGAATTCCTTTCAAGCTGTCAGCCAGTCCATTAACATGCGTCACTTGGTAAACTCTGTCTTACCTTTCCCAAGATCAGCATTCTGAAGCACACAACCATGGAAGCTGTTGTCCATGAGGAGCCCTTTTAATTGAAAATAGGTATGCAGTAAGTCAGAGGTAAGAGGGGAGAAAATAAATCTTTGCGAAAGTTAGTGGCATGGCCATGCATTGGTGAGCTACTACTTATTTTGAGCAGTACAAAGAGGATCAATCAACCTAATGTTTTCCATGTTGGCAGTTTAAGGTAATCCTTGACTGGAGAATATCACTATTGACTCTGGCACTAGGTTTACCTGCGTTTAAGCTGCCATCTTCAATCACTTATTTTTTGTTTTTTTTAATTGATCTAATTAAGTAGCTCGCTGTAATTATAGCATGCCAATTCAAATTTTAAAAGTTCAGTCTCCCTTCAAGAAATCTGGCAATGACATCAAGAACTCGAACAGTCAGTATGGGCACTGATTTTAGAACTCCATATTCAGCTTTCTGTTTAATCTGTATAGGTACTTAAGATTCCTCTAGAAATTGAATTCTTTTGATAAACACTTTGTTTTTAAAGTGAAATAAAGTAAATAAACATTATTAGAAGTATCTGCGTTCTTAATAGTCTGATTTATTCAGTGGGTCTGATTGCAAAAGGTAAAAACTTGCTCAGCTTCAGACGTAGTGCCTAATTCTAAGGTAATACTGTATCTTGAACTGCTGCCCCTGATATCCAGTCTGGAATTCTGCTTTCATTGACTGGGACTATTTGTGCAAGGATTATATCTCCTTCCATTTCTTCTCTATTGTAATTCTGTATTAAATTCTTTAAAAAAGCTCAATTGTATTACTGGCTGTACTATAATTGTGGATAGTCCAAGGCTTTAGCATCATTGGGTGGATGCACTGCAGTTTCAGTCAATGGAAAATGTTAGGCAAACGTAAGGACACTGTACGCAGTAATTTTTTGCTTTAGTCATGTGACAAAGTGCTTTAGTGTGGGAAGAGAAGCCATTAATGCCTGCCTATGAACAGAGGGGAAGGGATGAAATCTGTAGCTTGTAGATACTGGTATGCAGCACTGGTGATTGTTCATTAGAGAGATTTACAATCCAAACTTGGATTTTTAACATTTGTTGCTTGGAAAAAGTTTGAAGAAATATTTAGTGACATGGCACTCTTTCTGGAGTCACTACCTGGGTTCACAATCCCTCTTTGAGGGAAGACGATTACTCCTTGTGTGACTTGAACAACATTTCCCATTGGCACTACTAAAAGCGTCACAGAACTATGCAAAGTAATCCTCAATATTTTCTGGCATCCTCTGTGGGGAGAAATCAGAGTTAGCATTTCAAGTCCAATGACCCTTTAGACCCAGAAACGTTAACTCTGCTTTCTTTCCACAGATGCTGCCAAACCTGCTGGGTCTTTACAGCAATTTCTGATTTCCAGCATCCGCAATTCTTATTCTTTTTTTTGTTCCTCCTGGGAAGTTTGAATAGATATAAATCCACAAACTGCGCTTTGTTTCTGCCTCTCTGGGATAGCATAAAAGATTTTCATTTTTTTATATATGAGCATTTCTTTTGTCAAATTGGAATTATTTTGCACTTTTACATGCTCAAGAGAGATGGAACTTGAAATAAATAAAACAGTATAAAACTACAGAAAAATATCCTCTGATTGGCAAATCTTCATACAATACTGTTTTGAATTCCATATGTGGTGATTGCGACACCAGGCTGAAAAGTAGAATGATAGTTGGAACTTTTTTTTATCAATGGAGGAACATGGTCTGGAGAGAAGATAGGATTGAAGTGTTCAAATTGATCAGTTGATTAGGTTACTCCAGTTTGAAAGGATATTGTTAGGGGATCTAGGCAGCTGTTATGGACCAGATTCCATCAAAACATAAAGAAATACCATTCAAAGAAAGGAACTAAATTAATAGTTGAAATGGGAGTTGTAGTGTTTGTCGTGAAATATTAATCCTGCTCCATTTTGTATCAAATTATAACTGCAGTGACATTATGTAAGGAAAAGTAAACTTTAAAAGGTTTGAATAAATCTTATTACAACAGTTCTCGTTTTACTGCTTTACTTTCAGAAGTTATGTTTTGGTTTCATCTGTTTCATACACAATGATCTGGGACAAGAACAACTGGTTTATGACTGTCTATACCATATATATGATTTGGAGATGCCGGTGTTAGACTGGGGTGTACAAAGTTAAAAATCACACAACACCAGGTTATAGTCCAACAGGTTTAATTGGAAGCACACTAGCTTTGGAAGGCTCGATCTTAACACAGAATTTATAGCAAAACCATATATATTCGAGTAAAAGTTGATCTCATGTAAAAGTTGACCCCCTATTTTTGGTCAAAAAATCTGGAATTTTCCATGTATCTCATGTAAAAGTAAATCCTTCACAGATAACAGGTCAACATTTGTGAGTTAAGGTAGTATCTTGTATGATGTACAATGAGGAAATGAAATGAATTTTTTTGTTCTTATGTGATTTGATGTACAACTCACACCACTTCGGTGCGAAAGAGTCAGGTGACAACCAACCTCTTGGAATACTGTCATATACCTAGTTGAGATTTTGAAATTTCTTATGTGAAAATGCCCTCCGGGGAAAAAAAACAAAAAATTAACAGCAGCGTTTAAACTGAAAGCTATTGAAGTTGCAGAGAAGACCAATAGCTGTGGAGCAGCAAGAGGATTTTGTTACAAAGAGAATGGAGAAAGATAAATACCTTCAGACGATGCAAGACGAAAGTATGCCAGCAGAGGTAAACCTAGCAAGTGGCCACAATTGGCGAAAAACATTTGCTGAGTGGATACTTGAAAATTGCCAAAGGTGGAAAATGTTAGTCATGAAACCATCCAAATCCATGCACGAAACGAATCAAAGAAGGTTGGAATTTCAGATTTTAAGGCAAGTGCTGGATGGTGCACAAGGTCCATGAGAAGGCATGACTAAGTACTTTGGCAGAGAACTAAGATTGCACAAAAGTTACTTGCTGAACTCTAAGATATTACAGTTTCACTAGTTTGTAATCTGAAATTGGCAGAAGGAAGGCTACAAGTTATCATGCATTGGAAACATGGACAAAATGCCTATTACACTTGGCATATGGGAGAATCGAACTGTGAACCAAAAAGAAGAAAAAACAGCCAGTGGTTCTCACCTACACTATGAGAAAAGTAAGCTTCCATGAGTTCATTCTTGTATGGCTGATGGCACTAACTTTAAAAACAGCCATCGGTTTTAAGAGAAAAATTTAGCTAAAGGAGGAATTTCCAAAAGGAATGGTCATCCATAAGCATCCACAAGGCAGGTTGGATGTAGGTGGATGTAGAAAATGGATAAAGGAAGTTTTTGTAATTTACGACCTGGGGGATTACATAAGGAAAAGATTGCTCATGTAGGACTAGTTTAGATGACATTTAGTGAAGAATGTTGTTGCTAACTCCCAATCGCATAACACTGACGTAGCTGTAATTCCTGGCTTACAAGTGTTTTGCAACCAACAGATGTTGGTTTCAATAAGCCATTTAAGGACCTGATGAGAATGAAGTGGAGTAACTGGATGTTTGATGGAGAAAAGACATACGTGAAAGGAGGCAGTATGCGGCTCCATCACGGCCACTGCAAATGGATCGTTGATTTGTGGAAGGAAATAAAAGCTGAGACTACTTTCAAATCATGCAAGAAATATAGAATTTCGAATGCTTTGGGCAGTACAAAGAATGATTATCAATGGGATGACATACGTGATGATGAAGAAGCAGATGGTGTGCTACTGCTAACTTGCAGACAGCAAAGATGAAGAGGATCCATACGATATAATTCAGTCTGATTTATGAAGCTTTATTTGGTGAAGGTGGTGAACAGTGATTTTGCAGGATTTTAAATAACTTTTGTTCTTGATACATTTTAAATTAAACTTAACGTGTAATTGTGATCTAAAGCCATATTATTTCAGTTTCACTTTTTGTGTGTATCAATAAAACCTTAATTTTTGTTTCTATTGTCTTTATCTGGTAATTACCATAAATCCGTTGTGTTTTTTTCCCTTTATTTGTTTAGAGATCAATTGGGCTTCTGTTAATGATATGGTATTTTGATTTATAGCATGACTTTTCAGTCCCTTAAAAGTAGTATATATGTAATAATTGACCTGATAAATTTAACCTTAAATAATTTTAGAAAATTAGACATTCACGTGGGTATATATGGTAAATAAACTGTGAACATTAAAACTACTGAACTTTTTACTCATTTCGCAATCTTTTATAGTTGGTGCTTGAAAGGAAAAAAATTGAGCTTGAGATGGGTCTTGAGTGATTCTTTTAAATGTTGACCAGCTCGAGTAAGCACAATGCAGTAAACAAAACTTGTTAATTATTTCCTATCTTTTGGCTCTGAGTGTTGTCATTTTCTGTTTTTTTTTCTTTGAACAGGGGTTTATTACCTGTTGCGTGCCAGGCTTGATTGTGTTCAGTATAATTTTGCAGTATCATGCTATTAGTTACTCCCATGTTTTACATTAATCAAATGACTGATATCTGTCGAGAATGAACATGTGAAAAGACATCTTTGACAGTACACACTAGTAACCTATATAAAGGTGTAAATAATGGGAATATTTTAGTGAATAAGTAGTTGAAAAGTCTTTCTTTAATGATGAGCAAACCGGGTGAGGGACAGTGTATATGTCAGCACTCCCACCTTGAGATACTTTTAGATCTGTATCTCCCTGTGTAGGTAGCACTCTTTGATTAAAGCATAAGATAAGGCAATATCTATCTAAGAAAGCACCTTTATTTTTGCATTGTTCTTGATGTGATTCTATTTTGCTGTGCATGTAGGGCTAGTTTTTGCAGTCTGTAAATTATTTGGACCTATTCCAATTCTTGGCTTTAAAGATGTGCATAAAGGCCATCACTTGTTTTATCCCCTCCCACTCCACAAAGGACTTTCAAATCCTGGCCGCCTCCACTGCCAAATCCAAGCCACCCGATGCCTGAAGGAAGAACACTTCACCTTCCACCTTGGGACCCAACAACCACATGAAATCAACATAGATTTCCCCAGTTTCCTTATCTCCCCTCTCCTCCCATGCCCCCAAACCTTATCCCTCATCCAACCCCCCAACTCGGCACCGCCTTCATGAGCTGTCTAACCTGTCCATCTTCCTTCCCACTTATCCACTCCACCCTGTGGGTTTGCAATGTGCTGTCAAAACATCCCTTGACAAATTGCTGGAGTACATTTTGTTGATGGTATGTTGATAGTCTGACCACTGTACAATGGAGGAAATTACATTTTGGGACAGGCCAGAGGTGGTATCTGGGCAGATTGTCCTGATTGAGTCTAAGAGCTATGCTCTGCAAGGGGAGTGTATTTTATTCTCTCTTCACTAGTCTGCTTTATATTGTGTGCAGGCTTTAAGGGGTCAGGAGGGAGTGTTAACCCAAGCCTAATATTGTTCAGGTTTATTGCATATGGGCACAGCTTCATTTAAAAATTACTGGACGAAATAGTGGAAGCTCTGAGGATCAATTTCCAATCCTTGCAGCTCAGGTACCAAATAATTGGAGGTCTGCATGTTTTGTCCTATTACTGAAAGAATGAGAGAGATGGACCAAATAATAGTCTGACGTTGGTGGGAAAATTACAAGAACCAATATTGAGAGATGGGGACAACTTACCAAGAGAGAAACTGATCAACCAAAGATCAGTGGTTAGCACTGCAGCCTCACCGTGCCAGAGACCCGGGTTCAATTCCCGCCTCAGGCGACTGACTGTGTGGAGTTTGCACATTCTCCCCGTGTCTGTGTGGGTTTCCTCCGGGTGTTCCGGTTTCCTCCCACAGTCAAAAAGTGCAGGTTAGGTGAATTGGCCATGCTAAATTGCCTGTAGTGTTAGGTGAAGGGGTAAATGTAGGGAAATGGGTCTGGGTGGATTGCGCTTCGGCGGGTCGGATTGGACTTGTTGGGCCGAAGGGCCTGTTTCCACACCAAGTAATCTAATCTAAAAGATAGTCTGTACTGATTTGTTAAGGTAAGTTCATGTCTTTCTTGATTTACATTTTGAGGCAGTAACAGCAGAATTGGATGTTCTCTACGTGGATTGTAGCTTACAGTTGACAAGGACCCAAATGGCTAGTTCTCCCTGTCTTCCATGAGATCTAACCTTGCTAATCTGTCTCCCATGGGGAACCTTGTCGAACGCCTTACTGAAGTCCATATAGATCACATCTACTGCTCTGCCCTCAATCTTCTTTGTTACTTCTTCAAAGAACTCAATCAAGTTTGTGAGACATGATTTCCCACACACAAAGCCATGTTGACTATCCCTAATCAGTCCTTACCTTTCCAAATACATTTACATCCTGTCCCTCAGGATTCCCTCCAAAACCTTGCCCACCACTGAGGTCAGGCTCACCGGTCTATAGTTCCCTGGCTTATCCTTATACACTTTAATGGTAGGGAGTGCAGGTTCATAGCTCCTTGAAAGTGGAATCGCAGGTAGATAGGATAGTGAAGAAGGCGTTTGGTATGCTTCCCTTTATTGGTCAGAGTATTGAGTACAGGAGTTGCAAGGTCATGTTGCGGCTGTACAGGACATTGGTTAGGCCACTTTTGGAATATTGCATGCAATTCTGGTCTTCTTCCTATCGGAAAGATGTTGTGAAACTTGAAAGGGTTCAGAAAAGATTTACAAGGATGTTGCCAGGGTTGGAGGATCTGAGCTACAGGGAGAGTCTGAACAGGCTGGGGCTGTTTTCCCTGCAGTTTCGGAGGCTGAGGGGTGACCTTTATAGAGGTTTACAAAATTGAGGGGCATGGATAGGGTAAATAGACAAAGTCTTTTCCCTGGGGTCGGGGAGTCCAGAACTAGAGGGCATAGGTTTAGAGTGAGAGGGAAAGATATAAAAGAGACCTAAGGGACAACGTTTTCACGCAGAGGGTGGTACGTGTATGGAATGAGCTGCCAGAGGATGTGGTGGAGGCTGGTACAATTGTAACATTTAAGAGGCATTTGGATGGGTATATGAATTGGAAGGATTTGGAGGGATATGGGCTGGGTGCTGGCAGGTGGGACGAGATTGGGTTGGGATATCTGGTCGGCATGGACAGGTTGGACCGAAGGGTCTGTTTCCATGCTGTACATCTTTATGACTCTATGACTACATGGCAAAACTCAAACCTATGGGACACCGCTGGGGAGTTGGAGCCAAATTTGACTCAGTAATAGGAAGTCAAGGGTAACTGTTAATAGATGCTTTTACAAGTAGAAACAGCCTTCCAGGGTGATCCACAGGGCTAAGTTGGGTCCATTGTTATGTGATATTTACTTCTTATTTCAACCAAGGTGAGAAGAATGTTTCAAAAATTAGCAGATGTGTAGGGAATAGATGGTGACATCTTGAAAAAAGTCCATATTACAGAGGAGGAAATGCTAGATGTCTTGAAACACACAAGTGGATAAATCCGCAAAACCTAATCAGGTGTACCTGAGAACTCTGTGAAGCGAGGGAAATGATTGCTGGGCCCCTTGCTGAGATATTTGTATCATTGATAGTCAGAGGTGAGGTGTCGGAAGACTAGAGGTTGGCTAAGGTGCTGCCACTATTTAAGAAGGGTGGTAAGGACAAACCAAGGAATTATAGACCAGTGAGCCTGACATCGGTGGTGGGCAAGCTGTTGGAGGGAATCCTGAGGGACAGGATTTACACGTATTTGGAAAGGCAAGGACTGATTAGGGAGAGTCAACATGGATTTGGCCTGGGGAATCATGTCTCACAAACTTGACTGAGCTTTTTGAAGTGACATAAAAGATTGACGAGGGCAGAGCAGTAGACATAATCGATATGGACTTCAGTAAGGCATTCAACAAGGTTCCCCATGGGATGCTGGTTATCAAGGTTAGATCTCATGGAAGACGGGGAGAACTAGCCAATTGGATACAGAACTGGCTCAAAGGTAGAAGGCAGAGGGTGGTGGTGGAGGGTTGTTTTTCAGACTGGAGGCCTGTGACCAGTGGAGTGCCACAAGGATTGGTGCTGGGTCCACTACTTTTTGTCATTTATATAAATGATTTGGTTGTGAGCATAAGAAGTATAGTTAGTAAGTTTGCAAATAACACCAAAATTGGAGGTGTAATGGATAGCAAAGAGGGTTACCTCAGATTACAACAGGATCTTGACCAGATGGGCCAATGGGCTGAGAAGTGGTAGATGGAGTTTAATTTAGGTAATCGCGAGGTGCTGCATTTTGGGAAAGCAAATCTTAGCAGGACTTATACACTTAATGGTAAGGTTTTAGAGGGTGTTGCTGAACAAAGAGACCTTTGGAGTGCAGAATCATAGCTCCTTGAAAGTGGAGTCGCAGGTAGATAGGATAGTGAAGAAGGTGTTTGGTATGCTTTTGTTTATTGGTCAGAGTATTGAGTACAGGAGTTGGGAGGTCATGTTGCGGCTGTACAGGACATTGTTTAGGCCACTTTTGGAATATTGCGTGCAATTCTGGTCTCCTTCCTATCGGAAAGATGTGAGACTTGAAAGGGTTCAGAAAAGATTCACCAGGATGTTGCCAGGGTTGGAGGATTTGAGATATAAGGAGAGGCTGAATAGGGTGGGGCTGTTTTCTCTGGGGCATCAGAGGCTGAGGGGTGACTTCTAGAGTTTTATAAAGGGCATGGATAGGGTAAATAGACAAAATCTCTTCCCAGGGGTGGAGAATCCAAAAGTAGAGGCATAGGTTTAGGGTGAGAGGGGAAAGATATAAAAGAAACATAAGGGGCGAACTCTTTCACGCAGAGGTATGTGTGTGGAATGAGCTGCTAGAGGAAGTGGTGGAGGTTAGTACAAATGCAACATCTTAAAAGGCATCTGGATGGGTATATGAATAGGAATGGTTTTGAGGGATATGGGCCAGGTGCTGACAGGTAGCACTGGATAGAGTTGGGATATCTGGTCAGTATGAATGAGTTGGACCAAAGCGTCTGTTTCCGTTCTGTACATCTCAATGACTCTGACAACAATTGGCCAAGTAACTGCTAGTGAAGTGGATGGTAGTTGATTGCAGAATGACATTAGTTTGGCTGAATGTACAGAAGAGAGGAAAATGGAATTCCAATCTGGAGAAATGTTATGCATTTGGAGAGGGCAAATAAAGCAAGAAATTGATAATTAGAGGGTATTAACAAACGCAGAGGAAGTGAGTCCTTGGATAATATGATGACAAAGGCATGTAGGGCACTTGGGTAATAGATTGAATACAAAAGCAGGGATGTAATGCTGGAACCATGTAAAGTACTGGTTATGCTACATTGGAGTTTTGTGTTTAGATCTGGACACCACACCTTCTGATGTAACATGGAGGTAGCAGGTGTTTCAGTGACGCCTAAGCATTTTAAGATGATTTGAGGCTGATTTAGATTGGTCAGTATCGAAAAAGAGAAACAGTGCATTGCTATAGCAGATACATTTATTTTTTATGCTCAACCAACTTTGATGAAAGGGGAAGAGGATGTTACAAAGACATGAGAAATGAAACCACAAGGAGGCAGATAATGACTACCCAAATATTTAGCCTTCATTTGGTTCAGTGGAAATATGGCAGGGTTGACACAGTGATCAGCAAGAATTGTGTGTATGCACAGAGGAAAAGATGTGCAGGAACTGTGAATAACCACAAGTTCACAAGACAATGTCCAACATGTGGATCACACCAAGAGCTTATGGAAATTTGAATCATTTGGGAAGGATGTGTGAAACAGAGGAATATGGTAAAGAATTTATCCAAGACCGAGCGAAAGGTTAGATGGGAAGGAACAGGAAACTAACTATCCACACCCCGGAAAATGATACTATGAACCCAATAGACGTCAAAACAACAAAACTGTATCAAATGTTGAGGTGGAACAGTTCTCCAAATAGACATGCCCATGCCATTTGGATTGGGAAGGTGTGAGAAATCTCAAACAGAAATCTCATTCCAAAGCATAGATTAACCAAGACCCTCAGACGATATGAGAAAATCTTTTTCTAAAAATGTGAAAGAAGAAAAAAAATGTTATGCAAAGAAATTAAATATCCCAATCTGAAGTCTTACGGAAAAGTGATTTGAAAGCCAGGAACAAGCTGGAGGAACATAAAGGAAAGGGATATTAACTGTATGTTCTGTGTCATAGAACTGACTAGCTCTGCTTTCCTGGGGTTGAACAGTTGGAAGTGTTGTAACTGATCTCAAACTATGAGCTAAGGAAGGTGTGACAGATATTAAAGGTACCACACCTATTGATTTGCAGCCAGAGATTCCAGAGGCCAATATTGAAAGACATAAGCTCTTGATAAAAAAGTAAAGAGGGCTAATTCAAAGTTCAAGCAGCTAAAAAGGTGATTTCCAGAGACATGCAGCAATCCAAGGTAACAGCTGGAGGTAGAAAATAAAGCCACTGACTTTGAAAGACTTAAGGTTAAGCACTGCATAACGTGTTGTGCTGAAAATGAGCATTATGGAAGAGAAATTGCAAGCTGTGCAGTTAGAGGAGACATCCAAGGAGTTCTAGACCAAATAGGTCAAAACTTCAATAGCATGTAGTTTAAACAGAAGAATTTGAACTTAGAACATAGAACATAGAACAATACAGCACAGAACAGGCCCTTCGGCCCACGATGTTGTGCCGAACATTTGTCCTAGCTTAAGCACCTATCCAATTGCCGCTTAAAGGTCACCAATGATTCTGCCTCTGCCACTCCCACAGGCAGCGCATTCCACGCCCCCACCACTCTCTGGGTAAAAAACATCCCCCCATACCTTCCACCCTTCACCTTAAATTTATGTCCCTTTGTAACACTCTGTTGTACCCGGGGAAAAAGTCTCCGACTGTCTATTCTATCTATTCCCCTGATCATCTTATAAACCTCTATCAAGTCTCCCCTCATCCTTTGCCGTTCCAATGAGAAAAGGCCTAGCACACTCAACCTATCCTCGTACGACCTATTCTCCATTCCAGGCAACATCCTGGTAAATCTCCTCTGCATCCTCTCCAAAGCTTCCACATCTTTCCTAAAGTGAGGCGACCAGAACTGCACACAGTACTCCAAATGTGGCCTTACCAAGGTCCTATACAGCTGCAACATCACCTCACGACTCTTGAATTCAATCCCTATGCTAATGAACTCTAATACACCATAGGCCTTCTTGCAAGCTCTAGCCACCTGAGTGGCAACTTTCAAAGAGCTATGAACATAGACCCCCAAGATCCCTCTGCTCCTCCACCTTACTAAGAACCCTACCGTTAACCCTGTATTCCACATTCTTATTCTTCCTTCCAAAATGGACAACCTCACACTTGACAGGGTTGAACTCCATCTGCCACTCCTCAGCCCAGCTCTGCATCATATCTAAGTCCCTTTGCAGCCGACAACAGCCCTCCTCACTATCCACAATTCCACCAATCTTCGTATCGTCTGCAAATTTACTGACCCACCCTTCGACTCCCTCTTCCAAGTCATTAATAAAAATTACAAACAGCAGAGGACCCAGAACTGATCCCTACGGAACTCCACTTGTAACTGGGCTCCAGGGTGAATATTTACCGTCTACCACCACTCTCTGACTTCGACCGGTTAACCAGTTCTCTATCCACCTGGCCAAATTTCCTACTATCCCATGCCTCCTGACTTTCCGCATAAGCCTACCATGGGGAACCTTATCAAATGCCTTACTAAAATCCATGTACACTACATCAACTGCTCTACCCTCATCCACATGCTTGGTCACCTCCTCAAAGAATTCAATAAGATTTGTAAGGCAAGACCTACCCCTCATAAATCCATGCTGGCTGTCCCTAATCAAGCAGTGTCTTTCCAGATACTCATAAATCCTATCCTTCAGTACCCTTTCCATTACTTTGCCTACCACCGAAGTAAGACAACTGGCCTGTAATTCCCAGGGTTATCCCTATTCCCTTTTTTTGAACAGGGGCACAACATTCGCCACTCTCCAATCCCCTGGTACCACCCCCATTGACAGTGAAGACGAAAAGATCATTGCCAACGGCTCTGCAATTTCCTCTCTTGCTTCCCACATAATCCTAGGATATATCCCATCAGGCCCAGGGGACTTGTCTATCCTCCAAGTTTTTCAAAATGCCCAACACATCTTCCTTCCTAACAAGTATCTCCTCTGGCTTACCAGTCCATTTCATACTCTCCTCTTCAACAGTACGGTCCCTCTCATTTGTAAATACTGAAGAAAAGTACTCATTCAAGACCTCTCCTATCTCTTCTGGCTCCTACACAGTCTCCCACTACTGTCCTTGATCGGACCTACCCTCGTTCTCGTCATTCTCATGTTTCTCACATACGCATAAAAGGCCTTGGGGTTATCCTTGATCCTACCCGCCAAAGATTTTTCATGCCCTCTCTTAGCTCTCCTAATCCCTTTCTTCAGCTCCCTCCTGGCTATCCTGCATCCCTCCAGTGTTCTGTCTGAACCTTGTTTCCTCAGCCTTATGTAAGCCTCCTTCCTCTTTTCTAGATATTCAACCTCCCTCGTCAACCAAGGTTCCCTCATGCGACCATCTCTTTCCTGCCTGACAGGTACATACATATCAAGGACACATCGTATCTGTTCCTTGAAAAAGTTCCACTTTTCAATGACATCCTTCCCTGACAGCCTATGCTCCAAACTTATGCTCCTCAGATCCTGTCTTGCAGCATCGTATTTACCCTTCCCCCAATTGTAAAACCTACCTGTTGCATGCACCTATCTCTCTCCATAACCAAGGTGAAAGTCACAGAATTGTGGTCACCATCACCAAAATGCTTACCCACTAACAAGCCCATCACTTGTCCCGGTTCATTACCGAGTACTAAATCCAATATGGCCTCCCCTCAGGTCGGACAATCTACATACTGAGTTAGAAAAGCTTCCTGGACACACTGCACAAACACCGCCCCGCCCAATCTACTTGATCTAAAGAGCTTCCAATCAATATTTGGGAAGTTGAAATCGCCCATGACTACTACCCTGTGGCTTCTGCACCTTTCCAAAATCTGTTTCCCAATCTGTTTCTCCATATCTCTGCTGCTATTGGGGGGCCTATAGTAAACACCCAACAAGGTGACTGCTCCTTTTCCTATTTCTGACTTCAGCCCATACTACCTCCAAAGGCAGATCCCCCTTGAACTGCCTTTCTGCAGCCGTTATACCATTTCTAATTAGCAACACCACACCCCGTCCTTTTTTTACCACCCTCCCTCATCTTACTGAAACATCTGTAACCAGGAACCTCCAACAACTATTCCTGTCCCTCTTATATCCACGTTTCTGTAATTTGAAGTACTGTACTGAGGTCACAAAACCAATTTGATGAACTGCAGAATTAGCTGAGTACTATTACTCTGTGGGAGAATGATTTAGAGAAGACTCATTACAATTAAGAAATGCTGGAGTGCTTAAGAGGAAATGATAAAATTTAAATTTAGTGGGCGGCACGGTGGCACAGTGGTTAGCACTGCTGCCTCACAGCGCCAGAGACCTGGGTTCAATTCCCGCCTCAGGCGACTGACTGTGTGGAGTTTGCACATTCTCCCCGTGTCTGCGTGGGTTTCCTCCGGGTGCTCCGGTTTCCTCCCCCAGTCCAAAAATGTACAGGTCAGGTGAATTGGCCATGCTAAATTGCCCATAGTGTTAGGTAAAGGGGTAAATGTAGGGGAATGGTGGGTTGCGCTTCGGAGGGTCGGTGTGGACTTGTTGGGCCGAAGGGCCTGTTTCCACACTGTAAGTAATCTAATCTAAAATGGCGAGCAGGAAGCTAAATGAACTAGAAGATTGGCAAACAAAATGGACGGAAGAGGAGGATTAGCTGCAGGGTTGAAAAATCTGAAGGATAGCAACTTTGCCATGTTCATGGATTTTGCAAGGAGTCTTACTGAAAAGAAATGAAGTAAATGTAACTTGCTGATCTGATAGAATTAAGGGTTTATCTCAAAGTTCCGTGACAAAGAGACTTACAAAATTTACTCCTGATGTTTTGGGCATCATTTTAAAATAGAACTATGTGCCTTCAAAAGGTGTCTGCCAAGTGTTGGGTTTCTGTCCACCCTTGTGTTGTGGCTGCACTCTCATAAAATTCAAACATTAGCACAACCATTTCACTGGACTTCAATTGGAGATGTACAGCTTTTATGCTTTACTTTGGATCATTAACTGGCAAGTTATTTTATTTTAAATTATATCATGCAGTATCATAGCCAATTTGTCGAGTGATTTAATGTTTAATTACAAGTACAGATACAGTTCCTACTTGGATATGAAGCATCAATTAAAGGGTGAACTTGACCAGAAGCCATGAGTTATCAAAGTTTTCTTGAAATTTAAATGAAATATTTTTAAAATAACACATTTTCATAACCAACTTCTAGTTATTTCTGTAACAACATGTAAACATAGCTTCTGGTTGTTTGTCAAAGACAACAAAAAAGTCTGGAAATTGCATTCACCTCCTGTCTTCAACACCATACCATTTCACTTTTTTTAGCCTCAAATGTCCATTCTAATTTCATTTGTAGTTTTGTTTGTCTGTTCTACATGAGGTGTTGATCACAGAAATCATAGAATTGTCTTTTAAGTACACACTGAATCGTAATGAAGCCAACATGAATGTAAAATATATGCTAGTGTGATTTTAAAACTGAGATATTATGGCCATAACTCATTTCTGATTGCATGGTAGGAAGTTCTTTCTTTATATCCACATCCCTGCTGCAAGATAGTTTTGCATTTAATTTTTTAATCAGCCTGTTTGGATATGTTGTGATGTACTTCTGTCACAAGTGGGACTTGAATGTTGATCCAGGAGGAGGGACACTTCCATTGTGCTGCAAGACTCCTTCAGCACTGAGACATTGAGCAATTTTATCCCGTCACTTACTTGCTTGTAATTTGTATTCTTGTATTACAAAGTTGTTGGTTCAGTTATTGAATCCTAAAGTTGGTGGGATGGGTGCTTGATGTGGAAGCAGAGAATTTGTTCCTTTCAATGTTTGTGTGATTGACTTGTAAATTTTTAATGAGCTCTAATTTCTTTTTCTCTTTTTCCTTTTTCACCCCCCTCCAGGTGTCCGTATTTGGCTATACATCTTTCCCCTGCCATTCCAGTGTTTGCAATAGTTCTCTTTATCTTTGTAATGGCAATGTTACTCCGTACCAGCTTCAGTGATCCTGGTGTGCTACCACGTGCTGAGCCAGATGAGGCTGCATTTGTGGAGATGGAAATAGGTAGGAAAAACCGAACACAAAGTAATTGACTTGGATTCAATGTCTCTTTTTTCCATTCTTGCTTGACTGCAAAAGCTTTCAGAGATGGGAGTTTTAACTGCTAGTTTGTAGTTTGCTTGTCTGTTAGCATGGTGAAATGTTCCTTGGTTCAGAATTCTTCTAAGATGTATGTAGGACTTCTCATGGTTTTCAAAAAGCTTTGGACAGTTTCTGTCCAGTTTTCAGTCAAAGCAAGTCCACAACTTATTTGAAGTTGCACTTGACCACATTATTGTCATACTTTTGAAATGAAGACTCTTTCCTGCATTAAGGCAGATGGAAGTGACACCACCAATGTTATATATACCAACCTTGCCACTAAGGTCCTTGTGGAATCAACTATTTTTGTTTTGTCTGTGTTATTCCTTTTTGAAATGAAACACAGCTGTGCATTAAATTTCATTTGCCCATTCAACTTACTTGCCTGTCCCCTTTGAAATTCTACACTATCCTTCTTGGTAATGAAGAATCTACTTCTGCCTTTAAAAGTACTTAAAAGATTCTGTAAACACTGCATTTTGTGATTTTTGAAGGACACAACTGCAGAATTTGTTTTGTTAAATGGACAGCTAGGGACGTTTATTTAAGGGGTATAATTTGAAAAAGTAGGTGGGTTGAAGGAAAGAATACCTTGCCAATTGGATTAATTGTTGGGCTTTGTAGCAACTGAGGGAGCCCATTTCAAAGGGATGTGACTATATATTTAATTCTAGTTGATCCTAGTCTCCTTATTCTCCAGTATTGCTAATATGCCACTTGAATTTTCACTTGGATGCTCCTAGAATTGATGCCCTTATTCGTGGCAGTTGACCTGAAGAAATATATTTTGTGCTTTTCCTTCAAACTTCTCCTCTTTTTTTGTTGAAATTAAAACTCTTCTACCAAACACTCCGCCTGACTCCCCCTCTCGTTATTGTATCAATACTAAGAGATGTCAACCTCTCTTTTTTGTTTTCTTGTAAATCTTTATGGCCTTGGCTTTTTACTTAAAATACCTAGTATTTCCGGTTTATCTGTCATTTGTTCTCTGGTTTTGAATCTTTACAAATTTTTCTCTTGTTCTTTTACATCACTTGATCCTGTGCATTATCGGCTTTGGCCTTTCATGTTGCACTCAGTCAAATTTGGCTTAATCTCTTGCCACTGATTACTCACCTTTTTCTTTCACATTTGATGGACAAATTATTCTACTCCATTTTCATTGGCCTTTCCCCTTAACCATCTCCTTTTAAGTAAAATATTATTGGAGTGTAGGCAGACACTTGCACTGCTAGTTTAAATAGAGGGATCACAAAAGCCTAGGGAAAGGATACGAAACATATTGGCTCTTATATTATGCACAATAATGATATGCCCAGTTTATTTTGTATCCTGGACTGAAGTTAGTTGGATTGTTTCATTTTAGGACTATAATTAAGATACTCTGTTCATATGTCATCTAATCTATGCTGGTTAAATATTAGTGGAATTTAATTCCCTTTGAAATAGGAATACATTACATGGGATGACGTTGGATAAATAAGCACAAGAAAAGACCATTTGGGCATCCAATCCATGCTGCTAATTGTATTGTACTTAAGCCTCTTTATATCTTTTGTAGTTGTCTTGGCCTCCTCCCACTTTTGTTTTATTCATGGGATGTGACATAGCTGGTTAGACCAACATTTACAGCTCATCTTTAATTACGCAGAGGGTAGTTAAGAGTAAGCCATAGTGCTTGGTGGGTCTGGAATCTCTCAGGCTAGACCAGATAAGGATGGCAGTTCCTTCCGTTTCTTTCCGTAAAGAACATGAGTGAAGCAAGTGGGTTTTTCCAGCAAGCAACCATGAATCCATTGATATCATTAGACATTTGATTCAGATTTTTATCGAATTTCAAATTCCATCATCTATGGTGAAATTTGAACCCACATCGCCAGAACATTACCTGGGTCTCTGGATTAACAGTCCAGCTATTAATACCATTAGGCTGTCACCTCCCCTCATGGCCTACCTTCCACTTGAAGGCATCTGAATTATTTGCTTGAACCACTGCCTGTGGTAGCAAGTTGCACATCTTTGTTATTATTTGATTTTTTTAACAAAAACAATTTTGGATTTCCTGATGCCATGCTTATATGGATAGATCTAGTTATTCCCTTTCTACAGGAGGAAACAATCTCCCCAGGTCTTCAAAGTTATAAAACCATTTGTTTAGATTAGGCCAGCCCTCAATATTCCTTCCTTAAGAGAGTCATGGAGTTCACTTAACTTTGCACATTCTACTCTTAAACTGGTCAAAGGCACATCGAGTTTGAATTGAATTGAAGTTTCCAGCCATGGCATTAACCAATAATAAGGGTCTTTCTAAACTATTTGCTAAATTTTCTATCATAACAGACTCCTTGCAGAAGCAGAGTTTACAGCTTACAAAAAGGATCTTTTTTAAAAAATGAGTAACATTTGAGGGTTGAAATCCAGTTGCCCTATTCCTGATGAAGGGCTTTTGCCCGAAACGTCGATTTTTCCTACTCCTCGGATGCTGCCTGTCCTGCTGCGCTTTTCCAGCACCACTCTAATCTAGACTCTAATTTCCAGCATTTGCAGTCCTCACTTTTGCATATTCCATTTTAAATCTGTTTACTGGTGAAACTGTTTGGTACTTCACCTTTTGCTAAGAATTTTTGAGGGTAATTTTTTAATCTTTGCCAATATCAATTTATTCCAGCTATATGCTCCTCATTGTGCTCTGTCCAAGGTCTGCAGTCAATACTTTCAAAGTGCCAGCAGTTCTTATTCCCAGGATTTGCTTGCCACCAGCATTACACAAAAATGCAAGAAATATACAGTGCCACTTTCTCCCTCCTTTTTAAAGATCTACATGTGAGAAAGGAAGAAAACATGGTTGATATTTTCCTAGTTAAAAATCACACACCAGATTATAGTCCAACGTGCTTACTTGGAATTACAAGCTTTTGGAGTGCTGTTCATTCGTCAGGTAGCTACCTGATGATACAGCAGCAGTCCAAAAGCTTGTACTTCCAAATAAACCTGTTGGACTATAACCTGGTGTTGTGTGATTTTTAACTTTGTCCACCCGCTCCAACAACGACACCTCCTCATCATGATATTGTCCAAGGAAGCAGGGAGAATGAGACAAGCATTACGTTAGATCCAGGGGATCTTTGGGCAATGTACATTATCATTCTGTCTTGCACAATAGGAACTCTGTGTAAGCAAGCATTGTGGAAGAGGTTTCCAACTTCCTGATGGATTTTTGCAGCTATGAGTTGGAGCAACAGATGAGAATTGGGTCATCAACTGTTGTCAAAATAATAATTGATTTAACGGGAATAAAGTCATGTCTTACTTATGCAAGGTGTAATATGAACTGTAGCATTAGGAAAGTGTAAAGTTGACTTGTACACAAGAAATATGGAAAATAAGGATTCTATGGCCAAAAGCCAACTTTTACACAAGACTGACTGACTGACCGTTACTTGAGTTTAGTAAACCATTCTGACAGTAACTGATTCAATTTGGGTATCATTATGGATGGAAAAATGTGATCGTTCAGATCTTCAGAAGTAAATCAATTTTAAATTAGGCTCGACTACAATTAACACTTTGATTAAATATGGGAAAGTAGAGTACAGTTAAAATGTCTTTACTGATTGGAGGTGACCTTCTGTCAATCAACAGAGTGAACGTGTGCCATCCGAGACAAGTCTGACAAATGAGACTGGTGCTTTACGGGCATAAGTGCTGACAACTGCTCAAAGACCATTCTAAAGGGTGGTAAAATAGATCATCTGTGCTTTATGACTCTAGATTTCTGTAGTTTGCTATTCTGAGTGAGATCTTGCTTTTCTTTGTTTTTTTTTGTCCCTTCAATAAAGTTTTTTTGTACTTCTAACTCAATCCTGCTTCATTTTCTTAATGCAGCAGACATGCATCTTGAATTCCAACTGGGTGGAAGATTGTATTGGCTGTCTATCATGGAACCTTACTGATTTTTAAACAGATAATTTACAATGAGTGAGCATTTATTCTGCCAGCTTACTTTGCTTATGTTAAAGTTGAAAATGTGCACCCATGTCAACTATTTTTGTAGCTGCTTTTTTTTTTACTCAAGCCTATAAGTGGGTTCTACATTATATTTCACTCTGGTGTTTGCTCTGCACATAGCCACATGTAATGGTGGTAGAATCTTTTGGAACATGTTTGCGTGCAGTCTTTTTTGGAGCAAATTAAAGCTGCTGTGATTGGTGGGTCAGGATTGCAATAAACTCCATTTTGTATGAGTTGCATAGAATGACCTGGTTCATTAAATTGCTGTTTCTAGTTGGCTGCAGTTATTCATTCTTGAAGAGAATGTCAGCATGAAGTGGAAATAATAGTTAATTATGGATAGACTTTTCTCACTGCACAGTTTCTATTTTAATCACATGGGTTCCTGACTGAGCGTAATGGCTCTAAAATAGTACCCTCACATTAAAGTTGTCATTTATTTAATATTGCCTGCTCAGTGTGGTGATAATTCATGGAAGTAAAAAGAGAATCTGAATATATTTCGGTTACAACGACTACATAGCCAGCGAAGTAAATTATTAACTTTGTCTTTTGTGATAAGGGGAATCTAAAAATGTTTACAGTTCAAACAGTTGCTATGTGACTGAGACCCAGCATGATCGACATTCAGTAAGAATAAACTGTTCTTTATGTTTTAAAATGCAAGCATTTGTGACAGTCATGTTTCTTATCTTAAAAATCTATCAACAGAAATGAAGTAGTTAGGGTTTCAAAGATATATGCATAATTTTCAACTTACTCTCTTCCCCAATCCCATACACCATGAATGGACAGGACCAGGCTTGAATCTCCATTTCTTATCAAACAATTTGAAGAAAATATAATTCCAGAAGTAAATAATCTGCAGGGGGAAAGAAACTTTTGAAGTATTCAGGAACCTAAAGAATTTCTGTATTTCAAATAGGAAATCACTTTCATTGAAACGGAGTAAATAAATAGATTTGGCTTTTTAGACGAAACTAGTAGCTTGTAAGCTACAAATGTTGTGAAAATCTGTTTTTTTTTTAAAAATCAAGATGATAGTGGTGGGGTGCAGAATGCCTCCAGTCCACTCCACCTCCCTTAGAAAGTGAATTTTTTTGAATTCCAAGTCTTTTTTAAAAAACACGTCCTTACTTACGCACAGTCTGTTCTGTGTATATTTACTGATTTCTTATTTTCCAAAAAGGGGTTATTATTCACTTTTAAATCTTGAAATTTGGTTTAGTTCTGTTTTTGCTTACCTTATGGTTCTGTAACTGTTAGGAGGTTTAAGGAAAAAGAAGTAGACTACCATTTTTCTTTGCTATTGATGACATTAACTACATTTTCAAAGCGAGATTTTGTGAAGCTCTATTATTTCAGTGAGAATGAGGTTTTGTAATGTTTAATCCTTTCTAAATAAAATAATTCACTACAGCATAGACATGAAATATCTAACTATCTTTTCAACACTACTAATTACTTTAAAACTATTTGAGTAAATGTGTAAGTGTTGATTTCTAAGCTGAAGGCTGTTGGTGAATTTGTCAGTAGCCTCTATTCCACTTTTACTCAGTGTGACTTTGATCTTTGATCTTTGTTCTTTACTGAATTATATTTTGATATTTTATTACTTTTATTACTTTATTATTAATGCTTTTTTTTGCTGTTTTAATTAACAGATCTTGTTTTGTTTATTCTAATCTCCAGAGGCAGCCAATGGGAATGTCCCAGCAGGCCAGCGACCACCCCCAAGAATCAAAGATATCCAGATTAACAACCAGATTATCAAACTGAAATACTGCTACACATGCAAAATATTCCGTCCGCCTCGGGCATCCCACTGTAGTGTTTGTGATAACTGTGTTGGTATGTAATATGCATTCATTCTTTAGAAATGCACTGGGGGCAATTTGGGTAATCTGAGGGATGGAAGCACATTGTCTACACTAATTTAATGTAGACCCAGATTTAGGAAATTGTTCATTGTCCAGGTCCTAACCCCTTACCACATATGCATTGTTTATGCAACACTATCTTGAAATGTAAATGACCTAGTTAGGTGAGACTTGTCTTTGATGTAAAATTAGAATCCAGCTTTGCAAGGAGATAGGAGATATCTGTTAATCAACATTGTTGAAGACATATGGCAGTCATGATGTGCTGTCACTCCATACTGAAGGAGTGTGGCAGAGTGTTGGAGGACTGGCTGGCACAAGATCCAGAAGCTGCAAGTTGCCAAATAAGAGGTGTTATGTCTGATTTTTCTCTCGTCTGCTCTCTCTTTCCTGCTTTCTATTTATGTTGAACTGACAGCTCTACATTGAAATACACAGATTTTTAGTGTTTTGGCAGATCAGCAATTTTGAAATCACCTTCTGGTACTCCTGGCGCATTGGCAATCTTTTCATTGAGCTCCATATACCATTAACCACAGGCAACCAAGTTTCTGACATTTCTTCCCACCATAATCCTGCCCTAGCTTTGAAAAGTCTGGTATGTCTCAGACGTTGGAACACTGACTTGTGGTGTTTTCACATCAGAGACATTACGTCAAAGGTGGTTTCCTTGATTTTTGCCTTTTAATTTTTGAAGGTTTTTGCTACATTGCAGGATGTCAGATGGTGAACTAATTCAGTATGTGCTGACATCAGGATAAATATAACTTTTTAAAATTCCCATTCAAATATTTCATCATCACTTTATCTGTTTTTAGTGTAAACATCAAATCTTTTATTGCATTTTATAATGGGTTACACTCATCCAAACAAAGAGCTTTGGGTATCCATATTATTAATGGCCCATTCCCTTGCTTGGTGTAGTTTAATACTGTGTAGTTACTAATTGTGGACAGTAAGTTGAGGATGATTGAAAATTTAACTGTGTATGGGGGCAGGGGTTTTGTAATTGAATTTCCGGAGACTAGAATTACATCAGTATAAAGTAAATTTGTAGTTATCACTGATGAATGTTGAACTGGTGAACAAAAGCTGCTGATTGACTTGTCTCTTAACATTTACATAAAAGCTTTGTAAAGCAACGCAAAAGCACTGTGTGGTTTAGACAATGCCCTTGAAATCTGAGTACTGCACTGGTCTCTGATTGGAGTATGCGTATTTGTCAATCCTGTTGTGCAGGTTGTATCAGTAAAACTGAAGTTGTGAAAACGTCAGTGAAAGCATTGGTAGGAATTCTAAATTTACAATGTACTGTGCTGTTTCTAAATATTTTAAAACTTTAGAAGACGAGCATTCTAAAGAAGTGCAAGAACGTTGGGACCTGGGAATATTATTATTTTTCTTAATCGAACCATTGAGTCATGTTTTTGGAAGGATATAAAGGCATAAAGAATTTCAGAAAAGATTGACATGAATGGCTTCAGTATGAGCTTCAGTTGTGGTTAGGCTGGGGAAGCAGGGGTTGTCCTCAGAGAAAGTTGAGATTTTAATAGAGGTGATTGAAATGGAGGACTCTGGATTGTGTTGATAGGGAGAAACTGCACCCATTGGTGCAAGTATCCAGATCTGGACATCAATTTAAGGTGATTGGTACACAAAGCATTTGTGATGTGAGGCAAGTTACTTTTAAATAGTGTTTGGAGTTTGCATTGCATGAGACTGTGATGATGGCGGGTTCAATTGAGGCCTTCAAAAGGAAATTGATAAATTATCTGAAAAGATTTGTAGGACTATGGGGTAAAGGCAGTGAAGTGAGGTTAAGTTAGTTGCTCTTTGATAGAGCCAGCATGACACAGGCTGGAGGACCCATTCTGTGCTGTTCTATGATTTTTAAGTGGTCCAGAAATGCATCACTGCAGTTGTTGCCTTTTAGGTACAGTGCTTTTAAGTAGTCAGGTGCTTAATGTTTTCTGTATCAATGGGTTGTTGTGCACACTTAGTGCATTTTTAAAATCTCTTAAATTTTAAATGCTTCTAAATAGTTAATACACAAGCCACGTAAGGAGCAACGTCTACTGTCAGTCAAATTTACTTTGTACAATCTGCAATTTCGTTTAGATTTGTTTCCATTTGCATGGTGTCTTTTAAATTTCATAGTTGATTTGAAATGCAGTTTTTTTTTGTTTCAGTTTAAAAGACTGAGTTTCAAGGTCAGTGCAATGAATGTTGACTGTGATTGCTAAACATTGTACAAAGTGTCTTATGACCAGATCTCTATCATGCATTAAATCCATTTGCTAACATCGACAATGACTCTTTGTTAAAAATGCCAGTCCCCACCATGGTGCTGACAATTGGGAGATTTTCAGAAAAGCTAACACCCTCTGAAAAATAATGTCATTGCAAATCATATCTTGAAACTTCTTCATGAACTGACATGTTATTTTACAGACCATGTTTTACAGTTTTATATATATTCTGATAAATTCTTGTATACTGTATACCATTCCAAATATTTTTGCTTCAGCATTGAAAAGTCAGGAACGTAATTTTGACTTAGACAGGAAAATTGCAGGAATGTGCAAAATTTCTAATTTCCTGTGTTCTTTTTCCTCCCCTAGAACGATTTGATCACCACTGTCCTTGGGTTGGAAACTGTGTTGGAAAGAGGAATTACCGTTTCTTTTACCTCTTCACCATATCATTGTCATTTCTCACTGTCTACATCTTTGCTTTTGATATTGTACATGTGGCACTGAGTAAGTAACCAAGAGACAGTAATTGCATTGTCAAGTGTTTTGAGCAATAACTTTACGATAGATTTTCAGGAAGTCTGATTAGCTTATTTAAAAGGAAGAGTCCACTTTGAAGCTTTCTCTTTCACTTTATTGAGTTACACCAAATTAGACCAAATGTTGACTCACATTTTTTTCAAAACAAAATTCTGCTTCTATATTATTAACGATCGTGAATGGAACTTTTTCTTAACAGAGCATCCCAGGTTATATTCTGTTCTGTCACTGGGCAACCGATCATCCGTTGCACTTATGTGATATGCCACACTACAGAACTGTAAACTGAAAAGCTTGCTAAGTTAATACAAAAATCAGGACTACTTCAGATTGTGTCCACCAAAAGCTACTTTGAATCCGTAACTAATTATGTATAAGATGCTTTCGGGTAGCAATGAAGGAAGGCTCTTTTTGTCCTAGGAGTGAGAAGCTATTTTGTGACCTACTACATTGGTCTCTCTTCTCTCTTCATTTTTCCTTCTCCTTTTCACTATCACAATCTGCATCTAGCTACTTGGATGCTGCCTGAACTGCTGTGCTCTTCCAGCACCACTAATCCAGAATCTACAAAACTTGTACATTTATAATTAACTTTTGGTCATGGGATGAAGCACCTAATTTATATATTCACTTTTAAATTTGTTTCAGAATCCTTAGACTTAGGGGTTTTTCCTTCCTGTATGTATAAGTTCTTCTGGTAGGGATGCATTGAGACAATGGAACCTGCACCTTAGCGTACAATCCCAATCGATGGTTTCGCAAGTGACTTTAAATTTTCAAAGACGAAATAGTGATGAGAAGAAGAAGATTCGGGCATGGTGAATGTTTACTATCTGGAATGTACTGGCAGGGGGTATGCTAGTGGCAGTTTAAATTGAGACCGTCAGAGGGGTATTAGGTGGTTATTTGAAAAGGAAACATGTAGAGAGTTGCAGGGAGAAAGGTGAATGGTATTAGGTGAGATGCTCACTTAGAAAGTTTTCACAGGACAATGGTTTAAATAGTCTTCTGCATTATAACAACTCATTAATTCTGAAAATGTAGGAGTACCAAAATTTTGTTTTGCTTGGACTTGTTCCAAGCTGTGGAGTAGTTTGTTTTGCAATAGTTCTCTTTTAATGTGTTGACATGTGATGAGCTAATTTTCAACAAATCAAGAATTAGTTTTTACTTCTGTTCTCCTCCAAATTTAAACCTGACCAGCAAAGAGCTGCCAGCTCCCAAGTAGAGGCTCACATCTGCTTCCATTTGGAATACTGCATCCAATTCGGGTCTCCCTGCTTTAGGAAAGATGTTTTGAAACTTGAAAGGGTTCAGAAAAGATTTACAAGGATGTTGCCAGGGTTGAGGGTTTCAGCAACAGGGAGAGGCTGAATAGGCTGGGGCTGTTTTCCCTGGAGCATCACAGGCTAGGGGGTGACCTTATAGAACACATGGTGCATGTATGGAATGAACTGTCAGAGGAATTGGTAGAGTTGGGTACAATTACAGCATTTAAAAGACATTGGCATAGATATAGGATTAAGAAAGGTTATGAAGAATATGGGCCAAATGGGACTAGATGAATGGAGAATATTTGGTTGGTGTGGATGAGTTGGACTGAAGGGGCTGTTTTCATGATGCACATCTGTGATTCTATGATCGTGCATTGAAAACAAGGTTGTCTGTTCTACATTTCTCCTCTTTTTTTTTGTCCTGATCAGATCAGAAAAGGAGTCTGGAAGTGCACAATTGGCCTGCCAGATCTGTGGGCAGAGACTGCAGAGTTGGTTTTTAGATGATTGGAACTCATTGGAAACTCGTTGGGGTGGGGGGTGGGGGTGTTGCGTCATATGGTCTGCCTCCCAGAATTCCCAAATTGTCCTGGAAATTCTACTCTTGGGACCAGAGAAACATTGGCCCTGTCAGGAGGATGAAAAAAAATGAAGAATCACTGCTGCAATCATAAACTGGTTCTGCAGAAAACACAATGAGGCAACAAACTGGAGAGAAACAGTTTGCAATTGGAGGGGTGATATGAATGGTAGCAGTCAGCAAGTTTGAAGGAAGCAGGGGTGAGAACAGCAATGGAGACCACTGGCAGGGGAGTGCAACGAAAGGGTACCAAGCTGTGGAGGAAAGCTGAGGTTAGGGATGTGAGTGGGGAAATATAGGCCCTGGCTATATTATTATGGCTGTTTATTTGGCATTTCAAGAAACGCAAGACTATTATGAGATCACTTAAAAGGGAAAGGACCATATTATTATCAATTGAAATTGCTGAAGTGGTAGTCTTTTCACATTAGATCTAGTGTTCCAGTAGTCAGGATTAATGTTAATGCTGAGCTTTCTTTGTAACCAATATGGGATTTAAAGCAACAGCAACTTATTGAGCTACCTGATATTATTATGGCTTCACAGAATATAAGAACAAAGCATTGTGCCATTCAGACCTAAACGTACCATTCAACTTGTGACTGAGAGCTCCAATATTGCTGAAATGATAAATGCAGTGGCCTGGATTTTGCACCCTGGTGGCAAAGGAATTGTGGTTACTGTTCATTATCCTTACGGATGTCAACAGACCTGTGATGGCCTTTTGAATGCCTATTCATTGTTAGTAAAGCTGATTTCCTGTTTTGCACCCTCTGGAACCTACAGCATAAGCAGATTAAGTAATGAGTATTTTGTCATTCGATCAGATTTAGCCAATCTCGATCAGGATTAAGTATTAATGTTTAGAACATAGAACATTACAGCACAGTACAGGCCCTCCGGCCCTCAATGTTGTGCTGACCCGTGAAACCAATTTGAAGCCCATCTAACTTACACTATTCCATTCTCATTCACATGTCTTTCCAATGACCATTTAAATGCCCTTAAAGTTGGCGAGAGTACTACTGTTACAGACAGTGTGTTCCATGCACCTGCTACTGAGTTAAGAAACTACCTCTGACATCAGTCCTATATCTGTCACCTCTCAATTTAAAGCTATGTCCTCTCATGCTAGCCACCATGATCCGAGGAAATAGGCTCCCACTGTCCACCCTATCTCACCCTCTGATTATCTTGTATGTCTGAAATAAGTCACCTCTCAACCTTCTCTCTAACGAAAACAGCCTTGCATTCCTCAGCCTTTCCTCATAAGACCTTCCTTCCACACCAGGCAACATCCTAGTAAATCTCCTCTGAGCCCTTTTCAATGCTTCCACATCCTTCCTATGATGCGGTGACCAGAACTGAATGTTCTACTTCAAGTGCGGCCACACCAGAGTTTTGTACAGCTGCAGCATGATCTCGTGGTTCTGAAACTCAATCCCTATACCAATAAAAGCCAACACACCATATGTCTTCTTAACAACTCTATCAACGTAGGTGGCTACTTTCAAGGATCTATGTACATGGACACCGAAATCTCTCTGCTCATCAACACTACCAAGAATCTTAACATCAGCCTGGTACTTTACATTTCTGTTCCTTCCAAAGTGAATCACCTCACACTTTTCCACATTAAACTTCACTTGCGACCTCTCATCCCAGGTCTGCAGCTTATCTATGTCCCTCTGTAACCTACAACATCCTTTGGCACTATCCACAACTTTACCGACATTAGTGTCATCCACAAATTTACTAACCCGTCATTCTATGCCCTCATCCAGGTCATTGTAAAAATGACAAACAGCAGTGGCCCTAAAACTGATCCTTGCGGTACCCCACTAGTAACTGAACTCCAGGATGAACATTTCCATCAACCACTACCCTCTGTCTTCTTTCAGCTAGCCAATTTCTGATCCAAACTACTAAATCGCCCTCAATTCCCTGCCTCGGTAGCTTGTGCAATAGCCGACTGTGGGGAACCTTATCAAACACCTTACTGAAATCCATATAAACCACATCAACCGCTTTTACCCTCATCCACCTGTTTGGTCACCTTCTCAAAGAATTCAATAAGGTTTGTGAGGCATCACCTACCCTTCACAAAACCATGCTGACTATCCCTAATCAACTTGTTCCTTTCTAGATGAAGATAAATCCTATCTCTTATAAACCTTTCCAATACGTTGCCACAACTGAAGTAAGGCTCACTGGGTCTATAGTTACCAGGGTTGTCTCTACTCCCCTTGAGCAAGTGAACAACATTTGCTATCCTCCACTCTTCTGCCACTATTCCTGTAAACAATGATGACATAAAAATCAAAGCCGAAGGCTCGTCAATCTCCTCCCTGGCTTCTTAGAGAAACTTAGGATAAATCCCATCTGGCCCAGGAGACTCCTCTATTTTCAAACTTTCCAGAATTTCTAACACCACCTCCTTGTGAACCTCAATCCCATCTAGTCTAGTAGCCTGTATCTCAGTATTTTTCTCCACAATATTGTCTTTTTCTAGTGTGAATACTTATGAAAAATATTCATTTAGCGCTTCCCCTATCTTCTCTGACTCCATGCAGAACTTCCCACTGCTATCCTTGATTGGCCCTAATCTTACTCTAGTCATTCTTCTATTCCTGATATACCTATAAAAAGCCTTAGGATTTTCCTTGATCCAATCCACCAATGACTTCTCATGTCATGTTTGATGCCTCAGTAATTATGCCTGAACAAAGTTGTAATTGCACTTGCTGTCATGCAACAAACTACCTTGTTTTCTAAGAACAGTCACTCTTTCTTTGGTCAATATTGGCATATCATCGACTTCTAATCATTAGGCCCGAAACAAAACCAAGATTAGATCAGGATATTTAATTAATGTACAATAAAGTGAGAAAGAGGAGGGCAACAAAAATGGCAGGTAATTTAAAAAAAATGCACAGTCAAATTCTGAAGGATCAAGACTCACACTTCTAAAAAATTGTTTTCAGAGAAAGGATCAAAATGTTCTTGAACTGCAGCAATTCAAGAAAGGTGGCTCACCACTACCTGCCTTGGAATAATTAGGGCTGAGCAATGCTGGTCCAGCCAGTGACGTCCACATCTCCTGAACGAATGAAAAAAAGCTCCAACTCTAGAGTGGGCATGCAATGCATGGTCCCTTCTATCATTATACTGACATGAAAGGCATTTAAAGAGCTCTCAAAAACCTGGCATGTTGTTTGCATTCTTACAAATGCATAGTTCTTCATTGAGGCTTATTCCTGTCTGGTTGATTCTCTAACTAAGTTGGAAAAAATATATATAAAGAGCTTTCACCTCCACTCCAGAAGTTAAGTTAGTCACGGTGGCTCAGTTGTTAGCACTGCTGCCTCACAGCACCTGGGACACTGCTTCGATTCCAGCCTTAGGCGACTGTTTGTGTGGAGTTTGCACATTCTTCCTGTGTCTGTGTGGGTTTCCTCTGGGTTCTCCGGTTTCCTCCCACAGTCCAAAGATGTGCAGGTCAGGTGAATTGGCTGTGCTAAATTGCCCATCGTGTTAGGTGCATTTGTCAGTGAGAAATGGGTCTGGGTGGGTTACTCTTTGGAGGGTTGGTGTGGACTGGTTCGGCCAAAGGGCCTGTTTCCACACTGTAGGGAATCTAATCTAATCTAATCCATATTTGACTTGCTCACGTTTTGAAATCTGTGATAAATTCCATCAAAGCAGCTGAGCCGTTCAACAATATTTAAATGAAACAAAACTCAATGTTCTTTTAAAACAAAACAATTACTCCATCTTCCAATATGGATTCTGTTGTGGTATTTAAAAACTCCAGGATTCAGATCTTTTCCAAATATCAATCTGTCTTCAGTTATAACATGTTTATGTACTGTGTTTTGTGATATCTGTCCTTTTTTCTGGTTTTTTAGAAATGTGTTTACAGAATAATGAAGAACTTGCCTCATAACAGGTGGAGGAATGGTACTGAAAGGGTTAAAATTAATGTTACATTGGCTTTACCCTTTCTATTGATGTCTCACAATCTAGGGCTGAAGACTAGGAGTTCTATCATACTTTTATGGAAGGAGTAGAGATATCTGTACCATCTCCTGAAGATTTGAGTAATTATGCCTGACCATTTGTGGGCGGCATGGTGGCTCAGTGGTTAGCACTGCTGCCTCACAGTGCCAGAGACCTGGGTTCAATTTCTGCCTCAGGCAACTGTCTGTGTGGAGTTTGCACATTCTCCCAGTGTCTGCGTGGGTTTCCTCCGGGTGCTCCGGTTTCGTACCACAGTCCAAAAATGTGCAGGTTAGGTGAATTGACCATGCTAAATTGCCCGTAGTGTTAGGTGAAGGGGTAAGTGTAGGGGAATGGGTCTGGGTGGTTTGCTCTTCGGATGGTTGGTGTGGACTTGTTGGGCCGAAAAGCCTGTTTCCACACTAAGTAATCTAATCTTAAAAAAAAATGTAGTTATACTGCTTATCAAGCTTTATCTGAATGCTACAATATCTCCTTTGGATAGTTAATGTTGGGATATCCTCTCCCTCCAACCTTTAGATAGGCCACAGGCAAAGCAAGGATAACGAAGGATTGGTGCAGTAAATGATCTCCAACAGCTCTCATCCAGTCCCACTTAACTGGTAGAGGTGACAAATGCCAAAAGGTGCCAGGAGTGGTCATCTAGGAAATTGCACACCCACCTTCAGAGATGAGGTAGTTTGAAAGTTTGTTGCCAGAGAGAGAGTTTGGCAATAATTGAAACTTTTCACGCCATGAAAGCAAGTCATCACATTTTCTGGCATGAAACAAAAATCTCTTCATCCGAGCTATGAGTGTTTCTTTTAAGTTTAAAAACAAACTCCAATTGTGCAAATTTCCAACTGACCATGAAAAATGGGTCACCCTGTTAGGTTGTAAAATGTTAAAGTAATTACATTAAGGCTGCCAAAGTAACAAAAGAAGCCACCTAGGCTAAAGAAATACTTACTTACAAGTTCATTTTTGTTTTTTTGTGTCTGAAACTAGCTAACTCAAAATTCAAAGGCAAACTTCTACATATTTCTAATATTTATTTTTTGTCACCATTAGTATTTGTAATAGTAAATTTAAGATATCAGTCAAATGTAAGTTAATCAAATAAGCAGTTTGATCAGACTGGTTTATCTCATTTTCCTAGACTTTCCAACAATGTGAATCAATAAACTATACTTGTACTCACACTTGAGTTTAAAAGTGAGGTTTTTTTATTAGAAAAATCAGTCAAAATAAAAATTGTCATTATTGAATCAATTGTTTAAAATTATGATCAAGTGCTGATCGAAATATGTTTATAGCAGAAGTTTAAAACAAGTACCTCTCCTGACCCATTAGTGATATTCCTGGTCACCGTGCCTTTTGGGAACACACAAATCCTTCTTTCTCGCCTCTACTGTGCTGTTTTCCTGCAGACTTTTAAGTTAAATTGTACCAGTGACCAGGTTTTGAAGATGGTTTTATGTTTTCACTGCTAATCCTACAAGCCTTTTGCCATGACATTATTTACAGAATGGAGGAAATTGTCCTTTCATTTTTTAAATTGTACAAATTTTAATATCTGTTGTCTTAATTTGTCAATTTCTGAAGGGATACCCTATATGTCTGTTATTTTAATGCCTCTTTACAATTCTGCTGTGCCCCCCACAATCACTACCTTCTGTGAGGTAGAAGCCATTGTTTTCCTTTTTCAATCCTGTCTATTCAAAATTTGTTTTTCATTTGTTTTTTAAACAGGATCCGTGGACAATGGCTTTTTAAACACCCTGAAGGACACACCAGGAACATATCCTTTTTGATGGAGTTAAAAACGTGCATTTGTCTGATATTGAATAAATATTGTGTAAATCTGTTATGGTTTATAGGAATTCGAAAGTTGCATTGCATGATAACATACAGCATGCATTGCTTTTATTTTGTAGTTTCATAGATCAGCTTTTCTTCTTTAAAAGAAAAAGCATTTGGATGCTGAAATGGTGTAATGTGTGCATTGATGATGAACAGAGGTTGCATAGATTTGAGTGATTTAGGATGCTAATTCTACAAATTACTCTGAGACTTTTTCCGTTGTACCTTTTTTTTTAATTTGGACATTTAGTTTGGGATGCTCCCAGGGAAGACCATATTTTATACATACTGATTATATAGCTATATGAATCTTTAACATTGATCTTGTATGATGAGTAGTGAATGATTTAAATTATATAGAAATGGGATTATTATTCTGCTGCTTAAGGAAATAATTAGATACCATGTTTCATCAAGCTTTTTTCCAAATGTATTCAGCTGAATTTGCAGTTTAGTTGACCCTTCCAGTGGTCATCTCTTTTCATTAATTCATCACACTGCTCTAGAGGTCACCTTGTGGGAGGTATCCCAGTGCACCCCAGCATTAGATATTAGTAATTCTAAACTGCATTTTCATCCTCACTCCAAGTTTAAGGTTGGGATTTCATTGTAAAGTGTATGATCATTATGTACGCTGACATTTGTTGTTTCATACTTTCTTTCTGAATTTTCAAAATTTCATTAAATAGATTTTTGTGAATGTAGGACATCCCCACTTTGCTTTGTAACCAACAAAATATATTGCAGCAGTATCACAATTAAAACATTAGGAGGTACCATATACAATTTTCCCACTGCTGCTTGTAGGATCTTGCAATGAGGAGAACAACCAGAAAATTGATTTGTAATGTTGGTTGTGTTAATTACAATCTTGGGTAGATTATAGAATCCATTACAGATCAATTTTCCAATCACTAGAGGTTAAGAATGACTGCTTATAACAAGCTAACATTCCAAATCTTCATTTGGAGACGTTGTACAAAAAATCCAAGACATTGTGATTTGCTGATTTGCCAGTAACAGACTTATGACAGGTTATGGTGCATGCTCCAAAGCAGCAGTAAAGTTGCTTAGACTAAATATTCATACACTATAATACTTATGGTTATTTATAGCCTCTGATTTTCAGGCTACTTTGCTTGAACCATAAACTTTCAGCTACTTCACTAGTATCAGTTTTACTTTTCTAATGATTGAACATCACATGCAAGAAGAAATGAGCTTAGTGCTTTCCAATTGGAGAAACAATAAATGCTATGGTAGAATAGTCAAGTTGCAAGCTTAGCTCAAAGAAAAACCACTTCTAGGTTTCTTGCCTGAAGCATACAAACTTAATCTTTGAGTTCACTGGTCACAGTCAGTACCTTTCAAACCCCTCCAGAGTTTCTTTCTTTGGATGAGAAAATCCTCTCTCTTCTCTTAGTTAAAACTTTTGTTGTTTCTATGGTCTCTCCTTGTAACTCCTGTTTCTTAATCTGAGCATTTCATAAACCCAGCTGTCCATTATAGTTACTTATTAGTTCACGGTCTCGTTTTCCTGGATGCCTTTCTGTTCAGAAGTGATTCCAGTTTTCCCTATTCACCTTTTTATCATCTCTTTTTGAAAACCCTCCATACAGTTTTTTTTTGTTATCTGATTGTAACTCTCCCTTGGCCCAGTGTTAACATTTTTGTGAAGGGATTTGGGATTCTCTACACTAAATGCGTTGCACTGCAAGATTATTGCCTTCAATTGATTTACTAATTTGATGTCACTGCAAATTAGAGATTTGAGATCCACAGCACAGAAAAAGGCCCTTCGGCCTATCACAACTGTGCCAGTCAAAAATGATCCGCTAAACTTTCTATTCTCACTTTTAGCACTTGTCCCATAGCCTTGTCTGCCTTGGCATTGCAAGTGCATTTATAAATGTAATGAGGGTTTCTGCCTCTGCTACCCTTCTAGATAGTGAGTTCCAGATTCCCACCACCCTCTAGTTTAAAAAATATTTTCCTTTAGAATATAGCACATAAAACTGTACAGCACTGGAATGGACCATTTGACCCACTATGTTGTACTGAACATGATGGAAATTAAACTAATTCCTTCTGCCAACCTTTGGTTCATATCCTTCCATTCCTTGTGGATCCATGTTAAGTCTCTTAAAAGCCACTACCACATTTGCCTTGACCACTACCCTTGGCAATGCATTCCAGACTCCTACCACTCTTTTTCTTTCATTAAAAACAGAAGTGCTCCTCACATCTATGAACTTCCACCACGCCCCCACCTTAAATGCATGCATTAGATATTTCAACTCTTTTGGGGGGAAAGATTGTGACTGTCAATCCTAACCCTATGCATCTCCTAATTTTATAGATTTCTATCAAGTGTCCCCTCAGCTTCTGCCATTCCAGAGAAAACAATCTGAGTTTTCTAGCCTCTCCTTATAGCTCATACTCTCTCCTCCCAGGCAGCATCCTGGTAAACCTCTTCAGCACCCTCTCCATCCAAAGCCTCCACATCCTTTCTGTAGTGTGGCAAATAGAGCTGAATGCGGTACTCCTAAATGTGGCCTAACCAGAGTTTTTTTTTTAAAAGCTACGACATGGTATCCTGACTCTTGTACTCAATTCCCTGACCAATAAAGGCAAGCATGCCACACACCTCCTTTATCACTCTATCTACTTGTGTGGCCACTTTCAGGGATATATGGACTTGAACCAAGATTTCTCTGTACATCAGGATCAGGATTTTGCCATTAATCATATACTTTTCCTTCACATTTGATGTCCCAAACTGCAACACCCCACACTTAGCCAGATTAAACTCTGCCCATATTTGTAACTGATCCATATCTCACTGTATCCTTTGACAACCTTCTATACTATTCATAACTCCACCAATCTTTGTATTGTCTGCAAACTTATTAACTCAACCACCTATGTATTCATCCAAGTCATTTGTATATAATCACAAAGAGCAGAGGTTCCAGTACACATCTCTGCAAACACTACGACTCTCAGACCTCCAGCCTAAAAAACACCCTTCAACCACTATCCTCCACCTTCTATTGCAAACCAATTCTGAATCCACATGTTGGTGTCACCGAGGATCCCATTCATTTTAATCTTCGGGGTGAGCCTACCAGGAAGGACCTTGTTGAAAGCCTTACTAAAATCTATATAGACAACATCCACTGCTTTGCTGTCATCGATTACCTTTGTCACCCCCTTAAAAAATTCAATCAAGTTAGTAAGGCATGATCTGCCCCACACTAAAACCATGTGTTTCCAAATGTATGTAAATCCTATCCCTACAAATTCTTTCCAATAGCTTTCCAACCACCGATGTGAGACTCATCAGTCTTTAGTTTCCTGGATTATCCCTATTTCCCTTCTTGAACAGAGGAATAACGTTCACTACTTGCCAATCTTCTGGGACCTCTTCAGTGGCTAACGAGGATACAAAGATCTTGGCCAAGGTCCCAGCAATGTCCCCTCCTGCCTCCCTCAATAACCTGGGGTAGATACCATTGGGCCCTGGGGATTTAATCACCTTAATGCTCTTCAGGACACCAGCACCACCACTTTGTTGATCTTAAAATGCCCAGCATATTAGCATGCTCTACACAAATCTTACTATCCTCCATTACCTTCTTCTGAGGGATACTGACACAAAGCACTTATTTAGGATCTTGCCCACATCCTTTGCCTCCAAGCACAAGTTTCCTCCTTTTATCATTGAGTGGTCCTACCTTCTTCCCAAGTTCTCCTCTTGTTTTTAATGTATGTAAAGAATGCCTTGGGATTCTCTTTAACCCTACTTGCCAACATCATTTCATGACCCCTTCTTGTTCTTTTACTTCCCTATTTTAGTTCTTTTATATTGCCTCTAAAACTTGGATCCCTTAGCTTAAATCCATGCCCCTGATCATTGACAGGGAAAAGTTTTCAAGATGGCTGCAGCAGTGTTCAGGTTCAGTGTTCCCCTGTCTGGACGCTTTGTTTTTTTTCTCGTATCTTTTTCTGTCAAAATTCACTTTTTTCTGCGGCTGCGGTGGAAGAAGGTGATTGTCCGGGTCTGCGGCTACGGCAATATAATGGATCTGGATGCTCGTTCCTCATGGCCGTAGTGGTCGCAGCTTTATCGAAGGCTTCGCTGTTGGTGGGTCTAGTCCATTCCTCCTGCCAGCAGCATGGTGCTTTCAGCAATGGCTGTACCAGCAGCGACATGTGATTCCAGTTTGTTCCTCATGGCTTTGTGGCTTCAGGCAGCAACTGAAGTTGCAATAGCTTGAGGAACTGCTTCAGTGGTGGCAGCGTGGTGGGTCCAGTCTGGAAATCCTTGCTTTGGCAGCCTCCAGGATGGCCTTTGTGGTGTCTTATAGCCACTCCATTAATCCAACTTGTGGCGGAGGGAACAAAAGATTAACTTTGTATCAATTATTTCTTCTAATTTCTGTAAATAAAATGGCAACAACTTATGGCGACTTATACACATTCATCAATGCAAATGAGAATAAATTGCGATTCTGTTTTAAGTTTTTTCGTGTCTACGATATCTATGCTCCTCATAATTTTATACACCTCAATCATGTCCCCTTTCAGTTTCCATTGCTGTGAGGAAAACAACCCCAGTCTGTTTAATCTCTTAACTGAACTCCTCCAGCCCAGGCAACATCCTGGTAAATCTCCAGTGCTATCATATCCAACCCACAATGTGGCTTCCAGAACTGCCCAAAATACTCTAGCTTTGGCCGAATCAACTTTATTTTTCATAACCTCCAGCACAACCTCCCTTTTCTTAAAACTCTCTCTGCTTTGGCGAAAAGCAAGTAAAACATAAATGCCTTAACCACTTTATGCACTTGTCTTGATACCTTAAGGGACTAATATACATACACACCAAAGTCCCTTTGATCCTGCTGTTCATCATGTAATCCCTTGCCTTGTTTGGCCTATTATGTGAACCACTAAAACATTATAGCAAATGATGACGTGCTATAAAAATTAAGTCTTTCATTGCATGTAAATAATTAGCTGTGGTTTGAGCATTTGTTTCTGTGAGGAATATACTCTAACAAGTTTGCACGGAAGAGACTGACTTTTAGTAAATAAAAAAAAACCTTTTTGCATGGTAGCCTACTGTTTTCTAGAGAAAGGACCTCCATTGTGTAAAAATGTAAGCTTTTGGTATTTCTAAAGGATTTCATGTGGCTGTGCTAGATGTATTGAAATGATTTATTTTAAAATCCTGGAGAAGTGTGTACAAAGAGAGCCCAAATTTATTAACTTAACCAGTAGTCAAAGAATATTGTATTGTGCTTAATTTAGAAAGGATAGCCATGTGGGGATGTAGCATTGATAATAAAGTGGAACATTATCCTTCTGTGAAAGCCTCAAGTACTTCTTTAATACTGTAATCTGTTTATGATCTTGTTTGTCTGCTCAGATGCAAGTCAGAGCCTCCTGAATTTGAGGAGTAAATTTGGCTACTCTTGAGTACTTTAATTTGTGCAATTTAAAATGCAAGTGTTCTTATTACACAGTAATTAAGTATTTCCTCATGTTACTACTTTGATATTAAGAGTTGCTGTAACTATTGAGTCAAAATGCTGCATTATGGCAGTGCTGCTTACCCAAATAATAGTGATGATGTTAGTGCATTATTTGAAATCTTCAGAATTTACTGTGGAAATAGAAATAAATGTTATGACTGCATGGAAATGTATTTACTCTTGGGCATTCTTTAACTCTTTCATTACGGTACTAGAAGTGGTGATCTGCTTCTTCACATTATGGTCTGTGATTGGTCTGTCTGGATTTCACACCTATCTTATTGCACTCAACCAGACCACCAATGAAGATGTAAGTAATGTGTATGCAACAGGGGAATTATTAGGCTATGGGGATGTAATTATTATTAATCAATCAAAGTAATATCTTTTTTTTTAATCACTACAAATTTTTAGATGAATAATGTGTGTAGCTGCTTTTATTCCAAAAGTTGAACATTGCCAGCAATGGTTATGGCTAGCAACATTTCAGTGATTTATTATCTCAACTTGATTGCGGTAACTGAATTTTTTGCACTGTTTTTATAAATACAATAATGCTTCCACTTATTTATATTGGTAACATCTGAACAATGCTTTCATTTCTGAAATCTCCTCTTATTCAAAGGGTGGTTTCCCCACCATTCATGCTCAGTGAATTGTTTTGAATTCCAAGAACTGCTGTTGGATGAACAGACAGAGATCTTTTAATCTATTGCCCTCCGATTTAGTCCTGTAGAGGCTAGCAGTACACTGCAAAATATTAGGTTTGTGTTGTACACAAGCACATCTTGTCATTAATATTAAGACTGTTTCAAGTGGAGTATAACAAATTGATGTAAAAATATCCTTTCACAAATTTTTAAAAGAAAGATTTGTACTGATTATATTGAAGTCAAAATAGCTGCTTTTACTTTCAAGGTAATTCTACAAAACAATGTAATCATTGCTACTTTCCTTCTGGTCTATTACCTTTTAAGACTTTTGGTGAATATTGATCCCTTTAGCTGTAAGGCTTGCATTTATGCTTGGGTTTTTTTGCTTTAAAAATGCTGATTTAAAGAGCCAGAGAACAGCTTGACAATAAGTAACATATGTGGCAAAACCTTCCCAGTCAGATCCTCTTGCCAACTAATCAGCGCAGTCTTTTTTTCATGCAGTACATCCCTTTTGAGATGTGGCATTTGTGCAATTCTGGACTGACAACTGTGTAAGGCATAAAGCTTCGACAGCCACCCTTCTTTTTCGGCATTACTCCAGTCCTGTACTAAGCAATAGCTAATAATACAAATGGGAAATGTGATCATTCTCAAAATATGAGCAGTTAAACCTTGTATTCAGTAAGTTCAAGGCACAGTTTTGACTTTTAAAATACAAGCCAAGTCTGACTTTTCATTTGGGTTACTATTATTGGTTGGTTTTAGTTTATTTGGTGATACTTCATTTGAAGCAGTGATCAATGTTATGTGATGGATGAAGTGGAGCTGGAACTAATACTGGGGAAACTACTGTCTTTAACATGAAATAGTCAGTGCTGTTGTACTGAATGCTGCATATCTTGTCTAAGCATTCATATTGGTTAAATTGTATCTGTTGCTCCTGCAGCTGGAGGTGTGTGTTTAGTATTCAAAAATGTTTCAATTTGTCTTTCACAGATTAAAGGTTCTTGGTCAGGGAAAAATGGAATTCATAATCCGTACAGCCATGATGGTGTGTTGAAAAATTGTTGTGAGATCCTATGTGGACCAGTTCCACCAAGGTAAGAAATTGTGGATGCTGTAAATCAGAAACAGAAATTGCTGGAAAAGCTCGGCAGGTCTGGCAGCATCTATGCAGAGAAGTCAGGGTTAGCGCTTCAGGTTGCGCGACTCTTCCTCAGAATGGAAAATATTTTGCACAGAGTTTTGAAATCCAAGGCCAACTAAATGATATCAAACCTGCTGAGTAGGAGTTCGGTGATCTGTGTCTTGGTCAACATTAATTTGGTCCGTAACCAAATTAGACACTTAGTTTGGTATTTGAGAGATCTCTTTACTGTGCACAAACCAGCTACCTTATTTGCCATTTTAAATTCTGATTACTGTGATTTGAGTTATATTTGGCAAGGTCACTATATTTGAGTGGTGTGCTACTGTCTTGAGCCTCTGCAGTCCATGTGGATGGATCCGCAATGCTGTCAGGAAAGTAGTTCTTGGATTTTGCCTGAGTGACAGTGGAAATAATGGTGATGTATTTCCAAATCAGGATGGTTTGTGACTTGGGTGTGGAAGTTAAAGAGAAATGTTCCTGCTACTGGGGATTCAGTGCTGCTAATGTCATTAAATGTCTTTGGGCAATGGTTAGACTCTTTCATTGTTTGCAATGGCCATTGTCTACCAGCTGTGTGCTATGAATATTATTGGCCATGTAGCATCAACTTGCATGTTATTGATGTCTTGTTGCACGTGAGCATAGACTTTGGTATCAGATTTGAAAAGCCCCACTTCTAACCTTTTTGCAGGAGGGAGAGTCATTAAAGCAGCTGTAGGTGGGTGGTAGTAGGGCACTATGCTAAAGTGCTCGGTGTTTGGCCCTGAAATGGGACCTGGAGCCAGGTTGCCCTGGTAGTACTCAAGCTATATATCAGTGCACAGACTGCTAAGTAGGTGCTGTTTGACAGTACTTTTGATATCACTTTCCATCACTGAGTGGAGAATGATGACATTGTAATTGATGAGTTTGGCTGTTTACTGTTGCAATTTTCCATGTTATGGGACAGATGCCAATGTTGTAGCTTGGCTAATGATGTAGCTAGTTCCCCAGCACAGTTTTGGTACTAAAGTTGGGAT